>NW_024105087.1:4265000-4865000 GCF_003945595.2 Pipra filicauda | reverse complement strand
GTGTTCTGCATAACTGAGCTGATCTAGGGCTGTTGTGATCCACTGGTACTTGACTTGACCCAAACCAGCTCCTACTTAGCCCTGCCTTGATTTTGTAGTTATTTAAACTGGGAGATATCTGGCACCTTTTCTTACATAGCTAATAATTTAAGCATTGTCCTCAAAAAACATGCTACTAATACAGTAATAAGACAAATAAGAAACTGCTGGATCTCATGCAAAAGCTATACAAATATGGGATTCAGATCAGTTATAAAGATGAGAAGCTATCCGAGAACTCCAGTTTTAAAATGGAAACAGTATCACAGAATGAATGAAGCAGATTAAGATGCAGAACTAAAAGTAAGACCTGGAAATATCTACTGTATACAAATAGTACCGCTGGAGAAATAATTTGTAGTCAGGGAATCAGAGTTTTCCAGTTGTGTTAATTGCTTAGATGGCATCTATTTTGTGTAAATAGCACAAAAGACATGACCCTAGTCTCCCTGAAACAGGATCAGTGTTAATTAATGTAATCCTTTAAACAAGGAACAACATAGTATCTTACCCAAGTGTCAGAAAGCTAAATGAGCATATTAATTTGTGTCATTGTGGTATTTGTATAGTGCAGTAGCACTTTTAAGCTGTGCTCCTAAAACATTTACTATGTAATCTAAACAACGTATAGATGTTAAAACAACAAGCAATATAGGCATTTGAAAACCTAGCAAAAAATAGATAACCTTTGCCATTAACCTCAAATTTTTTCCATGTGAAACTACAGTTTTTTCTTCCAATAAAAAACTGCAAGATGATAATTTGTATAAGACAGGTGGACTCCAGTGGAGTATTCTTCCTAGACAAAAGCTAACAAGAATATTAGTACAGGAGAAGAAGAAACAACTTCAGTGGAATGGTATTCCTGTTTCCATGTCCCTTTTGCCATCTTTTTTATGCTGTAAAAGTTGCACTTTATGTGTAATTTCTAGGAAATCTGCAGCAACTTCAACCTTTCCTGCATCCTGACATGGAAATTAATTGTCCGAGGTGGGATGCTTGGCCATATATAGCTTTCCAGGAAAAAAACCCCCTGTGTGTTGGGGTTGGAAAGGATTTTACTTCTCAAATTCAACATGGAAGTCATAAAACAAAAAAACCAAAACTGAACAAACTGATTTGAACAAACTTTTCTCAAAGCAAGAGCAGTTCTGTGTTAATTATTCCTGATAAAAACTTGTCTTTATCTGTGTTTGAAGTGTTTAAGGGCTGAAGACTTCAGTCTCTCAAGGCTGTGCTCTCCAGCTGTTTAATATTTCTTCTCCTGTTCACACTAGACCTAGAGAACAAAGGTGGGTTTTGTGTATTTAAAAATTATATCTTTAATTTGATTTTTCGATTTTAAAATCCCAATATTGTCCCTTTAGTAGTCTTTATAAGAGCAGAGTAGTATAATCTGTCAAAACCAAGACAGTTACAAGCTAAGCTGATAAGAAATGCTGAAGAAAGAGCTGGGAGGGGGGAAATATAATGATCCTAAATGAGAAACTTTGAAAGTGGCAGGTTACTTCTGATGGTCAGAAGCAGTCTGACCTTTGCTTGGTATACACTTCCCTCCATAAGGAAATCTGGAGGGCATTAGCAGTTCTGGTCGCTCTAAATATTTGTCTTTCTGTCATGGACTATATTCTAATCCTTTCCATCAGCTGTGGGAATTCAACCAAATAGAATGTATAAATGATATCCACTCAACCCTTGGCCCTAAGGCAACTGGTGTGCAGTGACCACTGGTTGCCCACCTTTTCAAACTAAGAAAAGAAACCAAGATGAAATAAAAAGTTTAGTTTTAGGGTCTTTTTTTTTCGTTGTCGTCCCTCTGAA
The DNA here is from genome assembly GCF_003945595.2 of Pipra filicauda. Taxonomy (NCBI): domain Eukaryota; kingdom Metazoa; phylum Chordata; class Aves; order Passeriformes; family Pipridae; genus Pipra; species Pipra filicauda. The sequence continues at coordinate 4,863,140 of NW_024105087.1, read as the reverse complement.
TCTTACATTGAAAAACGTTTAGTTCAGTATTTAATGACTGACTGGATTTAACCTGCTCAATCATATATACAATCGTTAAGTCATTTAAGCTGGAAAAGACCTCTAAGATCGTCTAGGAGTCCAACCAAAACCTAACGCTGCCAAGTCCACCACCAAACTGTGTCCCTAAGTGCCACATTTACATGTCTTTTAAATGGCTCCAGGGGTAATGAGTCTTCCACTTCCCTGGGCAGCCTGTTCCAATGTTTGACAACTCTTTCGGTGAAGAAATTTCTCCCAGTATTCAATATCAACGTCCTCTGGCACAACTTGAGGCCATTTCCTCTTATCTCTGTTACTAAGGAGAAGAGACAACACTCACCTTGCTACAGCCTCTTTTCTAGTTGTAAAGAGCAATAAGGGCTCCCCTGAGCCTCCTTTTCTCCAGGATAAACAGCCCCAGCTCCCTCAGCCACTCCTCATAGGACTTACCCTCCAGACCCTTCACCAACTCCATTGCCTTTCTCTGGACTTGCTCCAGCACCTCAATGTCCTTCTTGTAGTGAGGTTCTAGAACTGGACAGAGCACTCGAGGTGTGGCCTCACCAGTGCCGAGGACAGGGGGACAATCACCGCCCTGGTCCTGCTGGCCAAACTGTCTTTCATACAGGCCAGGATGCCCTTGGCCTTCTTGGCCACCTGGGCACACAGTGATGGCTCATGTTCAGCTGCTGTTGACCAGCACCTCCAGGTCCTTTTCCACTGGGCAGCTTTCCAACCACTCTTCCCCAGCCTGTTGCCTACCTGGGGTTGTTGTGACCCAAGGACAGGAGCCGGCTCGTGGCCTTGTTGAATCTCATACAGTCAACCTTGGCCCATCGATCCAGCTTGTCCGGATCCTTCTGCCAAGTTTTCCTACTCTCCAGCAGATCAACAGCACTTGTCACTGGCTGCCAGCTGGTTTTAACTCCATTTACCACCAGTCTTTGTGCTCAGCCACCCAGCCAGTTTTTTAACCCAGTGAAGAGTGTCCCTGTCCATGCCATGAGCAGCCAGTTTCTCCAGGAGAATATTGTGGGAAATGGTGTCAAAGGCTTTACTAATGTCTTAGATGAATATCCACAGTCATTTCCTTGTCCTTGGCTGATCCAAAGAAAGGATTGAGTACCTCAGCCTTTTCCTCATCCTTTGTCACTATGTTTCGCCCCATGTCCACTAACAGATGGAGATGATTCTTAGCCCTGCAAACATTTTTACTGTCTTTTACAGCAGTAACCAGATTAAGTTCTGGTTGGGCTTTGGCCCTTATAATTTACTCCCTGCATAACCTCACCACATCCTTGCAGTCCTCCTGAGTTACCTTCCCCTTCTTTTAAAGGTCATAAAGTCTCTTTCTTTTTCCCTTAGTTCCACCCTAAGCTCTGTCTTCAACCATGCTGGTCTTCTTGCCCACCAGCTTGTCCTTCAGCACATGGGGACGGTCTGCTTCTGCATCTTTAAGATTTCCTCCTTGAAGAATGTCTAACCTTTCTGAACTGCTTTGCCCTTCAGGACCGTCTCACAAGGGACTCTGTCAACCAGACTCCTGAACAGGCTGAAGTCTCTCTCACAGTGTTGCTGAATCTGTCCAGACTGTCACTGGAGAGCTCTGGATATAAATGAGGGGTCATACTTGAAGTTTTCCCCTTGTCAAATATTATCCTTTTGGGGAATAATTGCATTGTTTTGACCTAGATGTTCTCAGGACTGGAAGTCAGTAAATTTCCTTTGTGAAAGGGATCTGTAAAGCAAGACTTGGTCCTTTGTGTTCTGGTGCTTTATTGGCTTTTTTTCCCTTGGGAAAATAATTTTAGCTAATAATAAGCTGAATTTCCTATTGACCAGAGCTACTGGAAGTAAAATGTTTCTTGTAGTAAAAATCTTCTGTAGTAATTCGGTAGTGCCCAGTTCCATTGCTGTCTGTTGATCAAAATTGTATGATCATTGTGAAGGCTAATTTCATCAAAATATCACTGTGTCCATGTAATAATGACCTAAGCTTGTATTCCTGAGTCCTTAAACTCAGTGTAGTCTCCGAATTTATTTATACATCTCCTTTTTCTTTGCCTTTGGAAAACACCAGGGGTCCTTTCTGTCAGCAATATGGCAATTGCAGAGCGTGTTCCTCAGGAAGGCGTCTTACGTTGTAGAGCTCCTGTAACATCTCCCGGCCTCTGAACCCCATGGCGTGTCCTGTTCTCTTAACTGAGCTCAGTCCCATCATACCTGTCACACCTATCTCAGATCACAGTCCTAAATACTCCTTCTGGAAGTGCTTGTGTGGGAGCAGATGCACACCATGCCTTCGTGCCCCAGGTAACCCTCAAGAGCGTTCCTCATGAATTGGCTCACCCCCTGTAATTATCTCCCCAGCTCCTTATATCCCATTGTGACAAAGTGGGGAAAGAAAAGCAAAATCTCTGTGTGAGGAACAGTGTTTCTCACAAAAGCTAGGGATCTATAATTGAATAAGCTCATTGATTAGGAAGAAGCCAGGAGAGAGTGGGTAAAATAGAGATGTTAAAGCTTCTCTAGATGCCACAAAAAATCTGCTTTAGAAAGGAAAGCTGCTTCATAGTAATCCATGATCTGTCTGAAACTCTTTAAAATAGCAGGCAGAATTTAGAGGTGGGAAGAGAGCATGTTAAGTTTTACTTTCAAATGTAAGGACAAGGTCGATGCTGGAAAACAGATTCAGAAAGAGGAAAAAAAACTTTCAGTAACTTCAGACATTGTCTCAGACATGGTCAGGAAATGGCCAGTCTTCTGTCTTGCCCTTACTAGAGAAATGAAAACCATAGGCATATATGGATCTAGCCTCTGGGTTTAGGCCAACTTAATTTTTTGTGGTGTTAATAGCTTAACTTGGTATGATCTTGCTCTTGTGGAACAAGCAAGGGAATTTTTTCTAGTGGCTGCTCAAGCCAAGATTGCTTCATTTCAAGGAAAGAAGATTCTCTCAAGCATGGAGAGGCACTCAACCATTAAGTGAAATGTCCAGCAGGAGAGAAAGATAGAAAAAAATCTTTAGAGAAGCTATAATCACATTGTGGTAAAAACTGTCATCTCTGTCTCTCATGTCAGAATAAACGTTTTGGTGCTCAGTGTCCAGCAAACGGCATATATGGTATTCACCACCACACAGGTGAATTTACTTCTTTTTTTGGAACATTAAGCTATGGGCTAGGTTTGAACCTTTCTTTAGGTAAAGGAAAAAATCTTTATGTTCCTGTTTGTGGAGTTTCTGAGAACTAAACCAACAATTCTCATTCTTCAACAGAAACACTCTAGAAATGTTTTAACATACTGGGACAAGAAAATGTCAAATGGAATAGAATTTATGCCAGAAAAATGTATGCTGTGTATTGGCCTAATTTTATCCAACCAACTCTTTTTTTTTTTTTTTTTTTTTTTTTTTTTTTTTTGGTAATTTCTCTGTTGTTTACTGTGTTTATTCCTGGCATGTTACATACCCCCTAAAATCTGAATAGTTGTCCCCTCCCAGCCCCCCTGTTGTTATCTCCCTGTGCATATTGTAAAGCTGTAAATGCTGCAATAACTACAAGACAAAGACTGTGTCACCCCCTGCGGTAATTGTGCCTCTTCCAGAGCTTTGGTTCCTTAAGTGGTATAAAAATCCACTCAGAATAAAAATGAAAAAATCTTATTCTCTTACTATAAAAAAAAAATTATTATCTTATCGCTTGCATTTACTTCTTAATTGTCCCACTATCGTCATGTATGCTAGAAAACCTGACATTACATATATATAACAGTGACAATTCTGTAAAAGCAGTAAAACTTGTCTGCATGTAGTGTTTACCAATAAGATTTTAAACCCTGAATGTACATGGAGGGTAAGAGATCTCTGGACAAAAAATACTTCCTGTTTAAACTGAAGAACAATAATTTTATAAGTAGTGATTATTAGTCAGAATATTGATAAATGCTTCAGTTGAAGTTACAACCTTGGAGGCCTTTTAGGTCTACTTGTGGTAACCACCCTTTGCCCAGCTAGAGGCAGCCAAGGCAGCTCTGCCTCAGCACTGTTCCAGGGTTTGGAGCCAGCTGGTGAACTTGCTCAGGCCCCAGTTTTGAAATACAGATATCTCTGCATAGGCAGTTAAATGAAAGGGCTGGCTTTCAGAGTTGCTCTGCCCTTTGGCAGCAAGTGATTTTACTGGGATCTTGGAAATGCATTGTAATGGTGGAAACGAGTAGAAACTTTAAAAAGTTACTACGTTCAAACTGCTTTTAGTGAACACAGTGCAAGTTTCATTTTTGACCTCAGTATAAGTGGATTTCTGCCTGTGCTGTAAATTTTTCTCCTCACCTCATGTCTGTAGGCTCCTGACAGTGCAAAGATCTATTTTTGTGATAGTTTAAAAGCAAAAACAGTAATGTGAGGAACGAGGATTTGTTAACTGGTAACAACTGATAACAACTTGTGTATTCACTTTATCCTTCTCTGCCGTGCATCACTTGTTTATGAATTCACAGTACATGTACACAGCTGTATATACATGTAGAAATATACTTGTATATATGTATGAGGTATATTATTTAATTTAGGCTGATTAACAGGCCTCTCCGTGAAATACATTGGGTGCCTTTCAGGCTGCGACCTTGTAAATACTAGTGATGTTCAGAGAATTATCCACTAAATGTGGTGTTTTTCAGTTCGAGATGCCATCTGAGTTGAAGTGCACCGTTGTTCTTAAGTAGGACAATTAAGACTTTCCAGAAACAGCGACAGTGACAAAAGAAACCACAGAACACTGCTGCATTGTGTGTGGCGGTGAGTCATACAGAAGACACATGTCCCCAGAGATGCTTTCTGCCTCTTCATCCTCCCCATCAGCTGCCTCTTTCCTGGCTGATGATCTTCCTCCCTCTCTGGGAGCTGATGCTTTTTTACCCCGTCCTCCCTCTCTGAGCGAACCTTTTCTAAGAGCTGAGGAGGTATTTAGTCTGACACCACTGAGGGAGGGGGAGGGCTTGGCGTGGGGAGTAACACTTGATAATGGGCTGCAGATCTTAGCACTGTTTCTGGGGACTTTTTTTTTTTCCCCCGACGGACACAGTCCAGCTGATTTGGGAACCTTTCTTGCCGAGAGGCATGAATAGCTGGGTTGTGTTTGTTCAGCGGCTGCACTTTGGCAGGGATAAAACCCTGGGAGTTGCTGCCAAACCTGCACAACCACTTCTGTGTTGTGGTTAACCTGTTAACCAACCTCTAGTAGCAGGCATAGAGGAAGAAGCTATGTGAAGATCCTCTATGTTAATTGAAAAGTAGTAGGGAAAAAAAAAATCTTGGGAAAAGTTTTCCATGAAATGAGAAAAACAGATATGTAAATGCAGCACCTGTCTTTGAAAGTCAAAGTAGAATTCAGTGAATCAAAGCTGGAAAGGAAAGAAGATATAACTGCTGGTACTGTGTACTTCTAAAGTAACTTTCTAAAGACTGGCAGGACAAACTATAAGCAAGAAAATAGACCAATTAAGCCTTTGGGAACTGTATTAGAATAAATCCTGAAAACATTATTTTGCCAAGAAAGCAGTAATTTCCTCATGTATCTACATGCTTTATGAGTAAATCCATCCAGAGATACTGAAAATCGTATATTTGACTTTGTAGTTGCCAGTCAGCATCTTAAAAGCATTTCTTGGAGAAAACCTGGTACCTCTTGGACACAGGTTGTAAGACTGCTTCAGAAAATGAAGTTCAGATGAGGCTGGGAAAAGTAGCGGAGCAGAATGAGAAAGAGGCACAGGGTTGCTTCACTGTTGTGATGTGTTACACAGAGCGTGCAAAACAGAAATACCATCTGTCAGCTGGTCCTCATGAGGCACTTGTGCAGTGGCCATCCTGTCTCCTCTTCTGTGCTTCCTCACAAAGTCCAGCTGCTGAACAGTGCTGAAAGTGTTTTGGGGGACCAGCATGGGATAAAACATCTATTTGAGCAAGACTGCATCATGCTGTGACTCTTGACATCAATCTACTTTGAATTATTCTTGCTGCACTACAGTATTTTATCAGGCACTTTGTTAACAGAGTAGTAATTTTTCTTAAGTTGAAGACTTTTATAAAAGCAGATATTTGATTTTAACAAGCATGTTGTTGCTCTGCTGTTTAGGTGCTCTTTGGTTTGAAGCAACAGTACACTGTAGAAAAATGCATGTGTATGAGGACCTCCTTTGAAAGTGGGCTTGATGCTTGGTTAGGGAAAAGGCTGATGCTTCTTGAGCAACCCAAACTTCTCCTGCATGCTGAGTCATCCTGAATGCTCAGCTAGAGAAGCAGAACTGTCCTGCTAAGGACAGAAGTGTTGGAAATCAAAAAATAACTCAGGCATACCACAGCAGGAGCTCTGCAGAACACTGCTGACCTGGTGGAGGCACAGCCTGCAAACAGAATGGCAATGGGAGCGAGGAGGGACTTCTGTCAGGGCCACATTTTTCTCCACTTCCCTTTTTTAGGTATTCCTGTATTTTTGCCACCCACTGGCACGGTGGTGGTTTTGCTTTTTTTTTTTTTGCCTTTTTTTTTTTACTTTTTTTTTTTTGAAAGCAGAATATTAATCTGGTCTAATCTGCAGTCTTGGGTTGAGATTTTTTTTCAAACAGTTTTGAATGAACCGTAGAGTTTGATGTGGAGCAGTGTGAAGTTTTCTTATTATGGAACATTTACATGTGCTCATGCACTGACACCTAAGTCAAAACATGCATTTCCTCTGGAAATTACCTTCCTCTCTTATATGCAAAATACTGTCTTGTTAGGTGTCTAAGGCTATATAGTTGATCTTCTCTTACTTCCCCCTGAAATTAGATATTCAGGGCGAAAAACAGATGTTTAAATTGTTGAAGCTTTGCAGTTGATCAGCTGGTCAGATTGGATAGTCTGGGCTATCCAAGCTGTAAGGACGGGCCTAATGTTGCACCTTAAGGGCCCAGAAAGGCAATAGAGCAAGAGGACTGGCGGTGATGTGGGGACTGGGGACTCCCTGTCTATATGAAATATCCAGCAGCCAGGGCTCTGCCACATGAGGGACCACGGGGATTTTTTTTACACTACAGATGTGTGCCCTGAGCATCAGGGTGTTTTTGTGGAACATAGTGCCAGCTGCTGAGAAACTAAGCCAAGGGGCACTCCACATAGCCTCAGTCCAGTTATGTAGACAGCCACAAAACTTAGTGAGGGGGAAGTGTTGCTGTATGGTGATGGCAGACAGATGAGTGTGAAAGCAGACAGAATGGGAAGTGAAAGAGCTGCAGTCGCTCTCTTAGGCTTTCCCCCTAGGCTGGGCAACCCAGGTGCATGTTGTACAAACAAATCTATTTTCTTATTTTAAAAAAACAAATATTTTTAAGTAGTTCACGTGCACTGGTGTTTCCAATAATAGTACTGAAAATAGACAGTAAAATAAAACTACCACTTGAGAACGTTTGCTTTTTAGACCACAGAAGTATTCTGTGTGGTGTTACTGTCAGGATTCCTTTTGTTAGCTATTATGAGTGGCTTTACGTTTTAGTGGATGAAATAGATTTCACCTATAAAATGAAAATGCTAAGGTTAAAAATATTATAATAATTTTTTAATATTATATGTTAAAAATATTATAACCATGTTCTCAAAAATTTGTCATTAAGACAGCTTACTGTTAATACTAAAAGGGTTTTACATCAAAGAATCAGAAAGCATCACATTGTAGTGAGACTGCAGCATGTCTGGTTGCTAATGAGTAGACAGCAAAGTTGAATGCAGTTTTCATTTCCTGTCTCATAAATTGATTTTAGTTTACAGTGCTGTAGGCTAGGTCTCCTTAATTTTGTATTTTTGTTTAATTGGATAGCAAGACTTATAATTAGCTTAAATATGTTGTATGCCTTCACTGATGTGAGTTATCGAGCCAGTGAAATTTCACTCCAGCGTGAAGAGTGATCTGCTCATCTCGTGTGCTGGGTGGAGGTTTTTTTAGGTAAAACCACCTCAGTGTGAAAGTTAAAGTGGGGAAGATTATATCAGTCTCAATGGTCTATTACATGTGACAAAAATACATGTAGTTAAAAATGTTTTTTAGAGATTCTTCTTCCTGGTTTGCCATAATTCTCAGAAAAAATGTGTTCCTTATATTTGCTGGTTTTTTTCTAGGTGTTAACATGAGAAGTTGAACTAATTTGTGACTGATCTTTTACCGTTCATGTAATCATTTTTGTTTATGATATTATTCTTGCCTAATAAGGTATTTCACAGAAGGCTTTGGAATGTGACAACTATTAACAGGTGCTGCTTGTAGCAGGAATGAAGGAAAATAGCTCCTAGTACAGCTACTGGGCCAAGGCACTTAATGCTTATAATACATTTGTATATGCAGTGAGAAGGGAAATCTGCCCACAACTGCTAACACTTGCTGCTATACCACTGCAGCAGAATGCTGTTCTGTTTCATGTTTTCAGCAACAAGTATCATGGTGTTCAATGGAGGTGATTTTGTATGATCTGACAAAATACCTTTGCACCCTGTCTTTCTGTCTTTGGCTTCTCGTGATACACTGTGCCTGCTGGCAGACAGCAGTGTACTGACAAGCTGATACAGGGCTTAGACTCCACATCAGCTGGTACAAATACTGATTTTGTGAAATGTTTGTGAGCTGTTTCTTCAGATGACTTTTTCCTGTTGGTTTGTAAGGTCTCCTTTGTGAGAAGAATACAGCATTCTGCTTGTCTTGACTTCCCACTAACTGTAAATGGTTCTGCTCCTGATGAAGGTTACAGGGATATCTTCAGGGCTGTTCGGAGAAAGGGTCTGACAGATATTTGGAAGTAGTCTTTGGTTGAAACTACTATGGAAAATGGTGTTCCATGTTGAACTCAATTATCCTTATAGGGATAAGGACCTTCCTTACTCAAGATACTCTTGTGTTTAAGCTGTGTAAGTTATAGAAGTTGTTTACTTTGGAGGTGGGGGCCTTGTTGTGCCATAATTGTGGAATGTCAGTAGGTAGGTATTACCTCCCATTAACAGTGAGTGAGAGCTTGTACCTAAAGAATTCCTAGGATGCCGCTCCGAAAATTTACTCCTGGATAGCCATCCCACCATAATTTCATTACGGACTGCCTGCTGACTGAGGTTGAAACAGTACTAGGAGGAGCTGTAATTTCTGAAAATGAAAAAGAGCTCTCAGAGGAAAGGGGTGGTCTATCCATCCCATGCGTCAGTGGGACCAAAGGGGAGGGTGGGAGGGAAAATAATGTCTTCAACATAGCCCCAGAAATATTTTGAGGGTTACAGGGGTGGTTTTTGGTAACCAGTGTTACTAAATATGCTAAAATTCTCCACCTCCCCTCTCAAGTAGTAAAGTTGTGATAAAAGTGTTCAGTGCCCCTCACAGAGATTATCCCACACCCAACTGCCTGTAGCAAATGCATCTTTGAACAGTACTCTGGCTGATTGTGCCTACTGTGGCTTAGCACCAGCAGACCAGCACATTGCAGCCAGTGGGTGGAAGTGGGATGTTTTCTCTGTACTGCTTCCCTGGGATAGTACAAAAGGACACAGAGCAAAAGGAACTAGTTATCGACCCCACAAACTAAGGTTACTCTTCTGTCCACATATCCTTTGACTCTAGCCAAGAAGGAAGCCTAGTTGGTAAGCTCACCTGCCTCACATATGCATCTTCGTAGTTTTTCACTAACCCTTTCTTTTAGTCTTGATTTTTCCCTACAGCACAGTGGAATATGTAGTATATGTGAAAACTGCAAAAATCTGCATGGTATCAAATACCCAAGAGATTAAAAAAAACTAAAGCTGTTATTGAATGCCTCAGTTAATTAAGGGATCTGTGATGTTGGCTTTTGGGATAATCCCTCCTCAATCTCACTTTGGAAGTCAGCTGCCCAGGTGCAACATCACAAATTCATATAACCCAGTCCAAAAAGAAGAAGCAATAGGCTATCAGAAGCACGGTAGCAGTTTTAATTCCATGTTCATTGTTATTTTTTCCTTTAGGGTGCCATCTTTCTGCCTGGCAACAGAGTAATTGAGCATCCCTGCAATGAAGAAAGTCCAGGAAAATTCCTTTTTGAAGTTGTTCCAGGTAGGATATTCTACTCCATATGAAAAGTCTTTCAAGTTTGTCCTTAGTGACGAATGGCCACATCTGTTCTGCCAGAACAGAAGACGAAGGTGATTAATGATTCAATTTAAGGAAAAAAATAAATCGGTTAATTTGTTAATACATTCATTCATAATTTTTTCATTCACCCCCCGGCAGCACAGGAAAAGGATGTGTTTTTTATTTGTCAGTGTAAAGCATGATTGTTCACTGCAAGGGGCTGCACCACTGAGTGGCACAGTGACAGTTACAAGTGTGTTTTGTAATTATTTTAGATTATATTGGATGCTATGAAGTAGTGTGTCTTGTGGCAACAAAGGAATCCGTAACTTAGCATCAGCAGCTTATCACTGTAAGGCCTTAATGACATCAGGACCATCACTTAAGAGTGCTGTCTGGTTGCTGTGGGTGGATAAACAGATTGTAACAACAGGAAGCATCGCTGCTTTGAAACCCTGAACCTATTTTCAGTTATGGGTTTTTGGTTGTTTTTTACCTGGGCTAGACTTGTCTAAAAAACATTGTCCCTAGCAATCAAGTGGTGCTCTTGATTGAGTTGTATGGCTTAAGTGATTTACTTACTGTCTTTGCTACTTTGTCTTCTGAAGGGCAGACCTTGGCCTGTTTGGGAGCCTGGTCGACAGATACATGTGGGAGGCAGTCCTGAAGGGCAAAGGAAGTGCCAGGTCCTGCCCTTGGGTCACAACAACCCCATGCAGCACTACAGGCTGGGGGCAGAGTGGCTGGAAAGCTGCCTGGCAGAAAAGGACCTGTGGGTGCTAGTCAACAGCGGCTGAACATCAGCCAGCAGTGTGCCAAGAGAGGGCCAATGACATTCTGTCCTTTATAAGAAATAATGTGACCAGAAGGACCAGGACAGTGATTGTCCTCCTGTACTTGGCAATGGTGAGGCCAGACCTCGAATCCTGTGTTCAGTTCTGGGCCCCTCACTACAAGAAAGACCTTGAGGATCTGAAGTGGGTCCATAGAAGGGCAGTGGAGCTGGTGAGGAGTCTGCAGCACAAATCTTATGAGGAGCAGTTGAGGGAACTGGGCTTGTTTAGCCTGGAGAAAAGAGGAGGCCTGGGGGGTACCTTATTGCTCTCTACAACTACCTGAAAGGAGGTTGTACCAAGGTGGGGGTTGGTCTTTTCTCCCAAGTAATAAGCAATAGGACAAGAGGAAACAATCCCAAGCTCCACTGAGGAGGTTTATAATCGATATTAGGAAAAATTTAGTCACCTAAGGGGTTGTCAAGCATTAGGAGAGACTTGTGAAAAGGAAGTAGGGGAGTCACTACACCTGGAGTTATTTCAAAGATGTGTAGATGTGGTACTTAGGGGCATGCTTTAGTGGTGGATGTTGCAATGTTGGTTTAGCAGTTGGACTCCATCTTAAGGGTCTTTTCCAACATGAATGATTCTGCATTTCCACATCCAGTCAGCACACTCTGTTTATTCAGTCATAGAATCATGAATCAGCCAGGTTGGAAAGGACCTCTGAGATCATCAAGTCAAACCGTTCATTTTTTTTTTGAAAAAAAAAAAAAAAAATTTTTTTTTTTAAATCCAGTCTGGGTTTTCCCCCCATTCTGTACTCTGGAAAAGTCCAGTCTGGGTTTTCCCCCATTCCATACTCCAGCCAAAACTGAGTCTGGGTTTCCCCCCATTCTGTACTCTGGAAAAATCTAGTCCGGGTTTTCCCCCATTCCATACTAGCCAAAATCCAGTCCGGGTTTTCCCCCATTCCATACTCCAGCCAAAATCCAGTCCGTGTTTTCCCCCATTCCATACTCCGGCCGAAATCCAGTCCGGGTTTTCCCCCATTCCGTACTCCGGCCGAAATCCAGTCCGTGTTTTCCCCCATTCCATACTCCGACCAAAATCCAGTCCGGGTTTTCCCCCACCCCTCAAAGCGGCGCCGGGACGCCCCGACAGGTGTGATCGCCTCAAGGTGACACCAGAACAGTGTTTTATTTATTGTAACAAACACAGAGGATCATGATGCAATGAATTATTTCCAAAAAAACAGCCATAACCCTTGTAACTATACAAGCATATAAGGAGTAAATGCAGTATAGCAGCGTGCGTCAGACACTGGTGTCCATCTCAGATTGGTGTGAAGTAACCACGTTACTGTACCAGTTTCAGAATGTAATGGGGATGCAGAAACATGTGTGATGGCTTTTAAGAGAGCCCCAGAGAAGAGTTCTACAAAGCATAGATCAGTGAAGCAGTACAGCACAAATTTATTGCTGTCATACCAGACTGCTACTCAGTCTACAGCTCAAAGATGTCGAGGGAGCTGGTTTTGTAAAGATAGTTCCACATAAGTGTTTCATTAGCAGTACATACCTCCTCAGCACGTTGGCTAAAGGACAAATTAAACAGCAATAAGGAAGTTGTCTTAGTTTAACAAGATTGCAACTTAAACTTTAAGAGGCTTCAGGTGGAAGTGTGGAAAAGAAAAAGCTTTTTATTAACAAAGTCTGAATAAACAACAAATGATGCAATCAAAAACTTTCAGAAGAAACAAAGCAAAATCCCAATACCCCAGGTGGGGAGGAGGGGGAGAAACCTGTGGCAAGCCGGGGGTTTCAAGGCAGCCTTGAAAGCAGAATACCTCCCTCTGAAATGGGTCGGTCTCTCTTGGTCGTTCTCCGTGAGGAAAAAAACTTCCTCTCAGGAAAAGAGGACGAGGCGGCCAAAAGCTGGGCTCCTGCTCTGTCCGGTCCCAGACCAAACCCCAAAAGCCCCCGAGCAAAGGACTCCTCCCCAGCTGTCCCTGAGGCCACCGCGCTTTCCCGCCAGAGCTCCCCATCTCCCCGCTCTGCCCCCACCCCCTCCCTGACTCCCCCCATCCTGGAAGAAAGGGGACAGGGAAGAAAAAGAAAATTCCAACATCTCTTTTCAAAGCTATGACAGAATTCAAAACTTATTTGTCTTCTAAAAGACCAGTATCTATATCCTAAATAAAACAAGTCATTTTACCAAAGGGTAGTTGAAGATTAGAGATTTGGAAACAATAATTCTGTTAATCTCCATATTGCTTTTCAATTTACCTCACATTATGGCTATTTGGAAGGTAGATGGTAATGTCTTTTGAAACTCACCTCCATGTTCTTGGTCTTAAACCATCTTGATGTTAGGGCACAAATATAGTTGTCTTCACTGATGTGTCAAGTTTTGATATACTGTAGACGTGTAAGAAATATGAAGTAGGTTTCCAAGCTTGTTTATGAAAGCTCTATTACTATGCAAAGAAAGCCAGTGTATCTCTGAGGTTTGCTTAACTCACCCCACTTTGAATCAATCAGATCTGAGAAAGTTTCTCACTGCAGTCTTTATCCTTTTAAATGTTCAAAATACTGAAAGAAGAACTATTATTAGCAGTGAAAGTCTGAAGTTGACTAAAATCTTGTTTCCATTGGAAATTAAGAGAATTCTCCATACGTCCCGATTCATATGACACCTTAATCTGTCTGACAGTGTTTACCCTGGGTATGCTTATTATGCCTATGTGAATTTGGCATCAAGTGTGGAATATTTACCTGTAGGCTTTAGATGTGTATGGTGCAGGCACAAAAACCTTCCTGTAGAACCATGCCTACAGATATATGGCACCAGAGGGTCACTGCCTGCATGGGACCTGCCACGGCTGAGCTGCAGAAAGCTCCCTCAGATAGAGCTTCTAATTTTCCCTGACGATAGGAAATCTGGCTGATAACAGGATAGTAGGAAATGGTAAGGCTTAAACAGTCAAACATTCATGTTTTGAAGGCAGGCTCTTCTGTCCATGTTCAAGTACCTTCCCCAGAGATCACTTATTTTTTGTGTATGATGCTATCCCAAACACCACTGGGGCCTGTGGGATATGTACAGCACATATGGAGGTCAGACTGTACTTTGCTAATGAGTTTGAATGCTTTTACCAAAGTACCTGACTGTTGCCTAAATTGTAGAAAGCCTTTAGAAAATGCAGTGTTTCACCCCGGTTTTGATTTTCCAGTGTAGTGTTAAGTCTCACCCACCATCTGTGTTATTTCTGCTCCCATAATTTGACCGTTCATTGCTGGTTTTCGAAGTGTCAGCACCTCTTTCTCGACTGCCTTCCAACCTGAGCCCTTATGTGCCAAACCTCATCCCCGGGGTCATCCTTCATGCCCAAGTTCAAAAGCCATGGGCAGGGTAGCTGACAGTGGGAGTGCCAGCTGCTGAACTGATAGGCAATGCTGATGGGAGAGCACAGTCGCTCTTTGGATTTCCAAAAATGTTTGTTATGCCATCTTTTTCTATGTAGTCAAGTTAAAAAGCAATTTGCAGCTAGTTGTTGGACTGTGTTGATTATTTATCTGGAGCCTCCCCGACAATCAGGGTAGGCTTCTTTGTTTTGCTTGTTTTTAGTTTGTTTAGCTTGTTTGCTTGTTTTTAGTTCCGAGTATAGGGTTTTGCACGTGTTTTAGGATAGCACCAGTATATTTATTTCTCCATCCACCCTCCCAAGCCCCCCTCCCCCCATTTACAGGCATGTGGCTATAGTGCCTTCATACTGGAGCAGTTTTCCTTGGTGACATCTTATGCTGAGGATTCATTACCAAAAAAAGGTTTTGGGAATTCAGGGCATTTCATGCCACAGCACTGGTCTTTGGGGGATGTAATTAAAATCGAGACTGACTGTGGAGGCATCACAGTGTAGATGTGTAGCAGTGTAGTGGAAGTGTCAACTGTATTTTATGCAGAGATGAAGTGAGCATTGCCACTATCATCATCTCACTGCTGCTTCTCAAGGCAAGTATTGTCAGCCTTTTGTAATGGAGCTGTTTGTCATCTGTATCCTCTTGGTGACTCAGTATAAAAGTCAGTTTTATGGGCTGACAGCAACAAAACTGAGCTCATTGAGTGTATTTGAGAAAAATGTATTGCAGCCAAGGTTCTGTTTAGCCTTTGCTAGCTTTTGTATGAGAAATCAGCTCATAGCAACGGGATCTATTTCCAGATTTTTAAAAAAATTTTGTTATCTTAACATTGTGTTAAATGTACAGCGCTGATTTCACGCTGCTCCTGTATTCTCTTTTCCCTATACTAAAAGTTGAAGCAGTTTTAGTTATAATCCCAAAAGCAATAGCGACAAGTCCTCTTTTTGTCCGTCGTGTCTGTGGGCGGCCTGAAAACTTGCGTGCATGTGTTTGTTTATTGGTAATACATGCAAATTATTTTGGGAATGTACGTGGGAGTGGATTTATACTATGAAACTAATACTCTGTACACAGCCATCTCTGAAGATGAATGAAAAAAACGTCTGTGGAGACAAGTATCTTGCAGTTTTGATGCTGTAATTAAAATACAGATGCCTTTAATTTGCATTTTGAAAACATTCTGTTCATTCCTTAAGTCATTACATGATTTAACACTTAAAACTGTTCCTTTTTTTTCCCCTTTTGTTGTGCTGACAAAGTTAATTTGCAGGAGTGAAACTGTCTCCTATAGCGCAGGAGGCCCACGGCACACTTCTGTGTGGGAGTTCTCTGTACCAGAGTCAGAGTGACCACGAAGTGATTAGTGATGTCTGCAGTTATTAACCGCTTCTCTTGCACTCAGAGGAATGTTTCACAGTCAACAGAAGTCAGAAGAGAGTTTAAATTAATAACCTTTTTAATGGGAAATATGCACATATAGCAAAGTTGTGTGATTAGCTTTGTTCAAGTGATTGCATTGAGTTTGCTGATTGTTACAAGTTTTATATAGAAGATAAAATCTCATTCTATGTGTTTGTTCCTTTCTAAAGGAAACCTGAGCTTTTCATCTCGGTGTGCAGGTGTAATGGGGAAGGCATTTGTGTTCACACAGAACTGAACTGGGTGACCTAGCCGTGTTTCAGTGGACTAGGTGTCTCCCAAAGGTGTGGAGGTGCAGAACAGAGGCACAAGTGTAGTTTGCCTGTGTGGTGGTTTGCAGACAGAATTCCTACTTGAGTCAAGTTGCTGCACCTCATTTGCACCAGGAAGAGCCAAGCACAGAGATGTGGGAAGCTCAGACTCGTCTACTATTTTTCGCACAAGGCTCAAGCACCTTTTTCAGAGTTCCCTGGACTTGCCAGGGGTTACTGCCTGAAGGCATTTTGAGCAAGGGCAGTATGAAAAGCCTTGCAGTAGGGGCCTGCAGCATTCCCAGGGATGTCTAGATGCTTTTAGGAGCTCCAAGGACTTGAAAACACCAGCAGCTCAAAATAATATGGGACTATGTAGGCAATTGGCCTAGAAGAGATGATGGTTATTGAAAGGACAAAGGAATGTGCTTCATTATCAACTGGACTTTGATCCTGGAAACTAAAGTGCTCATAATGCTACCTCACCAGTTACTGTTATTTGAGATCCTTGTGCACTGGCTGATACCCTTCTCTGTGAGTCTGATAAATGATTTTACAGCTTGGCCTTGCAGGTAAGAAGCCAGATCACCACTCCAATGGTACTCCACCATTTGAATGTTATGGAGTCATGTCTTTCTTTGTCCCTGTCCTGTATTACATGCAGATTTCATAAGAAAACAGCACTAAAGAAAAGGGTACTTAGAGGTCCATGTTCACTAGTGTGTGGCCTGTTTGTGTGCTCTGATCTAAATCATGAGTTCCCCTAGAGACACAAATAGCCCAAAGGTTTCTCCAATGAGTTTTTCGGTTGCATGAGTTTGAATATTTAATTACCACTGTTTAAACTAAAACATACCTTTCCAAATATTGATCTCCAGTATTCCTTGCTTGTAAACTTTTTACATCTGTATTTTGTACCACTGACAAAGTATCATAACCCAGCAGTCCAGCACGTGCATCTGCGTGGGTGAATTTGCAGTTTGGTAATACTGAGTTACCAAAGTCTGTTCATACCTCTAAAAGCATTCTGTGTGCAGCCCCAAGTTATGTGTCTGCAGCTGAAGTCACAGTTTCATGCTTAGGCATAGTTCAGACTGTTAGGAAATAACTGTAGTATTTCAGCAAAGTCATTTGTAGTCTCTGCTGATGCTTTTTTCTGCACTTGGGTGTCTGCTGATTTCTTGTGCCTATGGATCTTGGGCTATCTCCCTTCCTATCAGGGAACATGAGATCTTATCTACAGTCATGGATGGTGGAGACTGCAGAAGGCAGGAATTACCTTCAGCACTGTCCGCTTTTGTTCGTTTGAGGTCAATTTGTGAGGCCTCAGAGCTGTAGTCAAGGCACAAGTCCAAACATATTGCTGAGGAAAATCATACCATTTTTATTCTGATTTAGATGAGCTCTCTCTGTGCACAGTTCTGTGTGTAGATCACTTCAGAAAGCAGTTTTTCAGCGGTATATGCAACAGAAGTGTAGGTTCCCTTTGTGGTACCAACTGAAAACAGGCCAAATGGATTGCTGCCATGACATAACTTACTTCTGCTTCTTCGAGTAGAAGTACAAGATATAAACCAAAATATGACATGTGCTTAAAATACTTAAGCTACCTCCCCAAATGCTTCAGCTGAAAAGGCTGTGAAAGAAAAGCAGTTTCACTGGACTGCCATGTCTCAGGACTTGGTTTTGATGCTCCAGCAGTCTTTACTTTTGCGATACTGTTCAAACATCTGGCTGCTTTTGCATCAGAGCTTTTCTCGTAAGAATTGTTTCCAGGTAATTTAGAAGTCTGCAGTAGGTTTTGTGAATTGATGTTAGGAAAGTGTTCCCCAGTGCTGTTGTGGAGGGAGCCCTATGAAGTATTTTTCTATTTTTGAGAACCTGAGTTGTTGCTGTTCACAGCATGTTTGAATCTCATTCTTCTGGCATGAAATTTTTATGCTGTCCTTTCTCAGAGCACTGAGTAGTATTTCATCACATTCCTAGGCTGACTTTATGGACTTGTGAAGTCTCTGACTATAGAGCATTTCCCCAAAGCCTGTGACTTTATTAGAGAATCTGCAAGGGAGTGAAATATTAATTCCCATAACTTTGAAATTGTTGGAAATTCTTTTTTCATTAGTCAGAAGAAAAAAAAAGTAGCATCCACAGGCCTTTTTCTTTATTTCTTCATGTATTTAATTGCATACCATATGACAAATGGAATTTCTTCTGGATCAGCTGTTCTGGTAGGGAATGTGAGG
Organism: Pipra filicauda; assembly: GCF_003945595.2. NCBI lineage: Eukaryota > Metazoa > Chordata > Aves > Passeriformes > Pipridae > Pipra > Pipra filicauda. The sequence continues at coordinate 4,844,899 of NW_024105087.1, read as the reverse complement.
TGGGTTTGAGGGTTTTGGTTTTATTTTTAGTTTCTCTTACATGAAAGGTTGGATAACAAACTATTTTGCTTCTACTACTGCAATAGGCTTTCACTGCTTTAAGTCAGCTTAGATTTGCCTAGCTAGGTCTGTGGACCCATGGCTGAGTGTCAGGAGGGATCTGTTTTGCATATGTGTATGTCACACTGATTTCACTGTCAGTAAACAGGCCCTTTAGCCTCCACAAATGTGTGGTGAGGTTTGAGAAGATAAAGGGCTGCCAGTCTGTTGTAAAGTTACCAAAACCTCTTCAGTTCCCTGTTGATACACAGTGTTTAGTAGATTAAGCCCTTTGAGACTTTCCCCACAAGTTCTCAAACATCTGAAATAGGAAGGCCACACTAGGTGCTACTTCTTGTCACCTACCGATTCACAATGTTTTTAATGAAGAGTTTATGAAGGCCCAGAAAATGTGGATTTGATAAGTTCACTTGCATTTTTTTCCCTAAGGGACAAAAGTAAGACAAAACAGAAATTACAGATAAAATTTTTTGGCTAAGTAGGCAATTTTCTTTGTAGTGCTCCCATGTACTTTAACAGGTTTGATACCAGATGCTTACTGTAGCTGCTCTTTCAATATTTGTCTCTTCTGATATCAACACCTTTTAGTCCTATAAGTCATATTGACAGCAGGACTTCTGTGGGATGGGAAAGGTTGGACTCTCCAGTGAGGCACCAAGCAGGGCAGATGATAAGCTGACATGTTTGACTGTGACTGGTATAATTCAACATGATGTCTCAGGGGTAGAAATGTATTAGAAGATTTCGAACCTGTTGTTTTGAGATAGAACTGTGTGTTTTCTGTAAGGATGTCGCCTTTTAAGAAATAAAAAAGGGCAAGAGTTCCCTGCCTTATCTTCTCAGGAGTAACTGCCATGTCCTAAGTGAAGATACACTCACCTGTACAGCAAATAGCTTTCCTCGAAGACTTAGCAGAGTGTTGGGAACTAAGGAATGCACTAAGGAAATTCTCTGCTTCTTGACTTCTTGAAAATTGTTTGTGTATTAAGAGGTTTCCTGCCCTGCTGCAAAAAAAAGACCTTTCCACAGCACATGTGCATATGCACCTGAGCACTGAGTTACTCTCTTTGCCTTTGCTGTCAGGCAGATTCTCTGTATTCCCTTCACCATCAGCATAGCCAGCACAAAATTTATTCCCTTTTCTCCACGATATAAAACCCAAAAATGAATTGTTAAACCAGTCAGCTGCTTTGACTTGTTCCCTGTGCTGAATTCCTATCTCCTGGTATGACCCGGGTGGATTTAATTGGTGCTGCCATGAAGATGAATGCCTCCCCCATACGTGCTTACAGCCAGCAGTGCCTCTTCATTAGTCGTCAGGAGCACAGGACCTCAAGGGCATTGCTGATACTGCCGACTGAACTAATTGTACCTCTGATATCTTCTGGAGGAGGCAGACAGGCTGTTTAATCAAATGGGCACCAGCCTTCCTGAGCACAGATATCCCTCTGTAATTGCATATTGCGCTAAAGCAGCTTCGAGCGTAGCTTGTTCCCTATTGAAGATCTGAATCCGCTGCCATCCTTATTAACAGTGATTTCTCAAAAATGTATTTGGTAGAGAGCCACCTCTCTGCACTTGGACACATTGGCATGTGCTGTCTCATTCTCGTCCTTCAAAGGATGATTCAAAACTGATTTTTTTTTTTTTTTTAAGTGACCCGTGGAAATGCATGGAGTCAGTGAGCCAGGGAAATGAAGCTGGCTGAAGCTTTGGTGTGCGTTTCTCATAAGGTTAATGGTGAGGGCTTAGTGGGAATGAACTCTTTTCCATCTCGAGCAGCAGCTCTTGTGATGCAGAATTGTTTGATGTGCCCATAACAGTTTTGCTTCCTTCACAGTTTTCAGAAAAGCAAAACCCAAACAATCCCCAGTCTTACATCCCTGTGAAATGAGATGGCAGGCTGTGCCACCAAGCTGTTGTGCTGCCACCATAAAATCTGCTAATGTCAAGCTCAGTTCTGTACAGGTCGATGCATGTAATATCCCTTTTAACCATGTTTTTGTGCCTTTGTTGTCATGGCTATTGAACAGCACTGAAGGAAGGCACCAAGTTCAAGGTACCTGCTTTTTGTTTTGGTTCTGCAGTGACTCCTTCCATGACATTGGACCAAGTCCTACCTTTCTGTGTCCACGCATATTTAATTGAGAAGATATGTGATGCAAGCCTTGCATATTAATGATGTAAATCTGAACTAGTGATAACCTGTATACTGGGGGTTTGGGGAAGAGAGGCAAGGCTAGGATTGTGACACATACTTCCAGAGTGACATGAGTAGTTTTGCTTCCTCTCCTTCATATGGAAGGTCCCCTCATGATACCGCGTCTGTTTAAAGATCAAGACTGGTGTGACTCAGACTTGAGCTACTGGAGAACTACCAGAAAATGTCCTGTTTATCATGAAAGGGGATGAGGCATCTTTTCCCACTCAGAAGATGACGTCCCTTTTCTGGTAGAACTCAAGCACTGGTATCTAGCAAAGAAGAACCTGCAATAGCTGATTTAAACAAAATTTCTTTAAATATCAAAAAATTCATTCATATAGTTTTTTATCAGCCTAAAATTAATCTGATACTAGAAGTTTCAGCTATCTGCTTTTAAAATGAATGAATTAAATCTAGATACAAGAACTATTTAAGAGAAAAATAACAGAGCCCTTTCTAAGTATCTTCTCTGAGATATGCAGCATGTGCAGCATAAACAAATTTATTCTCACTCCTATAGCTTGAGTGTTTAACTTTGTACTGAATGAAACATCTATCTTTGTGAACAAGTACAGACTAGGTTAAAAGTGTGTGTGTTTATAATAGAAGAAGTAGTAATATTGCCTACTTTCTGAATGCTATTTCCTAGATATGGTCTGTTTTGAAAATATTTGACAGATGAAGCACTTCTGGAAACTGCTGAACACTTGTATCTTTCATTTGCTTTCGTGTAAAGTAATTCCACTTAATCATCTGTTATCAGTGGCATTAATTTCACGTGGCAGGAGACTGCACAGACTCTTTAAAATACTCCATAAAAATTTACCATTACTCAAGCATGGTATATGAAGCTGAAGTTATTTTTCACTTGTGTCTTTTGATTTAGAAGTGGACTACTTTCATTGATGCTGCTTAGCCTGTGGTGCATGTGATCTGAGCTGTGTTGTGTTAGCGGTATCAGTCATTTGGATGAGCTTCTCTGTCATCCAGTGGTGTCATTCTGGAGGTTATCTACTACACAGAAGAATTTGGAACATAATGGCAGTGGCATCTTTAAAAACTTACATGGCAAAAAAGCAAACTTAGTGGTTGAGTTTTTGGTAAACTTTCTTCCACCATTGGCGTTCACATCCACCAGATTTGCTCTTAATGAGGATGTAGCTCATGTCATGAAAATAACATTTAGGGACATGGGTTACTCACACCCTTTTTCAAATGCTACCAGTTGCAATCACAGCAACAATAAGATTTTTTTTTTCTCTGCCTCAGTACTGCAGCTGACACTGGATCTTGATCAGTATCAATGTTGACAAATGGCTTAGGTAGTGCCAGACATGCAGAGATAGTTCCCACAAAGCCAGGTGGTCTGCGGGAAGTGAGAAAGGTAACTGGAATGAGAGATTGTTGCTCAGACAATTTCTAATAGTGATTTGGGGACCAAACTGGTGGTGCTGGGGGGAGCAGAATTGGCTTTTTTCATTGTTCTCTTAAGGTGTGAGAAAATTCCTGAATTTTGATGGTGAAGATTCTCTGGGGCTGAAGATAAGTCGCACTCCAACTATGTGGCTTTTTTTTTTTCTTCTTCTTTCCCCCCCACCTTCATCTGTGTCCCTCTGGTGGCAACATAAAAAAGTCCAGCGAAGTAATAGATGTACTGTGTGGGTTACCCTGTTCAGGGTTTCATTTTTTAGCTTCATTATTGCTTTCAGCAATATCCATGACATACCATGAAGCACAATTTGGAACTTAGAGTCTCAAACAAATTCTGTGAAGTGGGAAGAAAGTACTGTCTGGGAAAGCTGGTGCTGAGTCTGAAGGCAGATCTCACCTCCTTGGTACACCAAAGAGCTTGTGCCTGCAACATGGGAGATGAAAGTACACAGGCAGTGAGCTTCTGAAGCCCTCTGGTCTCTGAAAGTAGTGGAAAATCCAAGTTCCACTTGGATGGAACCATGGTTTAGCCAAACATCCTCAAAGTATGGTACTTCCTAGTGCCTACGTCATCTGAAAAGAAATTGGGATTACTTTCCTAAGGTTTGCAGATCTTAAGGCAGACATGCCTCATGTTTTCTCATGTACTTGGGTGTTGCTGCCTGACTTAAACCCTCCACCCTGTGGCAGTAAAAGGCTCACAAGTCCTTTGCTCTTCATCCAGCTCTTCTGGAGACTCTTTCATCTTCCCCCTTTTCCATTACTGGTGCTCAGGGAACACTGATCCTTATTTAAAATAGTGTCATCTTTCTTCTTTTTCAGCTTTGTATTAGAGGGCTGGGACAAAACTTTTCAAGCTCATGGTAACTGCAAGGACCTTGCTTGTCTTTGTTTCTTCAGCATGGGTGTCAAATTTAAGGCTGAAAAGCAGAATTTCTACCTTTTTATTACCCAGTTTCACAGTTATGTCATGTACTAGTATGTGGTGCTGATTTTTATTATTCAGTGTGTTAAAAGTCAAGTTAGGCTGATTCCTTCCCTTTGACAGGAAAGGAAAAACTTCCTGTGGGATGTGAATGTATCTTCCTAGGGTGGCATTGTCATCTCTCCTCATGGATAGCTTGTACTGCTACCTCTGGAGACAGAAATCTCTGCTAATTAAAATATATATTTTATAAAGCTGATGGGCATAATGGGTTGTGAAATCATGGTCTTCTGTGCTGTATTTCAAATCCCCGCTATATTCATAAATTCAGTGAGTCGTTTTATTTTCCGGAAGAAATAGCAAGGAAGAACGTGATTGATGTATGTTTGTGAAGAGATAGCTTCAAACTACAAGCATATGGTTGACTGTCAGGTGTTAATGAAACTAGTCTACAATTTAGGTGATGATTAATGAAGGAATTAAACTCAAGGAGCACTGCTTGATGGTCCCGTGTTGACTTCTGCTGCAGACCAAGCCTTCTGTTGTGTGGGAGGGGAAGGACTGCTTGCTCTGGGTTGAAACAAGCCTACCTGGCAGCTGAGGTTCCCATTCCATGGTGTCCATTGCAGGCGGCATGTGTCGGGAGCAGCCTGTCCTTTATCCATGCGCTGCCTGTGCGCAGCCAAGGCTGGCAGCAGGATCTGCTCCGCAAAGGGCTTCTTTCATGGTGACAGCGGAAAATGTGACAGCCTTGTCAGCCACTCTGCTGCGTGCCAGCGTGGAAAAGGGAGAAGGAAAAACACCCAGGGAAGGGTGATTTTTGCAGCTTGCCAACTGCAGCGCTGCAGCTACACGGTCTGGGGGGAAGGTGCCATATGCCACCATTTGGCACGATGGCCACGGGAGCACAGAGCACATTATTGTCCTCGACCTTGGCGGAAGGAGCTGGCAGCATGCCTGCTGGGATGCTGTCTTCAGCAGGAGATGGGAGTGGGAGGGACGTGGTGGTAAACTAGCAAATGTGCCTGTGCCTCGCGTGCCACGGTGGTGCAAGTGCCCGAGTGCCTCAGACACCACATACCCATCTCATTGTACCATGAAAGGACACGCGTCACCAGCACCGAGGGGCCAGCAAGGGGCTCCCAAACCACGGTGGAATAATGTGCCTGTCAAGAACTGTAACAACATTCAAGCTCTTAGTAATGTTAGAGTGGTAATAACAGGAGGCTTACACAGGCTGATGAGGGGATGAGCTAGCTCGGTGGAGACCTTGCTGAAATTGGATAAACATCCCCAAACAAGATTAGATACACCAGAGGCTGGTTTCCTTCAGAAGGACGTGACACCTGCAGCTTCATGCCATTCAGTTTGTGTTGTGGCTTACTGTCATCTCTTAAGTGTGCACCTCATTTTCTAGAGACAGAAAGAAGAGAGTAGGGGCTTAAGGAAGAATTCCAAATAAACTGCCTAAACCACCAGATATATCTTTGCTCAGAGAACAAAATTACTGGCATCTCAGCTATGAGAATAAAATGTCACAGAAGTGGGAGACTGTACTTTCTAGCAGCAGGCAAGCCAAACAGAAAAATCCAGGTGTGAGATACAATAATGATTGGAGCTAAGAAGAATGATTAATGGAATCAAGCAGTGGGCTACTAAAAATATGTATAAAGGGGAGTGTTTATATTGGAGGAACATGAAATATTTGTGCCATACCCTTGTTATTTCCTTATCAATGAAATGTCAGGTTAAGTTATGGTAAAGGCAAAAGAACAGCCATAGTATAAAATCTTCATGCACGGCTGTTTGAGATATTGCAGAGGAGCAGTTCTGAAATGGTGAAAGAGAATTCAGGCAGGGAGGGGCAGCCTGCAGTTCATTATGGGCCTGGGATGGACAAAAGCACATTTAGCTTCCATCTGTTCCATTTTGGATGATACTGATAGAAGGGTCATAGCTCTGTCAGTGATAGATATCTGAAGTCATTGCCATTTTTAGCTCTTTCAAATTTTTCCCCCCTTCTGTTTATTGGACATCTATTTTTCTTTTTGACATGTATTGCCAGATACACTGCAACCAGGTGCTGATGAGCTACAGGTGTTAGATAAAGTGAGGCTCTCCTTGCTCTCTCTCTCTTTCACTGTGCTGTATGTGGCACAGAAATGGTGGGGAATGGAATAGTTAAGGATATGTTTTGGTACCTTTCAGATAACTATCATTTTGCTTTCCTGAAATCATATGCATAATTACTTCACAGTTTTTGAGATATTATTACAGTGTGAGTGTAGCTTGAAAGTAATAAAGAACCTAGATGTTTATCTATAGTGCAATACAAGAAATGGATTACCTGTCACATACTGTATTTTCTGATTACTGAAGTGTCTGATATTTTTTTTATATCTGTGCTGCCTTATGATAAAAAAAATGCATGTCTTACATAATTCCCATTTAATTAAAAATAAAAATTTATTGTGAATATGTAAAATGGTGCACCACACCTGAATACTGAATTACAGCATTCAGTACTTCTTCCTGCTAAGTGGCAAGAAATCAGCATCATGGGCATGTAAATGATCCTGGCATGCTGCTTTAAAAAGTTGTCATTATGGCAGGATCTGGGCCCGTGGACAAGCAGGTATTTCCTTCAGAGAGGGTTGTTCTTTCTGTGTATCTCTAGACACAATCTGCATGGGTTGAAGAGCAGTATTTTGCCACAAATTATTGCAAATCCATTTACTGTGGTTCCATATTATTAATCTCTGTAAATTTTTCTGATACCTAACCAGCCTTTATTGAAAATTCTGTAATTGATGTCTTGACTCCAAACGCGTATTTGTGACTGTCATTTAAAAGCCTTGTCAAAGGTGAGTTAGGCTCCAGTGTGCTAAAACCCATGTGAAGATTCCCCAGATGCTTTTTATATGTCAGTCTTTTTAAAGCCACGTAGATTTGCAGAGAAGTGGGCTCTCTTAAAGAACGTGCTGTAATAGATGTATGTATATATGTTGATTTATTTTGTTTTGAGTACAACCTTGTCCACACATGCAGATGATGGGAGAAGAAAAACGTCAAAGTCATATCCCATTTGAAATCTCTTGGGCCTCCTACATTCTTCAGTGATATAACCACAGTCCAGATAGGTTTGGCAGAGAGTGTCAGCACCGGCTCTGGGATAACTGAGGTTTATGTTCTTGGAGTACCGTTAAGTACTGTTGCATCTGCAGGTGTTTTCTTAATGCATCAGCTTTCTTTTAATTCTGTGACATGTGTGACACCCCTCAAACCATGTTAGCCCTTGGTTAGCCTTCATGTCTGAAATAATGCAGTGATGCATAATGCTTTTCCTAAGGTGCTTCTTACTCTATGAGTGAATTTGAGACAAGTGTAATGTTACTGAGTTGGGTGAACTGGAACTTAAAGTTGTCAATTTAATTGGTCACCATCCCTATTCCTTGGTTTTTTTTTGTTTTTTTTTTTTTTTTTTTTTTTTTTTTTTTTTTTTTTTTTTTTTTTTTTTTTTTTTTTTTTTTTTAAATTATTTTTTGTTTGTTTGTTTTAATGTCAGTATTGTTATTATTTTTTAAAGCCGTTCATTCATATAGTTCAGAGTCAGCCCTACTGCTCAGCAGAAATCCTAATCTCTCTAACAGTAATGTGAAAATTAAGATGGTGAGATCAATATAATGTGAAGTGTGTGGCAGTTCTTCTAGTGATCACTTCACTAATTTATATACTTAAGTGATTAATCTTGGCCAGCTCTTACACAAAATGAGGTTTGAATCTAAGCTGGATTTTTTCTGCATCTGAGGCAGTGATGCACGACCTCTCTCTGTGCTCTGCAGCAATATTTTGTTCTGCAGTATGACAAAGGAACCCTCTCCTACTAAACAGGCCTACTGAATAGTTTCTCTATGCTTAAGATTAATCTAAATACACATAGATCAGCTTCTCTAAATTCATCTAGTATTTTTGCTGAGGTGAGAGACAAAGTAATATATAAAGACCTCTCAAATGTAAAGACCTTGTAAACAGTCTGAACTCTGCCCTGATATGGTGCCAGGCAATTAGCTGAGAGCACCACTTGTTTGTTACAGCTTCCAATTTCCTTCAGATTTTTTATCCTGTGGCAGCAAGCAGCGGTATTGTCACCAGGCCTTTGGCTGTTCCTGTACTTGGTGACTTCTTCCAGCTCTCGCTTTGTCCTGCTAAAGGAAAGAATTTTGATCCCTTTTTCATCCCTGATGAGTCTTTGCTTCCTCTCTTCTACATCTTCCTGCCTTTGAATTAGCTGAGTTTCTGCCACAGCACAATTAGCTGAGTTTTTGCCCTCGCTGTGGTCTCTAAGACTTGGCAAATGCCAGTCCTGTTCTGGCCACTCCACATCCCAGTTACCCTTTGCAAACCACTCTGGTCTTAGTGACCAAAGCTTTTGTGCAGGCTCGCAAAAAATGTTGCTCCTGAAAATCTCACGATGGGGCACATGGGCAGGACTGAAAGGGGTGTTGTCCCAGCTTTCATTGTTAAGGGCCAGTTACAGTGTCAGCATGTACAAAATCCGATACCATTAAGAGTCCACTCCTAGTCCACTAAGAGTTTTCAGGGAGATCTTAAAGTCAAGGAAATTTTACAATCCATGCAGCCATGAGGTTAATAAAGTTCATGTTTCATTTTTATTGCCTCTGCTGTACTGGGATGGGTAATGCAAGCCAAGTGCATGGCAGTGCTGCCCTCTGCAGCCTCCCACTCTGTGGCCTCAGCGGTCCAGAGGAATTGTTTTAAGGCAGCTCTACCCAGATAAGGCTGGAAAGCTGCCCTCTCTCATCAAGAGCATCTTAATGCTCCATCCTGTTGTCACCCTGCTAGTGAACTTTTTGACAACAGGCTGCTGTACATCCCAGCCAGCCTTTCCTGGTGCTGCTAAGCAAACCAGGATTCAAGTTGCCATGGGATGCTTAAGACTTAGCCCATGTTAATGATGCTCCTCCCAATGTCACTGTAGACACATGCAGAACCTAGTGGGGTGAACTGATGTGTGGTGAGCAGGTACCCTCACTTGTAGTCACAGCTATATCTTGTTCCCTGCTTGTATTTGTCTCAAAGTTTGCACTTTCTATGCCTGTTACCTGTTCTGGCAACCCATGGCAAGAAGACTTACTGCTTTATATATGCCTTTTTTTTTTTTTTTTTTGAGTACAGTTCTTTACTTGGAAAAAAAATATTTTTGGAAAATAGGTGCAACATGCTTAGCACGGTTTGTTCATTTGATCACCCTTGGCGAAGGAGAGCTCAAATCAGTCCAGCAGTTTAACTACCTGGGTAGCCTCATCTCCTCGGATGGTAAGATTGACAACAGGTTAGCAAAGGCATATAGTGCTTTCGGAAGACTCCACAAAAGAGTTTGGCGAAATAAACACTTGAAGAAAAGTACAAAGATCAGTGTTTACAGAGCCATAGTGCTGTCTACTCTCTTATACGGATCTGAATCATGGGGCATCTACTGCCACCACCTGCGTCTCCTAGAACGCTTCCATCAACGCTGCCTCCGTACAATCCTAAACATCCACTGGTCAGATTATGTGACCAACACATCTGTTCTAGAACAAGCAGCAGTCACAAGTATTGAGGCCATGTTACTGAGAACGCAGCTGCGCTGGGCAGGGCACGTCTCCAGGATGAAGGACCACCGCCTCCCTAAGATCCTGCTTTATGGTGAACTTGCCACCGGCTGCCGCAAGAGAGGAGCCCCGAAGAGGAGGTACAAGGACTCCCTGAAACAACATCTCAGTCTTGGCCATATTGATCATCATAACTGGTTTACTCTGGCCTCCAGTCGGGAGGTCTGGAGACACACCATCTGTAACGTGGCTGATGCCTTTGAGAACGCACGCAGGATCACCCTTGAGGAGAAAAGACAACACAGAAAGAATCATGCCTTGCAGAATATATCACCTAAGGAGTCCTTCTGCTGTGCCTTTTGCAACCGGACTTGTCTATCTCCTATTGGCCTCATTAGCCACCAGCGCGCTCATAACAAATGTGGGTAGAGCCCTTCCCAAATCTTCATTCACGAAGCCCAGCCATGATGATGCACTAGGATGATGTTTTGAAGAAGAGGTGGGATTTCTATGTATTTTTCACAGCAGTAATCTTGGGTGGGCTGAAGATGAGTGGTTGGATCTATTGAGATAGCTTTGAAAAGCCAAACGACATTTTCCTGCTCTGGTTTTGTTTCTGTATTGGATAATCAAGTCTATTTTATTCATTCAGTGTGTCTTATGGGCAAACAACGAGGTACCCTGTCACCAGATACACTTGGTCACCTCACCTGTATTTGCTGGTGTGCGTAGGTATAGTGCACATTCGTCCTGCTCAACTTAATGTGCCCCATTCAGCTATAGATGCTCTTTTTTTTCTAAAGAAAGTTTTGTATTTTGTCTTACTTACAGTGTCTATGTGAATTGAAGTCATCCTGCATTTTCTTCACTGTGAGTGAGAAGAGAGTTTGGCCTTGGTGCAATTAATTTAAACTTATCCCAGCAACGTAGTCAACTTCCTAATAAATTATGTGAAGTCCCAGAGTTGTGTGTATGATGACTTGGAAGAACTGAGCCAAGCCTTGACTTGCAAGCTGGGGAATTCAGTTTTAATCTATCCATCATCTCCTCACTGCATGTTTCTCAGCAGAAAAACATCCAGTGTTTCTTGACTTTATTGCTGTAATTTTTTTCTTGCGTGACTATTTTATGTCCAGAAATTAAACACGAGCAATGATAATCTTTTCAGGAAGCCAGTAGGGAAACTGCAGAGATATCTTAAATTTAGTAAGTTGAAATGATCAAGTCGTGAACCTTGCAGAACTAATGTAGGGTGCTGAGTGCCATTTTTATGTTGACTTTATTGTTCTGTACTCACAGTTGTGAATAATGCCCAGCTGACAGAGACAGGAAAACATGTATTTTGGTAGCTAAAATAAAACCATGATGCTATGTGCTGCAAAGACAGGAAGAATTGATTCCATGTATTACTAGCTGTGTCAAACTAGTGTATCTCAGCTATGCCAGCAGTTTACCAAGGTGAATCATTCCATTAAAAAGACTTCGCTCAATATAAAGTAGCCCAAACAAATGGAGAGTTTTCATGGACATCCTTACATGTTATATCAGGTCCTGTAAGCAAAACTGGCAGGAAAGTAAAGGCAATGAATGCTTAATAGGATTTCCCACTAGTATAATCTCAAAGCTGACAAGTTATGACAGGCAGCAGGTGATTTCTATACTTGAGGACCATTTTCCCTTTCTCTTGACAGGCATATAGATCTGTTTTAATTAATATATTTATTACAAGAAGAGAAAGTATATAAACAGTTTCTTCAATTTGCATTAAAACTATAAGTTACTTTGAAATTTGAAAACCCACTGACTTGTGCAAACGAAAAGTTCTCATTTATGAACATAAGTTTAAGTTTCAGTGGGCTGCTCACTTTCTCCCCACTTGATTTATATAAAATGCTTTCCAGTTGCATTTCTGGTAGGCACTTGTAATGCAAAATGCTCTCTATGCTATCTTATAACTAACAAGACTAGCTTAGTGATACTATGCTAATGACACTGTAGGTCTCTTGTTGTCCAGGGTTACTTGAAAATTGGAGAGCATTTGAGGTACTACAGGAGCTGCTGTAACCATTTGGCATGATGAACAATTAGGGTTTAAAAAAGCTCAGTCTGGCTGCTAGACTGAATTTTTAAAAAGTGCTGGCAGACAACAGGTATAAAGAACAATTAATTCATGTGTACAAGAAAAAAAAATCAAGTTAATTAGAAAAAGCCCACCTTCTGAAAGGTGCCAGTAGTTCAACCACACAGCAGATGGAAGTAGTTAATGGAATATAAGTAAAAACATTAAAAAATGTGCTCAAAACAAAATTATAGAATCAAATGGTAAAGTGGATTCTTTAAAGTCGTGCATATAAATGGCATAAAACTGCTAAATTTGTTCAAATTATTTTTCTATAGTTGTGAATGTGTTTATATGCTGAACATATTTTGCATTGTGAACAGTAGCCAAATGGAAAATTATGCATCATTTTCACGTTATGTTTTCATAAATTGTGATTGTCTCTTGCATCCCCTTTGGAAAGTAACTGTTGTTTCTAAAATTGGACAGGCTGTATCTCCTCTCTAGGGAACAGTTCTCTCCTGTTCTTGAAGGCTCTTGGAGATTTGAGAGAGACCTTTAATGCTGAGGTGTTAGAAAAGTTCACCTGAGGTACAACACGCTTCAGATTTTCTTTCCATCTGCAACATGTCCTGACAAGTGGTGTTTTTCTAGTGGGGTTGCTCTCCTTGAGTTGCTGCTCAACAGATGGTCTTGTGAAATTGCTCTCAGCCTCAACGGGCAGCTCTCCCACCTCTCCCTCTGCTTTTGTGATGTGTGCAGGAGAGTGTAGAGGCTTCCAAACTGTAACATAAATACTGCTTCAAAACTGCCATAGAAATTTGGGCTAATGAGCTGCAGTGGGAATAGAACCAACACTGGCTCATGGCACAAAAATTGCTACGCCAAAACAGAGTGCTAAAAAAAGACTTTTACTTTTTACATGTGTCTTGTAGTATTTTCTGCATCTGAGTCTCTGTAGGAGATCCAGGAGGATATGCTTTCTCAGCTCCCAGCCACGTCAAAGCAGCCATTCTGCTAAGTATCTCCAGAAGCAAGTTTCCTGACAAATGCCAAGTTTTTAGGCTTCTAGTGTTCTGCTCAGCACTACCACATCTTAATTCTGGGGCTGACGGTGTCCTGCTCACTTCAGTGAGCCCTGGCGTGGTGCAGGGCTAGCAAGGCAAGATGCAGTGGTGTCTGAGGGTCACAGCAATCAACTGCAGGAGAGAGGGTAAATTTGAAACACTGTTTTTGACTGGATCAGAAGTACCATTCTCAGTCGTGAAACATTGCTTATAGTTCATTGCCATAATCTTTCTGTTAGTGCTGGGAAAAAGCTAGACTTAATATTTTGCAAAGAACTGTGCATGCTCAAGAGAGATGCTGCGCGCTGTGCTCACAGCATTTCTGTGGCTGATTGTACTATATGAATACAGATTTCTTTTACCTAGGATGTGTTCACATGCAGCTCTTACAGAAAAGCCTTTCTTGATACCTGTGTATTACATTTTTAATAATAATAATAATAATTAAATGATCTACCTTGTATTAATATATTTCAAAACTAGCTTATGTTGAAGAGGATGATTCTCTCTTCTTTTCAAAGGGAAGTGCACCCACACAGTTACTGAAGATTGTTGAATGTTAAGTCTTTGTTGTGACACTTGACCTTAATCTCTTTGTACCTCTGTGAATACTTGGAAGTCTGGCCCCAAATGGCCTCTGGGCACCTAGAGGGTTGTTTTGATTTTTGTTCTTTTCCCATTCCGCTATTAAACATGTAAATATTCAGTGGTTAGGATAAACATTCCAGATGCTATACTATGCTAACAAGTATTTCACCTATTTGATGTAAGGAAAAGAAACATAACTCTTAAACTGAGGTTAATTAATCATCTTTTGCAAACATTTTACTTGTAGTTTTTGGATTTGTTATCCTGTTTTAATGTTATGACTAATGATGCTGCCTCAGGAAAACTGGAGAATGCTGTAGTCAGGCCTGTCTCTTGCTGACCCCATTGAACAGGCAAGTTCAATTCATAACAGAAAATCCAAAGCAGAAGTGCAAACTTGGAGTGGGAGAATTTGCCTCGAGCTATACAGCCTTGGGAGAGAGGAGAGCATGCAGCTATATGAGTGCAGGCATGGACTTGTCAGGAGAAGCTGGGGGTGCTGCTTCCCCTGTGCAGTGTGATGGACAGTACTTGATCTGTGTTTGGCAGGGTAAATGGGATTGAAATCTACTTCAAACATATTACTAAAGATTACTTAAAAATAAGCAGAGCGGATGGTAGGGCTGGGGGGAGAATGATGGTTCTCTGGGGGCACTGGGATCAGATTGCAGCCTGCTGTGCCAGGTCCTTGCCCTAGCTGAGCTGGAGCTATCTTCTCTTTCTCTGGCATATTTGCAGTGTAAATAAAGGTACGTGTTAGGAAGAAAAAAAAGCGTGTAATGTAGTGCCTCGGATAAAGAAATGTATGCACTCAGAATCAAAGGTGAACCTGACTTGAAATTGGTTATCTCCCACTTCAGGTTGCAGAGGGATGGAAATAGAGCTTGAATGAACGGGAGGGCCATGCCGTGACAATATCTGGTCTTTGAACCACTTTTCTTTACATGTAGTTTCATTAATAAGTGGACAGATGTATAAGAACTTGTTTTGGAAAGTCAGTACTTATGATCTGAGAAGCTGCAGCTGTGTTTGTCTGTGCTGCTACACATCATCTATCAAATACATCAAAATGTTTGGCAAAATTGGCTTTCAGTGAAAACGAATCTACATTTTTATCAAGTACTGCAAAGCTTCTGCATTTTATTATTGAAATAAATTTTCCCTAAAAAGGAAGAGAAATTTGTGACAAATCAGAATCCTGTCACAAAGTTGTTAGTGGTTTAGCACCTTGCAAGAGACTATTTGGCCTGCTTGTTCTCATGTTTAGCTGGTAGTATTTTAATATTTTCATAAGAGACAATGTTATAACTAAAACGGTTTCATTAATGCCCATGGACATAACTTAGTCAAATGCTTTTGCGTTGATCCTACTTGTGTCTGGCTCACTGCTTCCAGTAATGATTTGCAAGAAGCAATCTCCCAAATGCTTTAAAAGTCTTATAATGTGTCTTCTCTTTTTCTGGACCCATTGGAAACATTTAATGACCTCTGTCTGGCAAACCACCACTTAGAATTTTGCAGCATTACATCTGACTCCTGATCCCAGTGGCAAAATTCCCAGCAACTTCAATATAAACAAGAAGCAGCCCAATTATGACAGGATATTATGGAAAATACCATAATACAGTGAAATGGGAAAGAGGATTTTAGGCTGAAAACTGGTAAGTATCAAATTTTGAATTCAACTGTAATAGCTCTGTTTAAACATCCTCTCTCCCCCATTTCCCCACGTGAGTGTTCTGGGGGGGTAAAATCATTGCAGGGTCTTGAATAACTGCATGTGGTCAGGAAGTCTGTTTCAGTTTTCCAGATTGCATCCAAAAGCCTTATATGTAATAAGATATACTGCAGCTCTGAGAATATGTTCTTAAGTAGAAAATCAAACAGTAACATGGAGAGTTAGTCTGTTGTTCTTTGTGTATCTTTCTGCATTATAGAACCTCTCTAAGCTGTTCCTTGCCTATAATTTATTGTAATTAAAAAAAAAAAAGGACTGCGAGGTTGAGTTACCTGTGAAATGTGTTGACCTTTAAATATGAACAAAATCTAAGATTTCACTTTTGCTGGCTAGAAACTGTTTCTCTGGAATTGACTTAGAACAGGGTTTGCAAAGATCAGGTCCTGTTTCAGTGATAAGCAACCCAGTTTTAATAATGAAAGAATCTACAGGGTTTATTTATACTCAGCACAAGGGATGTGTGTGTATAAATAGATATATGTATGTATACTTGGTATTGTTTGTTTATGTACATGATGATATGTTTTAAAAACAAACCACTTTCTCCTTTGTGAGGTCAGAATTTATGCCTAGTATTGATAAAATCCATCTGCATGGTGATGGTTTTCAGCAACTTCAAAACAAATGGTGCAACATTAGAATTCTTCCACTCCTGCCTCCATCTTCTATTCAGGCATCCTCCTGGGAAGCTCTTTTGTCTCTAATGAATACATACCTAACAATAGTGTAAGATTTTTATTCCATACAAAGGAATTTCTTTTTACCTGAAAGATAAATTTTTACGTAATTGTTATTATATAGAAGAACATCATATTTTAAAATGAGGAAGCAAGTGTGGTTTCATCTTTCTAAAGCATTTTTCAGTTATAGAAATGCCACTTCAAAGACAGCATGTAGCTGTTCTTTACCTTTTTTGCTTGTACCTAAAATTTGACCTCATTCTGGCTCTGGAAGAATTTTGTTTTAAGGGTTTGGGTGGTGGTTTGCATGTTTTCTCTTGATATTCCAGACATTTTTCAAGGGGGTTAATAAGGAAATACAGATATTTGTGCCCTATCCTGTATCTAACCAGCCAGCCCATTTGACAGTGTTCTGCATATTATGAAATCATATCAGTGTGTCCCATGAGGCTCAGCCAAAGATGAACTTTGTGTTCCTTTAATGGGAGGAAGCAGAAGAAAAAGGGCATTCACGTACAAATGCTTCCCACTCTGAGCTGACTTCCCCCTCCCCTTTCCCCTCCCCAGATGATTTAGTGGTGTAGCTACTTAATGACTTCAAATAGCACTAAAATAAACAGCTGCTCCCAGTACTTTCTAGCTAATATAGCCTATCAGCTCAACGATTCATGGCAGAGTGATTAGATTCACTTCATTACTGATGGAGTAACTGCGAGACTGTGTTTCCAAGAATAGCAGGCAGCTATCATCAACCTGATGTCTCAGAAGTCCTGGATGCTTTTCCATGGATTTGTTTTGGGAATCAGAAGGAAGAAAATCTGGGAGTATTCTTAGCTTCTGAGAAGCATAGACAATAAATGATGTGATGCCACTCTTAAGTTGGTACAATACTCTACATCTCATCTTCAGAAGCTGCTTTCTAGAGGGACTGAGTGAAGGAGACGGTGTTTCAGCCATGGAAGTGTCTGGGTGAATAAGGTCTAACAGTTAAAGGGAAGGCTTCAACATCTCTCTTCTTAGTTTGCACTGCCTGGAAAACAAGATTGCTCAAGGTTTGGGAGAAAACTGGTAAAGAAATCTCTAGCAGATGCATATGCTTCTGTTCTCAGAACTCGTGAATGTTGAAGCCAACACTTAGTTGGTGTCATAGGGATTCTGGAAGCCTACATGTTGGCCTTTAAATGATTTCTGTTAGATACTAAATGAACAAAACATGCAGTAAAACAGTTGTTCTCTGCAGTCCTGCGACACTGCCCCTCATGGTGCGGCCTTTCAGCTCCCCTCTGCCAGTGTCCCCTGCTGCCTGGGATGGTGCCCCTGGGCCAGCTGTTTGCCTTGGGCCTTCTTCCTCTTGCTCTTAATTTTTGTGCTGGGAACATCAGTGTAGCTGAAGCATCAGCGCCGGTGGCCATGGGGTGCTCAGCTCTTCTCCTGCAGCGTGTGCAGTTGCTGTGGGTCTTACTTAAATCGCTTTTGTGCTATCAGTGAACCTTCCTGTCAGGCAGCTGCCCACCTGTGCAGCCCTTGTGGGTCTGCCTGTGCTCTCAGGCTTTCCCAGCTGAAGCACCTTGTACGTGCCAAGCAGTGGAACGGCAGGTGCCCGCAAAGGTCGGTTTACACAATTGGTGGAGCACTGCCGGAGGCAATACTGACAGCCAGTTTGGTTTATACATTTTTACCTGGTAGTGAGATAACCCTTGCTGTTAACAATAACCAGCTAAAGTCTTGGTTTGAGTCGCTCAGGTGTTTCAGTGCCGTGCTATTAACTGGGACTGAAAAAAGCAGAGTTACTGTAGGCGCCAGGGTGTTGACATTGCTTTCAACTATAGTTCTCCATCATCTGCAGGTGAGGAGGTTTGGGCACTGTCTAGCTCCCTTTAGCTGACTTGTTTTGGTCAAACACTGCTGCCTTCTGGTGCTGAGTAGCCCTTTTGTAGCTGTGTCAGGAGCACATGTCCCCTTTCAGATTGCACAGGCTCACTGGAAGCAAAAACCAACCATGGTTCTCCTTCAGAAATGAATGTTTGCTGGACTGAAATAGTGCTGGCCAGATAAATGTGAGAAAAATTGCTACTGCTAAGACTCTTCCGTCTCTGTTGTCCCCCTTTTTTTTTTTCTCCTCCTTCATCATGTGGTCATCCTCTTCCAAATGCTTGGACCTTTTCATTCCTTGCTTGTTGGTAGTGTAAATTTAACTAGTGCTGTTTGTTTCAGAAACAACACACAAAGCAAGCCCAA
Source organism: Pipra filicauda (assembly GCF_003945595.2). Lineage (NCBI taxonomy): Eukaryota > Metazoa > Chordata > Aves > Passeriformes > Pipridae > Pipra > Pipra filicauda. The sequence continues at coordinate 4,826,295 of NW_024105087.1, read as the reverse complement.
GCTGGTGTATTTTTGTTGTGGCCACTAAAAAGCAAATGCAAATACAAAGCCCCCGCTGACAAGACATGTCAAAGAGAGGATCTCTGGTCTGCATCTGGCCTGGATGGTTATTCACTTGCTGCACTGTAGGAAATTACTTGACCTTCTAAATAATTATTAGCTCAGTTATTCAGATCTACAAAAACGTATGACAGCAGCTGAAAAAACCTCCACCTCCAATATATTCTTCATAACATAATTAGTATTAGGCCACTGTCTGATTTTTAGGTCCTTTCAACTGTGTCTGCTTGTTATTTCTCCCAAGGAGACAGATACTTTTTTTTTCTGGGAGTAGGAATGTAGCCTAAAGATCTAGAATGGGAGAATGTATTTGTCTTCAGTGCCATATAAATGTTATCTTGATCCTTTCCAAGACAAATGTTTCTTGACAAATGAAAGTAGTAATGCTTTAGTACAGCAAGTTTTCCTAAGGAAGTTTAGGTTTATGAAAACATATTTTAATTTCTAGGAGAGAAAGTCCAAATCTGCAAACTGTGGTGCCAGATGGACACTTGTGCTCCCCAAAGCTGATATTTCTGGAGGCCATTTGAAAGTTTTACATTAACTCAGAAAGTAAATAAGAGAGAAATTGAACTAACATCACTGGAAAATAGCTGGAAAGTTAATTCCTTCTAAGTTTTATTCTGTCTTGACTGTAAGCCAAGTTGCATTCATGGGATATTTGATATACCTGCAGATAATAGTTTTGTGATACAGTCAGAAACTTGGATGTTTGCATGACTGGTATTGAAGACACACAAGCAAAACAAGGCTTAGCCTTTCAGTTTTTCATTGATAAAGTAAAAGCATAGCAGTAAAAAGCTTTTATACAGGATAGATAATCCCAGTTTATGCTGCATTATTAAGACAAAAAATGTGAATAGGTTTTTATAATTTGATTTATTAATACATTTTTGGTTTTAAGATCTAAAATGTCTGATGGATTTTATCATACTGTGTTTATTAATTCTATTCAATGAAAAATTCAAACTCATTTTACAGAGAAAATAAGGCACATGCCTTGCAGCTGCCTTTCCATAACTCTGGACTTGTTCCTTTGAAACCATTAAGGATTGTATATGAATGTGCATCCAGTTTGAAAGATTGTTTCCTAGAGTATTGGGCATGGCATGAATTTTGTTATCAGAAACACTGAAATACCTGTTAGAGGTATGTGGTATTTGTCAAACATGAAGGAAAGGGCAGACCCAGTGTGTGTAATTGTGTTCTCAGCGTAGCCTTGGCAGGGAGGTTGCTGTGTGCCCACATTTGGAGAAGAGAGCTGTGCCTGCTCCATTAGCACTTAAAAACTCGGTTCTATTAAACATGAAGGTCATTGGGTGTCACCAGACTGAGGCAGGGATAAATTGGTAAATAAAGTACTCTTTCTGGCTGTGAGTCATACCTTTTATACTGCCTTATAGCAGTGGTATATGCAGTGGCCAGCTAAGCCTGTTGTAAGCCTGGAATTAAATGATGTGATCCATAAGTATTTCCCTTGCTAGTAGCACGCGTGCAACAAGCCCTTCCTTTCTGACACAATACTTTCCTTCAGCCCTGAAGGAAAGTATTGCCTGTGAAGCAGAAAGTATGCCCTAAGATGTTAGAATGTGAGCACTGTATGAAAGTCCTTAAGATTTGTGTACCATGCGTAGGGAAGCCCTGCCACCAGCTCGGGCATTAGGTACCCTGAACAATAAAGGATTTGCCATAAGGTGTGGAAGAGAGGAAAACACGATATAAGCTGGGATTTTCCAGTCTGCTGAGCCTTGTTCTTCCAGGCTTACTCATTAAGAGACTTATTATAAAAGAGATAAAAAGATCTATTGAGGATTTAGTAAAGATTTATTAAATGAGAGAGAAATACCCTTCATAGACACTTACTCCCTGCCTCTTCCCCTTCCCTGTACTGCCTTTAAGGCACTGTTGTAAATACCTGAGTGTATGATCGAGCTGTGGTTTGAAGAAGGCCCAGACTGGGCCCAAAAATGTCTGCACAGGCAATTTTAAGGCTGGGATTATGAAATGTAGCAGATTTCTGCAGAGATCAAGAAGGTGTGGGCTCTGGGTGCAATATGACCTTTCATTTCTACCCCATGTGGACCTTGCCCTGCAAAGAGTATGTTTGAGCCTAATGGGTAGTTGGGCAGGATTTAGTTACTATGCCTTTAAGAGGGAAGCAATATAAGTCATGCTTCTCTTGGAAAATAACTTGGATATGCTCACTTTTGTCTTTGGGTAGGTGCCAGAATGTTACTGCTTGTTGAGAAAAACTAATGGCTTTACCTATACAACATGGGAACCCTCCAAAACTGTTTCCATGTCTGCACTGGAAAATTACATACTCATGAATTCTAGCCTGGCATCTTGGCGATTCTTTGTGATAACCTCTTATGCTCCTTATTTAAATGGCAGTTCTGTGTGGCAGATACTATATGCATCTAACTAAATTCTAGATGTTAAAATACTTATGTTCATGGGTAGCTTCAGAATGGCTGAGAGTCAGAGCTAGAAGGGAAGGAAGGAGTGAGTTGACTGACTAGTTAAATGACTGGAAATCTGAAACAGTGTTGCCTACTTGTGTCATTAGTCACAAAAGATAAGAGTGCCCCTGTGCCTTAATGCCATTTCAAACTACTAAAACAGCTTAAATATTGTTAGATGCATACAGCTTGGGAGACTGAAATCATCATCCTGGCAGTATGTCTCAGGGCAAGGTGTGTTCTTGGGAATACCTCAGGGTCATGGTCTTTATGCTTAGGTTTTTATGGATCCGTGTTAGGGATACATGGATGTGATGTTTGTGTGCCTAAGCCTTTCATACATTCGAAGCATGTGCCCTCTTAGACCAGAAACCTCTGAATACATGTGCCTGAACAGACACACGCTCCAGGCACCAGATGGAGACTGGAAGACAACTAGAATAGAGTTAATAAATCTGGTGGGAAAATCTGTTTGAGGAGGGTCAGCGTGGAATGGGCACTTCTTCCCAGAAGAAGCTAGGAAATTGCAAAAGCCAGAAAAGGCCCACTCTTGTAAATGGAGCCCTGGGACCTAAAACTTCAGAGATAATGTAATTCATAGCTTGCTGGAGAACTCAGAGTCATCACAGAGGAAGCCAACGTGGGAGACTGAATTATCTATAAAAGTGCCTGTGCAAAATCATTTGCTTTCTGCTCCTGAAAATGTAATAAACATGTTTAAAATACAAATTTTCTTTTATTTTTGAAGCATCAGTAACTGAAACAGTATCAGTTAAAATTCCCATTAATGGGAAGACAGTACTGCCGTGGGCCTGCTATTTCGATTAGTTGAACTTGTTCTGCTCAAGAAAACAGAGAAGCCAGGAAGCTTGGGAAATAAATGGTAAGCCAGACTCCTCTTAGTTCCTGTGTAGAGAAACAGTTGCTCTTTTAGGCTATTAAAACGTCTCCAGAGAATCAACTGTCTGAAGAGATTGGCAGTTAATAACCAGAGAGCTTGAACTTAGAAGAGGCAAGGAGATAAAATTGTCCATCTGTGTTTATAGTGTTATGTCCTCTAATTTGTGTTCACAGTTCATATTTCCTGTAATGTATGAGGACAGAAGTAGTTCACATACATTTCTAAAGACATTGAAATATGCATGCAGTGGAATGCAAAGATGATTAAAATATCACGATTTGCTACTTACTATAACTAATCAGTCCACTCCACTGCATTTCTGAATCCCTCACCGACATTTATGGAGTCCTTCTAATAAGAGTTTTAGTGAAAATGCTGAGATTGAGAATAAACATTACATATTTCAGTAATGTACATGTTTTAAGGTCAAGTTATGATCACAAAGAGAATGAAGTACTGTGCATTTCTTTGAAAGAGTGACAGAGATTTTTTTTTTAAATATTTTCTTAATGCCTGATACCCTTTTTCTGCCATTGTTCTCAGTGGAGAAGGAGAAGAATTTGAAAATGTTCTTCTATTTATCTGTCCTCTCTTACTTACCCCATTGCAACCCAAGAGGGTTGATCTGCATCTTCTGGATGAAAAACTGAGAAAACAGCATCTATCTGTTGTTCATTAAAAATTTGGGTGAGAAAATACTGATTTACACATGGTCAGATTCTTGGTGCCTGTGCTTGAGATACTGATGAAGTTAAAGGGGAAAGTAGTTTGTGTTTTCAAATTACAGACTACTTTTAATTGGCATTTGTCATTAATTTCTTATAATTTTTTTGTTGTTTTGTTTTGGGGTTTTTTTTGTTGTTGTTGTTTTTGTTTGGTTTTTTTTTTGTTTTTGTTTTTTTGGCCACTCTCTTATTTTCTTCTAGTCAGGATGACCAAATACTTAGCAACCTGGAGTTGTCTAACACTGGAAGATGCCAGTGGTCTGAGACTTGATTATTTTCCGTGTATTTAAACCATTTGTGAATGCTGTGGAAAAGGCTTGGAAGCAGTGCTGACATTCATTGGCATTAATTTTGAAAACTTAAAGTTATTCTGGGCATACTGCATTCTTGTTATGCCACCTGATTCAAAGCAGACATGAAGAGATGCAATTCAATGAACCAGTTCTGTGAAAAGGTCACAAAATCAGCGTGCGCTTTCACTGCAGGCTAAAGCAGGAGAACCTGAAGCACTGCTAAGCTGCTGCCCGCCTGCACCTTTGGCATGTGGTGGTGTTGGTGTGGCTCATGTTCATTGGATATGGTTCCTGCTGGCATTTCTGCAGGTTTTGTACTGTAAACTGTCCAGGGTTACAGTTTGCCCAGGATGGCAAGCAAATGTTCTCAGTTTCTCTGAGCAACTAGAACTCTGATGTAGTGTGTCAGTCCTTTTGCCCAAGCAGTTAACCTTGAAGGCACTACCAGTTTTCTTTTCTTTTATGGGGATTGCACTATTGCTTAAGGAAAATACAATTATTTTTAGCTTGAAGTATTTCAAATGCACTGTGTCATTCTCTGCTTTTATATGTAGTTGAAGGTGAAAAACTGAAGTATTATTTACAAGAGACAAAACCAAATTATAAAAATATATATTAATTTTAGGAATCGGGAATGGCATGGCATTATATAGCAAGAAGCAGGAGAAATGTGGCCTATTTAGTCTGTCACAACATTTTTAAGGTCAGACAACTTCTCTGAATTCTTTTACATTAATTCCTCAGTGAGCAGTGCACTTGGGTGTTTTCCCATTGCTTTTGGAAATTCGATTAATACCACTTAAGGCAATGCTGTTGTCTACTCAGGCTGCTCAAATGAACTGTACACCAAAGTTTAGATGGAAATTCTTGCCTTTCCTCCAGTGCCAAGGGATTTCAACCGGTCATTGTAGCTTTAAAAATATTTATACAATATTGCACAACACAAAATCTCCTAAAGACTTGTGCTTCCTGGTGTGAATGTACGGCCAGCCTGGCTGGTGCTGGCTGGGTGAGCGCAGTTTGGAGTCCACATGGGCATCGCTCGTTCCGCTGGAGTTTCTGTGGAGCTCGGCATTTCTCGCTCGAATTGGCAACTGTTGTCTGCGTGAACAAATCCATCTCTCCTTTTCCCAGACCACATCCTCCTGGCATCCTGACAACAGGAAGCTAGCAAAATGAAACATTACACAGGATAGCTCTTTTTCTGTGTGCTCTTGAGAGTTAGGGATTTTACACAAACTCCAAATTTATATCCAGAATTATTCTTGTAGTAGAGAAACTTCAGCCCAGATTTATGTCGAGGAATGCTGGCCTGGTGGACATGATGGGCAAGCAGCCCAGTGGGCATTGACTGGATATTCTGGGACATGGGAGGCCAAATGCAATCCAGTTTGTGTTAGTGTCAGGTAAGAGAAGGGTGCCTGGTCCAAGGAAGACCCTGATGTGACAGGAGACGAGAAGCAGAGGGAGGTGGCTCTTTTTCGGCCTTGGGAGGGTCAAGGGGACTTCATATTGCTGTCTGCAACTACATGATGGAGGGAGGGTACAGAGAAGGGAACAGATATAGAAATAGGCTTTTTTCACCCCCCTCTACCTAGGTGAGCATTAATATATTGTTGGCTGCTTTTACAGCAGGTTTTTGATACCATGAGTAGTAGAATAAAAGTCTTGCTTCAGGGGGATAAGGCAAAGGAGACACACACTATTTTTTGCACCAGTATAATTGCTAGAAATTTATTTTACTCCCTTCAAAGCAGCCTTGAATCCCACAGCATCACAGCAGCTCAGTACCTTCCTCCCTTCCTCTACTCTGACTTACCCCTTCTGCAAAAGAGAGATAATTGCCATTTGCATTCGGGGGACAGCCTGCTTGCTCGGCTTCAGTGCTCCCAGGGATCCTTCTGGGTTTGTGCTGTAGTGCCAGCTGGGGCTAGCTAGCAACAGGCATCCATATGGGAGGAATTCGTATTGTCTGAGAGGCCTGAACACTGAAGTACTGTAAATGGTGTTTTCACACACTGCAGCTAATTCCCACAGTTTCCATTGCTTTGGGCTGTTGCTTCTGATGAAAAACAAACAGAACAGTCTGGGAGCTGAGGAATGTAGTCTGCAGCGCAGTCAGCACGCGGCCTCCGCTGGAGTGTACAATTGGAGTTGGAAAGGGATCTGTGTAATGCCTGTACAAAAGAGGGGTGTCCAAGACAGTGCTCGGCACTCCTCAGTATAAGGGCTGTAATTCTTAGAGACTTTCGGAGTTTTATGGACTCATCGGGATAATTCACTTCAGTGGCTGGATGCTTTACCCTGCCAACAAATTGAAGTGATTCTTTGAAGACAGAGCAAGTTTCAACACAACCTGTACAGTCAGTAGAGCAGTTTTCCAGTCAGGAGTAAGTGGAAATCCTCACTATTGCAGAGTGTTTCCTGAATTTCTTAATGATGGTAGGGGAGAGGGAGTTTTTGGAAGTACATTGAAGAAGCACAGTATCCATATCACACGGCTGTATATTGTGTTAGAATGACCGCGTGCGTCATAATGCTGCAGCTCCTTCCTCATCCTGTTGTCTGCCTTTTGCTCAGGCTCCCATGTTCCTCTCTTGACCCTTGGTCTTTCCTACAGGCTGTTCTTGACTGCCCCTTGCAATTTGCGTGCTGTATTTTCTCATGAAGTGAAATGGATGGCAAAAAAAAGTCTGGTTTGGACTGGTGTGCATGATGGATGGTTCCAAATGCTGATATTGGTGATTAGCACATGTTTATCGCACCAGCAAATAATGCTCTGATTCTCACACTGGACAAACTCAGCCTTTTTTGAGGGTGCCCTTGCATGGCAAAATATCTTGCGGTGTACAATATCTAGGAATTTTTCCTCGGCTAATTCTGCCAGATCTGTGGAAGTGCCCTCTTTATTCTGCATTCTGTCAAACTGACTTAATTGTGGTTTAACATGAAAAGTAATTGAATAATTTTTTCCAAGAGCTGCTGGTGAACATCAGCCAAGTCATTCTCACAAGTATCCAGTCACCTGTTGTGAAGAATTAACAGTGGGGTTTGTTTTTTGTTTGTTTGTTTGTTTTTGAGGAAAGCCTTTCATATTTTACTTAGATGCAAGAATAAGTATGTGCAGAAAGAGGTTGTTGCCAGTGCTAAATGGACCATTTCATTCTTCCCTGTGCAAAAATGAAGATAACCAAATGAAACTTTAAAAGAGCAAATCGTATTGTTAGTGGAACTTTAAACAGTGTGCATCTGCCTTTGCTTATTTGAGTGCTGGGAAATACAGGTAAATAAATATGCTTTGTTATGTAGAATATCACTCAAAGATCTTCTTTAAAGATTTTTTTAAAAGTGAGTCATCAGTTGAGTGTTCCTGACCAGGATTGGCTGGTACCTGATCAGCAGCAGCAGTGGCTTTTTGAGACCCACAGATGCCCAAAGACCTGCAGCATCTTCCTGACAGACAGTCATGTGTTTGCAGAGTCTCTCACAATAATCCTTGTAGGCAAAAGCCACACACTTGTGTAGTTCATAGAGCTTGAGTGCACTGAAATGCACGAGTCAGCCCTGGGCCTAAGAAGGAAACCGGTTTCTGGGTAATAATGTGATGAATGTTTCTGAGCTGTCTGGGAATGCCACAGCCAGCACTCTCCCTTCACTCACTCTGGGAAATGCTGTAGCTGCGTGCATGCATGTCTGCTGTAGAAGTCAGGAGAAAGAAGTGTGTGCAGTTTTGACTGGTTTTCCTCCTCTTTACTGCATTTTGGGAAAAGAAGAGGGGATATTTTGTTCATATTAACCAGATGGTACAGCTTAGTATTACCACCAGTGCATAGGCTCTGACCTTGTGAATGTGATATGAGCTTCCAGCAGGACAGCGTGGGCTTTTATGACAAGGAATCCCTCGGGACAGGGTATTGAATGCTCAATATGTTTAGGAATATTTCCCCTGTGACCTGCAGCACTTCTCATTTTGGCTGTGGTATTTGGAAATTTCATTTGAGGTCGCAGAGGTTCCTGAGTGTTGTCTGCTTGGGATGGCTGACTTGTTTCAGGATGCAGCTGCCCTGGGCACTAAGCAATCTCTGTGTAGGGCTGGCCTCCTGTCCTTTTGTAGGTAAAAACAACAGAGCAAAAAATACCTTTCTCTGAGGTGGATGGAGTTTGTGCTTTATACTACAGTCTCTGTATATGCATCTATAAAATCCCATTTTAAGTAGGATGTGAATGTAAAAGGGAATTCTGAAGAGGAGTAATGCCTTGCACATGCCCCAGTTAAGTTGGTAATAATTACAGTTCTAGAGCTGTTATGGTTAAGTTCCCTCTCAGGAAAAGATGATCCTGGTTTCCAGGTCCTGGTTTCCCTTGCAGCAGCTGGCTGACCCTTGACACACCAGGCTGCAAACTTAGTACATATACAGAGAAATCGGGGTGGAGTGTGTGGGGGGTAATTAGTCTGGAAATCTCTGCTGAGAAAGTATCTGGCTGCACCACTGTATTTGCAAAGTGCATGAATCTCTCTTTGTGATGGCATTACACAGCATGAGACTGAAAGTTGGTCATCAAAAACCTGAGTACATCTTCTTGTATGTGCATGAAATAAACGTTGTAGTTTTCCCAAGTTAATGAAGACACAGTGTAGATCAGGGACAGTTGTATGCTCTCCCCTCTGGCATGTCAGTTCCTAGAACTGCTTCAGCTCTGCAGTTGTCATAGATGCAGCCATGGCAGGCCATACTAAAGTGGTCCAAAAAAAGGGGAAGCTATTGGCTTGGAGACACATTTTTTCCCATAAGCCTTCAGCCTTTAATCCTAATAACTGTAAACAAACCCTGACCTGGAAAAATCTTTTCATTTTCTTTTTTTCCCCTTCAAGTGTGGGAAGAGAAGTCCCACTCCTTAACCTTTGCACAATCACATATTAATCTAATTTCCTACTCATCATGACTTAGTCATTTGGAAATTGCAACTACACTTAATTTGATTTTTCTTTCTATATTTTTATGTTATGCTTTTGTTGTTTCCCCTACTCTTGTTTTTGGTTCAGCACCGGTTCATTAAACTTCGGTCACAAATACGAGCTGGAGGGCACACAGCTTGTTGTCATTTGAGCTAATCAGGCATTTATAGATTAGAAGGGGTTATTGCAAATGCTTGTGAAAACTAGGGCTCCTTTCTGTTGTTCCTTTCCTTTCTTGGGAGACTTTGGCCATTCCCTGTTTTTCTCTGTGTTGGCCCACCAGGGTACATACTTTTCTGAGAGGTTAGCACAATAATACTCTTTTTTTCCTAACTGATTTCAAACACTGCGCCATCCTCTACTCCCCGCTGCTGCTCTTCTCCTTGCACAGTATTTTGGAAGTTAGCACAGGCATTTTAGCATGTTAGAATGTACCTTATGTTTTGCTGTACTTTCAGTCAGCAGGTACATTCCAACTATTGCATCTGATCGCTTCATTTAAAAAAAAAAAAATTATCGTGAGAAGAAAATAGTATTTTGTATTCCTGTATGAAATACCATAAGTTAAGCTGTAGTGGCAGTAGTTCTGAGTGATCAGTAGCTGCCACTAGCTTTGATTTAAACCATTAAGAGCAAATGTTCAGATCTCAAGAGATATTGTAATTACCTTCCCACAGCAGAAATGTTCCGGGAAAATCAAAAACTTATGCCGCTTTAAATTAAAAAATAATAATAAACAAATTGAATTATGGATTATGACGGGCAGTTGATACAACTGTTTTTTTAGGGGCACCCACATTTCCAGAGATGGAGGGAAGGAAGTGACTTTTTTTTTCTCAAATGTCTTCCAATTGCTAGAGGCTTCACAAAAAATTTTTGGTTGAAGCAACATTAGCAAGATTTTGATTAGCACAATACCTCAAACTCCCTGATACTGCGTAGCAAAACATCTTTTCCCAGGCCTATGTTTAATTGCTGCAAATCCAGCAGTTCCCATGGCTTGTTACAAATTCTTTCCACTAAAATTGCTGAATCTTGGAATTCAAGCTATCAAAAATTACATCTGTGAAAGTAATTAATCTTACATCAAATCCTGAGTGATCTGAGATGGCTTCCTTAACCGTTTTCCATGTTTTCCCTTCTTTGCAACTTCTCTGTTTTACTTTTTTAAACTGTTTTTGTTTTAGAACTTTGCTCTCCCATCTGCGAGCAACATTCTTTTTTTCTGAAGACTTTATCCCTTAGAAGGGAAGGACGGTGTCATCTCAAACTCGGTGTTTTGTTACTTTGTTTTCAATAGAAGGACACATACAAAACTTTGCATGAATGAATATACTTCTGTAGGCCTTTCACAAGTCATACATACACTTATGAAATTCTTGTGACCAGTCTGGGCAGCCTAAGTGTGCTGACAACGTGCTGTAAGGGAGCAGACTGCCTCCACTAAGCTCCAGTGGCTAAATCAGAAGAAAATCAAGTTTAAGTGGCAACAGAAATTGCAGACAGCTAAATGATATTAGAGAGGTTTTTTTAATCATGCCAGACATCATTTTTAATGGAAACGGTAACTTTGCTGGGGGCTATTTTAACGACACAATAGATGACCATTTAGATTATCTCTTCACGTTCACATTGCAGCACACAGATACATAAATCCACTGAAAATCCAGTAGCCTAGTGGCTCCCAAAGGAATTGGCTGCATAATCAGATCACTGTACGGCTCAGCAGTCTCTAAACGCCAAAGTTCAATAGATGTCTTGCTCCCCCAGAGCATATGTACCAGGAAAAGGAAAAACTTAGGAAAAAAGTAGCCTGACTTCTTTCAGAGAAATGCAGTGGTATGGGAATATGCCTCTTCTTTCTGAGAAGTAAAACAAGATGTCCCCGAGAGGTATTGATTTTTTTTAATTTTTTTTTTCGCTTAAAGTAAATAAGATCAACTTGAGCTTTCTAAAACTCTTATTGGAAATCTTTTTCCCAGAGGTGAAGAAAGTGTTTGAATGAGTTTCCAATTATCAAAAAAGCCCCTTACTAATACAAATTAGTTAATACCCACTGAAGTAGTGAAAAAAACCCTCAAATGAGTATCAGGCCTGTGAATGTATTATATTTCCTTCCCTTGTCCAGCAAAAAGCAAGTGGTATTTTTAGATGTCTTGATAACTGTAGGCTTGGCCCAGGAGTGTTCTGGAGGAAGATACAGAAGGCTTTTAGAGCAATAGGGGTATGTTAGAACCCTTTCACAAGGCATTTGCATATTCTGTACAAGATTGAAACAATACAATGAAAATTCAAGATTGTTTTACTTACAGCTACATTTGAGGAGAGCTGTATATGCTGTAACATGTGCTTCCCTACACTCACATCTTCCTTGATTATCCCCAGTTATGACACATTATCCAAAGAAATTACTGCTCAGATATTTCCCAGCAAGGGTAATTTCTCTGTTAACAGACACTGATTCAGATGACTGTCCCTGTATCAAAGCTAGGACAGCTGATGCACACCTACTTAGAAGAATTATCTTTAACTCTATTATTGAACTAGCAAACAAATAATAACTTCAGAATATTTTTGAAAGAACAGACTATACAGGGAGCAAGACTAGGCACTTATTCCCCAGTGCCGGTGGTACTTACCTGGCAACTATGCAAATGCATAGTTTCAAAGTGATCCATCTGCCCTTTGTGCAAACAGATACCACATTAAAATGGAGGAAGATTACATTTGTAATTCCTCCACATTTATCTTTTTCTTGAAACATTTATGGTTCATGAAACATTTATACCCATTTATGCTAAGAAGCAAGTAGAAAATAAGTGATTGCACAGGGTCTTAGTTTTCTGAGAAAGAAGTACATAGGATGTGTTCAGTAAACTTGAAAATGAAGGAATAATTTACCAGCCCTCTTAGAGAGATGTGGACATCTTAGCATTACCTCATATTCTTCTGCAGAAACGTACTCCATCTTCTCTAAGAGCTAAGCATAGTTGGATTTTGTCATAACGTAGCTAAGAATAAGTGCTTAATAAAGAAGGAATTAATGCTGGTGAAATTATGCAGAGACAACAGCCAGTCCCTAATTCACCAGGGAACGTACTCCATGTTCATTCCCTTTATGTTGACCTCTAGGGCCTTACTTTTGAGCAGGAAAGAAATACATCCTGTGCATATAGGGTACAATTAGGAGATCCAGGATGGCAGAGTCACATGATTTACAGATTCCCAGCCTATATCAGGAACACTGACTCAGTCCCCTGTGGTGGCAGAGCAGGGTTGGACCAGCCTTTTAGTCCTGCCCTTTTACCTTTTAATCCACCTGCCTGTGAACTGCTCATTTCCAGGATCCCTCAAGATGAAACCCTTTCCTGGGCTGAAGAGAAATTCTTTCTAGCTCCCAAAGACATGCGTTATGTTTTCCCTTGTATGAACTAACAGGTCATATTCTCTTTTGTTGTGTTGTGGGCATGGCAAACTCCACCTGCTGAAGGGAAGGCAGGCTAGGGCCAAGCCAGGGCAGCTCTGATGACTAACAATGTCTTGAAACCCAACTCTGAGAGAACCTTCAGAATGAAGCTGCTCATTGAGTGTAATGTACTTACATTCTGTGTAAGTGTAAGCTTAGAAAATGTCGAGTGACTTGGTATTTGCTGGTTTCCAGCTAAGCATGAGCAATGGGATACTCCAAGGTGGGTGTAAAAGGAAATGTTGTACAGTAAGTTTATAAATGGGTTTTACAAGATCAGTTATGTTAAAAGATGCTCAAGTTTCTTTTAAGGTTTCGATCCCCTTCTTTTTGCCCCTTCCCTAGTGCTATAAAGGAAAACTTTATCTTTTCAGCTAGTGAATCACCTTAGTGCAGACCCAGGTTGTTTTTCAGCTTCTCATTATCTTTTAATATTCACCTGATCAAGTGAGTCACTTACTGCCTAATTGCTTTAATTTGCTGCTGATAAACTGAAGTGATGGTGACTGAGTTTGAAAAGCTCTCTGAGCAATTCTTATGGAAGACAGGGAATATCTCTATTAATAAACATTGCTTTCATAGACTATAGTTGTTCTAGTTGTCTTGGAACATCTTTGATTCAAAGAGCTTTTACACAGAATAACAAAAATGAGAAAACTTGCTTACACCCTGAAATGGTCTTTGTTCAAAGAGGCAAGTCTCTGGTAAGAGAGGATTGCACTCCTGCATGGTGCTTTCTCTGACAGCCCTGGCTGTTTCTTTTGAAAGCCCTTTGCCCTTGTTCATTGTGTGGCTGACCCTGCAGCATTCCTGTGTGCCTCTGGCCCTTTGAAGAGTATTTTGAGATAAAACCGTTCACTGTGATACATTGCGTATTTTAGTCTTTGGAAGTGTGACTTCCCCAGCTAGAAAAGAAAATATTACCCCATCAAAATGTACTATTTTCTTACATAATTCAGATGACCTGCTCCATAAACAAGAATGTAGGGTCACATTTGCTTTAAACAGCTGTGTTGTCCCTTTGACATTGCTGGCAATTATTTTGCCTTCACTGGTAACTGGATTGCTTTTTGTAATGCAGTCATTTCAAAGGTGTTTCATTAATGTGGTTCAGTGCCTGGGGCAAAGGCTTGCTGGCACCTCTGCCCTCCCTTCTGCAGATCTGCTCTGCACAGTACTGGTTGTTCACACATGGGTAGTGCCTCTGGACACCAGGGCACACAGTGAGACTTTTCTGTGCACCCGCAGGTTTAACTTTGCCATGGACGCTCTTGATGCCACCAAAATGTGGATTATGATACAGATCTTCCCTTGTACAGGATTCCCTTGGTCGGCCAAGCTGTTCTCCAAGTTCTTTTTTCCTGTCTTAACTCGTGACTGCAGTTTTTCAAGGGAACCCTGAGCAGATAAGACAAAAGAAAACATGGAGAAAGGCCTATGTAAAACAAAGGCATGCTTTCCATCATTAAAGGTTTTCCCTCTGAAATCTTAAAAAAGGCTGCCTATAATCATATGGTATTTTCTCCAAACTAATGACTTTCACCAAGAAACTTGGCTTATGCTGTCCTGTAGAGCAGCCAAAGGAGAGGTAATATTTAGCAGATTTGACATGAGAGATCAAGTAGGAATGTAAATAGAGTAGCCCTCCAAAAGACACTACAGCCAGAGCAATCATCCTGCAGCTTTGATAAATTTGCTAACATCTGTTCTGGTGCCATTTCTGCTGTACAGACCTGCCATTAACCATGGAGATGAAAGGGCTTTAATTAAAGGAGCAGATTGACATGTTAAACTTTGATAACATCGTGCCATCTGGGTGGGTTATATTTGCAATTCTCTCCACAGCTTCTTAGATTTAGGGTATATTTCAGCACTGCCCCACTTGTTTTTGGGAAGATGCACTGACCCCAGAGCTCTGGGGTTCCTAGGGCGAGGTGTAGGGCTCCAAGTATGTGTAACAAGATGTATATTGCAGCATCTCACTTCTGAGCTGCATAATTTTTCTTTCAAGGTTTAGGTTTTGCTATGAGGTCTGGTTTACTAACACACCACTACCTAGTGCTAGCCACAACTGCTACTGTAGATTTCAGGTAATACAAGGCACATAAAAATTACTTATTTACCATAACTAAACCTCAGTTTGGGCCACAGATGAAGAAACATTTGAGACGTGCCTTAACCAAGGCCACAATGCTGATGCTGTGTAGGCCGCCTGCTCCCGTTCCTCAGAGTGGAAGAACTGTGTGGCTGGTGGAGGAGACTGCATTTTAACTGGCAGTGTAGTATGGGAGGCTGTGCCAGGAGCAGGGGACTATCCACTAGCACAGCCACTACTGGTGAAGCTTTCAGATAGACCAGAAATGCCAGGACATGGAGATCAATGGAAACCCCCACATTGTTCATCTATTCATTCCCTGCTAGTAGTGTATCACTGGGTTCATACAAAATAGTCAGCTCAAGACAAGATTGCTCATAATTAAGATGGAAATTGATAAGTAAAATTTTGCAGGCGCTTTAGATGCCTAATGTGCTGAGTGTATTCAACTTACATTGTAGTTATTTGTCATCCCCTCAACTTGTAATAGATTAGAGCAGGGTGTTTAATATGATGAGATGCGGTTATAAATACAAGGCTTTTTATAGGTTCAGAGAAAATCTTTATACAGTTTAATTGTGTAGACAGGTTCAATTCCCAGGAAGGCCAAGAGGGAAATCAATTGATAATTTTAATCCAGAATCAATTTCCTTTAAGCTTTTGAAACGTGCTGATCCAACTTTTTCACTCAGCAGTCGGTTTCTGCTGAAGTAGCAGGCGCATTGTGTCTGGTGTGTTACTTCTCTGGGCTCCCCCTTATAACAAAGCTGAAGTAGCTGGTGAACAGATGAAGCCTTTTGGGAGCTGGTACTGCTCTACTGATCTTGACCTATTTGAGCTAATACTTACCTGTCTGCCAACATTTCTGTCTCTGAGTGAGACCATCTTCTTTCTGCTGCAATATATGAGCTGATGCTAAAAGGTACATTGCAAAGTGCTGCCTGCTTCCTGCCTTTTCAGCTGCAGGAACCTAAAGGAAAGGATTTGTCAGGACTTGAAGAAATTTAAATGTCTGAAAAGGTCTGACCAACTGCATGGGAGGCTCTGGATAAAATCCAGTGGCCTGGGTAGATTTCAGACTCTTTCTCTCCCCTGATAATGACACTTGGAAAAATTGATAACTCTTACTTTAGTTTTTATGTGACCCTTTTTTTTAGAGTACAAGGTTTAGGAACAAGGCTGTCTTTGACCAGCTAGGCCCCTTTTATCCAAGTGGTAGCAAGTTTCCTGCAAATGCCCACGACTTGCACTGTTTTTCGTCTCTGTTTTTGTGTAATCACTGTAACCACAAAAATTTGTTGAGCTGTTTCAGTTTGTTTGAAGGAAGGATGTCAGTTAGGACAAGTGTGTTTGGAAATCCTGATGATGCCAGATTGTAGCTCATCTAGTACCTGGAAGGACACTGGGGTTTTTGTAAGTGCTGTTAGTCTGGCTGTAATGCCATGCCTGTGTACACATTTTATCTGGACAGGCTTTAAAAAGAAAGCAGTATGAGCATCAAATGAAGAAGTCGTGTGCTACCAGATGTAAGTATAAAGCTAAGAAAAGGGGAGAAGAATAGACAAAATAAGGGAAATTTATGCTTCTGATAGTGAATGCACATCTGCAGTTTAGAACATGCTGCATTTGTCATATTAATGACAAATCCCTGTATGCTTTTGAAGTATTCTTACTCCACTTGAAATTATTTAAAGGATTTTTGCAGGACATGACATATCCTGTGCATCATACTGTGTCTGTAGGTTACCCCTTGCTGTACAGCTGTACTGGTTGGAAACATTCTGATTATTTATCCTTCAGTAAATAGTACTGGCTGCTTCCAAATGTTATTAAATAGTTCTGTCTCCTGGTGTGATAGTGTATAGTATATGGATACATATAGAATACCTGAGCCAAGGCTTTGTGGGTGCTTGTACTTGTGGCTTGTCTGTGTGTGTCTCACCTGGAGAGAAGGATCCTGCCTTACAGAGTTGGGGCTGATTTTGCTTAGTTTCACAAAGTTCCCAGCGTGCTTGTAGTAGACACAGATGCACCTAGGATATAGCAGACTTCAGGGTGTTTAACTTCTTGGTGCTCCGTAAGGATTACATGTTTGTAAAGGGAGAAGCAATTGTGCTTTATCTCCTTTGAGAAGTGTGCAGTTGAGGGAAGTACAGGAAAAGGTTATCTAAACAGTGTAAGACCATGCTGAGCTTGGAACTATATTGGATTGGTTCAGGGGTGGCGATGGCAGTATAAAAAGTCACATTCTTGTTTTCCAAAGGAGGAAGAGAAGCTGCACCTTGTGTTCCTGTCCACAGGCGTCAGGGTTGCAGTGAACCTGCCGCACAGGTCAGGGAAGCACAGCATGAGGGAAGGCTCTAATGAGCCCTGTCAAAGTAAAAAACCCATAAATATCACTGGAGCTGTGAATCTATCCCCAAGCCTCTGTTTGGGTGTAAAATAGATCCTTCATGAAGTGCTGGCAGCAAGCCTAGATGTTTTCTGACAGGGCTCTGCTCTCAGCACTGTTTGATCCTGCCCTTTGGAAGATACTCATAACTTCTTTCTTCTCTAGCCTGGACTGACAAAGAAATAAGGAGTTTTTTAGTAGCTGTTAAAAGCTATGCAGTGTGACAGCTCAGGTCCAACAGCCAGCAAAAATGGGCTGTTCAGGTAGGAGGCTCTTTGGAGTGGTAAATTCCAGGATTCCTCAGAGATACCCACTCCATACTGCACCTGAGCAAGCCAAATTGGAAATAAAATCAGGGCTATCCCCCAACAGAACAGGAGGTGTCTGCTGAGGACACCTCTACCCTGGGCAATTATTATTTGTTATTTTTAGTTTAGTTAGTGATGGATTGTGTAGTGGCAACAGCTAGGGAACAAATAACACTACATTTCTGCTCCTGGAGCTGCCTCTCTCAGGTGTTTTTTAGATATTTCACTGTTGCCTCATTTAATACTCAGCTCTGGGGTCCCCTCAGGAAGGACAGTGACCTGTTGGAGCAAATCCAGAGGACCCCAAGTCGATTAGAGGGATGGAGCATCTCTCCTATGAGGAAAGGCTGAGTGAATTGGGTTTGTTCAGCCTGAAAAAGAGAAGGCTTCAGGGTGACCTAATTGTGGCCTTCTCGTACCTGAAGGGAGCCTACAAGAAAGATGGAGAGAGACTATCCACAAGAGCATGTAGTGACAGGACAAAGGGGAGTGGATTAAAACTGAAAGAGGGTAGGTTTAGATTAGATAAAAAGAGATATACTGGAGTACCCATCTTGTTTCGTGAGCACTTCTTGACTCAAAGTTTACATGATTGTGTAATAAAGTTTTGAATCCACATCTGAGCTTTCCGAATTCCCCATTTAATTAATAGATTTTTATTTATTCCTCTTTTTTTGTAAACCAAGGAAATAACAGCTGGTGTTTGCTTATGTCAAGTAGACAGATGCATCACACAAACACCATACTTTCCCAGCATCAAAACTGAAAGGGAGATAATGTCTGAAGGGCAATTTGTGTATACATCTGTGTTTATGAACCTGTTCATTTCAAATGCAACAAACAGATGTAAGAGGAAGACAGAAAATATGTTGTCCTTACAGAGTACAGCCTCACCATATTTTTTTCCCTCATGTTTTCTTCCAGACCTGCTATAACATTTCTCATATTTCCCATTCTCTTTAGGAGTAAGCTCTTTGGAAAGTAACATATTTTGACAATTTTTTCTTGTAACCTAGCTCTTGGAGAGAGTTTATCTTAGCTGCAAGGCAGAACAGCAGCCAAAAAATGTAGTTGGGCAAGTTATATAGTATGCAGCCAAGAGCCTCTTCCATGGCACAGCTGACAGAAGCTTCTATGAGAAGATCTCGGCATGTCATGTTCAGAGTTATTTGGGCATCCCTGAGGGCTGTATGAATATAACCAATTCAAACCCCAAATGCACAAACATGCAGAGAAGGACTAATTTCTTACGTATCAGCTGAACTGGATTGGGACTGCAGTGAAGTTGGAAGGAAATGGAGGAAAGCACTCTGGAAGATTTATTCCTGCTAAAATATGCAAAACCAGATGCTGCATCTGTATCCCATAGGAAATAATTTCTGTGCCTCATTCTCATTTCTGTGGTTGTAATGTCCTCTTTGCAGATATGGTTGTGCATGTGGCTGACTTTTCACCTGTCCATGAAATGTGTATAGCAATTTTATCCAGCAGAGTAACTGAAAGAACAGTTCAGCTTCTCATCGGAATGTCTAATAATGCTCATCATTGTAATGCTGCTTCTAGTAATTTTGAGGAACAAGCTGACAGCTTTACTTTCAATAGAGATTATCTTATTGACAATAAGAGACTTGTTGATGATGTGGTGAGCAGATCCAAATCTGGACATCCCCATGTTTTCTAGGAGCTTTTAACAAAGAACCCAAAGTGTCCTTGTCACACTAAATTCCCTAAGCAGTTGGGGATTAATGGGTACTTCAGAGATTCCCCTCAGAGTGTTCTGTGAGTACCTACACTGCATAGCTGTCTTCCTTCATACCTCATTCTTTAATATATATGTGATTGTATTACTAAACATATGTCATAAAACACAGGGGATGCGCTTGAAAGTTAAATTTATGTTAGCATATGATCCTTAATTCACATTTCTGGGTGTTGCTCCCATTTTATATGGGTGTAGCCCAGCTGGCACCTCTGAAAACATTCCTGCCTTAAACTACTAAAACTGAAGGGAAGAAGAGGCTCAAATTCCATTTAAGCATGCATTATGAAAAAAAAAAATTGTGTTCTGAAGTCATATGAAGGATTAAAAATTATCCCAGTGAGCTCAGTTACAGTCTCTCCAGTAATGAGGGATCTTTTCATTGGGATGTGAAGCAAATGCTTTAAGTGGCAGACCCCGGATCTTAAGAGGCAGAGCAGAAATTACTAAGCAGTTGGTTTCATCAGTTCAGAAATATAATTTATTGCTGGTGATGGTACTAGGGAAAAAAGCAAAATGTCTGGCAAAGCAGTTTCCCTCATCTCTGCCAGCTGGCGGGAAAGGAAAACTTGTTGAACAGTCTGGATGAGGGAGCTGCGGTCAGGATCATGACATCTGCAGGCAGCAAAGTTGCTAAGTTTCCCATCTTGCTGTTCCTCCCCTTGTTCCCTGCCCACCTACACACACAGCTGCTCCCTGCCCAGGCAGTCCTGGTATCAACTGATGTCCAAAAACTTCAGGAACGCGGCCCCACAGTGCTGTGGCCAGTGCTGAGGCAGTCACTGAAACACGTGCTGTTTACAAAACATCCCTCTGAATATTCCTTGGTGCAACAGAGAGCAGAAGTGGGAGAAAACAAAGGGAACAGAGAGAGATTTCTTGCCTTTTCTATGAACTGCAGGAAAGGTAGGAGGCTATTTATAGCCTACTTTTTACTGAGGGAATTCAGAAATTGAGCGCCTTATCTTCGATGTAGTGCACCTTGTGAGGCTATTGACTTGTTTAGGTGAAAAGTGTAACTCACCTTTCACACACAGAAATGGTGTTTATGATCTTGAATTGCTGTGCTTGATCAGAAGCCATAACTCCAGTGCTTTAGAAACTATTTTTAAAAAGGCCTGCCCTCCAAAAAGGCTAAGGTAGCCTAAGTGTAACTCACTCTTTTGCCTTTACACAGTGTGAAGACTCAAGGTTGTGGCTTGGACACTGACTAGGTTTTAAGCATTAGTTTTGCATTTGTTGTTTTTTTTTTTTTTTTTTTTTGAGATACCCAACCAGTCCTTCAGAATATGGAATTATGTTCTGTACCATGCTTTACATTTCTCACGAGTGATTAACTTAGGTACAGTAACAGAGAGGATTCAGGCTAACCCTGACTTGTAAGGAGGAATCCTACAGCACAAAGCTCTGGAGGTTTTGTCTCAGTTAAAAAATGACCACTGTTTTACAGGGCATTCTTGGGCCCAGGAGCTGGCGGTTGTTCTTGCTCATATGCTTTTGACCAAAACAGTCTTATGGGCTGGCTTCCAACCAAATTCATCTTGTAGTGTCTCCCACTACTGTATGGGACCACCATACTCTGAGGGATTTAGGTGGATGTTCAGAAGGAATTTTCTCAGGAGAACAGAGGTTTAACATCAGCAACTCAAATGACAAATGATGCATACTTGCTGTGATGTGGTTCAGCTGTCTGCAGGGCGTGGCAGTAGCAATTCATTGTGAGTTCAGTAGTGAACTCTAAATCTTGGCAACTGTGGTCCAGTATTTCCACTCCTCTTTCCCTGCATACTGTCAGCCAACATCTGACTCTTTTGAGAGTGTCTGACTGTTGAATACTGACATCACTGGCTTGCTGCTAAACAGGAGAGGTGAATTAGTCCCCAAAACCACTGAAAAGTTCTCAACACCTCTTCACCTCCATCTTACCAGCACTGCTGGGCCCCAGGCTTTGGGAATAACAATCCAGGTTGGCACAAACACAGACCCACCAGTGTCAGCGGAGGAAGAGTTGGTGTGTGAACTGTTACAGGAGCTTCACCCCTGCCCATAGATGGGCCCTGACAATATCCGTCCAAGGGTGCCAAGAGAGCTGAATGACGTTGTTGTGAGGCTGCTGTCTTTGGGAAATCGTGCAGATTGGGGAACATCCGAGAAAGCTAGAAAAAGGCTAATGTCAACCCCACCTACAAGAAGGGCTTAGAGGAGAACCCAGGAACTTTCAGCTCCATCAGTAATTCCCAGTAATTTCCCAGTTCCTGGGAAAGTTACAGAATGAACCCTCCTGGGGGCTGTCACAAGAAAAATGAATCACGTGATTGGGAAAAGCCAGCATGGATTCAACAAGGGCAAATCCTGCTTGGCAAACCTGATCACCTTCTATGGCAAAGGAACCTGTTTGGTCCAAGTGGGGTGAGAGGTGCACAGTGTCTACCTGGATTTCTCCAGGGCTTTGGATAGTGTTTCCCACAGCTTCCTTCTGGACCAAGGTAGGTGTTATGGTCTAGACAAGTGATTGATGGTGGTGGGTGGAAGCTGTCTGGCAGGCAGCACCCAGAGGGTGCTGGTAAATAGTTTCTTTTCTGACCTGTCACAAGTGGGCTCCCTTGAGGATTGATATTGGGCCCAGCACTGTTTAATATCTTCACAAGTGATGTGGATGATGGGACCAAGTGCACCCTGATGAAGTTTGCCAGTGATACCAAACTGAGTGAAGAAGTGGACACTTCAGAAGCAAGAGCCTGCAGGAAGACCTGGATAGTCTGGAAGAGCGAGCTAACAAGAACCTTATGAAGTTCAACAAGGACAAGTGTAAGGTCTTGCACTTTGGAAAACAATCTGGAACAGCAGCACAGGCTGTGATGTGTCTAGCTGGGAGCAGATCTGTGGAAAGGGACCTGGGGGTCCTTGTAGACAGTAAGCTCAATATGAGCAAATGCTGGCTGCTGTGGCAAAGGGAGCCAGCAGGATGGTGGGATGCACCAACAAGGGCATCACCAGCAGGGATAAGGAATCATTATCCCCTTCTACTCCGTGCTTGTCAGGCCACACTTGGAATACTGTGTTCAGTTTTGGTCTCTGCTGTACAAAAAAGATGTGGACAGGCTGGAAGGGGTCCAGGGAAGGGCCAGAAAAATGATCAAAGGTCTGGGAAGACTGCCATATGAGGAAAGGCTGAGAGAACCTTGTTCAGCCTTGAGAAAAGGAGGCTTAGGCGAGGCCTTATATCACCATTTTCCAGTATTTAAAGGCTGGCTACAAAGACGCAGACTCCCTTTTTATAAGGAGTTGCGTGGAAAAGGTAATGGTCACAAGTTACTCGTGGGAAGATTCCAATTTCTATCATCACTCTATGAACCCAGTAGAGGAGAAGCAGCTGCAGAAAGCAGGCTGCTCAGACCTGGGGGACAGGTGATGTCTGTAGCTTTCTCATTGTCTTTCTGACTGTGTAGAATTGTGAATTATTGAGAAAAACAGTGCTGAATGTGATACTTGCTTGACATAACTGCAAGAGTCTGTGACCCAGGGCTGCCTTCATATTAACAGCGGGAAGGAGCTGCTGTGTAGTGTTGGAATATGATGTATTAGGAGGGGAATATTGCACTCCTATGGTGACTTCACTGGGTGCAGCTGGTCCTCAAAATGTGTTTTGAAGTAGTTTCTCGTTAGGATCAACTCATGGGAAGTAACAGATGGTGAAGTGAGACTAAATTAGTGAGAACTTTGTGCTCCGTTAATGCTCTTTATAAATAATAGCTGGGGAGTGGAGCAGGAATGAAGATGCTGTTATGTTTGTGGCTACCTCTGCTGCTATGTAGATGTTATAGGATGCCTTGCAGCATGTTTTGTCAGCAATAGAAAGGAGCAGAAGGAAATTTGCTAGCCCTTTCACAAGGGCAAAAATATTGCAGTTCTCCTGAAAAACAAATAAAATCGAAGCAAGGCTCAAAGATGTATGAGGGGAAGCAAAAATGTGGGAGACAATTTTACATTAACAGCCAGTCTTGTCGCTTTCAGCTTCTTCCCACAAAAATCAGCAGAAGAAAAACCAATGTCTCTCCTCTGATATTCTCAGTAACTCTCCAGCTTTACTTTCATCCTAAAATTTTCCTTTAAAGTATATGTATCTATAGATTTCTTTTTCTCTCTGTGTGTTTATGGATGTCACTAAGTATAGTCATGTAGTAACTTAGTGTAGCATAGACTAAAGTCATAGATGGCATCTGCTCATTGGTGTATATTATGTGATAGAATCTGGATTTTTAGATGCTTTTCCTGAGTAATGTCTACTGGTGGTAGTAAGGCTTAACTCTCAGACATCCTGGCTTGCTGTCAGACATCCTTCACAGCTGAAGCAACTACCGGGAGAATCATTGTCACTTGTAGAAGGCCACAAGTGGCTGCTGCCAGCCATCATCTGCATCTTCACATTTTTTTGTGCACCCCAGTGTGAATGTGTCTGAGTCTGATGTCCACTGACTGGAAGTCTCACATCTAAATCTGCATCTGGCATCCCAGCTTGGATATTGGCAGCAGTGCTGGCATCTTTGTCTTGAATGACATATTTTGCAACTTTGGTCTTCAGTGATTGTTTTCAGGCCACTGTAATGAAAAACTTTGCAAAAAATAATTTCTCCTGAGGGTTTCTTTTTCTGGACTTGTCAATCTGTGCCATGAACTTTCATACATAGGTCCATTTTGTACACTTTTCTGCAGACCTTATTAACCGCCCTGCAGGACAGACGGTTCTGTTAATCATCCTCTTGAGGTGTTAGGATGAAATCCTGCTCTGTTTCCCACGCCAGCACTAACTCCACAGTGGAAGCAGGTGTTCATATTATTAAAAACAAACAACACAAAGCCAAAAAACCCAACAGTGTGAAACTTTGATTTGCAGCGGGACATACGGATTTCTGAACAGCTCAGAGACTAAGGAGATATACTTCCTCCAGGGATCTTTTATCATAAAAGCAGCTTAAGTGACTCAGTCTTTCCCCGAGGATATTCTTAAAACAACTCCACTCAGTTTGTCTTTTAGTGGTCAGAAAGAGGATTTATTTTGTGCTGTCTTTCGGAAAAAAAAAAAAAAAAAGAAAAGAAAAAACATCTTTTGAAGAAAGTCAATGGCCTTATTTCCAGGAGGGTCTAGGTTGTGTTAAAGGTCTGTACCACTCACTAACTCATGGGCTGGCTGGCACTATCTTCACTCAAGCAAGTGCTTCAGTGAAAAATTCAGTGCTATTTTTAGTTCTCTTACAACAAACTGCTTGATTGTAAGGCCTGGGGAACTGTGACACTGTGATCGTGAGGGGTCTGCTGGAAAAGGCAGAAGGACGAGACACAGCAGCGCGGGAGCTACGCCAAGGACTCCGGCCGATGCAGAGAAGCACACATCGCAAGCAGGTATTTTAAATCATCTCGTAAGCCTTGATCTGCCCACGAAATGGATCTGCTGGTCAGAGCCAGGGCACGAAAGCGTTAGCTGGCTGGCTCTATCTCCTCCTGCCCTTAAAGATTTCATTCCACAAATTCCTGTCCTGACCGTCAGCTTTTAAATCGTCTCTCCTCGTTTCCTAGCCTTTTCTGGGATTTTACAGGATCTTTAAGGCAAGTTGGCAAATGGCAGTGGCGAAACAGAGATAAGTTTTCCCGAGCGAAGGCATTCTGCTCGGCAGTGCCGGGGTGAGTAGCCTGTAGCGAGTCCTCAGCGCATTTCCCAGCGCAGGGCAGCGCCGGGCCGGGGGTCGGGCGGCGCGGGCGGAGGGCTGGGGCTGTGTCCGAGTGCGGGCGGCCCCGCCCGGCCCCGCCGCCGCGGCCCCCCCGGCCCTGCCGACCCCGCCGCTTCCCGCAGCTCGGTCCGAGGCGCGGGGAGCCGGTCCCGGGAGGTTCGGGGTCCGCTCCTGCGCTTTCCCCTTTCCCCCCCGCCCCGGGCGCGGTGGTCGCCATTCCAGGGCGGTGGAGTCACGGGCGGGACAGCGGCCAGCGGGGCGGGCAGGGCGCGCCGGGCTCCGGCTCCTCCTGCGGCTCCCCCGGGCCGTCCCGGCGGCGCGGGCTCCGCCGCCGGCCTGTGCCGGTCCCCGTGCCGGTCCCGGTGCCAGGTGAGCGTGGGGACGAGGCTCCGGAGCGTTCGCTTCCCGGAGGGACCGGCAGCGCTTGCGGTGCCGGTGCCGCCGCCGCCGGAGGGGACGAGCGGCCGGATCCCAGGCAGCATCCCGGCCGCCTCCCGGCCGGTTCAAAGCGCCGGGGCTGTGTCACAGCCTCTTGCGGCGTGCTTTGTTGTAGGGACGAGGATCCCGGCCTGCTGCGGACACGGGAGCTCCTCGCGTTCGCAGGGTGCTGGAGCAGCAGCTGGGCTTTGGGCAAGGAAAGTTGAGCGTGTGTGCAGTGCCTTGGGGAGCAGGGCAGCGCTCTGCTGACTTGCGTTTGCTCCCTTTTGTTTTAAGAATTCCTTGCTTCAGAGTCAGACTCAGACTCCGGAGTGAGCCTTGATGCAGTTTAACTGCGTTGCTGTGTTTTAAAATAACTACTTATGTTTCACCCTTAATGATACCATTATCTTAAAATAGCATGACGTGTTGGCTCCCTTGAGTTACTTGGTAGAATACAAGGAAGGGGAACTGCTGAATTCCCATGAACTCTATGCTTAAAGATCCTGCCCAGCTTCCAGCAAGCTGAGCTCCTACAGCCTCCTCAGTGTACTAGAAATGGGTATTACCAAACTCTGCTCTTTGCTGCTGTCTGTGGTCGTGTTCTCTGCCTCAACTGTGCTTAAGGTGCGTTTGAGAAGACAGGTGAAGTGGCAGATTCATAATGGGGTTTTCCATGTGCTCCTGCTGGATGTGTGTGTTTGTACATTAACAGTGCAGATGGTGCAAGCAAAGTAGTTGTAACATGTGTTGGCTTATGTTTGCATGAACTGGGTTCACATAATTAGCTGATAATCAGTCATGTTCATGTGAGATGAGATAGTTAAGTTTTGGGGCTTGTTTAAAAAAGAATCAAATACCCTCTTTTGTTCTCACTGATTCTGGCCAATCCAGATTTTTATTCTCCAGAAACAGTCTTCAACACTGATTGCTGAGTTGCCAGTTTCAGCACTAGTTAAGATATATTAGTTGACTTTTCTTCTGGGAAAGTGTAGAAGTGGATGAGATTTTATTAAAACTTCAATGACAAATGTTTTAGAGCTATGGCACATAGCACTCCTTTGGGAGATGCTGTACATATCATCGTAGATGAAAGCTGTGTGTCTACTTATGGTGACTAAATGCACAAACTTTACTAAACAGCTGGAAAGGTTTCCTGGATGTTTCTTAATCAGTGTTGCATCTTCCCATCCAGTTCATCCTGAGCGTTTCATGGGCAAGTACCACACAAACCATTTCTATAAATACTCACTGGTATGTTGTAGCACTGTGTTTTTGTTTGTGCAGAGGATACTTGTGCACATTACAGTCTTGATACCTTTCAGGTAAAGCAGTACAGGTCACAGCTGGTATGTGCTGGAATTAGCCTGGCACAGAGGACAGTCTGTGTGACTAACTGCATAATTTCATTTTTATATTCTTGTACCTCTGTACTGGAAAGACACGTAGCCCTCAAAGCAAAAGACAAATTCCATTACCTCTGAGATCCTACAGTTCTTCTCAACTACCTACAGACATTTTTCACTACTCTGCTTGAAGACAGCTCAAAATAGGCAGCATTTGAGTTGGTTTTAGGTAGTCTGAATATGAGAGGGAAGAGGAAGGTAGTTGTAATGCTCCCCTGAGAACTGTTATGAAGTGAGCATGTGCTTACACAATATTTGGGTATAAAATCCCTTTTTTCTCTTCCCCCAGACCCTTAAGCCTTTTAATTAGGTCAGTGGGTGAGATGCTGTGCTGGTCATCTGTCATGCCTTGAGCATAGCTGGAGAAGGTGGTACTGCAGCGTTGTGTTCTAGCCCCCCAGTTCTGGAGCTGCTCATGGATGTTGTAGAGCTCCTTTCCTCTTCTCTGCAGTATGACCTGCTGCTACCACTGGGCTTCACTCTCCTAAATGGGGTTATGCTTGTACTTTAGTGTCTGTGCAAGCTCTGACATGGGGCAGAAATCTCATTTAAAGGAGGTGAAGTATCTTTCTGGCTTTATTGTTCCAGTTGGGAAGTGATGGATTGCACATAAGCAGTGCACCTGATATCTCTTGTGGGCTATAAATCCAAACAATGCAGCTCAAAGTCAAACTGTGAAGTCCAGGCTGATGTTGTCATTTAAATGTCTATTCAAAGAAACACTGGTTTCTGAACTACCGGTGAAAATGAGCAGTTGTCACATTCATTCTCATGTCCTGTAAATGCAGAGTTGTAAATCAGTTACGTAATCTGTTTTAAAACTGCTTTCTGGGGGTTTTTTTGGTGGTTTTCTTTTCCCTGATCTTCATTAGCTAATTCAAGTAGAATTGGCTTATTAATTAAACTTCATTTTCTAATGAATCCAGCTCATCCATTTTAAGCCAAGTCTGATACAAAACCAAACTCATTCTAATCATTAAATGAAGTCATTGACTTTTCTGTCTGCGATTGTCAGATGGTAGCAGATTACTGAAGTACTTAACCTGAACATTATCCACAAACTGCAGGTCCCTCTTCTTCCAACACATAGTCATGAAGCACATTAATACAGTGCATGTAAAAAATTGCAAGTTCTCAGTGTTCATTCCTGCTGGTAGGGCAGCAATTATAGCCTGCTCTTGGGAACAGATTTTTTGTGAATAATGCGGGTTTTGATTTAATGATGAAAGTAAGTGTCAGACTTTGAAAACAACCTGGAGCATATTGGGGTCATTCAGGTTGTCACAAGAGCTGCTCTGTCTATGATGCTTCTCAGAACCTTCCCCTTTTCCAGGCATGCAGGTAGATTCTGAATTCCTTATGAAAACCTGACCCCAGCTGTGGCAATGGCACTTCAGAAAACACGGCATGACTTTTACTGTCAGTGAAAGATCTGTATTTTTTGGCAACAGGGTAAAGAGGTGGCCTCAGTTGTACACAAAACCAAAAAAGTCCAGTTTCTGTGGATGGGAAGGATGTCAATGAATACCTGAATTGACATTTCACACTTAGCCAGAAATAAAAGTGAAGCAGCAAGAAGCTGCAAAGATTGTTTGTTAAAAATAAGTATCATATCCTTGGAGATGGGACGGGCTTGAGCAAAAATAGAATATTTCGCTTGGAAGAGACCTACAATGCTCATTTAATCCAACTGCCTGACCATTTCAGGGCTGACCAAAAGTTAAAGTGTATTATTAAGGACACTCTCCAAATGCATCAGTCTTGGGGCATCAACCACGTCTCTAGGAAGAAAGCCTGTTCTGGTGTTTGATCACCCTCTCTGTAAAGAAATGCTTCCTGATGTCCAGTCTAATTCTCCCCTGATGAAGCTTTGAACCATTACCATGAGGAAAATACAGGTAATACTCATCTGTGTACTAAGAATGTATCCTGAAAATGTATGGAAGAACTAACAACATCCAGCAGTTGATTCAGCTTCCTTGTTTGCATTCTGTTTCAGGCTTCATTTGGTTCCCTTTATTCTCCCCATGGGATATCTCCATTGCAAACAAGCTGGATTTGTAATGAGGAAGTACTAGGTTTCCCATATTAAGTGAACAAAACCCCAAAATGTTTTCTTTAACAGTAAAAATTCACCATGCTTGTCTGTGGATTTTGAACATGTGCCACTTAGGGAGCTGATGGATGGTATTGTGTTACCAGAGGAAAGAGTATATTTTGGCACCATTTATTCATGTTGTCCCCTGGCCTGCCATTGAGATCTTTGTTTCAGTATAGAAGAAAAGGAGGCTTAGTGGCTTTGGAGATCTGTTACTAGCATGAAAACTAATGAAGTGGTAGGTTGAAGGTGTAAAATGTAGGCCCAGAGTGACTTAAAATGTGGGGGAGATGGCCACGCAGTTGGAGCCTGCAATAAATGGTCAAAGATAAAATGGAAACATCTCTCCTTATTAAATGTGGTATGTGCAATATATTTATTTAGGCACTTAGAATCAGGAGAGCTGTGGCTGCTTTGAATAAGAAATGTATTCTCAGGAAATACTTTTTTTCATTTAAACTTAATTTGAGGAGGTTTTAAAGTAGAATTCATTCTTGTGGAATTGGATTATGCCTTGGTTGTTATATTTTCCTCTTCTACATCATCTTGTCTTTCTAAGATCCACAAATAGCTTTTTCATCGTGGTTGCTATTGGCAAAAGCCTGTAAATTGGATTTTTGGACACATACGAGTGAATCAGAAATGCTGTGGCTGGAAGTTTCACAGTCATTAGAAGGAGGTGCTGAAGGGATACAAGGTCAGTTGGCCAGATTTAAGCAAACCGAAAGTTTTTTTCAGAAACAGCATGGTAATGGTGATGACTTAGTGCCAGCAACCTCACTGCTGACTCACAGTATGGTCTGCCTTTCTGCAGCCTACCTTAAGCTGTGCCTCACATGCTCTTTCTGCAGAAGTGAGCTTGTACACCTTACCCAGATCACACTGGATTGTCCAGTGTCCACTGCTGGCAGGAGTGAATCTGGAACGACAACCAGGCGCATTTACTGACATCATGAAGAGAACAAATGAACATGGGCTTATTTTTGTCTTTTTTTCTCCTTCCAAAAGATGGCACAGCATAATGGGTAATATGCATCTCACTTTGCCTTTCCCTGGGGGTACCCTGATATAGGTATCAGAGCCTGTGTCTTGTGGCTGGGAGAGGTGAAGGGTAGACCATTGCCTAAGAACAGAGGAAGCTAATGGAAGCAGTAGAGCAATAGAAAGAAGATGCTGAGATTGTTCATCTTGGAAGTTCTTACATTAAGCAGTCATTTGTCTGGTCCTAAAAGGATGTGAGGTCACTGCTGGCATCTATCTGCTTTATAAAGGGCTTTGAATACCCTGAGCAGTGTGTTGTTCACCAGGCAAAACAGAATGAACAGCTGTGTAAGTGCTTTGTCCCTACTCCTTGTACTCCTTCCAACCTTAGGAAACCTGACGTAACACCCTGAGGTTCACACGTGGTACAGAGAGAACTGTTCGGGAAAAGAAACGGTGCTAGGGGATTTGGGGCAGAGAAGATGACAAATTGCATAAACTTCTGGTAACTTCAGGGGCACCCAAATGAACTGTCAGAAGTACTTGCCAGGCCAGCTTTCAAGCAGGACTACAAGTGCTCGCGTGGCTGTTGTTTACTGATCAAAGCATAAGGTACCCAGGCTCTCCTGGGAGGGTCACCCTCACCTGCCAGCCCTCCCTCTCTGGTCAGGTTGTGGTCCCCACTGCATTTGCATCTTTCTGCTTACCAAAAGGGTCCGGAGGCAGCAGTGAGCACTTGTGAAATGGTGCAGGCATTGCTATGTAATCATTACATCGAGGACTCTAAAGTATTTGCCCTGATCAAAGTATTTGCCCTGATCCGTGACTTGACTTGTGATGCTTGGCTGGACCAGCTAGCAGCTGGCAAATTTTTAAGCTGGTGCATGGTATCTTGCTTTACAGTGCTATGTGTGAAGCGCCCTGGGGGCAAAATCTACAGCTAACCCTGCAGTTTGCTGTGGTAGAAGCAGCAGCCTGTCCCCTGCCCTTGCACACATCTTCTCCTGTCCCTGTCTGCCTGTTGTTCACTCCCTGCAGCTCTGGAGATCCTGTCCTTCAACCCTGTGAGAACCCAGTCACTTGTAGCTTTCAGGTTCTGTACTGAAAGGAGCTGATTTCTTTTTCTAACACCAAAACTTGCAGGAGGCTTTAACTTAAAGCTAGTGATAAGTAGTAGTGAGAGACATTTTTGCTTGAGCTCGCGTGTGCCCTCACTCTGTCTTTTTAAAGCGAATAATACACCAACTTTTATAGTTAGTAGTTTCTGCCAGGTATTGCTGATTGCAAATTGCCTTTAAATAGATTCCCTCCAGTTCACCAAGTAGCATGTGAAAGTATTACCTTCCTGATGACAGTCCTGTAAAATCTCAGTTAAGGTACAGTGGGAAAGCATGTTGTAGCTATTTAAATTACAACTTTTTTTCTTTAAACGGGATCTTTATTTGACACACTTCACTTCAGATACGAACTTTGTGTCTCTGCTGGGTCGTTTTCTGAGTTTATGATGCACTTTGCATTCCTATAAAGCCTTTCACTGGGTGTTCTTAAAGTCTTTGCAAGCTTTAATTAACTGAAAGTACTATGTCTCCCCTGTGAGGTCCGTAAATATTCTTAATTGCTTTTTGCAGAAAGAGGAAAATGTGGTAGAGAAATTTTAAAGGAATTCACTAGTGCTGGCTGAAAAGCTACTGAGGAGGCAGGAGCAGAGGCTGTGATTCCTGAACCCTCTTTGGTGTACACCATTTCTTTTTATTGCATAAGCATGCACAAGAACCATGTAACCTAGCAGAGTGAGGCAAAGATGTAGGTCAGGTTTCCTTTGTCAGTACATCTTCTGCTTTTCGACCTGTGAGTTGCTGAAAGCAACAAAAGCCTATGGATGAAGGGAGTCTTTTCAAAACTGGTCAAAAAAGCAATAAGCAACCCCTGAAAGCCTCAATCCCCTCTGAAGAGCTATTTTTAGGAAGCTAAATCAAAGAAGAATCCCCTGGAGGGGTCTGTACACAAAGTTTCCGTCTGGCTGCCTTTGGATAGCTTAAAGTTTTAATGCACTTGTCAGGCTGTTGCTGTTTGTGCGTGGTGAAAAACAGGGACCAGGGTGAGTGGACTGTGCTGATGGCACAGCATAGCTGCTGTGTGGTGTCCTGCCACACAGGGAGGGGACAGATCCTGCTTCAAGGCTGCTGGTGCTAAGCCCAGTAACTGGAGATTTTGGAAAGAGGCAATGTGCAGTGTTAAGATGGCTTTCCAGACCATTTTGATCCAAGGATGTTGTTCATTGTGTCCGGAGTAAAAGGGAAAAGAGATTTCAGCTGCGTTGTTGTTGACTACTTTGTCAGAAAAATGGCAACGCGTAGAACATGAGCAGAAAGTACCATATGTATTGGTAGCAATATGTGATATCAGCCCAGTTTTAAGGACCGCCAAGGAAGGACATTTAATGGAGCATCAATGTTGTCCTTCCACAGCTGTGAAAATCGGTTAGTTGTGTCTGTCCCTTCAACCGTGCTCCACACCACCTGGAAGTTCTTTTTTACCCTTGAGTACCTGGTTGTTTACTTTTGCTGAAGGTAGAATGACTCTAATCACAGTGTTGGAAGGACTTTGAGGCTTTATTCCGCATTTGAAGGTCCTGAATGCAGCATGTGGTCACCCTGTTTGGGGCAGGAGGGGATAGCACAAGCTGCTTTGTTGTTGAGAGAAAAGGGAAGAAAGCGCTGGCACTGATGTGAGAGTCACAGTGCAGAAGTGCCCTGGGAAGACAGTCCTTGCTGCTGGTGCTCTGAAACACTTCACTGGGAGCTGAAGCACTACTGGCTTTGTACAAAGCAGGCTCTTAACTGTGAGAGCTGTAAAGAAGCAGAGAGCAGCTGAGGCGAGGAAGGCAAAATCTTCATTTTCTGAAGCCCTTGGCAGTGGTTATACCATTTTCTTTTACCAGGCACATGTTAAATAGATATAACAGTAAGTGCAGTCATGCAACAACAAATTGGGTGAGCTGATTTAGGTGAAATGAGAATCGATGAGGAGTTAACTCTAGATTTATTATTGCTTTGACATTTGCAGCTGACATATTTTTTTTCCTAGAAAATAAATCACCTTTTTTTTTTTTTTTTTTACGGGGACACTAGAATGGAGGCTTAGATACATCTGATGTTTATTTCAGCTCAACAGATCAGGAATAAAAGTGTGTTCCTGTCATGAGGGCAGAGCTACTTCTCCCCAAGAAAGCTTGTTTAAAGCAGGGAAGGCTGGAGACATTACAGCCACAGATTCCTGTGGCCTTGAACTGTGCTGCCACAGGGTAGTTGTTGAAACAGCAGTTATCATCTTAAAATTGCTTTGAATTCCTGCCTTGAGACTTTAATTGGGGAGTTGATATAGAATTGGCTGATAGAGAAGAACTCTGATAGATCATGGGGTGACTTAAGACAATAAATTAAAACAAGAGCAGGTGCTGGTAATACTCATTTTAAACCAGACACAATAAAGAGGGGCAGGCCCACCATCTGGTATGTAAATGCTGAACCACTTTATTAGCAAACAGACCATGCCAGTAAGCCATCTGAACTGAAGGGAGGCTTGAGTGGGGAGTATATTACCTATGGCATGGGAAGGTACTGCCAGGTGAAGCTTTCAGCCTCAATTCCCAGGTACCAGGACATAGGTTGGGTAGGTATTTTTCTGTGTAAGAAATCGGTGTGGTGATTTTGCATTAAGGACGCTCTGCCTTATCTCCTGTGGCTGTTGCTTTTAAATTTGGAATGTGAGAGTGATTTAGTTGGTGAAATGACACTTAAACTGATACACCGAAGTGATTTGTTGCTTGCTGTAAGATTGTGCATCCATAGTTATCTGTTGATTTGTAAATCTAAAAGATGATTTGTAAACAGAAAAGATTGTTTCACAGTGTATTTTAGGGGCTCATTGTTGTGTGCGTTTTGGATACTCAGTACTTCTGGGTAAGTTGCAGTTCAGTGTTTAAAAGCTGTAATAACAGTTTTTATGCACCTTCTAACAGATACAGGCAGCAGCGCTGTGCTCATGAATCCACACTGACGTTCCATGCCCGTTCCAGAGTGCTGACATGGCGTTCTCTGAGGACACAGGTGCCTGGCAGCAGCCTGGCATGGCAGGTTGGCACCTCTCCTCCTGTGACAGGGAGCTGTGTGTGGCTGTGCAGCGCCTGCCCCTGCTCAGCCTCTGGGTCACAGCAAACCCAAAAGGGGGCCCTGCTGCGACCAGGGAGCAGGATAAGGCATTTGCAAGCTGGGGCCTCATACCTGGCTATGCCTTCATTGGGTGGAAATAATAGGAAATAATTCACTGTTAGCAGGCTAGATGCCTAAGTGTTTGTCATACAGTTCCAGGTACTGCATATTTTAAAAATACTGGAAAGTTTGAAATTTCCTTAATCGTGACAGCAAGAAATTGCTAATACAGGCAAAGGACTTCAGTGTTAGAAGTCTTCCAGCTTGGAAAAACTTGTTTTCTTTGGAGGATGGGGAAAGCGCCACAAACTCTTTTGCTTCTTATCCCTTTTTCCTGTTGTATGCCTGTGTTGTGTCTGCCGTGTTGCAGATGGTACCAATGTTTCTCTTGCATCTTATTATGAAATAATGAAAGTCTGTTCACATAAACAGCCAGGAACCAAGGTCAGGACAGAGTGGACCTGACCTTTAGTTTTGACAGCCTGTCTTCAGACAGTTCATGGTAGGATTCCCAGTGGTGGAGCACCTACATGGGGAAGAGAATCTTTCCTTTTATAACTTTTTTCATTTTTCTCTAATTAATGTCACTAAAATCATCATTGAACAGCCAAAGACAATCTGGATCAGGAAGGGCTTCTTGGCCATAAGCAGACAAAATGCAGGATTGTACAGATGAATAATTATTGGAACTGGAAGAAGAAATGCTGAGATGTCACTGCTTAAAATTTTCTTTGTTAGCTTTCAGTTTGGGGAGAACTGACAGGCTTGAGGATAAAAATGTAGCTTTAGTCTAGAAAAGGTAATTTACTGAATAATACCCTGTTGGTGGTAGGTATGTGAGCATTATCAATAGTGAGATCCAACCAGTGCAAAACTAGATGACAGGCATGTTGTTATTCTGTAATCTGTAGGATCAACTTCAGTTATGATAAAATCATTGCCACACTGTTCATCACTTTTTTTTTTTTACACACTCCTTTGGGTTTTGTAGCTATTTTCTACTTCAGCACCTACCAGCTTATTGAAGTATTGGATCAGAATTTTGGTTAATTCTGAGTGCATTGCATGCATTCAGAACACTCAGAATATTCTCCTAGTGCAGCTGAAACCACACTGTGATCTGAATTGCATGACTAAACTGAAAGAGTCTGCTTGGATTCATTGTTTGCACTTAATATCTAGAGAAGATGGTTGCCGTGTATTCTTATACCACAAAAGAAATAAGGATATCTGGACCTGCATAACACCGTGGATTTAAGTAGTCTGCCATCCCCTCTTGCAGGCCACTTTTACATCTGGCAAATCAAAGCTGTGTTTTCTGAAGTGAGATTTTTAAAAACCTTGAACGGCATCCCCAAAGGAAAGCCTTTTCTCCAGTGGCTCGCAGCTGGCTGACTGGGAGGCAGCCCCATCTCACTCCCCCTGCCCACTTCAAGGCACAAGGTAAAGTGGAGCAGCTTCATGCTGCTGCAGACAGGACAGGCATTAACAAGGAACAGCTCTTCCGTGTAGAAACCGCTGTGGCAGCGTAATCTTTGTCCAGGGCTGTTTAGGCAGCAGTCTGAGCTTCCCTAATGGGAATAAAACATACATTGGACCAGTCAGTGGTGGAGAGCTGCACGGATATGGCCTGTTAGCAGCTGAAGGTGGGGCTGAGCCAGGACAAAGCAGCGTATCTGTGCTATCCTGAAAAACTGGAAAAGAAGTTGGGACTGGAAAGGAGCAGCTGTAAGGAGCAGAGGTACCCTGTGTGCTCTTTGGTTTTGTACTGGGCGAGTAAAAGGAGCAACAATGACTAAAGGGACATGGTGTTTGTGGTGAAGTGCAAAAGTCCCTTTTTCAAAAATTACAAGTTGTCCCAGGGTAAATATCACCAGTTGAAGTTTGTTGTATTTCTGGTTGAATATGTTTGCAAGCACTACGATCTGTAATCGTGTAAAGACATTTACATCTCTGCAGCATATACTGGATTCTGTTTGCAAGAGCTTGCATCTGCTGAAAGTTATCTGTAATGTGGAAATTTTAACTTCAGTCAGTTCCTTGGAATGAGCATATAGGACCTGTGGCTATAATGCACCTCCAGCTGAAGGGCAGAGCAGTGATTTCTGATGAGAGATTTCCACTGTGTCTGTTCTGGAAAAGGCTGCTTGTATGTCATCATGTGCTATGAATAATTCCCAGTGCTCCTGACAGAAGAGAAGTCTTGTTTAGGAATTTCACAATTTTTAGGTAGTAGAAGTAGAAATTATTTTTCTTTCTTGGAGAGAATCATTTCAGTAAGTCCTACAACAAGGCAGGCTTATTTATGGGTGTGTTTGGTTTTGTGGTTTTTTCTCATCAAAAATGAATCGTAATGTTAAGGAAAAAACCAGCAAACAGCAAAATTAATTTTAGTCTTATACTTCTTATATAATACCATGTTCTTGTGTCAGAGACTTCATAAAAATCAGTACTTTTTTACCATAAGCCTGCTGTGAGAGAGATTTTAATGCAGCAGAAATAGAGATGCTCAGATTTAGAACTGAATGGAGTGAAAAAGAATTATATAGGGTAAAGTGTTTTTCTTGTAAATAGACAGGGGAAATAACATCCTGAAGTTTGTTAGTATTCCAGGGTATTCTGTTATACAGCTCTGAGGAAAAAAAGCTGGTAATGTAACTCAAGAAAGAAATTTGGATTTATTGTGATTGTCTCTCAGAGGCAATTTTCAGATGACCTGTGAAGTATTGGAAGGTTTATTTGTGGCACCTTTTCCTTCCAGTGCTATACTTCAGCTGTCAACCTTTTTATGTGAATAGAGCAGCTGGTGAGATGGGAGCTGTTAGAGAGGAAGGAGGGGAGAATAACCTGGAAGGAATGGCCACAGCTGTATCACCTCCATACCTGGCTGTACCAAAGGTCAGGAGAGGTCAGTTGCCCCAGATGCAGGAGTTGCCCAAAAGCAGAGCTCCGGAGGCTGGGCAAGAGCTAAATGCGACAGGGTAATAATTTGCAGAGATTGCAGATGTGGTATTTTGTATCATCTCAGCAAAATTTACAAGCTGCTGGCAGGATGGAATTAGAGGTAGTACTCATTCGATGTTTGGTAGTAACTTTTTAGATCGGGATAGAAAATACTCCTTGCTCTGATAATTAAACTCCTTATCATTTTCCCCTCTCAATTTTCAGTCTTCCTTCTGCTGGCTTTGGTATTACACTGCATGTAAGTTTTTTTTCATGCTCTTTTGCTACTGCCGAGTTGGAACTGACTCCTTCAGTTTATTCAGCCAACTGTGTTCATAAAGGACTTTGCTTCTAACCCAGATGCCGAGGAAAGCACTTTTGTTCATGGGTCAGCTCCCTCAGCACAGTAGTGTACTGGGACTTGCCTGGATAACTCCTTTGGTATCTCATGCTTGAGTTGTCTCCTGTTCAGGGGCTGGGCTCATATCAGTGCATGCAGGGAAAAGGCGGTAGCGTCTCACACCTGCCCTCTCCTTAGCACTCTTGGTGCACCTACATTGAGGTTAGTTACACGAGGATCTGGATCAGCTGAGGCCTGTCCCTCTGGAGAAAGCAGGATCCCAAAGTGTGTAGAAGTCATTCAAGCACAGATAACTTGAATGCCTTGTTAGCACAGGTTTCTGCTCTTTGTTATATGGTGTGGTGTAGTTCAGCTGCAAGGCTTAGCTCACAAGGATGGGGTCTAAAATATTTTCTAACTGTTTTGAGGCTCAACTTGAATGCACGTGGTGGTGGAGGCAAG
Organism: Pipra filicauda; assembly: GCF_003945595.2. Taxonomy (NCBI): domain Eukaryota; kingdom Metazoa; phylum Chordata; class Aves; order Passeriformes; family Pipridae; genus Pipra; species Pipra filicauda. The sequence continues at coordinate 4,788,293 of NW_024105087.1, read as the reverse complement.
AAACGCCATGCTTTGCTGTACTGTTCACAACAATGCACTTCTCTTTCTATTTATTAGGCCTTTCAAACCTTAGTATCATATAAACCACATGTCTACCAAATCTAATGGTAATTGCTCATTGTCGTGGTGTCACGGCTTGCTAGCACAATACAGGGAACATTCGAGATGCCTGGGACAAACAAGGTCCCTTATGGCACCTGCACATTGTACTTTTCTGCCCCTTTCCAAGCACCTGCAGGTTTTTGTCCTTAGTTCATGTTGGTTTCACTGTGAACAGAGGCTCATATTCGGGAACTTGCTGTTCAGCACGGCTTTCCAGGAGAAGTGTGAACGTGATGAGCGTCCGTGACCTTTTTGTCCTTGACCGTAAAATCTTTCCATTGTATGCAGCCTCATGTACAGCAGGTTGGCATTTGCCTCCTTGAAACGTGTTAGGGATTAACCTTTTGCAAAAGCAAATTGCAGAAGGCAAAACCTGCCTGCCAGTGCGGGCTGTCACCTCTCTCCTTACTGGAGTGTACATCTGCCCCTGGCTTGGGGCTCCATTTGGTTTCTGGCAAATAAAAACATCTGCCTTGTGTCAGTGAAAGGAGCATTTTAATGAGGTTCTTGGGAGACCTTCTGCACTTTCTCCTGAAATGTAAATTTACCCAGGGATGGAGATTATTTTGGAAGAGCAGGAGCAAGAAAGTGATCCCTTTGTTGTGAAGATGGAGAAAGCAGCCTGGTGGCTGTGTTAAAATGCCTGTGCCTTTAATTAATGTTGACTGAGTCTGCTCAGAAGAGAATGGTTATATTATGTGCTGTGGCTGAGGGGATGTTGAAATACAGGCAGGAATAATCAGGCAGGTTTCAGTCAGGGCTGTCATCACTGTTGTGTTTCTTTTTTGGCTTTTAAATCCTTTCCCTGCTTGCTAAAAGAGCAATTCACAGAACACCTCTCCTTGTGGAAGCTTGTTTTATAGTCTTGGCTTTCCATTCCCAGATGAAGAAAATTGGGAAAAGACAAGAGGTGGAAGACTGCAAGAGTAACAAAGCGTAAATTAGTTGGAAGTAAATATTTTGCAATACGTTAAAAACCATCTGTGGACTAGGACATAGTCTTCTTGTGGTGGAGAGTGATGGAAGCATTCCTGAGAAAAAGAGGACTAGGTTCCTGTGGGGAAATGAGCGGAAGAGAGGGAGAGGAGAAATGAGACCAGGAGAAGCTGTTACTGCCAAGAGGTGCCTCAAGCAGGCAAGTGTGGATGATGGGGGAGAGCAGAGGGGAAAGAGAAGGGAAAGAGAGCTCTGGATTGCCTGCATTAGCTCACTCTGGGGGTCAGATCTGAAGGCCAGAATTGAGGGCCCATGTGCTGCAGTTTTGGTTCTTGTGGCTGAAGGTGGCCTCCAGGAAATTCCTCTCAAATGCACAGCATGGGCATGCTGGCCCCAGGAGCTCAGCTAGCAAGAGATACCAAAGGAAAGGTTAGAGTAAGGGAATGATGTTGCTGTTTGCTGAGTTGACAGATTGTAATTTTTCTGCCTTTTCCATATAACTTTTTAAGACTAACTCAGCACATGGATCAGATGCGCTTTGTACTTCCTCCAGCGTAAGGAAACCAGGGATAACGGTGTTACAGGTGGGGTGACTCAGGACAAGGCAGGAAGTGCCAGAGGTTGGGATCAAAACAGGGCTGCCCCACTGAGTACCCCCAAAAAAAGGAGAGGTCTTTGCACAGGAATGTTGCTCTGTGGCAGAAGCCAAGTGAAGGGCTGACACTGCTGACTGGCAGCATGCAAGGGAGCGAATGCATTACAGTGTGGGTCACATCTCGGAACATACTTTACTTGTTTTCTAAATGTTTTTCCTCCATGTAGCAAGGAAACTGCGTGGTTGAAAGGCGAGTGCAACTGGGTATCAGATAGTGGAGAGGCACTAACTCAGAAGTATCCCGCTATAAGACTTCCAACCAGAGGACTCTAGTTTGGGATATTAAACAGTCCTTTGCTGTTACTTTTCACTTCAGTGATTATGCATTTCTTTTCAGTTTGGCTATTGAGCATACACTGAGATCAAAGCTGGGAGGGCAGAAACATTTGTTTGCATTTATGAACAAAAAGATTTTAAATCATTGTTTGGAAACATTGAGAATTCAGATCAGCTTCCATACTGACAGGCAGCTGCTTGACACAGGTCAAGAAACTGGTCTCCATTTCATGGGCTTCAGCCCAGACTGGACCTGCTGGCCCAGGGAGTCACATGCCCTTCTTGCTGCTGGGATTCTTCTGTTAAACCAGACAACACAAACACATCTGTCTGGTTCTGTACAGTGGCAGAACAGAGAAATTGCTGCTGCTCTTTGTGCCTTATATTTAATTCCCCATATCGTGTATTTAATTGCCCATCTTAATGGTTTGTTACTAGAATTACAAAATGTCACCTTGCTCGTAAAATAAGCAAAACACCACGGTTGGCAGCTGGGTCCCAGGTAGAGCGTTGCCATGGTATCAAAACAACTTGGCAGCAGTCACTGTGCCCATGGACGAGATATCAGTGTGATAATGAATGTTTAAGTGTTTACACTCATTTTACTCTAGACAGGTGAACATGGAGGAGAGCAGAGAGGATCTGAGGAACGGAACAGATGGTGGCTGGAGGCGGTGCTTGGTGCCTCAGGGAGCTGTGCTTAGGCCATGGGTGCTGCCTGCAGCCATGAAGAGGCTTGTGCATTGCCCTGACCTCACAGTCTCTGCAAGCAGCGTTTCATTTATTCAAAACCAAATTTCCAAGACAGAAAAAGTTATTTTGTGTTAACCAACGCTGGGGTGCTCTAGTAAGAGAGGGCTGGAAAGCTTGCTTGATATTCCTGTACGACTGAAGCTATCCATGAAGTTCATCTGAATTCACCAAATGGGTCAGATAAAAAAGTACGAGTAGATTTTCAACAAATAATGAGAAGCTTTTGAAAAAACCTTACCTTCCAAAATTACCAAGATTGCTATTAAAATATAGCATCAAATGAAAGTAAATGCTTTCATATTGCATTACTGTATATTTTTATTGCTCTGAAATGGGCATTTGCAGTTTTGTTATACCAAGGAAGCCAAAAGTCGTTTTCCATCAGGGAAGTGACTGTTTGGCTGTCTTTGGCCAGCACTCCACAACCTCGCTTATTCACATAGCTATAAATATCTTAATATTTTCATATCTACACATTTTGATTTATAACAGCAGCAGCTAAAGAAAATAACTGCTTTCCCAGTCTCCAGTAAAGTGCTGAAAAATATTCTCACATATGCATCTTTTCCTTTTTTAACTGAGTTACACACATGACAGAAAAAACCTGATGATATGAAAATGTTTGTTGCCTTTGGGCCACAGCCTGTGATGGATATACAAAAAAAAGATTTATGTGGGGATCAAAGGTATTGTTGAGAGAGATTTTCATAAACAACAGTGACAAAGGCAGAGATCCCTCAGAGTGCCCAGTGACACAGAGCACACTGGATTCCAAGCTGTGGGGTGAGCTAAGGAAATACTGACTTTCCCACCCTCAGCCTCTTCACCGGCTAAGAGCAGGTTCAGTTTAAAAGCTGACCTGATTTCTGGAGCTGTCTGAACCAGGTTTTCCTTCACCCTTCCACTCCTTGCCGTGCAGATGTGTGTGTGTGTGTGAGGGACACAGCCTGAGGGACAAGAGAGCGTGTCCTCTCTTAAAGTCTCCCCCTTATATTGCTTTTCTAGGCAGGGTGTTGCAGGAATCTCAATGACTTTGTTTACCCTCCTGCCTCGCTCCCTCATCCACTCACATCCCCGTGCCTCTTGATTTTTGCTGGCTGGACTGCAAACACATTTAAAAGAATAAAAACAATGCTATTGTGTGTCACAGGTCACATTGTTCCTGTGGAGGGTTAATTCACAGAGCCTGGGGCAGGGCTGTTGATACCTGGCTGGAGAGAGGATGGGGAAAAAGGCTTGGTCATGCTGCTAAGTGTAATCAGTAGAGCAGAGAGCTTTGCTTGGGATGGAGCCCTTTGTTTTCTTTCTGGTTGGTTTTTTGTTTGTTTGTTTGTGTGGGTTTTGTTTGTTTTTGTTTTGTTTGTGTTGTTTGTGTTTTTTTTTTAGGTAAGCAGAAGTTTGTTTCTTGACTCTTCTTCTGAAATAGCAGGTGATGAAATAGTTTGATGAAAATAAAGTGGCAGTGTTTCAAGGAACAACACAGATGTGATGTATTCTTTTAATCTTTGCAGCCCTAGAGGGAATGAATCTGGGTGGGTGCAAGGCTGGCTGGACAGTGCTGCTGCCAGGCAAAGGCTTCTGCCATTCAGACAGAGCTGTGGCTGCTTCTGGTGCATCCCTTCCCATTGGCTCCCAGAGAGCCAGGCCTGAAGGCATCTATTGAGGCTTTTTGTTGGTTAAGCCCTGACTCTGATTTCCTCTTTGTAGGGCCATTAGCAATTTGGCATCTGCTAGCAGCTAGTCTTCACCTTCTCATAACTGGCTTTTATTATCCTTCCAGTTATAAAGGCCTCTTGTAAAGGGGAGCTCCCCATGTGCATTACAAAAAGGCATAGCTGTGGGCCAGAGCAATGCAGAGGTAGTCGTCGTCATTCTGAGAGCTGAGAGTTAAGTCCCACATTCTCTTCTCCTCTGTGCTGATCACAGCACACAGCCTATACTGGGTGTTACATGAAAAATAGCACGTACTCAAGGCACAAAGTCCTGATTCAGATCTCACCTCTACCAGAATGTTTCTAGGGGAAGGGGCTCAGGTGCTGTGTTCTGGTCCAGGGCAATCACTAATGAGAAAGCTTCACTTGGGTAGTTACTGCATTTCTGTCTCTGTGATTTCGTCTGCCTTGATGCTCTCTTGTTGTCTGGGTTGCTATGGCTGTGCCAGCATGAGGTTGGCTCCCCTGCAAGGAATCAGGAAAAGAAGTGGCTGCCTTTCTGCTCTCTTATCAAAATATGCCAGTGGTGCTCAGCAACCTGGAAGGCCCCTGTTTGTTAATAAATCCATGTCTGTAGTAGCCAGTTGTTCAGCACCTCTCCATGCCTTTCCGCTCTATTCATTGTGGTGGTTATGAATGCCTTTTGCAGGTGCTGAGAATATAGTAGAGCTGCTGTTGTTCAGCCCTTTAGAAATAAACCCTGTGTGAGGCAGCCTGGGCTATTTAACCTGATTTAGGGGTCTTGATTTAGGAAAAATGCCTCCCGTGAAAGCCCATCAAGCTGCAGAAAACAGCATTGCTGATGGCAGGCAGCAGCCTGCCTGCTTTGTTTCTCACTAGATGTATTTCCTTGAGGTGTCACTTGCAGCACAAGGTGCCATTAGACCTGCTGGCTTTATGGAGAGATGAGAATATCTGCTTCCCGCAAAAGCTGTTGCCATAGCAGCTATGTGCTTTAAGAATTGCTTCCTAATATAATCTGGGTATGTAATGTGTACTATAAGGGTTAAATGCAGTACAGAACAATCAGTTTAAGAGCCAGCATGGTCGGGCCTTATGCTAAGCCATGAGCATAACTGGAATCAAGCCTTTGAGGCCAACTGTCCTTAGCCAAGCATCTCCAAGCCGTCACATCAGCAGTACGTAGGCATGTCACGTTCAGAATTGCCTTCTGTAAGCTGACTTATCTAGCTGTGTTAAAATAATACCACAGGTTACTTTTACTGCAGCCTGCAGTAAAAGTGTGCAAGTCTGCATGTTTTCCATGACTAGGCAGATTTTAACCGTAACAAGAACTTAAAAAGTTTCAACGATGCAAGTAGACCAAGTTTAAGAAAGAGCCACCCGAGTCTGGGGAAGACAGAGACTGGTTTGTGTGTTTTTCCACTGCACATATATGAAAAGACATACTCTGAGAGAAATGAGGCTTGAGCTGCAAATGCAAGCTCCAGCATGGTTAAATTCCTGACTGGCTTTTTCTTTTTTTTTTTAATGCTGTCATGTATGATCGATCTCTAATTTCTGCCTTCTGGGAGAAGGAATTTCGGTGTAAACTGTGTTTTCATTCTCCTCTTTCCACATTAGCATGGAAAACGGTAAAATGTCGTTTGTTTGTATAAATATTTTACATTTCCATTTTTCATTCGCGTTGTCTTAAATCAAAATTTCTTGGAATTGTAATAGTCTGATTTCATTGAGGCCCTTTTGTGAATTTGTAATGAGAGGTTAAATGAACAGAGAAGAGGGGAAATGAGCATTTTGTCAGATTCTTGCACAAAATAGGAGTTCAGGACCATAAATCCCACTGGTATTTCATTGCATTTGGAGTCCAGTGGCTGCATGCAGTGCAGGGTTACATTCTGACTAAAATCCTTGTCAAATTAGAAATGTCATCTGTAGCTGACTAATGGACTGTAGTGCTCCTTTGTGTGCCTGGTCTAGCTTTGGGCTGAGGACCCACGAGCACCATCTCCCGTTAAGCTGCTTTGTCATGAACATGACCAAACATCACCCTGCACGTGCACATATTTCTAGGCCATTTGCTTTCTTCCCCTGGTTTCTGTGCTGTAGTCAGTAGGTTTTGGAGGCCTTTTTCGGTAATCAGTCCTAACTGTGGTCATTGAAACCCACAGCTGTAACAGGAATGTGCCATATGTCAGAAATGTGCCATAGTGTGCCATGCGTGGAGGTCCCCTGGTACCCATGGGGCAGGGTGGACAGGCAGCTTTCTGTGAACCTGTTCAGAGCAGATGAACTCCCACCAGAGCAGGTAACAAGCAGAGTGTTTGCTTAGCCCTGAGACAGGTTTCTGCATGGTATCTGCACTAAGCCACAGCCTGCTGCTCCCCCACAGCTCTGTATTGTCTGTCTTTAGGGGACCCATCTGCAATCTTTATGGCTACACATATTTATCCAAATACTTTAAAGCACCTGGTAGAAACTGCAGTTGCCAGTTAATGTTTGTCTGCAATATCTTGAATTCAGAAAACTAGGAAAACACCCTTCTCCTTCCTCTCCCTGCCATTAATTTTAGCTTTGCAGGTAACATCCATTGTGTGCAGCCCCTGTGAATAGTGCCAGAAGAAGAGTTGGTGCACAAAGGCCCATGCCCAGTCCTGCACTGGTCGCCAGCAAATAAACTGCTTTGCTGCCGTGGCCATTGGGTGACTTGGAGCCAGAGGAGTCACCACATGCCTCTGTAGCCTGTCCACTGCAGCTTAGTTTGCACAGACCACTTGCAAGTTTGGACTAGGAGACGATGTACATTATTACATTTCCAGCCTCAGGCTTACAATCTCTACTCTTTGATCTCACACTTTACCAACTATATATTTTTTTCAAATCTATCAGAGTAAAATAAATTTGTAATTAATTCTGTCTCATTTTTCTTAACTATACCAGTGTATGCTCCAGGTTATATATTACCAAGCTGAATTACAGACACAGTATGTTGAGTTGGAAATATCATCCTCAATAGATATTGCAGTCACTGTGCAATAATAACATACCTGTCACATCAATATGTAGGGAGCCCTAACAGCACGGTTTAAAACCTTTTTAATTGTGCTCTTTGTACCGGAACTTACTGTGACAATTCTGTGAATCAAAACTAAGGTACTGTAAAGCCTGGAAGACAATTGTACTTGAAATGCCATCTCGGTGTATTTTAACATGTGCTTTACATGGACTGAAGAACTGGAACTGTATCTGAAAGAATGAGTTCTGAAGGAGTGTAAGAGGCAAGCTCCTTTTTAATAAATGATAGCCAGAACTCTGATTTCTTCCCTTCAGAGGTTTGGATGTTAATGCTGTCTTCATAGCTGGATCCCTGCTGCCCTCTAGGAATTTTTATAATGAAATATTGTCAGCAGTACCATCATACCTGTATCACAAGCTGGGAATTCCTTTATTAATGCTCAGTAATAATGTTATTGAAAATACTTCGGATTTCTGCAGGGAATGCTGAATTATATTTTTTGTAAGACCTTCAGGAGTTCTGCAAAGCCTCTCCATTACTGCAGTGTTCCTTAAGGCACTGGCAAAGAAAGCAGAAAGTTACTTGTAATTTAAATAAATGAATAATTAAATCATCTTTTTCATTTAGGTTTACCCTTGCCTGTCAGCAGAGTAGAGGTTATAGCACTGAACAACACTCAGTTTCAGATTTCCAGTAGAGAGATGGTGTGCAGCAAATCTAATAGAAATGTAATCATCTATCATTAGAGAGGTTTTCTACTCTAAATAGCCCTTAGCAGGATATTTAGCAGGCAGTGGGCATAACAGCTCCATATGTTATAATGAGGGGTAGATTGAAAGCAAATACCAAACTGTGAAGGAAGTTTAATTGCAAACTGGCATTTGGTACCTCTGACAATTAGGATCAATCTTGATGCCTCATCATCCTTTCTCCTTTCATAGGAAAGAATAAGTGGTGTGACAACATTGTGTGGGATCTGACCCCTGTTATGAAAATAGTGGATTAAGTAATTGTCTGTGGTTAATGAATGCAGTTTGGTTACTTAGGATTAGTCCAGAGAGAAATGCAATGAAAACACCTAACCCTGAACAACTGAATATCCTGAAAGGAATCCTTTTTAAAGGATTACAAATTTCAGTTTAAATTGAGAAATATTAGAATATGTTTCAGGATAGATACTCAACTGGTTATTTAAGAAAATATTTTAATTAATATTTAAGAAGCGGGAGAAACTCCACCACACACGGTTGATATGAGCATGTACTGTCCTTAACTGTGTCACAGTGTTCACTGGGCTGTTGCTTTTTTTACCTGAATAGTTTACCTTAAAAAATTTGTTTGAAGGCATTGTTAGGTGGTAAAATTCACTTTTACAGGTGGTGAAAAAGATATATCCATTCATGTTTTTCGAAGACCAAATGAAAAAGACTCCGGTGTTTTCCATAAAATTGAAAATGAAAGATTTTTGGAGTAATGTTTTTGGCTCCAGTATATTCAGTTGTGTGTTCTTAATTACATGATTACCATTGGTATCAGTAGATGTTTGAGAAAGAAACAGGAGAAAGATATCCATTTTTATTGTTAGTTAAAAATCAGTTTGCAAAAGCCTGCTGCTAATAAGTTTGGACCAGTTTAGCCCTTTTGTTCTCAGTGGAAATACTCCCCACTGAAACCTTATGTTGGGGGTTAGAATTGACTGGTTGCTTGTTGTGTAGTGCCATCATAAATCGGTCATCCTCTGTGATACAGAAAAAGTCCTGGTCCAGAAACACATGTTTCTATTTATATGTTGTAATCAATGAAACAGTGATGTCTGAGGTGAAATAAGCAGCTTAAAGTCAAGGCTGGTGGAAGCTAATACAAATCTCTGTAGTGAAATTAGGGATTTAATTTGCTATAGACTGATTTACATGAGGGAAAATACTGTTACCTTCCCAGAGCTGGTAAAACACATAATGAATTTATGCTTATTGCTGTTAATGAACGCCCTGAAAGCTGTTTGTCTTGCCTCTGACTTCGGTCAGCCAATGCAGTCTAGCACGGGAGCTTGTTACAGAGCGGGAATTTGTTTGTTCAGGAGCAGATTAATCCCCAGAACCTTTTTGAGCAGCTGGGACGAACTCTTGGCAAGTCTTTAATCGAAGAGGAGTACCCTGGGCAGCCTTTCTGGGCAGAGCTGTGAGGGGAATGGGTCACAGGGTCACTGCAGCCACTGACCATCTTACAGTGGTGAGGTCTGTGCCCACTGGTGGTTGGTATTGTTTCTATATGATGCTTTGGGATTTCCATCCCCAATTCCCCCCACTGCAATGCAGTATCGCTGCAGTTTCTGGTTCTTGGGGTTGTGGGTGTGTGTATCTCTGTCTCTTTTCTTTTTTTTTTTTCTTTCCCCCTTGAAATAACCCCAGCATGTGGCATTTCACACAACTCAGTGGTTCTCAGACAGGTTCCTTGTGCCCAGCTTCCTGTTCACAGACTTCACATGCCAGCATTGCTTGGGACCTGCCCTCCCTTTGCATTTGAGTCTGTGGATGGTGCTGCCACATCTCACTGGTGTTCGGTGATTTTGAAAACCTCAGGTGCCTCCTGAGCCCTCCCACTGCTGTGTTTCACTCACGGTTGTGTTTTCAAGGGGAGTGCAAGGACCTAGGTGTGGTTAAGGGCAAAGGAGCAAGTCTCAGTGCACTGCTGCTCGGCAGGTACAGCCTGCTGGAGTCCTCAAGTCTGTCCTTCAGGAAGCGATGGGGTCTAAATGCCATTTATTCCCGGTGCATAAGGAGACAGATGCTTATCTTCTTGTGGCACATACCTGAGGCTTTTGTTCTCACAGAAGTTAATGCTGCTCCTGATAAGTTGTTCCCTCCTGTTGTGTGGCTGGTGCACCCCACCAGCCAGGGAGGAGACTGGAGGCACAGAGGGCAAGGCCACTGTTGATTCAGTAGCGCCAGCTTTCCTGTTGAAACTGGATCCTGGAGCTGGAAATGGAATGGAGGTTCCCACTGAGCAACTGAGCTTGAAATGCCCCCACTGTTAACTGTTCAGCAGGCTCAGGGAGACAGAGAACTGCTGAGTCGGTTCTCTGGGTGATTTGCAATTATTTTTATGACTCTGTAATTGCATTCATTTCTCTGATGGAGAAGTTATGTTTTGGGTTTACTTGGGGTTCCTGTTGTAGTTTGAGACGTTGTGTTTCCATTTTTATGAATAAAATACTTGATTTTTTCACTTCCAAGTACAGGCTGCTTGTGTATGGTGTGTTTACAGTATTTTCAGCAGAGGATTTAGGCTGAGAATAGCTCCATGACTACATGCAATTCATTCAGAAGGCAGCTTTTTTCATATCAATAACCATCATATGTGCCTTGAAAACTGGTGTGTCAGTAAATTTCTGTTCTTGTGGTAAGCCAGTGAAAAGTCTGTGCTTACTTGACAAGGCTAAATTCTGCTTGTTTCTATCTCTATTAACCTCACAGACCAGTCATGGAGCTTACTTTGATCAGGAGTTGAAGTAGCTCCTTGGACTGTAAGTCATCACAACCCCTGAAATATTCAGAGACCTTTTCATTAAGTATCTCTGATTATCTTTGACCACTTTCAGATCACGTGATAGAAAAAGTACTGAAATTGTGTGCAACAGTAGATAAAGGTCTGACCATCAGCATGTGTTGCAGATCTTTGCAGCGGCCCTGTTTTTCTATTGCACTGAACTTTTGGTTGTGCCACTGGGAAAAACTGTCCTGCACACAACAGTGTGTACATGCAGAGTTCAGAAAGGACAGCATATGCTTGGGTAGACGTACCCAAATGTCACCACCTGGTGTACAGGATGGTGATATACTTGCTATTTATTAATTACTGTTCCAGATACATTGTCATCTGAAATTTTATTAATCTAATTTTCTGTGTTTTGATGAGTCTTTCAAAACTTTCTTATGCAGTGTAGCTTCCAGATCTTGGCCTTTGCAAATGACCAAGTAAATTACTTGTTCTCAAAACCTGTCTGTGAGACTTGGCAATTTCTCTGGTATCTCTGCCAGAAATGGCTTTCTGAATGTTATTTGGTTTATGGAGTCCGTGGTCAGGATCAGCAGCTCCTTTACCCTTAAATTAACATCTCAGGAACTAAAGACAGAGGAAGTGGGCTGGGGTATAGGAAACATGCTTGGCTAATTTGTTTGCTTGTTTTTTTAAATAAAGCCTCTCTACACTTGCCCAGGTGAGAAAATGCAAGGTTTTGTTTCAGAACTTGAGTGTTCTTCCTCCCTTCCCCGAATGCAGCCTGGGAATGATTTCATTGTGGTTTGTCCTCAGAGTGAATTTGCTTATTTAAATGGTTGGCTGCTGCAAATCCCACAGTGTCTTTCAACTTGCTCCTTTTTTACTACAGAACTTTTAGCTTATACCTGCTACTGCAGGCATTGGGATGACTTCCGTGGATAGTGTTTCATTCCTTTAAAAAAACTCCAGATGCACACACAAACAAAATACCCAGCAAAGATGTTTTTAGATGACAGCTACTTTTCACTTCCCAGACCTACCTCTTAACCCCAAAATGAAGTTCCTCATTTCACTCAGCTGAACTGCTGCTTCACCTCACCCTCTTGATGCAGAGGATGTTCGACCAATATAGTTTGTGATGCAGGTGACACAAACCTGCCAATTTCTTTTCTAACCCTGTCTGTTGGATAGGATTAGCAGTTTATCCCTAGTCTCTCAGCCTAACTCTTCTCTAATGGAATTGCATATTACTAGTCCAGCACTGGAATCAGTGTCCACCCCCTTTAGCTTCCACTGTGATTCCCACACCTCCATGCACACATCAGAAACCTTTTTTAACCCTTGAGAAATACCTTCATCCATTCCATCTTTCCTAATTCTTATCCAAGGAATAACTGTTTTCAAGGCTAACAGTACCTTTAAAATCAATTTATATGTAAGGATACTGAATTCTAAGGCTGGGATGGCAAGTGACCCTAGTGATGGGATAGCATTCAGACAGCTGATTTTGAGGACCGAGCCACCTTCTTTCATGAATTAACTGTTACAAATTTACTCTTGTGAATTTACTGTTGGATTGGGTTTTTGTATGCAGGCAAGATTTTCCTGTGTGTAGTGAAGGTACTTCTTTCTCTCTGTGTTAAGTGTCCTTCCAGTTAATCAGATACCTATGCTGGGAGTGAGATAAGATGTAATTTTGTTTTGACTGCTTCCAAGGTCAGAGCTGTTGTTTGCATGGCTTCGAGCAGATTTGGTAGGCTGCTGATATCCATGTCTGTCTTCTTTTGATGATAAGCCTCCTTTGTCCCTTGCAGGGACGGGAGAGGCCAGCTGGAAAAAACACGGGCTTTGTAAGACACTATAGGTGATTTCTATGGATATGGGAGCAAAAAGCTGTGGAGCTGGCTGGAAGGTTGCTTATGACCTAAGCTGCAGGCAGCACAAGTAGTGTAGTGCATTTTGAGTAACATTTCCCTGTTATTACTTGTAAAATAGCCATGGTCTCTCTGAGAAGTACACAGCTAGACTGAGCAAGAGCAAGGGCCAAGGTGAGCTGGTTTGCAGGGTATGCAAAGCTTCTGGTGGTGGTGTGAGGTTGTGGTAAGCCATGTTGTGATGGTGATGGGAAGTGGTCGGAGCAGCCCATTTTTTGGACAGAGAAAGTTCAATTAGGGACCCTGACAAGTGACAACAGGGAGTCTGTTCCATTGCTGAACTAGCACAGGTGACACATATCTCTGGCCTCTGTAGTGGTGTGGTCAGCAGTAAAAGGGCTCTCTTGGCACATACCAGCCCTAATTACGAAAAGAATACATTAACTGAGGTGGGCAAGCACAGCCTGTTCTAGGATGGCTCTGAAGTGAAGTGCTCTGCAAAAATCCTGTACAGTAACTTCCTTTCCAGTGCCTTTAGAGAGACCACCTGCAGGAAAGTCAGCTGAGAATTACCATCTCCTGAAGGTGTGAGGCTGGCACCTTCCTACAGCAGTCTCTGAGGGAAATCACAGTCGTCAGCCTCTTGACACAACAGGCTTGGTGCCTGGCTGTTGGTTTTCCATAGTTGTATGCTCAAATACTAATAGAGACTCAAGTGCTTCTGTTGCCATCTCTGAGAGTAGATATTCTGTCTGGGAGGTTCAGTTTTGTTTGGTAGTGTCCCAGAGAAAACAAAAACAAACTCTTGTTCATAGGTTTTACTAAGGCAGGGTGCAGCTGCTTCCACAGGCTTAAAGCCTCATTTTCAAGCTTAGCAAAAGAAAATAGACGTACATGTTGGTCAGACATGGCAGTGTCGCAGCTGTCCCACGCCAGCAGACAGCGAGGTGGAATATTTCATGCAGTGTACATACAAGCATGGCCTTTGGGATAAGCATTTTGGTACTTGGGGCCCAGTCAAGATGGGTTAGGAGAGGTGGTGGGGTAACAAAGCAGTGGGACTCCGGAATTAAGAGTCTCTTTGTCCAAAATGTAGAGAAAAGAGCAGCTGGAACAAGATGTGTTTGCTTTCTATCTACACCTCATTAGAATATAACTATTTTCAATTGCCCTATTTACCAAATTCATCCAACACCTGGTTACTTCAGGAAGGGGGTTACTGTAATGAGCTCTGCATGGTGCTAAATCTGAAGACCACTCATAACCTGAAACTGGTGCAAGAGGCCATGATTTGCTTATTAAGCAGAGTTGGATGAAGGCAGCTTGACCGTAGCACATTGGGATGTGCAGTGGCAGAGTGCTGGTGTGTAGGTGATATAGTTGTACCTTTTACAGTGAGGGTGTAAGTGATGATGAGATCTTTTCCTGTGCTGGTCTGTTTTAGGGAGCTGTAAGGGAGGTCTTCTGTGCCGTTGTAGGACAGGATTGCCAGGAGGAGATAGTCTTCTGCAGTTCAGTGTGGTGCCTCTCTCCTGATGCAGCATGAATGGGCTGTGTGGATCTGAGACGTGGTGCTTTCGTCATGTGATGGGAGGGTTACTGAAAGTCATGTGCTGCAGTTGGTGGTCAGATTTCAACGTGCTTCTTTTAGCCTGGGAGAAGTAATACAGTAGCAAAGTTAAATGAAGTGATTATTGCAAATGGTTGGGTTTATGGGGTACCTGAGTTAAAGTAATGGGGCAAAGCCAGTTTATTGTTAGTTGACTGTTCACATGAGGTCATATATGTATCTGGAGAGTTGATCTAGAGTCATCCTGAAGGACAGATTTGCTGGATTGAGAATCCCAGGGGTGTCTGGAGCCTAGACAGAAAGCATCAAAATACTGCTGTCACAGATAATAGCCTTGCAGTTTATTCTTCAGACCTGTGAGGTCAGAAGAATTAATCACATTTGAAAAAAAAAAAGGTGGCTAGACCTTGTATGGAGTTTCTAAGCACACAGTTGTGCTTACCTAGGGATAAAACACACAAGATTGCAAATCATCTGAAATCAGTAGCATTCTTAAATGTATTGGGTTTTGTCTGGTCTGTCCTTCATGTACAAACTGCCTGCACACCAGTGTCTGGGATGCCAGGTGGGCAGGTCGCTCAGGGTGAACCTTCTCTGCCTCTGGCAGAGGTGAGAGCTGCTCTTTGCTGTCTGGGACTGTCCCTGCTGGCACCACTTTCCCTCTTGCCTGAAGGTATGTTCCTACATCTCTCTCAGACAATTCCTGAAACCTTAGTTTGTCACTCGTCTGTGTCATGTGGATGTAGCTTTTCCTTCCTGTTCATTTTTGCATGTTCCACCTTCACAAGGGTGGGAAATACTTTCTTCTTGCTTGAGCAAACGTTGTCCAAGGATATTCCCAAGGAAGCAGCAGTGGCTGAATGTAATGACTCATGTAAAGAATGTAATGGCTTATGGTCATTTTTGGTCTGGCACGGATGGGTCCCACTCCTGGAAATCTTGAGTGGGTACACAAATAGAGGCATTTATGAGAAAATAATATTCAGACTAGCTATCCATTTTCCCAGACAGATTTCAGGAAGCCCACCAGTGGATTTCACAGCTCATCACTGTGGGTGTATGCGGTGTGTGGACCTACTCCTGGGAAGTAAAACAAGGCAGGATGATGAATAAAAGAAAAACAGGAATGAAGGATCAGGGCTATATGGCTTGGGACACTGAAGGAAACAGAAAAATTAGGGAGAAAATAAGGAGTTAAATGGGAGATGAAATAAGGGTTTGATTATGTTTATCTGCCACAAGATTAACATTGTTTGATGAGCCCTAGCTGTTGTCTTAGCTTCTTATTAAAGTAAGCGTTAATTTGTGTGTCTTTTTTTAAACTATTTGCAAAATCAACTGTAGCAAGTTAGTATTTCATGAATAATTTATCTGCAGCTCTTATCACCTGTATGTAAATACTGAATTAAAACGAGTTGAGCACCTGTCCTTTATTTTCTCATCAGCTGGCATTCCTTGGCAGAGTCTTTGGACCCTTCGTGCTGTAAAACTGAGTCAGCCCTTTGCTTGCAGCAGAGGATTGCAAGCAAGGACAGAGCCATTGGTATAGCTACATGAAAGCTGAGACTGCCAAACTGTGCTGGAGTAGGGACTTGGTAGTTCCAAGGGAGAGCCCCAAGCTCACCATTCTTCTGAGCTGTGTGTCAGGATGCCTTCTAGCTGCACCATCAAAGGGAAAAAAACCCCCGCCCTTTAGAATATGTCTTCTCCATCAGATTGTTCGGATTCAAATAAAGAATTATTTTATGTTATAGCTAAAAGTCTTTTCTAAACGTGGAAACGTGATTCTCCATTTTAGCTAAGAGTTTAATTTTTTAATGAGGACTTAGGCTGCAAGAGCACCATACGGAAGGAGACCTTTTCTTATTAATGGAATCTTTGCTTTGGAAGACTCATTTTGATGTCTAGGAGGGTGTGTTAGGATTTCACCCCAGAAACAGGATTCCATTCCTATCCACCCATTCATGTGTAAACAAACACCTTCATTTTATCACTGCATACTGGAGCAGAACTGTTGGACAGGATACCTGAGTCTTGCTGAGAAGCAGTTACTGAAAGAATTAACCTGTCAGTGACCCAGCCTCTGTGGCAACAAATCTGTGTCCCAGACCCAGGAGCGTGGTGTGTATTTTAGTGCAGTCATGAAAATTGCCCTAGAAGGTCAAGAGCAGAGATCTGTAAGCTTAGTTACATGGATAAGCAAAATCTATTTTAGGGAGAAAAGCTATTAAACTGCATAAATCTTATTAGCAGTCCTAAATGGTAGACTTTGCTATTAGTTTTTTGAATTGCAATCTTGGTATGTTTGAATTCTTCAGAGTTATTTGAGGCATTCTTCTGAGAATTATGCCTACATGGTACAGAATGCATAGTGACATTTAGTTTAATAAATTGATTCATTACCTCTAGATTTGTTTACCACTTTAATTGTATCATTATATTTCCACTATCGTTTTGAATTAACTTACACTGTCCCCTTAGATCCTGCTGCCATTTTCGTTTTCTCTTCCATGGGATGTTGTCTCATTTATAATTATTTTATCAGCATTTAAACAGTGTTTCATGTCAGAATAATAAGCAGAGTAAGGCACGAGCATTTGTCCCTATTTTGCTAATAGAGTATCTGAAGGTCAGGAAAATGGCACGACTTCTCCGAGATTCCTGAGTAAATCAGTAGCAAAGAGCTCTGTGACTATGGAAAACAGGTTTTTCTCCTCTCTCCTGATTATTTCCTGATTATTGGAAAATTTACATGGCAATGAAGGCATACACAGTGGAACTACTGCAGTAACTGGACAAAAGGACCAGCCTGGTCACTGGGGCACAGGGCTAAGTCTGTGAGCCTTTGGGACTGTGTTAATCCATTTGTTGATCTGTCAGTGTACTGTCAGCTGGAACAGAAGTTATTTCTGTAAGTAGTTGAGGCCCCTAAGAAGGAAGGCTCATGGATTACTGCTGCCAGATGCCTTTCATGGCACTGACAGTTAATCCTTCATTAGAGGAGAAATCATCATGTTCTTTTATGTAAATTAAATTTATTTACTCTGTGCATATCAGTTATAGAACAGACAAATCTGAATATCGAAAGGGGCATTTCCCCACTCAGAGGTCTCTATCCAAGGACTAAAACCTAATTCTCTGGTAGTGACTCTGCATGAAAAGTGAGTCTAGTCAGAGACTGTAAAGAGGGAGAGGTTGTGGCAGAAAACACACTGCCCTGGCACTGCAGACTCGGGCAGAAACTTTACACTACAACAGGTCAGCAAAGCATTCCTCAGAGGTTGAGTAGCATGAATACATGAATGACTTTTTCCTTAAGTCCTGTGCCCAAAGTGTCACATTAGTTGTACCCAGGTGAGATTTTACTTGGCCACGGCCAGTACAGTTCTCATTACAGCCTGGTTCTTGTATTTTGGGCCCTGCTTCCCAGGTGGGGATTTTTAGCCTGGTTTGAGTTGCTTTTTCCCATTGTCAGGTCACTTCTTTCTCCATGTGTGGGTACTGTAGCAGCTCTGGGTGGAGTAAGGTGGCTTTTTGTCTTTTGAGCAGGATATCCTGTTGTCATTTAGCTCACTTCTCATGGCATTCGTTTTGAACAAATCTTTCCTGCTCAGAAAAATCCCCAGCTACTGGGCTGCCAAGCATTAGTCTTTCCTCCTCAGTGTTGTGAAGTTATAGAGTAATTTGAAATGCTGGGCATCAGCTGATGTTATATTTAATATATAAGGAACCTGGTGAGAGTAACTAGATTTTACCATCTGTTGATCTGCAAAAATTAAGTTGTAGTAAGTTTTAGTATCTTTCCCTATTTAATTAGCTATAATCAACTTGAGTTTTTCTTTCTGTAAGATTTTATTATGGAATAGAAAGTTACTGTGTAGTTCTTCCTTGAACATTTGTGCTTATAACTTCAGAATGTAGCATGTGTTATGGGAAATGTGTTCCTGTTCACCTTGTGATCAATAAATGTTTTTACAGTAGAATAATCACAGAAGGAAACACAGAGAACACAGTTCCAGGGAATTTGCTTAAATACTTGAACATTCAAAGTGGGTTTGTATCCAATTTATTTTCTTGATGGTTTGCAAAGTGACAGGGGAAGTATGCTTTCAAAGGATCACAGCGATGTTTTGAAGATTAATTCTTTGAAAGGAAGTGAAAATTGCACTGCAAGGGCAACACATGGTTGGGTCTCATATAAGCATCATCTTTCAAGTATTTTCCTTTGCACTTTTTCATTTTGAAAACTTAAGTAGATACTGATACACAGAAAAGCACTTCTGCATCTCCTGGCACTGGCCAAGCAGCCCTTCAGAGAAGGGTTTGATGTGAACTGGTTGCACTGGATCTCCATGTAGGAGCAGGGGGACCCTCAGACTGCAGCCATTCCCACAGACTGTTCTAAGGCTGCTGTTGTTCTTGGCCCCGGGCAAGGTAGCAAACTTAGACTTTAGCTCTGTGTGAGTGCATAAGCCAGAGCCAAAGCCAGTGTTTCATTTACCGTGTAGCCAGGTGGGCGTCGATCTCTTCTCCCAGGCAACCAGCAGTAGGACAAGAGGGCATGGTCTTAAGCTCTGCCAGGGGAGGTTTAGGTTGGATATTAGGAAGAAATTTTTTACAGAGAGAGTAACCAGACATTGGAATGGGCTGCCCAAGGAGGTGGTGGATTCACCATCCCTGGAGGTTTTTAAGATGAGACTGGCTGTGGCACTGAGTGCCATGGTCTGGTAAGCACGGCACTGGTAAGTGTTGGATCAAGGGTTGGACTTGAGGATCTCAGAGGTCTTTTCCAACCCGGTTGATTTTATGATTTTGGGGAGAAAACTCCAAGGCAGGACATGATTTCAAACTGGGGTCTTAATCACGTTGTGTCTGACCACAGCATCCAGTAAAATTTGAGGTGGTTCTGAGGCACATGGGAGAAGTGACTCCACTTTCAGTAATATGGGAAACTTCTCTTTGTCTGGCTGCTGCTGGCTATACCATAAAGTACTTGAGGAAATAACTTAAAGCCCTGGGTCAGGCTTACCTGGGATTTCTGCTCAGCTCTTGGGAGTGCAGCTCTGCCCCTACTCAGGATGTGCTTCCTAAAAGCAGCCTGCTCTTGAGGGCAGCCTCCCTCTCTCCCCATGGTAAGTGCCTTGGCACACTTCAGAGGGACTCAGCAGTTCAGCTTGGATAAGCATCAGAATTTATGTTCCTGTAAGAAGACCTTATGTGGGAAACCTTACAAGAGCTGGTTCTCTCACAAACTTTTCGATATTTGCCAGTTCAAGCTGTGCTACTGATACTGAGAGACTTTCTAAGATACCAAAGTCACCTTTCCAAAAAATCTCTCAGGGTTTGACAACTACCATGTACAAGCTGATATGAGATCCTGTAGATGCCTCTGTATTTTGAATAGGTGATGAATCTTGGTGATGCATTTAGTAATCTTACTGGTAAGTATTTATCTTTTACTGACTTCTATATTATATTTTTTTTTGTTCCTGTTCTTATAAAAATATCTTCTGCCATCTATGCTGCATGGTGTAGGGACAGTTGCTTGCTGTGTCTTTCTTCAGCACACTTGAAAAAGTATTCCATACCCTCCATATGGGAATAACATCCTTCGTGAATAGTAACCTGTCAGTGAATGAGTTACCCTTCTGTTGAATTTAGAAACTTAGTCTAATTATAAGACAGAATTTTAAAGAATCCATCAAAAGATCATAACTTACTGTTGAATATTTTTTCAGCTTTCAACGTAGCTAGGGAATCTTGTTAAACATCACTGAAATCTTTTTGTCTGACTTCCAGCTAACATTAACACGCTCTTCTATTGTTTTGTGAGGACATCAGAAAATTGTACCAACTTCTTCATAGTGCACAGTTTACAGTGCACGTAGTGGTTATGAACAGTAAATTTTTCAAAGGAACCGATGACAGTTAAATCCTGTCTCCTGTTATGTCAGCACAAGGTATTTGTATGTCATCATTAGGTCCTTATCCCAAGCTTATAACTTTTTCCTAGTTCAGGCTTTGTGTTTCTTGAGAGAGTCAGTGATTACCTGAAGGACAGATGCTGTCTCTTCAGTATTAGCTGGTGTCTGCTGAGTGCATGGCTTTGATGTTGTCCAGGTTGTCATGGATGCATTTTTGCTGCCTTTCCCATTGTCAGATTTTGAATCCTTTCACTGATGTAAAGAAATTTGCCAATAATCCTGTGCCAAAATCAGAAATGCCAACTGGTTGCCTCTCAGGTTTATCATGCACTGCCATGACTTTACTATATGAAGTTTTTCTTTCTTTCCTAGTAGGAAAAGCAAGTGTCTTGAATAACTTCTTCTGCTTAATTGCAGTTTATTTACTTTGTAGATTTACTGATACTTCTTAATAAGTAAACAATTTGTAGATACTTCAGGGATATATTTCCAACCAGCAGCCATGTAAGAAATGCTAATACTTCTTTAAGTCCTCACCTGTGCATGCCTGACAGCTGGCATGCAGTCCAGAGCAGCCCAGGGAACAAGGTGTGAACATTTACATTAGAAATGGACCCTTAAATAAGCTTCTTTGTACGCACACAGACTCACATGCAATGTCCATAAACTGTCAAAGAAAGCCAATGCAAGTGTGTGTACCTGAACACTCAGAAGAGAAGTGGTATCTCTGCAGCGTGAATCATCTCACCCTAGGACAGGCTGGAACGGTAGCTCAGATGAATCACACCCTGGCAGTTCTTCTTTACCATAAAAGGAGTGGACTAGTTACATTTAACTATCATCTCCTTCCTTAAAAGTGTATTTTAGGAGCACATCTGTGAATTGTTCTCAGATGGAATAAGGATCTGATATGAGTTGAAGCTCCACTGGTTCACAATAGCCCTGAAACCACTTAAGCCTATGACTGGCCTCAGATCTTTCATGGGCTCTCTCTGACTAGCCCAGTGGTGTACTTGTGAGTGAGAAGATGTAAGGAACAATAAACAAATTTCCTTTAAGCTAAACAGTTACTACTGGAGTTCCATGTCATATTATCCCCCCCTTGCCCGCTTGCTTGCATCTGGGCATCTTCTCATTCATACCAATGGCATCAGTCCACATGGGTTATTTAAATTTTGGAACTGAAACATTGTTGGTATTTCTTCTAAGAAGGAATGGACCCACGAAGAGCATTTCCCATATTGTGCATGCTGCTGCTGTGCCTGCTGTTCCCAGGCAGTTTTTGACTTTGTTATGTGTGTCATGGTTTCTGTGGATTTCTTCTGTGTGAGAAGTTGAATAAGTCTAAGCATAGAGGGAAGGAGGGGTGATTCTCACCTGTCAGAGACAGGTCTGTGGCTGGCAGGAGTCTCACTTCATCAACAGTCCTTTTCCAATGTTTCAAACAAATGGCAAGTAGACGCAAGACAGTCTTTCCTTTGTACGAGGTTGAGCTGTGAAAATGTATGAATATTACACATTTTACATTTTTTCTGTATGGTGAACCAAGTTAGCATCTCATCCCATATATGTCCTTTAAACAGCAGTACTTCAAAATATACTGGGTTTCTCCTTGCAAGCACTTTGTGTGAGCATACACTGCCAGAAATGGGACCCAAATGATCTCTGTGGGAAAAAGACATCCTGTGATATATAGGCTCCAGCTGTCAAGGTGAAGGTAAAGGCCCACCCAGATTAGAAGTAAATTCACTCTGGGGTCATTCTGTGCTCATGAATGAGAAGGGAAATGCAGACCATATTATCATCATCTGTCTTTCTGAGTCATAAATACAACAAAACAAAGCTAAAATGAGGTTTCTGTTCATTCTGCTCTGTGGCAGGGTATGGAGATGTACAGAACACTGAGCTCTGTTTGTGCTTTTCAGATAACTGGTGTTTGATGGCTCTTTCCACGTGAAAACTGTATTTGAATTAGACATTTCAGAGACTGAAATGTCCAAAGGACTGGAGAGCTGAGCTGATAATTCCTTAAGTGGCACATTTTTGTTCGAGTTAATATTGCATTCATATCCCAAAATAGTGCTGAGAGGCACAGTGTTCCTGGAGATGGTTGATTTTAGATGAGCTGTGGAACAAATGTCCTGAACTGACAACTACAATCTCCTGCTACTTTAGATAAGCAAGATTGTCTTATGCTGAGACTTAACACTGTATGAGGTAATTGTCTTCTGCATATGTCTATTGGCCCATGTTTTAGTGAATAACTTATTCTTAATTTAGTTACTTAACTGCTAAAACATGACTTTGCATTATTAAATGTTACAGTGAAATTATGTGAAAGCATAATATGTACATGCTCATTTAGGGTATTTGCATCCTTTTGGTTTTGGTGTGCCACAAAGAGCTATTATTTTTAGCCGTGATCAAATTTAAAGTCAGATGTGAGCTAAAATAACTGACTGCTCTCTGGAGAAATGAAATATTTCTGTGTTTGGGCCTAACCTAGTGCAGAGTGGAAAGCACCATGTCCAGAAGTAGGGAGGAGTATGATCAGTTCCTGATGGAGAAGGGAAACTGCTTTTCTTGGAAGCTGTTGGAAACATATTATCTTTTCTGTTTACAAAATAATTGTCTGTAAAATTAGAAGGCATACAACCTTTTCTGTGTTTGGCAGATCACTGTACTTGTCAGTAGTGGCCATAGGCCACTGTAGGAGACAGAATTTCAAAGACTGTCTGAAGTTATGGCTTAGCCACAATTCACTGTCCTGGGATACTGGATAGTTACCTCCCGATCAAAGTTCTTTTTGGCTGGCCTCCCTAAAGAAATACCACATGAATTTAGCTGTTTTGTACTGAGTTAATTCCATACCCTGCGTTGTGCACACAAGAGCATGTTTAGACTGATAAAAGAGCGTCTTGATTTGTACCTGGTGAAGGCTCAGGATATTCCATATTCATGAGGAACAGAGAGCTTAATGAGTAGATGCTGAGAGCTGAAGTGAGCGTGTGCTTTGAATGTTGTTCTTGTTAGTCTGAGGACAACCTTGGTCTGATATATTGGCATGCTGGCTTTGCAGCCTTAAGTTCACATGCCAGTGTATATAGGTAGGTCCTCCCAGTCCCTGGGTGAATTTACATTGGAGGACTTCCATTCAGGTATTGATCCTTCTATTCTTAAAATCATCAGAAGTTTTAAATTCCTGCTAGATCAAATGCCATACAAATATGTGTTGTGGAAGTGACCTTTCAAAAAAATCCATTTGAAGTTGAGTGTTTGCACTTCAATGCAATTCATGATGAGAGGCTGAAAAGCAAAGAAAGCATTTAGTAGCACAGGGCAGCCATTTCTTCAGCAGCAATAGCTCCAGGATCTTGCTTTTTGCCAAAACGGAGCACTCTCAGTCAAATTCTTCTAAATCATCTTTCTACATGGCTCGCTGTTTCTACACCAGCAACTGCTGGGGCTTTTTCCCTTCTCTCCCCAGAAGTGGAGATGGATCTACATTTGCAGGGACTTACTCTAAAATGAACTTGGAGATGAGCCAAATTTCAAGTAACATGGTCATTTTGGTGTCCAACTTGAGACACTTTAGAGAAGGCTCTTACTCTCAGGTGACAGTAATTTATCTTTAAGGTGTGTCATGTATGACAGAGAAAATATGTTTGCTATTGTATTTATGCTTTTCTCTTAGACTAAATTAGTTACAACAGATGACACTGAAGTTGTCCACTAATTCTCATACTACCACTAACGTTTGACCTTATGTGATCCTCAGACTCTTTCCTTCACAGGTCACTGAAAAACTCATGTTCTTCTCTCTATGTTGTTTGTTTTAGGAGTTCTGCTGTCTGTAAGGAACCAAGCTGTACTTAAGAAAGGAAATCTGTCTTGTCTCTGTCCCCAGGAAACAAGCCTTGACAATTTGGTATCATCAGTGTGTGCAAGTTTTAACTAAAAAAGCGGCAGTATGCTTTTAATAGTTTATGGCATTAGGCAAGACTCTGCTTGATTTTTACTTTCTTGGACTCATAATTTTAGTGGAAAGTTCTTTACAGTTGAAGTTGTGAAAATAGGGCACTGTAATAGCACTGTACATGTATATAGACAGGTGTGGCATGCAGTGTTTTTTTCTATAACTGGATCAATATTTTGTATGTCTCAAATTGTAGTTATGAAGGACATAGAGGAGTGGATTTCTTATGACCAATCTCTGGGGTTTTTTGTTTATTTATATTTTCACATCTTCCAAACAAACAACAAACAAAGCCCCCCCTGAAATTCCATTGCAAGAGACAAGTGAACTGTGCTGGCACCAACATCTTAGTGACAGGGAAGGTTGGGATGAACAGACTCTACAGAATAGGTGCCACTTGGGTTCTGTGGCTGAGGTCGAAAACTCATCTGTATGAAGCACAGCAGAAGTTTAAACTAGGAATAAAGGAAGGGGCAGCAAAAGTGGGAGGGAAGAATGAGACATGCCTGAAAAGATTAAAGTGCTCTGAAAAAATCAGAGCTCTTCTATTGTATGAGGGATGGTTTGAATTCACATCTCTTTTCCTCATTAATGATATCTCTGACACAATTATAACTTATATTTAGCAAGCATCACAGTTTTTCGCTCAGGTGTTTAAGCAATAATTATAGCTGTGCAATGCACAAAACACTTAAATACACCACTGGTTTTATGCTTTTATTTTGCAAAACACTAAATTTACTCTTAGGGACAGATGTGCTGTGGCTGCAGCCCTGTGGCACAGAAGAGACCCTACCTGGACAGAGAATTCATTGTGTTACACGTGAGGAATCCATTTCCTGAGCCTGATTTCAGGTATCCAGCAGCAGCTGGTTCAGTGCTTCAGGAAAACAGCTCATTCTATTGAAAAAGCCCTGCTGTCTTCCAGGCATTCTGCAAGTGGGGAAATTGTGCTGGAGCACAATGCCCACCAGGGAATGAATGTACTTGTTTGAGCAGTCTTTTGGCATTTAGCACATAAATGAGGCTGCAGCCTTTATGCTGAAAAACTAATATGCCTCACCCCACCCCCAAACAATACACCCTTAGTACAGAAAACTGTTCAAGATTATTAATGCCAAAGATTGGCTTGGATATGAGCAACAGAAAATGGTATTTATACTGAAGTATTTAAAAAGCAGTACCTTCAGTAGTGACTTGTTCGCAGTTACTTAATTCCATCTTTAGGAAAATGTGTTAGTTCTTTGTGAAGAGAGAAATTAAATGGTGCAGCTGATACGGTTTGGTAGTAAAAAAAATGGTTTGATAACTGTACTTCAAAGCTGAGATTTCTCAGTATTAGTCAATTAAAACACTTGGAGGTGTTGCAAGTGTATCTCTGGCTATGTCTATGTCCTTTTTTAGAAGACGAAGCAGCCCTGAGGCAAACAAGAACATCAGATATAACAGGACAGTCCTAGGAAACTGTAAATGAAATTGTAATTTGTATGTCTCCCTTGACCTTACCTATTACCTGTCATCAAGGCTTTAGAGGTAATGCAACTATGTACTATTCTTCTTATGAAACACTAAGAACTGCTACAGTTATGATAATATGTTAATTTATTAGCTTAATTTTTTTCCAGAAGCAAGTTTGTGTGCTCAGTTTTGTCACAAAGGCCTTCAAAACATGGATCCTAAAATTTCAGGGGTCATCAAATAATAAGCTGATAAGCCATCATTGCCAAAATCCCTTTTATTTTAAATTGGATAGTGGTTTTTGTGTATCTGAATAAAATGCTGAGAGTTGTCAGGTTGTTCGTTCAGTTTCCCATCTGGGGAGCTCAGAGCAAGATAAAAAAGTTGAGTGTTTTAGGATTTCATTGTTTAGCAGGCAAGAAGCCTGTGACTTCTTACTGCAGCCTAGCACAGTGCTGGTTTTCTACTTCCCTTGGCTTTTGGGGTTTCCATCACTGGTGGCTCTTATAACATCTCTTAAGAGACCTTTCCAACGTGCTCTCTTTTATACTCCAAGTTCAAGCTCTTTGCTCCCTGCCTCCCTTGGTCTTAGCTTCCCTGGCTGATTTTCAGTTTCACAAAGTCCAATATCACATCTGCAATCCATGGACATCTTTCCTCCTTCATGATATAGATATGTCTTAGAGAAAGTGCACCATGAAAGATGTAAGTAGGTTGAATATTTTTGGAAAATACAATGATATTCTATGTGCTTTCCATGGAGCAGGTCTCTCCTAGTGAGTTTATATGCTGTAACACTCAATTCAGAAGTAGTGCTGAAGCTCCTGTAAATGCAGAATATTTGGCTCTGATAATCATACAGTGCGGGTTGTCCTTTCTGACATGAGTTTTTGCGTGATCATTAAGAATTTGGTTCTCCAGGCTACCTTAACTTTGTAGTAAAAGAAAAAGGGGACAATGACTTGAACTTAGGCTTTGTACTCCTTTTTTCATTGGAACTTGGTTTGTGTATCCTTTTTTCGTCCCAGTTGAAGGAAGGGGAGGCAGTAAATTCTTGGTCAAGTTTTACATGATCTGGAAGAGCAGGAGCAATTACCAAGCATGTGAAGAATAAAGAAGCTTTTAAGAATTATAAATAAACAAACAGAAAAAAACAGATACGCACAGCTCCTGTCTGCAAGCTCCATGTTGCATCATCAGAAGTCTCCAGCTGATATGCAAAAATTCATTGCCCTGGCCTTCTCTCCACCAGCACACCTGCAGTGCTTAGCAAGCAGTATGCGCAGTTCAAAAACGTGGCAGGCTTCAAGTAGCTTTGTCTCTTTCTGATCTTTAAATTGGCCATGTGAGATGCAGTGGGTCATTGCTAAGCCTTCAACATAGATTCTCACTTGCTATGAACAAAGGCTTCTCAATGAATCCCAAAGCCAATAAGACATTAAAATCTCATTAAAATACAACTGCATTCCGGAGCAGCTCCTTCATTTGACTTTGCAAATTTCAACCTGTGCTCTGACCAAGCTTTTTGCAGTTATTTTTCCACTGGCCCAGCTGGACCACTGAACTAAAACCACTTCAGTGTTTAAACTCATCTAACAGTTTGAAGGACAAATTGTCCCATATCAGCCCAGTGCAGGAACCCAAATCATCCTTGAAAGACACCTACGCATGGTTTTCATCGGACTCAGGGTGCACAGGGTTCATGGGCATAGGCAGCGCCCAGCAGAAGAGTTCTTATGTTTCATTAAAATCGGGCTGATTATAAGTTTAACAGTTCCTTATGTCACTTGGGGAGGATGGATCCTGTACTTGCCAGTGTTGGTTATGTGAAAGACATACATGTGAATTTGAACTGTCTTTTAGTAGCTCATCAGTATGTCAAGTCAGACTTCTGTGCTTAAAGCAGCAGTGGTTAGTGTTATGTTACTATCAAGGTTGGGTAATCATAATTTCTGTTTTGTTCTTCAACAAGGAGTTTCATTAGGAAAAAAAATAAGGTTGTTCATCTTGTTCTCTGATATTCTAATATGCTCTACAGCTTGCAGAAATGCTTTCTGCTTCGGAATAAAAAGTCTGAATACAAATGATGCAAAATGAAAGTTGACAGAGGAAATTCAGGTGGATTCTCCCAGAGAAATAAGTTAAATATGTCACTTAATGTGAAGTTCATTTGCAGAAAAGGGGGAAAATTTAAGAACGCAAAGTGTAATGGAAGAATCATAGATTCTATAATAATTATTGGAGTTTTACTTGTGAAGAAATACTAACTGGAGTCCTGATCAGGAACAAGAAGTTACATACACCTCAACAGAGAAGAGCATGCCTACTTCACTGCACATGAAGATGGCACTTCTACATCGAGCTGCAGTTGGAAGATTTGTGCAAAGCCACAGATAAACACGTTTCTGAGTTGCAAACAATTTATATGGAGTATCGGTTTTATAAGGTGCAGCTCTTCTACCTTATAGGCTGGTGCAGCTGTGAGGCTTCAGGTGATACAGGGAGGTGTGGGAGAAGAGGGCAGTGTTGTTCACTGCACGTGTGCTGCAGAAATATGTTGATGAACAGTAGCTGGAAGAGGTGAAAACAGGGTGGAGTAGAAAGTAAACAAAGGATTCCAAAGGCAAGATTTTAAGAAATTAATGAATATCAGCTCCTAAGTTTTTTTGTAAGTATATGGCATGGTTTTTTGTGACGTGTGATGAGTAGTCAGGAGTTTCTGTTTGGATACTAGAGGTGCATTTAGTGTATTCATCTGAAATAGCAGAAGGCTAAAATTTTACTATTTAGCATTTTTCCGAGGAAACAAATGTGAAACATCCAAGCAGGAGGATGTTTCTAAAAAAAAACCCCAGTTGGTTCAATTGTAAGGTCAGTCTGCCTTTGATATTCTTTCAGTTCCCAAGCTGAGGGAACTCTCAGTTCCCTGAGAGTAAGGGTTTCAGAAACTATGGTTAAGACAGGAGCTGTGGCTAAAAGAACTGCACAAGGGAGCAGGGAACTGTTTCACCTCGAAATTGCTCCCCAATTTATTTTTTTTTTTTTGAATTTGAATATTCTTGTGAGATTGGCCATGACATTCTCAGCTCTGAAAAATCAGATTAATCCTAGTTTTTGATGTTCCTCCTGGGAGAAAATTCTCTTTTAAACAGTCGGTATGAATTTAATCCTTTCGCATTCCATTCTCAAGAATGCTGGAGCTACTGTTTGCAAGAAATCCAAGATGCTTTTAAACGGACAAGGCAGTGTTTCATTCTGACTTTAGCTTTGGTGCGTCCAGGTAAAGGAAACGTGTTGGGTGAGACAGGAAGAATCTCCGAAGTAAAAACACCTTTCACGACTCCTTCCCCCCCCTCCCCTTTTCCCCCCTAGCTGAATGCCAAAATGTCTGTTCGTTCTCGTTTAATTGATGGGCGATAAAAAGCCGGAGAGCAGTCGAGGCTGGCACTTCGTTCAGGAAACAATCCCCCTTAAATGCAGTCCCCGCCTCTTGGTGCCTCTCCGAGTGTGTGGTGTGGTGCTGCAGGAGCGAGCGCGGGCTGTGCCCTCTCTTTTCCCCCGCCGAGTGGGTCCCAGCAGGAATTGGCCTCTCCGTATTTTAATTGTGGGGGTATTTTTTTCTTTTTTTTTTTTTATTATTATTTCCGGGTGCTGGCAAGAGTTCTTAAAATCGCTGGCCTCGCTGGTACCGGAGGGGTGCTGGCTTGGTGGCAGCACCAGCCTGTGGGTCACCAAGCCCCCCCCTCCCACCAGCAGGCAAAGACAGGATGGACCACTGGGCACCTCTAGGTCATTGCTGGTGCCAAAGGGGCAGGAGGAGAAATCTGACCTGTTCACAGTGGTACAGTGCTGTTCCAGTGTTTCCCCTCCACATGGATGTTACGCATAAATTTCTTGAATAAATAGGAATACGTTTCTGACGCTGCCAAGAAAACAAAACAGATTAGGGATTGGTCAGGGCTGCAGGAACAACAGGGTGCGATGGTACATTGTGGTTTTGAGACTCCAAATGGTATAGATCCAATTACTTTTGGCCGTTACCAGAGGCTGGAGAAACAGGATGTACACATCAGTCCTGTAAACAGCAGCTTTTCATCTTGAACATACCAGAGTCAACTTCTTTGGTCAGGTATCTGGGTTCTGCTCCCTTCAAGTCCTGTGACACCTGTAAAGTAACAAAGGGAAAAAGATGGGGAAAAAAAGGTGGAGTTCATATTCCAGCCCCTTGAGCTGGCTGTTCACAAGCAGGCCACAACACACAGGCTTAGGCATTTCTTGGACTGCGAATGCAGTGAGCACCATTTTCGAGTTGATGTACTTAATGCTGGTATCTGTGGTATGAATAGATGACTGATTTTTGGAGATTGTGATCTACTCATGCTTCATTAAAATCATAACAATAGTATTAATAGCAAAAAAAACCCACAAACTTGAGATGTTAACCAGTGTCTTTCAGAACTGTCCTGCAAACCTAATGAAGATTCAGAGAGGTCCTTCTAATTCCAGTTTTGGTTTCTGGTATTTCTTATCTGAGATGACTCTTTCCTGAATCATGGTCATTTCTTCTTGTCTGTCCTCCGATCTTGTTAATTTTGTAAATTAACAATTTTGTAAAATGTAGTCCCACTGAAAATTAACACTTGCACTAAAACACACATCCAAGTGCTCTTGTATCCCCAAAAATCTTCTACTGAGGCTCTAGTTAATGAATAATAACTACATTTAATAAACAAGTAGGAGAACCCTTCAAGATTTAATATCGTGTTTTGAAAGAAAGGAATTGAATTACAAAATATAGTCAGATCTAGAATTGCTATAAAATGATGAAGCTCCTTCTGCTGGGAAAGCTTTGCTTTCTCCTAACAAGGTGGTGTAACCGCACATTTTGCTTTCCTTCTCTGCAAAATTAAACACAGATTGATTGTGTATTGGCTGAGTGGGTGTTTATCTGAGTTCGTTTAAATTACTGCTCCGGAATTCACACTATAAATGAACTAGCCAGACTTCTGGGATTAATCCAGTCTATGTGGAGAACACCCTGCAATTTGTCATAACGTGATAACTCGGTAAATATTACATAATCTGTTGAGTAAATACTACATAATCTGCTGAATTTAAATGTGCAGGCTATTAAAAGAATATGGAGTGATCTGAGAGACACGTGAGAGGAGGACCATCACGTGTCATCTTTTTTGTTGTCTCTTTAGTAAGAGGATCACATCACCATTTTTTTTTATCTCTGGATCTGATACATGTTAGATGTATGCATATTTTTTGGTCTTTTTTGTATGACACCTCACAGGATCCTTGTCCATTAAAATGAAAAGAAGCTACAGTACAATATGATAAGATAAATATTTTTTTTCCAGTATTTATCAGCCACAAAAAGGACTCAACTATGGCACATGGTTTTTCTCTATACTGTATTTATTACTATTATATTTAATAGCTGTGACAAGATATTGAGATTTTATTATCTTTATTTTTTGGCCTTTTAAGGATAAAAACTCTAGCTGATACGTAAACTAGGCCAGTTTAAGTAAACTGTTGACAATGACATCTCCTCTCTGTGCTTGAACGAGAGATCCATCCTCCTTCTGGTCGAGATGGTTATGTAAAAGGTAGAAATGGGAAGTGAATTTCCAGACTCTTGTTTTGTTCTGGGCAAGGTCGATGAGGAGTGCTACTGTTTGGGATGCTAATGCTTCCCTGTCCCCATACCCTTATCCTCTAATTCTTGAAAGGTAAAAACAATGGAACATAAAGTTAGAAGTAAGATCCATGTTTTGTACCATGCTTGTGCTAGTTACTGAAATAATTAAAAAAAACCCAACCAGCAGTTTAACTCATCTGGATATTTCTCTAGTGTTGACATTAAAAATAGGTTCATCCCTACTGTGTCTTAGAAAAAAAATCAGTGTTCTTTAGATTTTTAAATTGTGGTATAGTCTAAAATGTATTGGTAATTACTTGTTTGGAAGTCATTTTGGGGAAGGTACTGTATGGAATGGCGGTATTTTTGTCTGTGGAAAAAGAGTCTCTGTTTACCTCCAAGTTTAAATTTAAGTTCTGAATAATGATGTAAACCTTAAGAATAAGTCTTCTGTACAATCTGCCCCGTGTCTAGGAAAATCTGGCTTTTGCATTTATCACGTTTAAACTTGCAAGTTTAAAGGTTAACTTTTCAGTTAAGTCCCTCTTACAGTTGTGTGCCCTAATTCTGTAAAGCATGGACTGTAGGACTAGGTTCATTCCGAACGGTTGTGCCAGGAAGTCATGATTGGATTTTCCAGTCCTTGAGAAATTTCTCCTTAGAAACATAGCTGTTTTCTATGCCCAGCACTAAGCAGGGCACTCTTCAGAAGACCTTCCAGGAACAGTATTCCTGCTGTAATGAACAAAGATGTTTACTTTAGATATGACTAGGATAAAAAATGGGAATGTAAGAAGCTGGAAAGAGATGAATACAGGGCTCACAGGATTTCTAGGTGCATTGCATTTGTGTGTGAAGTGCATGTGCCTGCCCTTGGCTCAGTGAAAGGGCTTCAAAATGCCACTCTCCTTCTGGAAGGATTTGCCCTTCTACCTGGAAAGGTGGTTTGAATATCCATGTGTTCTTGCACCAACACAGTGCCCATGAGAATGGAAGTGAAGCAGGACTACAAGTCTGAAAACCTGGAGCTGTGGCAAGCCAAGTGCTGGTTTTGACCTTCTTAGTGTGTGCCCATCTTTTAAATAAAGGAAAATAAGGCAGTGTGTTCCCTTTTAATCTAATCCTCAGACCCGTCCTAGGCAGCAGATTGTACCATGTCAGCTGCAAGTTGTCGGCTGCCTTCTCCTTAGAGAGTCACAGCAGCACTTGGGTGTATCAAATGTTATTGCTATGAATGTGACACATTGTGTTCCTGAAAATAAGAGTGGAGTCATCCCCACTTGTTCAAAGCACCCTTATCTGTCTCTGCATTTATTCTCTCCTCCATGGTACAGTAACGGCTGCAGAATTTCCAGTGTATGTATCAAGTTACAGATTAGTGTGGGCCCCTGTGGTTCTTGGAACAGCATGGGGCTGTTTTTGTTTACTGATGACATTTATCCTCTCATTTCCTTTTGGAAGCATGACAGCTTCTCACTGTCTGATGGGGAATGTACTTACAGGACCTTCTTTTCATGCCACGTCTGACGATAAACACTCCACTGCAGAGTATCCATGTCTGCTTGCTGTGGAGCCGCTGTCGGTGCTTCCAGCAGCCAGACTGGCAGGAGCTTGGCTGGGCAGGAAAACAAAAGGGTTTCTAAGTGCAATTATCTTCTCTTGCAGGAGGAGACCGAGAGCGGATGACAGCTAATCATGAGACGTACCTCCTTATGGCGAGCACGCAGAATGACATGGAGGATTGGGTGAAATCCATCCGCAGGGTTATATGGGCACCATTTGGAGGAGGTGAGTCAGAGAGGGAACATGCAGGGCTCCCAGATGCACAGAAGACACATAAGGGTTCTTCTGTTGTCTCCCAGTCACAACCAGAGTTCTGAAGTGGAGAATGGTCTAGATCTTTCTGGAAAAGTGGAGTAAATAAACCCTTTTCTTTTCATTTGCAATGCAGGTATTGGGCATGTTTCCATGCAGAGGGCTCAATTAAAAGGCTTTAAACTGTCTGGAAGCACTTCCCTTGATGAGGATAGCACACGATAGTGTGAGGAGAAGTTTTCACAGAAGATTGGTCTTCTGTGAAATCAGCTTTCCTGCAGGGAGAGACAGGGTAA
The DNA here is from genome assembly GCF_003945595.2 of Pipra filicauda. Lineage (NCBI taxonomy): Eukaryota > Metazoa > Chordata > Aves > Passeriformes > Pipridae > Pipra > Pipra filicauda. Next base: position 4,754,818 of record NW_024105087.1, on the reverse strand, counting down.
TTCCTTTGGTCACCAGCTGAAAGATCATCCATGTGTTTCATAAATGCCTGTTATGAGAAGCTGTCAGCGATTCTCCTGCCAGTGACAGCTAAGACCAGTAATAGTATTATATAAAGCTATGCCTCAGAATATTAGCACTAGAGTATAGGATTTTGATTGGCATGTCCAGTAATTTCAATAGTACTGGATGAAAATGTATTGTTGGAAGTCTACTTGTCTTTTTAAAAAGCTCTCTTATGTTGAATGGGCTGCAAATTATTATAATAATTTCTCTCATTATTATTCTGGTGATAGTGTCTCTGTTACTATAATACAAATGTGATTGGTACACTTGCACAAAATGTCTGTACGTTAATCAGTCTGTTCCTTGGAGCTCTCAAATCTCTTAAGTCTAGGGACAGAAATATTTTCCTACTGTGAAAGAGCACCCGGTATTGCATCAAACAATTGGTCTTGTCCGCAGGTTGCTGGAGAAATCAGGAAGGCAGGATGGTCTGTGCTGTTTCATGACTAAGAAGTGCAGTTAGCACTGAAAACTGTGATTTCTGACTGCAAATGTCTTTTTCTCAACTGCCAGGTAGACCACAGGAGGGAGGAGGGAGAGACTGAAGGAAACTACCATTTTAAAGAAAACTTTTCTTCTAAGCCGCCCATCTTCCTTTGTGCTTTATTCAGGTCACAGTTTTTAGGAGAGGATTTCAGCCTGGCTTACGGACTCAGCCGCGCTGAGGGACTTGGTCAGCTAGGGCCTGCCTGGCATCTCTGAAACATGACTGCCTTTTCTTTGGCTCCTCCTGGGAAAATGTGCCCTGGGAGGGTGGTACAAAGCAGTAGTCTCACTGGGATCTGGCTCCATGTGTTAAATAAGTGGGCATAGTCCTGAGTCTGGGCATGTAGGTCTTATAAGAGGATGCTTAAAAAAACCCCAACCAAACCAAACAAACCTCAAAACCCACAAAGTGAAAGATTTGTCTTAAAAGGAGTGATCTGCTACAGGCATATTGAGTTGGTTTGGGAGAGGGAAGGTGCAAGGAGCACAGTATTCTGTAATTAGGCTAGGTAAGAAATCTGCTTTTTTTAATTAGCACAAAGATTACCCACACCCAGCTTTCTCTTTGCGAAGCAGGCCTCGTGTTGAGCTCCTCAAAATTCTCCTACTCCAGTGAGGTAGCAGCACAAGCTGCTGTGGCAATGATAAATTTGGGGACTTAACAGAACTGGATTTTTCAAAGAGTGTCTTCGTGGTTTTTTGAACTTGGCTTCCAACACCACAATATCTTTCTGTGGCAGATAATAAGGAAAGGCAGCCTTGCCGTTCTGCAAGTGGTGAAGTCTCTACGTGTTAGAGGCAGGGAGCTGAGATTAGGTGAAACTCCGTTTCTAGCCCAAGTCCACGCACAGAGCTACAAATAGAAACCAAATCTCCCAAGTCCTGACCCTGTGCTTTCTTCACCAGCTCCTCATTTCTTTTATAGGGCAAGAGCTATTTCTGATTTACAGCTGGGAATCCTTTCAGCCACTATGAAAATTCTCAGGACACTGTCATTGTTCTAGGCACATTAAATGCCAATTGCTGAAGGAGGCACCTCTCTGGAGACTTTGCATGCTGATTTGCATGAAACAAAGCAGGAGCAATCCTTGCATCACTGTTTCAATTCGTTTGTAGTTAAAACACTTCGAAGTGTGTTCTTCTTGTTTTTGCTATTGGATTTCTTGTGCAAATACACTGACTCGGGGTTGTTTGTAATGGGAAGGAAACAGTTAATTCCCTGGAAAACGTGAGAAGGCTCGGCTGTGATAACTAGGCAAAAGCAGTATCATCGGATTTGTAACCATTAAGAACCCTGTTTTTAGCATGTCCCCCATTTTATTAACTACTTAAGTCGATAGTCTGAGCCATCTTCACAAGTGTAAATAAGCTCTGTTAACTGTTCTGTAATTATGAATGTTGAGACACTTATATTTTTATTATCCTTTGCTACAAGGATGTTTCTACAGCTGCTGCAACAGTCTGACCCTTCTAAAGACAGGCACTTCTGGCTTGTCTTAAGAGCCTGCTTTTATGAGCTGTAGCTGCTGAAGTTAAAAATGGTTTTATATGTTACAAATCCTATAAACAAGATAGAGAAAAATTGCAGTCACATGATGGAGACTATCCAGTAACAAATTTACAAGACAAAATTATTTCAAACAGCTAATTAATCAGAACACTAGTTTTATAACAGCTTCCTAAATTTCGGTACTAGATGGTAAACCACAATAGTCCAGTGTCACACAAGTCAAGTGCCACTTTGAGTAACATGTGAATTTTCTGGTTTTCTTAAGCATTGTAAGCAAGCTCTGTGTGGGTGTGCGAGCACACATGTTACGGATGTGTTTGAATCTTGGTGAGCCACTAATATTTAAAGTTTGTCTGGCAGTGTGAGAGGACTCCTGGTACCAGAGCAAGGAGCTTTGTAAATGATTAACCATATCATTAAATTGTTATTTGTTAACCTGTGCTAGAAAGAGCAGGCAGGAGGGGGGGGCAGGTGGGAATCTGCGAAGGTGATCAGAAACAGCTTGTTTTTTGCACCAAAAGAATAAGGTGTCTGTGAAAAAAATCTGAAAGGGAAAAGAAATGTAAATGAGGCAGGGCATGCAATGCCTGTTTGCACATGAAATTCCCTTCCTGATTAGATTAAAAAGGCAGTTTTTTTACAGAGCCTGCAACTAAGGGGGAGGGAGAAGAAGGAGCATGAGCGTTTTAGCAGGGCTAGTGGTGTAAGGTCTGGCACCTCCTGCAGGAGCCAGGCACAGCCTGCTCGGTTTTCCAGCAGCCGCACATGACAGCCGCCTGAAGTCAACTCAAAGTCACCCAGAGGAGCAGCGAAACCTGCGCTGCGGCGGCTCCCGCGCGTCCTTCCCCCGCACCTGCTGCACGCACACGGCAGCGGCGGCAGCCGGGCTGCCATCGCCTGGCCAGGGGCCGGAGGGAGCGAGCCACCACCGCATCCCCGTCCGGAGGCACGTATTCCTCAGCAGCTCCCCGGGATCCTGCCGGCAAAGATGCGCTGCTGCCGCATCTGACGCGCCTCTCCCGTGAGAGCTCCTGGTAGTTCGAAGGCAATAAAACGAGCGAGAAGCCCACGAGAGCATCACACGAGGAGCTGGGTGTATAAAAGGTCTTCTGAAAGGAATCTCTTATGGACAAAGAGCTTTTCGGGCAAAGGGGCTGTTATTTTTGCTTCTTGGTTGCAGAAATAGAGGGTGCCAGCAAGGAGTGTCGTATCCTGGAGGATTCTTCAGTGGCCTTTTTGGTATTGTTCTTCTCTTTCCCCTTGAACACCGCAAAGTGCTGACCTTATCCTGTGGAATAGAGACTCTGCCGCTCAGCCCCCAGTTCCAGCTGGGAGAAAGAGGTCTTTCTCCCCCTCCGTCTGTGCAGGCACTTCTGTTTGAGTGGAAGATACATCTTTTTGCTGAAACTCTTTTGTTGTGACATTGCATAATAGACAGTTGTCTCACCGCAGGAAATAAAAGAAACGAAAGGAAATAGATGGAAGGAAATTGTTCCCCAAAGCAAAATTGAAGCAGGGAAGAGAACATTAAAATCATTTCGAGCCCTACCCAAGATCTAGAAGACCACAAATCTGCTAGCTCCAGAGGAAAATACACTATTGTAAGAACTCCTCAGCAGTCAGTAATGATGAGCAGTCGTGGTGTTTCGTCTGGATGCAGCTGGTAAAGGAGAGCTTTGGAGGGACGTGGGGGCTTGGCCTGTATGATGCCTGAAGACAGAAATGCTGGAGTCCGCAGCCCAGGTGCCTTAGCAGCAGCTCCTTTCATTCCTAAAACTACTTATAGGAGAATTAAGCGGTGTTTTAGTTTCCGTAAAGGTAGGTCCGTTCTGTCACTGCGTTCTGCTTTGCTAGTGAAGCCGTGGTTTCTTACAAGTCAAGGGGGATGTGTGTGCAGGGGCAGATGAGAGTACCGAAACAAAAGACATTAAACAATGCAGATGCCAACATTCCACGAATGATTTATTTACTTCTTTGTTCATTTGTTTGTAGCTGGCCAGCTGATACTGTCTCCTCTACATAATAGCCTATGAATGCTGGAATGAGGTGGTTTGAGACAAGATTATTGCGGTGCCTCTGAGCAAAATTAAGTGAGAGCTCTGGGGGAATCAGACCTGTGATGCTCTGAGTTGCCTGTTTGTCTTGGCAGAACATCAGGAAAAAGAGTTTCTGCTTGCATTTTATTTGTGTGGTAGGAGGGGGGTAGAAGAGAAGGGACCAAAGCAACATGATAAATGTTCCTCTGTGCAGAAGACCGAGTCCTTGGTTTCAGAGATTTCTGATGGATTGAAGTGTAGCCCTACAGTGCACTGTCCTGTTGCAAGTGATGCACTGTCGCTTCATCGTGCTGCCCTGCAGCCTCCATTTGCCTTTTCACCTGCTGCATGGAGGTGTTTAAAGCCAGTTTTCTTCTGCATTGCACATACTCCTGTTGAAGCAGAGCATGGCAGTACTCAGGGAAGGAGGGCAAAGCGGAGGCTGGATTCTGTAATATGTCAACTGGAAGCACTGGAAGGGAAACACATGTCTAAGAAAGAGATATGACAAGTGGTGGTAAGGTGCCACAGCACTTGAGATGGGTGGGCAGAAACTGTCTCTGTGACAAGGACAAAAACTTTGTGTAGGGGAAGAGGAGGACATTGGTGTTGTCTTAGAAGATATGCTGAACTGAGAAATGCCAGTGAAAGGACTAAGCTGTCATGTTGTTTTGAAGTGTGAGAGATTATTTTATACAGAGCTTGCACAAATTCTGTCATCTTCTCTTGCTCCTTTCTCAGCTGTTCCCTCATGCTGCCATTTGCCCTTTTGCAAGACCGTGCAGCTCTTTGCTCGCCAGCCTCAGTAGTGATGTGGTGACGTCATTGCCTTTGAGGGATGTGTGAGCAGGCAGTCAGGGGCGATGTCTTGAAACATCACAACCAGTGAGGGGCTCACTGCAGAACTGCAGCTGAGACAGCACTGAAAGCTGTTTGCCCCCTGTGCCCCCCTCCCCAAGGCCCTTGATTGCTGGAGTTCCGTCCTGCTGGAGACTGGCCAGGAGGATGTGCATGTGTATTGCATTTCAAGGTGTTGGTGTGAATTAGAGCTGCCTGTGCCCAGTTCATACGCTTAACTATTTGAGAAATGTTTGGAAGTCGAATAAAGGATTAACTGATAATTTTGGTGACAGCTGCCTTTGTGCCTAGCTACAGCCTTAGCTGCTCCAAGAAGAGCTTCAGCTGTTGATTCTTTCTCCGTGTGTTCTGACACGGAAGCTGTCCGTGTCTAAAACTCCAAGTGAAGCGGCAGTGCTGGGGGCAGAGACAGAATGATGGAGGTGATGCTGCTAATTTGCTTTCCTCTCTGTGTCATATGTTTCAGTTGCTTTCTTATATACATTTCTGTCAAGATTGTTGTCTTAAGGCCCCTTGGTCAGACCTGCAGAATGCTGGGGGCATATGTCCTTGTTTCACTATGTCCTTGTCCTGCCGAAGTCAACAGAAAGATGAACATTAACTGGATTTTCATTAAGGTTGCACAGACAAATTAGGATAACTGCCCCTGTCTTATTAATTGGCATACAGAATTACTATAACTTCATTTGCAGATTGTGTACTTAAGTATAAAAAAAGGCAAAACTAGCCTTCTGCAAACCTACTCCATACTTTCATAAAGCAAATTAGTTAGTTCTAAGCTGTGCAACATGATGCAGAAAATAAAATTACCAGGGAAAATAATTGGCTAGTCACTGGAAGGGGAAGGGAATCATGACAGTTTTTGTTCAGACAGAGATATGTCATGATCTTCACCAATGAGACCAGGTGTAGAACCCTTCCTGGAAATCCAGATCAAATTTCCATTGTGATTGGCACCAGAAAATTAAATGTCAGATTTGTTTGGAGGTCACATCGTAGGAGAAGTCAGTGCTCAGAGGGCAGCATCTGAACAGAGACAGAGCCAAGCATCTTTAAACTCCAGTGTGGAGAAGATGCTCTCTGGTTAAGTTCCACCACAGGAACCTCTGGAGAGACCATGCAGGGTAAGTGGAGAAAGCAGTATCTGAGGGTGGCATGCGGTGGTGAAAACGCTCAGTGGAATGGTGAATTTGCATGGGCAGAGTTTTGGAGGAGGAGGTGGCATTGGCTGTGGCTGGAGAAATAGTGCCTGTTGTGATCAACTGTGATAAGTTCCCAGGGAAGTTTTTAAAATTGCCTTCTTTCCTTTCCTGTATCTAGTTCTACTTTTATTTCAGAGTTGTTTTTCCTAAGCAGGTTATTTGAGTGTGCAAATATTTTAAACTCCAGGGCAGAAATTTGTCTTGTCTTCTCTACTGCTGGCATCACACTGACTATGGGGTAGGAGAAGGCTTGAAGGAAGGAAAATTATTCAGGCAGGAACAAAATTCTGCTGCTGCTGGTTTTGGTGAGATTTTTTCCTCCCCTCTACATTACAAAATTTTGTGGAGAAGAAGAAAATACTCCCTACTTTTGATCCACTCAAAACAGCACTTACTGCTGGGGAACATCTGAGCAGAAAGCTGATAGAAAATAATAATTTAAAACTCCATATTAGGTGTTATGTGCCCACGACAGGCACTTCTTTGTGTTATTCCAGGACCTTTGTTCGCAGCCCTGCTATTGAAAGCCATTCATCTGATCTGTTATTTTCACTGTCAGTGAATTACTGATTGAGATTGAGAGCTGCTTAAAATTCTCATCCAGATCCTAAGCTGAGATCAGTTCCTTTGGCCTTAACTGGCCCTTTCTGATCCGTATAGCCCATAAAATCAGAACTTGTCTTGGAAGGACAGGGATCCTTTGCTGCACATTGGGAGAACACACCTACAGGTGTGGGCCTTCTGTGAAAGCATCAGCCCTCAGTGCTTTTTTCTCCCTGAAATCTTCTGGCTCACCAAGTACTTGTGCTGTGGTAGAGCCAGAGCGGCAGGTGGGCTTTTTTGAGATATTCTTTATTTTGGGCTGTTCTTTAGGGAGCAAGGTGGCAGAACAGCCACCTTGATCTTCTCCTTTTTTCTTCCTGAATCAGAAGTCCAGAGACTTGAGATGTGAGCCCTACCTGTGTTCAGTTAGCTAAGGAAATCATTGACTAGTAGCATGCTTAGGTTTTAAAACCATACTCTAAGTGTGAATATGTACCATAAAAAATACCACAGTGCTTTCACAACTTCTGAGTAGACATGTGCAGAATTTGCATATAGCACTGGAAATAGTCTTTCGTAGTGTTCCTGGGTATCTGTTAAGCATGGAAATCCAGTTGCTCATAATGTTTACAAAACTTCTGCCACGGGAATGTTCTAGTTAATGAATAACTGCTCAGCATGCCCTCTGCTAGCATGTGATTTTCCTCTTTGATGTTATGCGTGATCTTCACTTAATTGGATATAGCTTTAAAGACCTACAAGTGCTCTCTGAGAAAGCAGGTCTGCTGATTAAATCTAATGACTGGTCAGAACTGGAATCCTGTACATTTTCCAGCCTTCCACCAGCTATGGGGAAGCAAAGCTGCTGCTATGCTGAATCTCATGGTTTCTTGTTGATTTATTTGTTTCCCCTCTGGCACCCTGTCCCAAGGATAAACCAAACGACTGGTCAGCTCTTGTGCATCTGTGCATTCTGGATTTTGGAGACATTGAGAGTTAGGAAGAGAACTTGGGTTTGGATTACAACATGAGTTATGAGGGCTCTCTTTTATTTCCTTCTCCACAGAGATGTTCTTGTTTAGTTGCTGTAGTGAAAATTTACTTTTAAAAAACAGCATTATCATTATGCATTTTTAAAAAACAGAAATTATCTCTGTGATTTTGTTTAAGTTGTAGTCTCCATAACTTGGACTGTCTTTTCCTAAATGAGGTGCTAGTAGTTACCAGTTACAGCTGATAGTGTTCATCGTTGTCTCTGCCAACCTCTAAGGTAACTGTATGTTTGCAACCACAATTCTTCACAGCATTGCCTTTGCTTCCTAATGGTCAACATCTGAACTTTCATAAAATGCTCATCTGCAATATGTCTGTAGCAGTTAGTTGTGACATAAGAGGGGATAAAAGCATTAGAAAGGGCCAGTGGAAGAAGGTGCATTTTACAGGGCAATGATCGTGGCTTTTATTCTAAAGCAAAACCCAACAGATGCTAAAAAGATGATGAGCAAGGTAAAAGCTCTGGCAACATGATGTGGAAGAAGAGTTCTTGTGTTTCTGCCACTTCTACCCTTGGCAACAGAGTACCTTTGCCATAAGGCATCAGCAAGTCTGTAACTTCAAGTCAATATTTGTGCAGGCTTATCATGACTGATTTCTTTCCTGGCCAAGGGCTGCCTGGTGCAGTGTTCTACATTTGTTAGGTGGAGGAAATACTTCCTTTGGAGGAGTTCAGTCTATACTTTGGCACAAACTCAGACCTTCCTAAGATAAATTCCAGTGCCAAACAAATCGGAGAATGAAGAGAGTAGTAAATGGTGACTTCAAGGTGTCACGTGGTGATTTTTCATGAGACTAAGGTCTTAACTTCAGATTATTGCACAGTTGTCAGAGTTACCACGTTAGCTATGAGCTTCCCAAAGCTGAGTGTGGAGATCCTCGTGCCTGTGAGGTAAATATGGTATTATCAACATTCATACAGATGGGAAGCCAAGTCCCTGAGGCTTTCTCTGCCATGTGAAGATATGGGGCATACACCTACTCCTCCAGCTGGGAAAGTATATCTGTGGCCAGACTTGACGCAACTGTTCTGAGGATTGTGTAGGATCTGAATCAAATTTGTTAAATCTGAGACAACTGCTGTAGTTACTCTGTCTCTCCTTCAGGCATTCCTAACTATGTGTATTTTAAGTGTCTCAGTGAAAATTGCTTCATTTACAACTTCCCTTATTGTAGACAATAATAGAAACAATTCAGTGTCTATACTTAAGGGACCAGAACCAGGAAATTTTAGGCTCTGATTTGGACTTACTTTTTTTCCCTCTCTATCACATCAGGTTTTATTTTCCCTCAGATATAGGTTTTATTAAGGTTTTCTTCCTACAACATGTGTAATTTTCTGCTACAATGCAGAACCAAGTTTGTCATATCGATGTATTTAATCTTTGTCAGCTTCTGTGTATGAATCACTTCTTACTTTCTATTTGTCCTAAAAAATAGTGTTTATTTCTAGTTACAGACATCTTAATACTTTATGGTTGTAACCTGTCTTCAATGCATTTTATGTTGTGGTACATCAGCAATTTATAATACTATATGAAGGTTTTTTGCTTCCACTGCACGAAACAGCCTTATTCTGATTTTATTAAGTATCTATTAGATATACTTTGAAAACCACTTTTAAAACAAACTAAAAAAAAAAGGCAGCGTCCAAAAATATATTAATAGAAAGTGATGTGTTTTGACTGCAGTGTTATTACTAGTATGAGTTCCAAAGCAGTTTGCAAATTTAATCAGTAATATGCACATTACTGATTAAAGAAAGTTAGCATGGTGAGAAGTATAGCCAGGGTTGTTCTAATTGTACTGTCAGTGAGCAGGAGTTGTAACTGTACATACATTGTAATTGTATAATTGGAATATCCTATCGTATTTTGTTTGAAAAGAGGCAAACCCCCTTGTGTTTAAAACCAAGGGATCTCATGGGCCCTTGAAAGGAAGCTCAAGTCTGTATGTTAATAGGATAAGCTGGAGTAGGGTGGCCAAGTCCTACACCTAAGAAGGAATAACCCCAGGAAAGCAGCTCTGAAGAAGGAACCTGGATGCCCTGGCAAATAGTAAGCTGGACACGAGCCAGCAGTGGACCTGGCAGCAAGCAAGATTAGACAGCAGTCTGGGCAGTATCAGCTAACAGAAGGAGGGAAGTGATTAACCTCCTCTGCTTAGCATTTTTTAGACCATATTCCAAATATCGTGAACTTAAAAAAACAAAACAAAACCAAAAAAACCCCCCACCAAAACCAGGAAGTGGAAATAATACTGGAGAGAGCTGAGCAAAGGATCACTAAGGTGCTCAGGACCTAGAAGACATGCCCTTTTAGGAAAGGCAGAGCAAGTGGGGCTTGTTCAGCCAGGAGAAGGTACAAACTGAGGAGCACTGAACAGCAGCCTTCTCATACATTAAGAAGGACTTTGAAATCCCCAAACTCCCATAATCACACAGATTCCTTAACTGACTTTCAGTGGACCTTCCTCCTTAATTCTCCTGCTTTCAGGAGGGTCTAGCAACTGGAAGGACTAAAGGTTCTCTGTGTTGACCAGCTGCAATTCTTAACTCAGACAAATACAAGAAACCTGAATTCAATTAATACTCCTCCCATCCCCCTAGGCAGTTTGTAGGAGGCTAGGAAGGTGTGTAAGAAATAAGAAAACATGCTTTAACTCCTCTACCAGCCTGAAGAGCCCGAACTTTGTGGACACCACATCAGTCAGTATTCTTCTTCCAAGCTTGACTCACTCTGAAATGTGAAAAATTCCTTCTTTAATTGCTACTTGTTGGGCTTTGTACAACATGAAAAAAAATGAGCTAATAAAGAGCGACTGTGTGATGTTCATTCGCTTACCTACTGCTGGTTTTGGCATCCACAAGTGTGGGTACCATGGAAATCGCAAAATATGCTGCTCAGCATCTCAAGAGACTTTCTGGATGTCTTAGCAGGACATCAGTTACTCTCTGCAGTTATTTCCTGTGCTACAGTAAAAGTAATTGCTTTTAAATACAAACCTCAGACCTTCAGTGTGGGCACCTTGACACTTGCCATAACATCCTGGAGCATAGGCAGGGCAGCTGTCCCCCCTACAACTGAGGTGTAAGTTACCTTTCTGTTGGAGGAAAAACGTATGCATTGAAGGTTACCCTGAAGGATGCTCCTTTAGCTCGTGGACACTTAGCCATGCAGTTGTAATTTATGGGAGAATTAAGTTTTTGGGTCAAAATCAAAAGCTGACTAACTCAACTTTGGGCATTCTTTGGAAAAAGCAAACAAAACCAACTCTGTTCTTCTCGTTGAAAATTTTTAAGCCAGCAGGAACTGTGTGCTCAGTAAAGGACACAATTTGACTTACTGCTTTTTGTTTTTTCTTTTAACTTCATAGTGTTCGTCATTGGAAAATGAGGTAGTTATTTGCTCTTTAGATTCTGATCATGACTGCCTTAGAACTATTCATTGTCTTGCTATATATAGAAATTGAATTACCTTGCTTCAGCCCCAGTACTCTTCAGCAAATGGTGGTCTCAGGAGAGAGCTTCCATCACAGATGACATGCCTGAACGTTATCGTGATGCTGTGGTGGCCTGCTCTGCACTTTGAAAGGGACAGGCAAAATAAGCTATGATGAGTACCTCTCTTTCCAGTGCTGGCAGTGATACCCCTGAATCAGAGTTGAAGTTGATTCTGTTGAAAAACCTCCATGCTCTTCATGAGGTTAAGGATGAATGCAGATTTCCTGCAGTTCGTCTTGACACATTTCACCTTTCATATCAGACACTTTTCTTTGCACACAGAATTTATTGTTGCTAAAGCAGACACTGATAATGAAATAGGTAAGACATTATAGGAATGATCTTTGTTTATATTGAAAAATTAACAATTTAGTTGAGTAGGATCAAAATCCAGAGTTATCTTTATAAATCTTTTGCCTCCCAGCGTGTAAAGATAATGTTCGTATCCTATTGAAACTCACACAGAAAGTACTTAATTTTTTAATAGATAAATAGGCATTAACCAAAGAAGATGGAGATATATATCTATATGGAAGATGGAGATATATATCTGTATGTATATATTCATCTCTTTTGAATAAGAAGTTTTGTGATGGAAAATCCTATTTGTGTTCTTTCTACGTTTCACGTGCTTATGGTCTCGCAAACAATTGACAGTGTTTTATTTAAATAGTGTTTCCGGGCATTGTTATAAAATATATCAGCACTGTATTTCTGTGAGAGTATCAAAGGTGAAATTAAGCATTTTATTCTTAAGAAAGCAGGACATTAATTGTCCACACATTTAAATGACATGTAAGTTGCGTGCGTTGGAGTAGAAGGCACAGGCCCCTCAAATGTTTTTATGATTCTGAGCCAAGTCACATCTTTCTTTTTGGTGCAGGTATTTTTGGCCAGAAGCTGGAAGATACTGTCCGGTACGAAAAGCGCTATGGGAACCGCCTGGCTCCTATGCTGGTGGAACAGTGTGTGGATTTTATCCGACAGCGGGGGCTGAGGGAAGAGGGCCTTTTCCGACTGCCTGGGCAGGCTAATCTTGTCAAGGAGCTACAGGATGCATTTGACTGTGGAGAGAAGCCTTCTTTTGACAGGTAAAACCCTCCAGCTGTTCCCCACTCCCTGAAGCCCGGACAGGACGCGATGTGCTGTGCTGGCTGACCCACAGTGCTGTGAAACACGTGGCAGCAACAGATAGAATGACATGGTTTTGTAGGTTTTTCTGCGTGTTTCCTATTAGTGCTCTAAAATGTCTTATTTTTTTTTTTCCCTGACTTTGATGTCTGATTTCAAAGCATTTCTGGAGAATTTCCTTTTGTGAAAAGCTGGTTAGGAGAAGTACTGCTAATGGTTTGGCTTAATCAAAAATATCTGGATTACCTTGATCTTAATATCATTTGAAATGCAGTGGTGATGCTGGCATTTATTCAGTTCCACAAAGGAAGAATTTCTCTTATCACCAATCTCAATATGTTCTGTTATCTATAAAACTGACTGGAAGAGAAGTGTACTTTTATGTATTCCTTTACAATTTTGGACCTTTGGTCTAATAATTAAAGTCATTCTGACCATAATAACAAACCTATGTGGTTTTGAGGGTTCATATCCAATTCATATTCCACTATTTATGCAGTTTTACAAAGTTAATGAGAATTTCCTGGCCAGAGAAAACCTAGTCCTGTTCACACAGCTGTGTATGACTTCAGGCTTTTGTAAGACTAGCTTTTTGGGCTCTCTTCTGTGAGCATTGACAGCAGTAGTCCACACATTCAGAACGTGCAATCAGAGGAACAGAACCAGTGGCTTATGAATGCCACATAAATCCTTTAACTCTGATCGGAATTAATATGATGGTAATGCAATTCCAATTCAATGGTGTTCGTCCTCAGCATGTGCCCAGAGTGACATCTGTAACACACGTCCACAGAGGAATCAGGATACTTCACTCCAGTTGAGGGGCCAGTGTGAATTAGGAGGAAGAGGCAGATTGCATTTATTATGTGGGAGCTTTGTCTGATAGCAATCCAAGTAACAGGAAGGAAAGTATATCTTGATCTTTTAGTGGAAAAACATGCCATGATTTGAACCCGATTGCTGGAAGTCCATTCCCTATTCCTGTGAAGTGGGAAAATTTGTTAAGCATGAAGTTTTGTGTATCACAGATGCACAGAAGGCAGACACCTGTAATGCTCTTTCATCTCCAACAAGTTTCCTCAGTCCTGACCCTCACTTTAAAAGAAAGATCAAGAATTTATAATGCTCTGGAAAAGAGACTTGTCTTCCTGTGAGGTTTATTAGTTTCTCATTCTAAGGTGAATTAGGATAATTGACGAGTAAATGGCTTTAAGGAGGCAGAGGACTGTGGGAAGGGACAGTGTTAGCTCATAAATGTTTGTAGCATGCTTACTTACTGTTCAAATACCATGTAGCTTCTTTAAAATTGGTAAAGAAGCATCTATTGGGCATGTTTCCCTTACTTGGACATTAAGATAAATATTACTGATAATATCTGTCTCCACCAAAGATACAAGTAGGCAAATGGCAGAAACAAAAGGTTATTCTTTCCTGTGCCTGTAAGCCAAATAATTGTGGAAGAAATGCTTAAGAAAACAAGCCACCCCCAAACTCCAGGAGATGATGTACTGAACACCCCACTGAGAGGTATAGCTTGAAGGAAGTGCACAAGTTCTAACTATGCAAAACAAATGAGACCAGGGCTCAACCACATTTATGTTTTTTTCAAGGTTATCTACCGACATCTGTAGCACATGCTAATGAGCCCCATGAACAGGTATGCTAGCTGAGCTTTAGCAGATGAAAAGGAGAAGAGATTTTACATGCTGCTGCTGTGAAGTATGCACATAATTTCTACTATAGCAATTAGAAACATCAGCAGGAGCTGCCTATAAATTGCTGGTCCTGCAGTTCTGCTTCTGAATCTGAGAATTTATAGAACGCTGACCTTGTACATCCACATGTACTCAATTCTTTTGAGTTTGGAGAGGTATGATTTAGGTATAGCAGTGGTCCCGAAGTCAAGCAGACATAAACTCTGCTCTGATCTCTGCATTGTTTCCATTGGGCATCTGCTTTTTTTCCTCCAACCTTTTGTTCCCTTCGTAAACTCTTTAGGAGGAGTTCATTTCACGGTGTTTATAGAGTGCCTGTGTGATATGGTAATATTTTGGGGTAACTTCTCATTGTGCTGAACAGGAGCATGATCTCCACATTTGATGCAGCCTGTTTGGCAAGTTGGAAAGTGGCCACAATATGAGAAGTGCTGTAGAGAAAAAAATATATCTACTTTAGGCATCCATGCCTACTTTCTCTCGTGAATCTCCAGATCCACTGCGTTTAATCTGTAATTATATGTTACTATTGGCCAGAAGTCTCACAGGGTGAAATCTACCTAGGTTCTGTTTATCAAATTTACATTTAGCCCATTCTCATACATCAGTAGTAATAAAGATGTTTGCAGTCAGAGCAGAGCTGACGTTTTTGTTCATGGGGCACGAAACACAATGGAATAACAGGTCACACTTCCGTAGTGGTGCTGGGTCACTGACTCTGACTGGAAGAAAGACTAGCTGCTGTCATCAGTGTTGGAACTAATACAAAGAGCTGATGTTTGAGGAGTTTGCCATTTTTCATACTGACACTTTTGCCGTGTGGGTAAGTCAAACAAAGACTTTAGAACAAGTGAAGATGCTTTGAAATGTGTGTGTAGGCTCGTGTATATATTTGTGTGATAAATTGCTATTAAATAATCTTTCTCTTTATGCTCTCTTAGCCAATTCAGTAGAATATATAACATGTAGGATTAAAAGCAAAACCAAAGGTAAGATCATATAGACATGGTCACTACTCTTTTAAAAATGTCATCTCTGTTTTAAGATGATTACACACCTTTAAACACCTTATGCGTGTTGGGAAATGGAGTTCATAGGCACAGATCTGCTCTTTGGCCCTGAGTTGAGCTACTGTCCATGGTTATGTGAAGACCCTGCCCTTCTCCCCTTTTGCCTTCCCATCTGCACCCCTTGGGCAAAGAAGACCACAGAACAAGTGCAAACAGGACAAACATAGCAAATTTGAAATAAAAAGTAAAATAGCTATGCTCGAAAGAAAAGGCAGCCATGCTTCGAAACGTAAAACATATCTGACAAATGGTTGATCTCACATGAGTTAGCAGCTGGATGTTCCAATACTGAAGTTGGTTATAAAAATGCAGAGTGAGGCCAGGACAAGTCGGAGAGTGGCAGAAACCTTTGTGTATTAATTTGATCTGGATCTTACAGTTGGAATAAGATTGCTGAAGAATTGTGTATGAGAATGGGAACAGTATTTAAAATTTCTCTAACTCACAGACAGAGAAAACCCAGTATCTGATCTGAAACATCCAATACCCCAGGCCCCCTCATATGAAAACTGGAACATCGTAATTTCTCGCAGTTTTGGAAGGGAGGTGCAGCTGCTACAACTGAAAACTGCTGTGGCCTTTTGTGTGAAGAAACAAAAATGCTCAAAATTTTATGTCAGCTTAAACCCCAAAATCAATAAATACTTTACTCCCTCTGAATGTATCTGCACATATTGTGAAATATGCCAGAAGGAACCAGCAGTGCAATTAGGCAAGCACTCATTTGAAATATCCTCGGTATTTCCAGTACAGCTCCACCTTGGTGCAAAATTGCTCCCTCCAGGGAATCCATTTTGCTTCTTGTCCTTGGGGTATTTGCTTCTCTCTTCTTGTGTGGTTTATATTTTAAAGTCCCTCATCTCCTTTACAGATCAGGCATTTGTAATGATACAAAGTGGATTATGACCATTTGTTCTGTAAAATTAGCATAGAGATTATGGCACTGCATAAGGAAAATAACATAAGGATTTGTTCTACAATTTCTACCTAGAAGAGGTACAAAATTGGATTTCTCTTTTTGTATTACCTCTTTCCATCTGCTGTTCATCACAATTACTATGAGATGACATGCAAGCTAAGATTGCTCAGGGAGAAAAAAAATATTTGAAATGTCACTGAAACAAATATTAATAAAAATTTATTGTGGTTGATTGATGTATGTGACTTGGATAACTGTCACTGATGTATGTAGTTCAGTAGTTCAGAAGAGTTAAAAAATTACATAGCTCACCTGCCAGCATTTGTGTGTATGCACAAGAGGGAAGAAAAGCACATAAATGCATATTTAGCAAAAAGAAATCTCTACTACATTCTGTTATGGGTATGAATACAGTACATTATAGGGCAAAATGTTACTTACTGTTCTAGTCACCATTGCAATCAGCTGAGAAAAGGGTACATAAGTGGCAGTATGTGATAGCTGGCAAATGCTGTTATTTACTGGAGCCAAGTAATCCAGAATGTACAACTGGTATGTTCCTGTGCATTTAATCACGGGGATTGTTGAAGCAAAATGAGACAATGACGAGGATGGTAATAATGTAGTATTGTCAAGGTGAGAAGGAGCACTTGCACAATTCTTATTTTCCTCCAGAAGCAAAGAATGTTTTAAGATTTTGGTGAATGCAAGAAATGGGACGTGTCTCAGTGGGGCTGCAGTCTGCACTGGCACTGTGTAGACTGCAACTAGAAATCACTGGTAATAAAAATTTTTCTTTGTTTTCCAGATACAAGCCTGTACATAAGAATTTGTTTATAAGAATAGTTTCCCACAAGGAAGGGGCTTTATTTGCTTCCTACTGGCAAAGTGCAGTAATCCCTGAAACCCCACATTTTTATGTGAAATGAAGTCTTTACTAGAAAGCTGGTTCCTGCCAAACACAAATGGCCTTAGGCCTGTGAAAATTCCTCTTTGTTTCTGCCTGTTCCAGGCTTTCTTCCCTGGTCCTCACAATCTGCTCATCAGCTATGCCTCTGGAGCCACTTCATGTCCTTTCCAATTCCAGCCCTTTTCTAACCAGCTAACAGAAATAACCACTGCATATGGCATAACTTAACGGCCTGGTCTGGCAATTACATTAGGAGGCACATTTCTAGTGTGATGCAAGGGTCATTAAATCAGCCTAATTGGTGTCCTGTTGTGTTTTTAGTTGGTTTTGGTGTCCTCAGTGTGTTTTTTGTTATTAGCAATGAATGAACCTTTGTAGTTGCTTTGCCTGAATTTCAGTTTCAGAAATGGCTGGGTGTCAGCTGTGATTAAAAAAAAAAAAAAAGAGGCAGCCATGTATTTGATTTGCCAATGACAAATGACTTCTTAGATGGCCATGGTCACCTTTAAGAAAGGTTTTGCTACCTTTGTGGAAGGTCTGAGAGTGTGGTTTTTTAAATAATTCTTCCTTAGGGTGGCACAATTTGTGGCTTTCTCTTCCAGTAAACAAGAACAGGTAGTTTCTTTGTGGTGATTTTCATGTTTTACATATGCTTGCAATCCCTGAAAAAATCTTGGAGAAACTTAACGACCTTTCTGAACAATCTAATAAATGATAAAATAATTTAGCAGCATATTCACTGGTGCTGAGTAATCTTTTCCTAATGGGAACCCATCTGTTTATTAGGCCTCTGCCCACCTTACCTGAAAGCACTTGTGTCTGTCTTTAAGGTTCTGTATTTTTCTAAGTAATTTTAACATCCTTCCATAGAGTTTGTCATTCTATTTTTGCTGTCTTCATTGATGTTTTTAAAGCATCACTCTCTAACCTGAATGAATTGGCTGCTGTTACTATTCCTGCAGTGGATGTCTAACTTGGAAATAGTCTGCCAATCTTCAGTATTCCTTGTGGACTCTGGAAGGGTAACATGCATTGTAAAAATCATGAGCACAAGGACAAAGGAGCAGAATATGTTTGCTTTATTTCTCTTGCCTAAACCAAAAAATAAGAATTGAGATCAGTTGCTAACTTAAAGTAGAGCCAGACTTTTGTGGCAGCAAGAAGAGGAGGAGACAGCTCAAGGCTTAAAGTGGAAAATGTTTTCATATATGTTTCACAAACTGTAGACAAAATTCCATCTGGTGCTTAGATTAGGCACAGTACTGCTTGTACTAGATATGTGTTATATAGGAAAATCATATAGAGCAATGCTTTGGAGACACCCTCATAGGGGAAGAAGAATCACATAGGATATTCGACCAGTTATGTTATGCACTTAACCTGACCTTTGAATTTCTGGACCAAAAAAAGCCTGACTCCCCAAATCAGTCAAACCACTCCTGATGCACTGTAACATTAGTGAACACAGGCTTTGCCCTCCTAAGCTCTGGCTGCTGGGTTCCCAGCAGTCTCAGTACTCTGATTCTCTCTCCCTGTAGTTATGCACATATTCCTTTGATGTTTCTTACTCGGTGTTTCATCACTGGTTTATCGTGGGCTCTAGCATCTCACTTAGGCTGTCTGCAAGCTGGTAGTAAAGATACACCTTGGACAGCCAGTTAGGAACTCATGCTCCCGTGGCAGGAGAACATCTACACTGATCTGAGAGCTGCTCTACAGTCCTGAATGCAGCTAAGCAGGGGCATGGTCAGCAAATGTTGTGGTGGGGACAGGATATGTTGGTGAGGGAGACTGTGATCTGTGGCACGTCTGAAATGATGGAGCTGTAATTCTAGTAATTCCAGAGGGTACTAGTACACAAACTGTTTGAACCGTAATGTCCTCCTTTGTTTTATTACCAGAACTCCTAAATTGAATTATAGCCTCACAGCTTGTTGTTCCCTACTGTTTGTTCTTTATGCAAACTGTTTATGTGTCATCATGATCTAGAGCTATTTTTGGCACAGCATTAATCTTTTTGTAATGTGACCTTGCCTTGTTAATACTTCCTCTCTGAGAGTTTATGAGGGGCCTGTTGGCTTTGTGCTCCAAAGCGCTGACTCCAGCTCTCTGAACATGCTGTCTGCTTGTCTGAGTGTGAGGGTTATGCCTGGATTTCGGGTGACCTGCTGGGCTTCAGTAATATTGTTTATGGTAGAGAGAGTGAAAAACTCCAGGCAGTGTAATTGGTCTGACAGCCACTTGCACGGTGTCTGTGGTATCACAAAGGAAAGTGCTGTCAAAACAGCAATGCCATGAGAGATATTAATGACAGAGTTGAGATGAATGGGGCTTTGAATATGGGTAGTCTGATGACTAAGGAGAGGCTGGGATGCATTTGCATTTGTCATGACTTTGCCTGAACAGTGGTGGAGTGGGGGATGCTCCTTTGGAAATATCAACAGTAAAGCAATATTAATATTTCAGTGAGATAAGTCATCTTTCTCAGACTTTCCAGCACAACATGCCGATATAGACTCTTTTTCATCTTGCTGATGCTTTTTGTGTTAACGTCTAATTTCCTACTTTGTGCTTTGTCATTCCCATTTCAAGCTTGTAATTACTCCTTGTGCACTTGGAGAAAGTCTACCTCACTTAATGAGAGTTGTTCCAGTTTAGCTAACAGAGGATTTTCTGCTGGAATTGACATACTGTATTTTAATACATGTTAATGAGTACTTTTAATCATGTTAATTATGAATGCGTAGTCTTGAAGCACTTTGATATTATACTGTCAGATAGCAAAAGAAATACAAAGATGGGTAGAATCATTAAATTTCTGTAGCCCTAATGGTCCTAGATTATAAGCAAGGCCACTTTCAAAAGGGAACATTCTGCCTTTTCTTAAACTGCTCAATTGTAGCTTGAAAAAGGCCATGAGTAAAAGATCCTCCATGGGCCCTGCAAAGATCCACGTCTTAAAAAAATACACAACTTGCCTTCAAGGCAGATATATAAATGCTGTTAGTTGACTTAGACTGTGGATAGAACACTGCAGACTGAAAAGGAAAATAAAGGCTCCTGATCCTCCAGCAAGCTTGCAGTTCTCTCTGTGGTTGAAATGTGCGTAATGGTATCTGTGAATTGAAACACCTAAAATACAGATGGATTAGGAGTGGAATCTGCCATTTTAAAACTTTCCTCTGTATTTTAAAAAAGGTGAAAATAATCATACTAGACTGCAAGGTCTAAACAGGTCTCAGATTCTATGAAACACTCTTTTAGTTACATTATTATAAAAATATTGACATTTTTATGCCCATAGTTGCACTCAAATACGAAAGTTTCTAGCTTTTGTCTATATGTTGGTAAATACAATTTAAAAATGTAATTCTTAAAAAGCTTGGCAGGCATTATGTCTCTGTATGTATAGTTTTTTATGCTGCCAAGATCTGAATGGTAATTTCTGTACAGATAGATTAAGTCCTGAGCAATAGTCCAGTACAGTTTAAGGAAGAAAAACTTAGGAAGTGTTCCAAAATCTTACTTTGCGATCCCACCATCTTGTGGCAGTCTGTGGTATTGCCTTAGGAAATTAAAAAAATAAAAAATTAGTTCAAAATACTGTGCATGTGTCCCTGTCTACTAGTTGTGACCTGGGTTTCTAACCCCAGCTTAGGAAACACCTTTCTGTGTATTAGTATACAGTATGTGCTTCAGGAGGTTAGTCTGAGAGCACAAGACTTCCCTATTGTTTCCTTGCTCCTCTCTCAGGTAGAGCCACAATCTTTAGCACTTAACTTACCTTTTCCAGCAATAGTCTATCAGTACTTCACATTGAAAGAAGAAAATTTATAAATTGCATTAATTTTCAGGGCTTTTGTCCCCTTCTTCAGCCTTTTTGTCCTCCATCTGCTGTGTCCTCAAGGAGCAGGTATTCCCCTTTACAACAAGGCTTGATGTAAGATTATTCTTACTGCATGAAGCATGATCCTGGCAGTACAAAGAAGGAAAGATGATACTGCTTAATCCCCTTACTAAGAGATCTGTGCACTAACTTTTAATCATTCTTCAGTAATTTCCCTCTCTTAACCTGTTTGAATCTTGTATTTTGGAAAAGGCCTCTCGGGTTTTATGCAGATAGTCTCTGAAAAGAGGTGGTTCAGTTCTTCAGCAATTTTCCTTGTTTAAATAACAAAAATAGTAATAATAAATTCTTCAGAAAGACAGCCAACGCCAAGCAATCAGAGTTAAATTCTTCGCAGGTGGATGGCCTGTGCTCGCTCTCACTTCAGGGCTTGTACTAAAGCTGACAGTTTGCATCTGCTCTTTGTGGCTGCTTTCTCTGACCAGAGAAAGTCTTCTCCTCTGCATTTGCTTTTTTCTCTTCCAGATGCACTGACAGCTTAGGAAACTGAAGATCTCTGTGTAAAATTGCTTCTTGGATAAGGCTGAATAGTGGCAACTGCCTGGGCATGCATGCCATGGTTGTGTTTTAAAAAGTGGCAGCAAGACATGCAGGCAGCTACCTGAGAGATTATTGGGGTCTGGGTTTTAAGTTCTCGGGTTGTGCAGTCTGTAAAGAGTTTCGTTAGGCAGGATGTCAAGAAGAGCTTCGTTTTGCTTAGTTGGCATCTGGATTGGCAATAGGTAGTATGGAAAGGTTAGAGGCCAAATCTGAGCTAGCATTTGAGATCTCATAAAAGAGTACAGTTACACCCGTATCACGTATAGTACCGTTCCCTACATTTGTTATATATGCACCCAAGGAACAGGGTGGGGTAAACACTGTTCTAAATTGAAACCACTCGACAATAGAGGGTTGCAACCAAGAGATTAGAGTCTGAACTTTCTTTAAAAATTTGGATTTGCATAAGTGCTTTGTAGAGTTTCTCCAGAAAAGCACTTTTTTGGAATTTGGGCTGGGAATTATTCATGATTGAAATAGAAATGTTTTCTGCGAATTTATTTTGAGGAGATTGATGATGGGTGACATTGAAATTTATACAGTGCTTTATAATCTCTCTTCTTCTGTTTTGACATACCATACCACATTATTCTAAGGTTGTTCCCATCATTCTTGTTAAGATTTAACTTATTTAAAGCCATTACTGTTTTAACAGATCATTTCAAAATAATGATTAACATGCCTCTAGCAAAGCCTTAAGTGCATCGAATACCAGTGGTTCTTTTGAGGCACTGTGAGTTTAAAAAATATTCTAAGTGTAAAGTTTCCAAAGGAAAAGAAAATACATAGTAATGCACGTTGTAGAAATGTCTATGCATTTTCTGTTAAGGAAATGAGCATAATTTAGTGTCTGCTTTTTTGATTCTTCAGAAATCAGAGGGGAAGATATCAGCTTGCAGTACAGCTCTTTATCTGAACCAGAGAAAGCATGTAGAACATTCCAGTAAGGATTTGTATAAATGCCTGAGTGGCTAAACCCAGAGATGGTGTCAGATGTAATGCAAGAGAGATTTCTTCATGCTAAGTCATAGCTTTTATCTAATTTCTACTTACTTTTCCAAGACGTGCTCTTAAGTTACCAGAACGTAACTTTACACCACAGGAACATTCAAGCGAGTGTGATTGCATACTCTGAAGTTGTGATTTTGATTCTCCTCTCCATCTTCTTACTTTCAGTATGCCTGATAAACAGCTGAGGCTCTTACCAGCTGTATCCAAGAAAACCCTTAAGCTTCTGCAAATGTATTTACAGGAAAGCACATGTCCTATCAGGTCTCTGACTGTCAGCCCTGTAACGTTACCTGCTAGCATTCAGACATTTTCTGTTTGGTGCCTTAGCTTACTCAGTACAGGATAGAGCTAAAACCCATTTCCAAGGCATTTATGGTTCTGTGTGTAAAGTATATACAGGTTTTCAGTGTAAGAGTACAGCTGAAAGGCAGAGTAGTTATTTTGTGGGAGCCCACAGGAAAAGGAGGCATGCCAGGGCAAGAGTTGTAAATTCAGATGGGTAAGCTTCAATTAAACACCTGTGGTATATATGGTTTCCTTTAAAACCTACTTCCACTGGTGATACAGTGGAATTGAAACATGCTGGGCATGTTTTGGGAGCGGGGGCCATCTCTGGTAGGAGAATAATCTCCACTGTGTGAATCTAATACCTGCTTTCTGGCTCAGGGGAAAATGAAAAGCATCATTTAAGACATATTTTGCATGTCTGATGGGAGATGTTTGTCAACAAGAACCAGGATCTTCTCAATACCTGTGCCTGCAAATAGGGCCTTATGTATAGTTATAAGAATAAATCACCAGAGTTGACAGAAATATGCCTGTGGGTATCCTAAGTTCTTTATAAGACAAAAAAGCCCAACAAAAAGCAGATTACAGATAGGATCTGTAAATGTATATACTGCTGATGAGTAAAATCTGAGGTGGCAATAGAAAAGGGCCAGTTTTTAGCCTGTCTTATCCTGATTCACAGTAATTTCTTCTTGTATTCCAACCCAACAGCAATACAGATGTGCACACAGTCGCTTCACTGCTTAAGCTGTACCTAAGGGAGCTCCCAGAACCAGTCGTACCATACGCCAAATACGAAGATTTCCTTTCCTGTGCCAAAATGCTCAGCAAGGAGGAAGAAACGGTGAGTTGGTAACTTGAGTCAGATGAAATAAAAGGCTGTTCCAGTTTTGAGGAGAGAAACTTGTCATTCTCCTAATTTAAATTTGTCCTAATTTAATGAAATCTATTAATTGAGACAGTTTTTGTATGAAAATTGTTGCCACCTGGGCCCTTTGGAAGTCTAAATAAAAATACATAGCATAACTGTAGCTGTTTTTATTGCATGGCACTGAATCCAGTTCAAGTAAACATCATTGTAGTCAACAGCTTTCATTTTGCATGAAAGAGACTTCTGTTTTCATGGATTAGATTCTGAACTGTAAAAGGAAGTGTCTTGATGGCTGCTGTTCAACTCTTGCCATTAAATCAAGAGTCGTTTTTTTCTGAGCGCTGGGACGCCAACTTTTACTGACTCTTGATTGAAGGCCAATGAGCTCTACTCCTTGCCTGTCACTGAATCACAGAGCTTCAGAAGGATGGAGCAGCCCATCTTCCAGACTCTCTTGAAGAAGCTGTGTAACAGAGATGAGCAAATTAAGGGTTCTGACTGGTAATATGTGCCCTGCAGTGGCGTGCACCTACTACATATTATGTAGTAGGCACTACTTAGTCTGAAGACATAAGAAACTTGAGTGCTTGTTTTTACGTTGTTCTGTGTGCTTATGGGTAATTAAGTCAACCCTAATATTTTCAAAGTACATCCAAATAGGTTTATTCTGTTGATGTCAGTCTACTCCCTTAATTTTCTAAGATGGTTATTTCTGTTTAATTCCTTTTTGACGTTTGAAATTCTGCTAGAACTGGAACCCATCCTATGTAATCTTTTAATTAATTAAGATGAGTAGGATCCCCTTTTTAGTAAGAAACTGTCTCCTTTCTGACTTTTCATGATGACTACCAACTGCAGAGGTGGTAGTTGCTCCCATATGATGAAATGGGAGAAGAAAGATCTGACAAACTGTGTTCTATGGCCATGATGTCTTAGACCTATTGAAGTCAGACTGTTTTCTTCACTGTCCTTTACAGCTTGCTACAAGGTGCACATTCTTGTCAGCTGCTTGCAAAAGGTGGGAGTGGGCTGTTCAGCTGTTTTAATTTAAGCTGCTCTTTGCACAAGTTGTGGCAGGGGATCCTCGAAGCTGCAGCTGTTTGCTTACTTGTTTTGCATATGCCTCTGAACACTGATAGCTCCAATGTAAAGCCACCTGACAGCCCTGCAGTTAGTCATCATGTAGTTTACACTTGTTATATTAATTCTGTAATTTTACAGTAGCTTAGTTGAGTGTATTTATGTATTTCCTCTGTAACTATGCCATGAAGCACTTTATAAAATTAGTTTTGAAAGCAAGATTCAAATTACAGTGGCGTTTCTGTGCTGGAATTGGTCCTGGCAGTTTGTGAAAAATCAGTGCTATGGGTGATGAGCCACTTCAGTCCTTTTTGGTGGCTCAGCAGTCCAGCTGTAAGGCTGTCTGACTGGATTTTCAGTTGACCTTTCTCTACACGGAAGTTGAAAGTGCAGTCACTATTAAGGGAGAGAGCTGCACAACTTAATTCTTTTCTTAACCCACAGCCAGCAAACTTCTGCATTATCATGCTCTGCCCATCTTGACTTGCATTTGTTTTCATAACATACTGTAACCAAAACCCCACTGATGCTGGCAAAGTACCAAAACCCCACACTGAAAAAGAGCCTAAAGGCACACTGGTTGGTGAGGAGCGTGGCCAAGGTCTGTTTCCAAAGGGCACAAGAATTAGTGTGTGAAATTCTGCCTGTCCCATTCCCAGGGTGGGCACAAACTGAAATAACTGTTTATTAGTTTGTTATGGACCAGAACTGGGTAAAATAACCAAATAGTTTCTCGTATGAGATGCCAAACAGTTAAACCAGAACTGTTCCTGGAAGCCTCAGCCTTGTTATTAGCAGGAGAAATGGAGCTGCTGGTCAAAGAAAGAAAGAATGAAACAGAAAGATTAGACAGGATGAAACCAAGATATTTATTTACTTGTTTATTTTTTTCCAGAGCTAATCCTTCTTAGCCAAAACCAAAGTGGGTTCTACAAGCTGTTCCTGATCATAACCTGTATGAACACTGCAGCATCAGTGATGTGTTTAATGTCTTGGAATTGGAATTGCTGACTTTTTTTTAATGTCTGGTAAAATACTAAGAAACTGTTCCTCTTCACCCTTTGTTTTTCCTTAAACCACCTAAAGGGCCTGAAAGAACTGGTGAAGCAAGTGAAGAGCCTGCCAGCTGTCAATTATAATCTGCTGAAATACATCTGTAGGTAAGTGCTCTTGCAAGAATATCACAATGGTATTTATAACTGTGAGCTGACAGACAAACCTGTCTGTGTATGTGCCCTGAAGGAAAAGCATTACTCACAGTTGAAGGACTGGTGAACTCAAGTGAATGCACTAAAACTGTAGGTTTACTGCATGACTAATTAGTAATTTGCTCTAGCAAGGTGCACAGTTAGGACTTTTCTTTCATAAGCAGGCTGCACTCTGCAAGAAGTGCAAAAAGTTAGAAGTGAATATATTCTGTCCTTTTTGTAGGACCCTAACTGTAGTTACTGGCCTTGGCTGTGCTCTCTTGAAGTGCACAGTCTTGAAAACTGTGTATATCTTGTAGTATAGAGAGTAGTTTTGTGAATACATCTAAGATCTTAAAAAATTTGTTGCACACAGTTGCAATTTGTGAACTTAGAGATAAGTTCCCAGCATAAAAAAATTAAAATGTAAAAGAATCTAAGCTTTTTATTAATTCAAAGTTTGCATTTTAATTTTATGAGCTAAATAGTTGATTAATTATGCTGGAGAAAGTTGCCATCTTCAACGGAGTTACCTTGTAGTCGGTCCAGAATGAGATTGAAATTTTTTTATCAGTGTATCATTTTGAAGAAAATCTGAAGAAGTTGAAGACAATAGCCTTAAGATTTCAATATGTTCCATGAGGACTCGGAATGGAATACTTGAACTATGTTAAGGAACAATCACGTGCTTTGACTTTTTTCTTTTTTTTTTTTTATTTAGTTTTTATGTGTTTCCTAAGGACCTCTTTCTTCCCCACAGATTCCTTGATGAAGTCCAGTCTTATTCAGGTGTAAACAAGATGAGTGTGCAAAATCTGGCTACCGTTTTTGGCCCCAACATCCTTCGCCCCAAAGTGGAAGATCCTCTGACTATCATGGAGGGTGAGCTTACCGTACATAACCTGCAATAGAAAGAAGAAGTACCTTTAGGTTTATTAACAGCACGTACCAGTCCATGTAGTATATGCAGTAAGCTCCATACATCTGTTCTATAGACACAGAAATGTTCAACCTGAATGAACTCCTGGCTTAAATCTTGCAGGTTATTAAAGGTACTGAAACGTGCAGCATTGCAAACAGACTTTGCGTGAGATTGTTCTGCCCTGGCAACTTTACTAAACATGTACCTTTTCTCTGAACACTTCCTGCAAACATGGCATGTTCTTAGTAAGCACGTGTGGTTGGAGTGCAGTTAATATTTTACCTGTGGTAAAATATTAAAGAAACTATGAGAAAAAGTTACTACAGGTTCACACTGCAGTGACCCGTGTAGAACCCCCCACAAGGCAGTTGTATATTACATGCCTTCTTGCACAACAGGGATCAAATTGTTGTCTGCATTCTGGTACTTAACAGCAGTATTCAGCTCTAGCATTTTGCTGTGATTAAGGTAAAAACATGGACATGACAATCCCCTCCTATAACCTCCTTCAAGGCTTAATCTTTGTGACTTTCATTCTCCACGAAGTACATGATGCCTTTTCTCGCTCCAAGCACTTTCTTTTTTTTTAATATGTAGGATTTACTTAACTTTCTCAGAAATTAGGGAGGTACACAGAGCTTCCAGTGAAAATTTTACCTGAACTCAAAAAACGCAGTTTTCATAGTTTATTTGAGAGTGTATAGAATTACTCCTTTTCTGTGAGTATCATGTTTTTTCTCTTCCTCAGATACTGCAAATTGTTAATTTACTTGTTTTTCTGAAGTCTTATGTTTCCTTCTCCTTTCTTTTAATTCTTATCACAATGACTATGTTGTTGTGAACACAAACATGGCATTTCCAAATCATGTATGAAATCTGTGAATACCCAGGGTTAGCTGTCTGAACAGTAGCTCAGACAAATTGGAACACCTAGAGTGGAAGGGGTTTTTAATCATCATCTTCACTTTAATGTCTGGGTTCTCATTATCACAGAGGAAGGTTTGATCATGCTTTTGATTCAAAAGGGTTTGCAAGAGCAGGTGTCTGATGATACGTACATGACTGTGCATGAGTATCATCACACCTGTGCAGTTTCAAGTACCCTTAAATCTGCATTTGTGGCTTTCCCCCTGTTTCTGTACATACTTTCCTCAAATGCCCTGTGACTGTCTGACACAGGGGTGCAAAGATGAGCTTCACTGTGTCATTGAATTCCTAGTTTACACATCTTACATCATCTCCCCATAATGTTTTGAGAGGCAAACACAAGTGTTTTCCTGCTTTGTTTCCTTTCTCTTCAGCTGTCTTGTCGTGTCTCTCTTAGGAGTTACCTTTTGTGTGTGTGTGTGTTTGCACATGCTGCCCATCACTTCAACCTGTCTCTTTGTTTCTACCTGCAGAACTACCAGACTGTCTGAAGTAGTAGCTTCTCTTACCCTGACACTTCTGTAGAGCTTACAGCCTGGTAGATAACTGCTGTGAATGTTTTTCTTGGTCAGGTAGCAAAGTGTCCCTTCTTTCCATGCTTTTGCATTAAAGTAGTGCAGAAAGTGGCTCAAATTGTTTAATAGATTGGAATTGGAGAGAGATGTCACAGAGCCGATTTATACCACTGAAGTCAGTAAGAATGGTGTCTCAGAGGTTGACATTTGCTAGTGGGTCACCATGCATCTTCACCTCACCTGGGGCAGGGAAACAAATGGGGATTGGGGATGGGGAGAGGTGTTAGCCATTCCTAAATAAATTACTATCTTCTAGGGTTATATTTTTGAATATAAAAGGAAGTGGCTGTTGTCTAAAGTTGGTGTGAGTTGGTTTGGGTTTTTTGAAAGTTTGTGCAAGAAAGTTTTTCATTTTCGTGTTTTTTTGTTGATGTTGTTTAGTTGGTTTGTTTGATTTTAAACTGAGTAGAAAGGGAAAATAATGTGTTTTTCCTGTTCTTGAAAGCAGCTCTCCAACCTGCTTATCAGCAGCCCTAGCATTAAAATCATGGTGACTGCTGTAGGAAATGGGATGGATACTACAGTCGCTGTATGAAAATACATATATTTTTTCGCTAATGAGAAACAGGTTTGAATAAAGAGATTTATGACCTCTCTTTAAGCATAACTTTAAGATTTGACCTAGGACAATGCTGATTTGCAATTGTTCTACACACAGTTAAATGTATAGAGACTTCTCACAAAGACTGTATGTTGATTGGTGCCTATTGCCTCCTTTCCTCATTGCTCTTTTTGGAATATACAGAGTGCTTTTCTTCCACAGTCATTCAAAGTCAAACATGCAGCTATGGGTAACCATACCTGTATAATGGGGATGAGGAGTTGGGTTTGTTTGATTCAGGAGAGATTTTTTTTTCAGAATTCCAACCATGGGGCAATTTTTTCCTGTCAAATGCAGTGGTAAAAGTTGCCTGAGTACAGTGCAATGTTTGTAGTAAAGTTCTGCACATAACAGCTAACGTTCTTAGAAGGAATACAGCCAAGTGTGCCACGGGAGTAACTAAGTGAATTTTCCTGCTGCCTAGTTCTAATGTATGATTTTGCCATAGCAAACAAACAAATGAGAACACTTTAAAAAGATGTTGAGTACCCACGTTGAATTGGCTCTTGGTACTTGTATTTTAAAAGGGCGGGGTATAAACATCCAGATTATTACAAAGGAGTTGATGTGAAACCACATTGCACAGTGGGAAGTTATTGATTAGAAGAGCACAGCAAGCCTCTGAAAGCTTTTTAGGAGTTTAAAAATGAGGTGGTTATTATAACTGCCTTGACCTTGTTCCTGAAATATTCTTAATAATCCTTAATGAGGATCTGCTTAACAAAATACAGTTGCACATCTTTATCACGCCAAGTCCAGTTCTAAATGCTAGTGTGTAAATTACAGTGCAGTCAAGTGGTGTGCACACCAAGGGGTTGTTCTTTAAGAGGAAAGGTAGCCATTTATTACAGCACACAGCAAGCTGTGATCCTGCATTAATTCCATACTGTGCTATAATGTGACATAGTTTCCTGGCTGCATATAGTCTCACTGTGGAGTGGTTAAAGGCATTCACATTAAATTAATTCTGTCTCAGTTTGCTCATTTTGTCTGTGTTCCAGAAGGCAAATCCCTTGCCTGCCCGTTTTCTGCTAAACTTATAAACACAGGTGCTGTGCCAGAGTAAGACTTTGGGTTTGAAATGGTCATCACACTGAGTAGAAACACATCACTTAGAATGATGTTATCCTTTGCTACTCATCATCTCCTTCCGTGATTTTCCTGGGATGCAGTTACTGCCACTGTAATAGCTTCTTTGCAAATGTTCCTGTTGTTCAGGGGGTCTGTGAGGCCTGCTGGCTTGGTTTGGTGGAAGGAAGAGGTGATGCTGATGTGGCTCTGTAGCCAAGAGGCACTTCAGTCTTGTTAAACATTCAGGGTGTTACACAAATGGATGCATTGTGTAAATGTTTGTATAAGCTGAATGTTTACTAAGCATTTGTGGACTCTGATGAGTAAAGTATGTTTAGGCCTTAAATAAAACAGGACATTTGTGACCATGTGCTTGGTGTCTCTTTTCAGGTACGGTAGTAGTCCAGCAGCTCATGTCAGTGATGATTAGCAAACATGAAGAGCTGTTTCCCAAGGATGCAGACCCTCAGGTGGGACCTGAGGTATGCAACAACAACAATGAAATTCCAAAGAAAACAACTGCAGGGCAGCTACAGAACAAAGAGAACAACAATACCAAGGAGATGGCAGTGAGGCGCTGCTCTTGGGACAAGCCCGAGTCTCCCCAAAGGGGAAGCATGGACAGTGAGTCTCCAACTGCCCTGCCAGGCAGCAAGACAAATAGTCCCAGGAACAGCATCCAGAAACTAGATGTCACCAGAAGCCCACCACTGATGGTGAAAAAGAATCCTGCTTTTAATAAAGGTAGTGGCATAGTCACCAACGGGTCCTTCAGCAGCTCTGTGGAGGGCCCTGAGAAGAGCCAGACCTTACCAAACTGTTCCCTGCAAACCAGGAGAACGTCATCCCTGAAAGGGCCGGTGACTAAGATGGGAACACACAGCGTGCAGAACGGAGGTGTGCGGATGGGTGTTTCCAGCACAGACGGGCACAGCAACACCCTCAACAGCCGGGCCCCGGGCTGGGTGCCCAATGGCTATGTCACTCTGAGGGACAACAAGCAGAAGGATGCTGTGAGCGAGTCAGGACAGCACAACAGGCTTTCCACCTACGACAATGTCCACCAGCAGTTCTCTATGGTGAACTCTGATGACAAACAGAGCGTGGACAGTGCCACCTGGTCAACGTCCTCTTGTGAGATATCCCTCCCTGAGAACTCCAACTCCTGTCGTTCATCCACCACCACCTGCCCTGAGCAGGACTTTTATGCGGGTAACTTTGAAGACTCTGTGCTGGATGGGCCACCACATGAAGACCTCTCTAACCCAGGTGACTATGAGAACAAAAGTGACAGAAGGAGTGTGGGGGGCCATAGCAGCCGAGCCACCAGCAGCAGCGATAACAGTGAAACGTTTGTGGCCAACAGCACTAACAATCACAGTGCTTTGCACAGCCTGGTGTCCAGCTTGAAGCAAGAGATGGCCAAGCAAAAACTAGAGTATGAGACAAGGATAAAAAGGTAAGATGTTTTGGCTCTACCGTCTGACTGCCTTCTGCAGAGTAAATCCAAGTTTTCCCTCTCATGACTTGCACTAGGTGCAGTCACTACTGTGTGACTGGGTGCTTGCCAGTGAGTTTCTCATCTTTCAGTGCTGACATACTCTGGCATTGCTTCTGTGACACCGCGATCCTAAGGGGTTTGTTTCAGAGCAGTTGTTTGCCACAGTTGTGACATGCTGTCCTGTTGGCGTCAAAAATACAGCCAGAACCTTGTGAGTTTCTGTAAAATATAACGAACTAAATCAGTAGGCTCTCAGAACATTTTCATTAGTTGATGCCTGTTCTCCAGAGACTGAGAAAGACAACTGAATATCACCTTTCAGTGAAAGCAGTGTTGTGGCTTACACCATCCGGAATTTTTTGGGACTGGGGAGACTGCTTGACTCCTTTCCGGTTCTCATTTCTCTTGAGACAGTGCAGCACCTGGGAGTTACCTCTGCTCACAGTCCTGTCTCTGCTCTGCTGCTTTGCCTGAGGCTGTCCTTCACAGCTCAAACCTATTAAAGGAGGCACCTTCTTTAATAGGTCATCCTGTGTCTTTGTCTACAGGTAGTGCAGACTCTGCTGGCACACGAGGTTGCTGGGGTGGATGGCCGTAATGGTCAGTGAATAACCTCAGAGTCTGGGCTTAGCATTACTTAGTGCACACATTAACTAGTCATAGCAGCACAGAGCTGAATGTGCTGTGTTTGTAATAAGGATTCTTCAGTAAGGCTGTTCAGGACTTTCTGTTCTCACCTCTGTTACACAGCAGCTCTTTGCCTTGGTACCTCTGGCACTGCAAGTCCTAGTTGGATCACAACATGCGACAGCTACTGGCAACAGCAGCTGCCAGTCAAAGTGCAGCACACAGAATGTTGCAGTCTTTTGCCCACATCACTATTTTCAGCATGGTATGCAGTGTAGGAGAGCACTTCATAAAATGTTTAATATGCATGATGACTGTGTATTTAATACCACTAAGATCAGAGAATCATGGAACGGTTTGGGTTGGAAGGGACCTTAAAGATCGTCTAGTTCCAGCCCCCCTGCCATGGGCAGGGACACCTTCCTAGAGAGGACACCTTATTAGACCAGGTTGCTCAGAGCTCCATTCAACCTGGCCTTGAACACTGCCAGGGATGAGGCATCCACAGTTTCTCTGGGCAACCTGTTCCAGCGCCTCACCACCCTCACAATAAAGAATTTCTTCCTAATATTTAACTGAAATTTCCCCTCTTTCAGTTGGAAGCCATTCCCCCTTGTCCTGTCACTACAGTTCCTGATGAAGAGTCCCTCTCCCGCTTCCCTGTAGGCCCCCTTCCAATACTGGAAGGTTGCTGTGAGATCTCCATGCAACCTTCTCTTCTCCAGGCTGAACAGCCCCAACTTTCTCAGCCTGTTTTCACAGGGGAGGTGCTCCAATCCTCTTATCAACTTTGTGGCCTCCTCTGGACTTGCTCCAACAGTTCAATGTCCTTCTTATGTTGGGAGAGCCAGAACTGTACACAGTATTCCAGGTGGGCTCTCACCAGAGCAGAGTGGGAAAGAATCGCCCCCCTCAACCTGCTGGCCACACTCCTTTTGATGCAGCCCAGGACACGTTTGGCTTTCTGGGCTGTGAGCACCCACTGCCGGGTCATCTTTACTTTTTCATGAACCATCACCTATGAGTCTTCTTTCGCATGGCTGCTCTCAGTCACTTCTCTGCCCAACCTGTAGGTGTGCCTGGGATTGCCACAACCCAGGTGTAGGACCCTGCACTTCACTTTGTTGAACTTCTTCATAAGGTCCATATTTACGGATATATGCAGATCCATATTTGCAAATAGATACAGCAGGTAAATCACTGAAGAAAGGAGATTAACAGTGAAACAAAGGCATTCAGGGCATTACTCTGGCCTTGTGGGCGACACTAGTGAACTACAGCAGGAGCTGGGTGTCAGCACTTCCAGAAGTAAAAGGAGTAGTTAGCCTATTCCTGGAGAATTAGGTGGAGCTGTTTGCCTCTGTGCCTCTTGCCTCTGTGGCTGTTCCAAGGCATTTTCTAAATGAGCTACCACAGAGATTGCCCTGTGAGAACAGTTCATTGATGGAAGCCATGGTTTGTAGTCTAAGCTTTGTAAATGAAAAGGCGTGTATGAATTTGGTGGTGCTGTGCATTTCTGCTTGAGTGAGTGAGGAGTGCTGCTCAGGAGCTGTCTGCTTTTATTTCATTTATGCAGCTTGGAGCAGAGAAATCTCACCCTGGAGACAGAAATGATGGCCCTGCATGAAGAACTGGATCAGGAGCGGAAGAAGTTCACAATGGTAGAAATCAAAATGCGCAATGCAGAGCGGGCGAAGGAGGACGCAGAGAAGAGGAATGATATGCTGCAGAAGGAAATGGAGCAGTTTTTCTCTACTTTTGGAGAATTGACAGTGGAGTCTCGCAGACCAGAAAGAGGCAACACCATCTGGATCCAGTGAGCTTTGAAAGAGTAGACTGTGGGACTTCAGGAAGGGCTTAGGGGTATTTTACTGTATCAGGTGGCTGGTCACCTGTCTGAGGCTAGTACTCAAAAAAATGTTATAAACCCTTGAAGGAAGGAATCGTACAGACATAATCACTCATATCTACAGCGTGTACTTATCAAGTTATACTCTTTGAATGCTTCATGAGACTACTGTCAAGTGTTACAACTGGATATGTGTATATAAATTTAAAAAAAACACACCTTAGAGAGCAAGAGATGTATCTGAAGAAATATTTTAATGCAAGTCTTGTATTTAAACTGGTAAATTGAAATGTTGTTGCAATCAAGCTTTATATAAAGGCTTTTCTCCCTTGCACTTAACATAATAAGCTATTTTTGGCATTGTGTTACCATCAGCTTATTTTGTATATCAAATGTTTTTTCTGTTTTTGTTTTGTTACCCCTTTTGCTGGGGAGTGAAGATAAACAGATATGTTAAGGTTTATGTGTCAATGGTTAACCCTAATTTGCGTCGCTTCTAAAAAAACAGCAGGACGAGAAAACAGAAGTGTTCAATGGGCAAAATAAAGCAGTACTAATTTAACAGAATTGATGGCCAGGGGAGAACTAAATGAGGATATCAAGTCAGCAAAATTGGGGGCAGTGGCAAAGGGATGACAGCTGCTTGTTTGGGAGCAAACGTGGGTAGCATAGTAAGAAACTGGGAGAGTGGAAAGGGAAACTTAAGGAGAAGTTAATCACATGGCCAGAGCATTTTGGTGCACCCTAAAGAAGCCCTGTGCCTGATCACTGCAGCTCAGAGAAGGAATATAAACCAGTTGTTCTGACCATATTTGCATCTGACTTACCTCTGTACTGTGGGTGAAAGAGAGTCCTTTTTGTAATGCTGGTGAAGGCACACACAGAGGGGATGAACCAGAGATCCTGGTAGCCTTGTCAGTGCGATGGGTACTGAAAAAAATATCAAAAACATTATGTCCAGAGTAGAAATTACTGGAGCAACTGGCAAGAAGGAGTAACTAAGGAAGAAAGCACAACAACATATTCACCACTTGTATTGACAGTGCATATTAGCAAGTTATCATGCTGTCTGCATGCTTCAAGACGTTACTGTAAGTGTTACAACAGTGAAAGTCCCCAGGCTCGCAGCATCACCAAGGGAACACCTAGAGGGAACAGCCTGGAGACTATCAGCATGTGGAATGCCAGTGAGAAAGAAACAGCAAAGCCATGCTGTAAATTAATCATTTGTTTGGCATCTTTACATACAGTAAGTATAACTGGTATTTTCTACACCGTGTTTTATCTTTGCGTTTAGGACTGCAAGCAGTATTATTAGAGAGGATTGTTGAGACGTCTTGGCTTCCCTCTAGTGTCTCTTAAACATACTGCAATTATTTTTAATTCCAGTTGAGAACGAATGATGAGGGTAACCTCAAAGAACATTCCTGGTTGTAGCATGTATATTCGACAAGTGTTAATTGGATGTGGGAATTATACTGGGAAGCAACCACGAGTTTACATTTCAGAGAAATATAGAACATTACACATGGTGCTTGTGGATGCATTGTTTGTGTCTGGTGAGATTCAGAGTCCCCAGTCAGGGCATCTATTGTACTAATTACTGTGAAAATGTCTAGTGCACATCCAGTCTCTGTGTGAATCAGAAAAAGACAGGGAGAGATCAAGGTGTTAGGGAGGTGCATGTTTTTATCAGCAACAATCACAAGATGTACCCACAACGTTGAGAAAAGGAAACAGGTTACTATGTTAATTCTGATTTTTTAATTGGATGAGTGACCTTGATATCTGATGCAAAAGGCTTCAAAGCCGACTCACAATTTAAGCAGTATCTGACATCTGTTGACATGACCTCAGAGTGTCTGAGATAAGTCTTTTCTTAACTGGAATATATATTTTTACACTAGATATATATACAGTATTGAATGGTTTTTTAGAAGCTCATGTTAGGCAGGGTTTGTCTGTTTAAAGATTGTCTTCATCTAGATATGTAGCTCATCTTCATGTTTCAAAAGTCATTTCATTCAGTTCCTCAAAGAATGTTCAAATTCCAGTTATATGGCTAAGTACTGATACCCAAGTTTTTTGCTTAGCAATCCAGAAGAAGACTTCACCTCACTGTATCTGCAGAAGTCACCTAAACAGATGGGAAACTCGAGCAGGCACAGCAAATTCAGAAAATATTACCAACCGTAAAGGTCCATTCCCATCCCTGCTCCTCCTGTGAGACTTCATCAGCATTTAAGCTGTGATGATGAAGTTGATTTATGTCCTTAGTGGCCATCTTCGTGTTCCTCTCAGTGTTCTAGTTCTTTAAAAGCACAAAGGCCTTGATGTTTCTCGCATTCAGAATATAACACTTGTAAGTTCTCAGTTTTATGATACCATTCCCATGTGGTCCACAACTTGTTCCCTTTAGCTTGTCCAACCTGTATGTGACTTGACCTGTTGGGGAGGGCATGCTGGTGGATCTAAGTGGCCAGAAGATAAACTCATGCCACCTCTCATTCTGTGGAGTGGAAAGGGGCAAGATTTATTTACAGGATTCAGATCAACGCAGACTGAGCCTGAAGGCTCTGAAAAAAACTATAAGGATTCCATGCAATGCATTTGTTGACCACTCATAAGGCAGTTTTTCAGGATTCTTAACTGTTAAGGTGTTGAATGAAACTGAGACAACTGGTTTTATCACCATTTTGTGTAATGAAACAGGTCATCTTTCATTACAGGCCAAGTTGACAGTGTTACCTGCTACGAGAGGACACTAAGTTTCAAGTATCCATTAAAAAAGGTGTAATAATAAATTTGCTTTCACCTCTTTCCCACAAGTCTGTGAGCTCCCCAAATTAATATTATCTGTTGTATGAATTCACTGGTCAGCTCCAAGCTCAGAATGGCAGTGTCAGCCCTTCTAGCACATTGTCTCTCTGCCTCGTGCACAGTGCACAAGAGACAATGCTTATACAATTACTGCAGACGGTGGAAGAAAATCTCTTGAGCTAATGACACCTAGTCCAGTCACAGGGTATGACATTACATTCAGAAGCATAATTTCAGGGCAGCACACACAAGCAGGCTAGAGTTGAGGGACATAGAGTAAGAGGGGTACACTCTTACTGCTATTAATCCCACCTCCAGCCTCATCTTTGGAGTATTGGGATGGGTGCTGATACCCTATGTGCCTTTCCACAGTAGACTGGAAAAGTGGCAGACACACCCCATGCCTTTTAAGTGTTAGAATCTGATGTTTGGCTTTGGAAAGCTTTTGTCTTCCCTTCTGTTTGTGAGAATCCTGCTCCACGTTTGGAGTATGCTCTGGTGCAGCAGAATAAATAAACTTGCTACACATCTTCGCTGCATGTTGTTATTTCAGCATCTCAAACTCAACCACTCAGCATCAGTTTTCCAAGTATGAAAAGGAATAAATAAAATGCTATGTTAAATGATATGCAAAACTGGTATGTTAGTATA
This sequence comes from Pipra filicauda, assembly GCF_003945595.2. NCBI lineage: Eukaryota > Metazoa > Chordata > Aves > Passeriformes > Pipridae > Pipra > Pipra filicauda. The sequence goes on along the minus strand of NW_024105087.1, from coordinate 4,717,391 downwards.
AGAATAAAGAGGAAAGGAACTTGCTAATATTAGTCACTCTTAAGATCTGTAAGCAGTACTTGATCTTGTAGTTAAAATGGCAGTTCGGAATTTTATGAGAAAGATACAATTTGCTAAAGAGAATGAATATTTAACAAATATTTCTTGTGTAGCGTCCCCGGTGGGATGAACAGCGGCAGGACAAGGAGACACTGAATAAACAGGTACAGTGATTTGCACATTTTGACAGCCCAGTCAAAACAATGAGTTGCCTCCAGCTGCTGTGTGCTTTAACGCTTCCTGGCTGAGTGAAACTCCTAATTAATTTCCTTTCTTATTCTGAGTTCCCCCTGGAGTCTGTCCATTGAAGAGGAGAGTGTCTGCAGACTGTGCCCCTGGCAAATCTGCAAGGAAGTAGAGGGGAGGGAAAGGGGAGATGGGCAAATAGAAATTAACACTACTTGTGATGTGGGCATTCAAAAATAGAGGAAACAGATGGGAGAGATGAGGAAAACAAGGAAGTTAATATAGCTGAAATTGCCATGTGTAGGTGGTAGTAATTTGCCCTCAGTTAAGAGCATTCTTTCTGAAAGCTTGTCTCTACAAATGGGTTACTGTAGTTAATGTTGTTATTCTTGCAGAGCTCTCTTGGCTCTAAATTACTTTCTGGGCTGACACCAGTAGCTGGGTCAGCTGTTCCACAACTACCTTCCTTGCTTTTATCAGTCCTGTGTGCTAACAGCAAGAGTTCACGTGAAGAGATTCCTAGCAAAGCCATTGCTGTGAGAGCTGACTGAAAGGCAGGGAGCCCTGGAAGGTCAGATGGTTCCCCCTGGGTTACCAGCACTCGCTCTGGGAACAGCTAATGGCCCCGGACTGTCGTTCAGCATCTCTGGAGTAGTGCTTCTCAGGAAATAAAATTATATACAGCAGATGCTCGCTGATATAAATTGCCATAGCTCTACAGATGTTTAGGAAGTGGCGAGAGAGGCTGAGGGGCTTTCCCTAAGAGGCTTTTAGAAGCTGTCATAATGTGTGTAATTACAATTAGCGTTGGTGATCTAGTTTTATTGGAAAAACGCTCGTCAGCAATAAAACAAGTTTCTTTAGTATGCCAGTATTAAGGGGGAGTGTGAAAAATTTTTGAGGCCAGAAACATGATCATGATGCAAATATATTCCTCCCTTTTTCCCAAAGGGGCCTGGGATAATGAGCTGTATATGCAATACAATTCCATTTCTGATTCTTTTAAATGCAGGAACGGAAAATTTTTTCTACCTCTGTGTGTATTACTCTCTTCATGCAAAAGAGGTTTAAAATGGTTAATGTTCAGCAGGACTTTATGGTTATGTTTAAAATACTGTTACAAGCATGGCTCACGTAATTTTTAACTGAATAATATTTAGGAGTTGACTTGGCTTGAGACTAAAAGAGGTAATTTTTAGCACCAGTATTTTCTCTGTTGTTCATGTGACAAAGGTGCAGTCTTGATTTTTCAGCCGTAATAGTTGCTGAAATGTGGGCTACAGTTCAGTTGAAAAAATAGTGATTGTTGCATGTAGCACTACCTGCAAATCTTAAACTGCAACAAAAAATGTTCTCCAAGTCTTCAGCACTGCTAAGCTATGCCAGTAACTGGTATTTTTAATTGCACATTCTTTACATTGGGCTGAATTAGAGAACCTGGATTTTGGCAGAGCAGGATGAGAAGTGCAGTGCTAGCTCTTCCCACTTTTAACCTAGACTGAGCACTCTGCTGAGGTTTACTCTTGCCTTGTGTAACAGTGAGATCTTAGGGTAAAATGTTGTGTGTGAAAAGGTTACAAATTCACATCTACCTAATTCCATAGTAATTCCTATGTATAGACATGCCTTAATACTAACAGTGTGTGTGCATAATGGATCTGTTTGTATGGTTTAGTAGTATTAATAGTGCATGTATCACAATTGACTTAATTGATATTCTTCTGTCTGGCTGAAGGGACCTACATCAAAGGAGGCTGAAACAGAAAGTAAGCAGGGTGTGAACCATGGCAGAAATGAAGCATTTCTGGAGGCAATTCCAAAGGCCATTAAGAGAACAGTTCATGAACTATTAATGTATTTCCGTGCTGCCAGCTAGGCCTGTCTTTCCCAAGGCACAAAAGCACACTAAGCTATTAAAAACCTTGTCTAACAAGGAAAGAGGTTGATACCTGCTAGTATCAACTCCGGAGGATATGCTGAGTAAAGATGGACAGCTTTGGATGCACAGGGGCCAGCAGGGGCTGAGTAAATCTGAATTAGTTTGCAGGACCAGGCACATGTATCAGATTAGGTTCTCAGTCCACAGTCCAGCAAATATGTCCATGTGGCAAAGCAGGCTTTACTGGCTTGGGCACATGTGCTAGTTCTGGAGGTGGCTCAGTCCATGCAGAACTAGCTCCAGGCATCATCAAGCTCCTCAGCATATCAAGATCGGCTATCTTGCATTCACAGGGTAGACATTCCCCAAACTGTTCAACTACAGCCCCACTGCTTCTCCTCTGTCTTTCTCATAGGACTGTGGCCACAGAAGAGAAGTGGAGGCAGGGGGGTTTGAGCATCCTTTGAAAGAGGCAATGGGTGGAGAAGGAAGTGACCCACCTGCTCACTTTATACCTAACAGGTAAAGGAAGTCTGAAAGATGCAGGTTTATGTAGCTGTATCATTGCTCACCACAGGCACTGTCAGATGAGTCCCTGGCAGTTCCCAGCTGTAGTAGGGCTTGCTATGTTAATGCAATTGGAAAGAACTGCCAGCTCCCAGCCTTGGGATCCGTGCTAACACTACAGCTCCAGGTTTCACTCAGACAAAAATGAAGATAATGGCAAAGGAGAACACCTTCCCTATGACTGTGGCTGGCAGGTGAGAAGAGGTTCATGGTAGTTGACAGGCCCATTTAGTTCTATCCTGGGAAGCATTTAGTGAGAGCTGATCCTTTTGGAAGTATGCCCACAAGGAAGATAAAAGAGAGATCACAGCTGAGGTTCACTTCTGAGCTGTCATGACACTATGGCCTGTAATTGAAGTTGGAGGGGAAGCAATTGTGGAAGTCGGCTACAAGGTGTATGTATGTGTGTGTGTGGACTGGTAGAAATGTGGAATAAACTCCAAACAAATTTAATACTGAGAAAGGAGCTTTGCTATTGAAGTCTTCATTTTGAGTCTGAATCTTACACTGATGAAAAGAGGTGGGTTGGCAGATGTAAAGAGGTGTCTTTTGTTTGTTCAGATAATGAGTATGTGGCACACAGTAGTCATAAAACTACTCTCTGGGCAGCACAGCAGTGCATTTCTATCTTTTCTGGCACACACAGAAGTGACCTATGCTGGCCTATAGTGACTGCACTCCTGTTCATTCTGCCCACACATCTGTAATTGAAGTCCACTGAGTGGATGTCCTCAGTCACACACTATGCCCAATGCCCCAGTCAGGACTCTGTGCTAGCTGGGGGATCACTTTTAGATTTGCTTTGAGGTTGAACTTGAGTTGTTGAAATTGAGCCTGTGCTCTGCATGTAAATAGGAAAAAAGGATTGATCAAGATTACCGAGTTCACTTGTTCTTCTTGAGATCTGACACTTTTAAAATGTGGAGCTTAATCATCTTAATATTGAAGTTGAAGCAATTTTTGCGATCACAGCAGGGAGGACTAGGTAAGAATCATAACTATATTGCTACCACGGGTCAGAAATTATTGTTGTCATTACAATCAGGGGACCGAGGAGAAATCCTTCTCCATTTTTTGAATATGTGTTTTAGGAATAGTTGTTTAGAAGAACTTCATTCTTCTGTGTAGATTCTGTGTTCTGTGTTAATTACATACCCGTAGAGGTAAGTGGTGTGTGGTGCTGTGGATTTACAGTGTGACAGGTTTTTGTTTCCTCACGGTTTCTGGGCAGTTTTTTTAAAAACGTAAACAAATTGCTTGTGTTCTGCTTCTCTACTATTCAAGTTCTACTGTCAAGGCAAACAGGAAGAAAGAAGAAGAAAAAAGGAAAGCCCAGCTGCAGTTACAGTATCTGTTTCTTTGTTCAAACCCTATAATCTCAGTAGGCCCATATAAACCCTGCTCTCTGTAAACTTGTAATTCCAGTACACTATAGAAGTACCGTAATTGCACACTGAAACATGCCTCAGGCAGGTCATGCTTTCTGATACTTTAGTAATGCTTTGCAATACTTAACAATTAACCTAGTTGTTACTGTGGGAAGAGCCAAATCCACTGCAACTCAGCAAAGGCCATTAAAAAAGGCAGGATGGCAGGAGAAAATGTCCATGCTGGTGAACACAAATCAAAAGGCTTGTTGCAACCACTGATTTCCTACTTAGGACCTTAAAAAAATTAGGAAATAATAATTTGTGAACATTAGGTATAAATTTTGTATTGATTTTGATGTTAAATATTTGCGTATGGAAGAGGGATAGATAGTTAATAGGTGTGCGTTGAACACATTAAAACAAGTCAGCAGAATTACTTTGACTTGGCCTGAGAAGCTGGAGTCAAGTCAGTGACCCTTCTGAGGGCAGCAGTCATGTCCATGTGATGGCTTGCCCTGAGAGTGGTAATGTTTAACTGAAGAACTGTGATTCTACAGCAAACAAATCTACTGTTGTCTTTTGTCTTTATCTGCAGTGGATTAAGCATAAACAATGGACACTTTTTGACCTTGCATGTCAGAAAAGGATAAATTATCTGCTCTTCAGGGGCCAGGCAAAGTTGCTAAAAGGTATGCAAGCATAATCTAGGGCAGTTCTAATACATTAAATGACACTGCTTTAGAATGGCATAACTGGTATAACCAACAGCGAGGTTTTGCTCAAGCAGCAGATGTTTGCTAACAAATTATGGTGGGCTTTGGCAATGAATGGGAAGATGTGAGGTTAAAGGAAAACATAGAGTCTTTAATCATGCAGGGCCTGATTAAAGGCCCTTAAAGATTTGGTAAAGACTTTAATTTGGGCTCAAATGTGGCCTACGGTCAACAGAAGACAGTAAACAGAAGAACTTCCCTTCATAGGGAAGACAGGATTTCAGTCAGGCACCAGCATGAATCCAAGAGGATTGTATTTCAGTTTTGTTGACTGCAAGCCAAATTTAATTCAGTCTAACCAATGGGGTACCTGTAATCAACAGATCATTAAAAGGAAAAACAACTCAACTCCTAAGAGGGATTTTAAAAAGGGGGTTACATAGATTTAGTCCAGAGGCCAGCAGTGAAAGCCCAGCATACTCTGTTTTGCTTCAACAGATTACTGACAGTTCTCATGGATAACTTACTGATCCGAACTTCCTTACCAATTGTCCTTGTCCCTTACTTCCTTTTTTTATGATTATTTTTTCTTAAACTTTCTACCTTCTTAGGCAAGGCCCAGAAAACTTGCCACAGTCTTGACAGTTTACTGGTTGTTCAGTGAATAATCTCTGGCCATATACTATATTGGGTTTACTTCCTAATTCCTGATTTTTGGCACTGACTGTTTAAGGGAATGTCAATTTGCCTTAGTGTTCCATACGTTGGGGCAGCAGGCATTGTACCCACATAGGAGATTGATATAAGATGCATAGGATGTGTAGTCATTCTATGGAGAATGGGTGCTCTGAGGGCAAGGCAAGATGTTGCAAGAAAACCTTCACTGTTGTACAGCAATGCTAGGATGGAGGTATTTAATTTTTTTTTCTGGTAAGAATTTTCTATCAAGACATCAAATATTTTATTCTTTGGCTGATTAAAATATTAGCTACTAGGAAAACTGAGGATGAGAGATATCTACAAACTTAACATCCCCTTGTCCACTGGAAATATAAACTAAAGGTAGATATTACAGTCGAAGTTTTTACTTTTGTATTTTTGGGGGGGGGGAGGGGTCCGGTTTGGTTTGGTTGGTTGGTTGGTTTTGTTTTGTTTTTTTTTTAACTTTGCCGAATATGTTTTTTTCTGAACTCTTACCATTGAAGCACCACTTTAAAATGAATATTCCCTAGCTTCACATGAAGAGCCCTAGAAAATACAGCCTCTCCTCTTGGAAATCCTTTTTTATTTCTCACCATGAGAGTCAGGAGGGAGAGAGGTTGCACTTCTTTTATTACCTTCTTAGCAGGTTGCCATGATTTGAGGTAGCCAGTGTAATACACGAGAGGCAGTACAATACTTAGACCCCCTACATTTAGTGTTTGTCTTCAAAATATCTCTCATATATTATCTCACAGTAGTTCTAAATGAATGTATTGATTTTCATACTATTAATATTATAATTTAATCATCAGCATTAAATAAATGCATTATCACTATGATAATAATAGAAATATTTTTCAATAGCAGCATCATTTTGGGCCTGATACTAGAAAACATATGATTTCCAGTGATTTTCATTATACTATAGTGGGGCAAGGAGGGAGTGATAGAGCCAACAGCATTTTTAAAAAAGAAACATGTACAGCAATGCATCGACTGGCACACTGAGAAAATTCAATGGTACTTCTCAAATAAAAAAGCTACAACATTTCTTATAAATCTCGCGTAAAGATACAATTTTAAAGGGGTTAGTAAAGAAATGTCATACCATCCAGAACAAAAACAGCTACCAAGAAAGGATATAGCCCACATGGTTGCCAACACAGATCTGAATAGCCAGTCACTAGCGAGTGCTGACCAGGTAACTGCATTAGCCTGGGAAATAGTGGTTAGTTCTTTGCTATCCAAATCCCTCAGTGCTGTTAATGTGTTTTCAGCACAGCATGGCCGCTGTAAAGCAGCCATCCTGTAATGGTGCAGCATGTATTTGCAGAGTTTTGAGGATCCCTAGTTAGACAACTCCAATGAGAAGCTGTGGGGATATGTGCCAGCTGTGAGTGTGACCACAGGGAAGAGCAATGAGACAAACCCAGGGCCACTGTTGAGATTGTTGCCTCCATGGAACACCAGGAGGCATGAAACCAATGTGGCAGATACTGCTCTCAACACTGCATGGAGCTCAATTGAAAGAAATTATGGTGCCCTTAATAATTATCCCAGGCCAAATTCTTCCTGGTTTTACTCCACTTTATGTCCAGTAGAGTTGTGTAGTATTAAGTGACTGCAGTATAGCATGCACATACTCAGCAATGTTTTAGGCTCATTAGCCAGCTGTGGCAGCAAGAAGCTCAGCACAGTCTGTTTCAGTCTACTCTTAGTATGATAGCTTGTCTTTTGGCCAGTCAGAACTGAAAAACCCCAATGGAAACCTGAGAAGAATAAGAGCAGTGATGGGGGAGACCTGACAATTCACAGGATGTGTGAGACGGGGAAACAGTAAGAAGGCAAGAGAGATGTCATCCTACTAGAAACAATGTAGTCATGAAACCCTATTCTTAGCACTGCAAAAGCTTTCACAGGGATTATCTGTCCACTCTGTGAGTTCAGATATACTGTCACAACCATGACAGTGCTGTGCGGGCAGAATGTCTTATTTTTCACAGACCATTCAGTGCTGAATAGGTTGGTGTGGTGAAGGAGGAGGTGCCAGTTCATCACAGGATACAGGGCTTGTAGCTCAAGTAGTGAAGCTAAGAGCTCACTAATTCAGAGGTGGACTGTCCAGGAATTTAGAGTTAAACGCAAAACTCTTTTTCCTTGCAGTTCATACAGTGCCTGGCTTAACTCCTCCCTAGAAAGCAGAGGGATAGAGAGTGCACAGAGTGAGGACAGAGGTGAAATCTCTGCATTGGATCCTCAAGTAAGACATGGTTCCCAGTGCTTTAATGTAGTTTTGAATATATTGAGCTACTTGAAGCTTGTGTAGACATGCTTTTGTCGTGGAAATAAAACCAAACAAAACATACACTTTCTTTTCAAAGCACAAATCTTGATAAAGCTCTCATAAAAAAAAATAATTAAAAGATTGAGAGAAATGGTATCCTTGCAAATATGAGACATGCTTCCAGTTGCAAGAGCAGAGCATGACCTTCTTGCTTCAGTATGATGAAAAAAGCTCCACAAGTATTTAGGCTCCAGCATATTTAATTTGTTTCTAAAATATGGTGCTCAGACAGGAGCAGACATTTCTTTTGAGTGAACATCATTGTGTGTTTGCCTATCAAAGTCTGCAATCTCCCATACAGCAGCGTTGTTTGCATTACTTGAAATATTAATGCAATTTAAATGATTTATTACATCATCAGCCTAACTACTTAAGTGTTTAAAGTGTTGGTTTTTGATAAATTGATGTTCATAGGGGTAGCAGCTATATAGAAGATTTCTTCTTACCTCTACTATTAATTGTAATCCAAGTCATAAGGAATGGAAACAAAAACCCCAAGCCTTCTACCCTATAAAACTAAATCTGTTTCTGGCTCTCCTGGAATAAAAGTCAGAAATGTCCTAAATTTTTATGTATATACATATATATATAGGAAATGAGTTAGCTGTTACAAAAATAAAAGAGAATGCTAACCTGGGCTTTGTAACCCTCTAGATAATTGAAACCTCTCCATCTTTTTTTTATTTTCCTGTGGAGGGGCAATTGAAAGACAATAAAGTGAAAGAAAGATACAAAGTTAGTTGTATTAAGACCTGAGTGTCTGAGATATTACAGTACTGTGAAATATCCATGTACCAAGTAGTATGTTCTGATAAAAGACGACATTTGAATGCTACTATCAAGACAGCAGTTCCAGTGGTAAGTACATATAGGATTGTCCCATGAAAACAAATCTCAGATGATTGCTGGGTAATCACCCAAAACTGTAGAGAGGAAAGGAATCAGTTGAACCACGGTCTGTTTCTTTTTTGTCCAGAAGTTGTGGAGTCACACTGAGCAGCTAAATGTCAGGAAAGCTTTGTTTTTACCTTGGGAATGTACAGTGCACTTGATGATACAGCAGGACTTTCTTCCTCTTGATGAAAAATGCCTGGCAAGGACTAATTCCATCTTTAAGGCAAACTATAGACCTGCTAAGTGTTTTATCTCCACAAAAGGAAGGGCATCTTGAAGACCTTCCATGAAACTTGATGGCACTCTTGGCCGTGACCCTTTTTACCCTTATAAAATGTCTTCTTGGGCAATTGTAAATATCTTTCCCCACAGGGTCCTGATAGTCATTGCTAAAATCTTCCTGGGTTTCTTTTCACCTACTAATTAATTTGATTTCTCAGGTTTTCTGTGGACCACTAATAACTCAGACCAAGTATCTGCACTGATGAAGCCACATTGCAGAAAATTACTAACACTAAATGAAAAGCAGTTGCAGAATAAACCTTGCAAATGTAGAGAGCTGTGATCCAAATCCAGGAAATGTGTGTTTGCATAAAACCTGAAGTCCTGAGCTTTTCATATGTATATTAATCTTAGCAAGAATTGACCTACTCTACTGAAGTTATTCGAGCATATTATCAGATCAAGAATAACTTGGAAAAAAACCACCCCAAACCAACCAAAACTAAACAAATCGCATCTATCTTTAAAATGTTTTCTCACATGCAATTCAAGTGTTTGATCCTAACACTGAATACCATTATTTGGCACATAAAACTTGTTAAATGTGTGAATTACTAGTGTTTTAAGCTGATATAGTGAAAGGAAAGCCTGGCCTCATTATCTTCAATCTCAGTGAGAATTGTGCTTTTAAAATAACCGTTAAGGACTGAAGTAGTTTCAAGCTTCAAAGATTTTTTTTTTTTAGAAGAGCAGTAGATAAATACGTAGTGATATATAAACAGAGAGTACTCCATCTGTATCTGTAAATATAAATGAGACTTCCTGAGAGATGTATAATAAGGCATTTTATTCTTTCCTATTTGACTCCAGTTACCACAGCATTTCTTTGTTGTAACTAAGTAGCTAAGGTTATCTGTAGCAGCCACAATAGCATAAATTATATTATCAGTGAGGCAGTTGTTCTGAATACTGATACAACACAAAGAAGAAAACCCTCAGACTGTAATACACATTAGGAAGTCATTTTTGGTAGTCAGTGGGAGGGTGTATTGTTGTATCTCATAAATAGAGACAAGAGTAATCATATGGTACTATTTATGCAGGCGTTTTTCTGGCATGGAATTTAGTTGTGCAGGCTCAATACAAAATTTCAAGGCTGTGGTGGTGCCTCCTCTTCGGGCTGCTTTATGATCTCCAGAATTCTCATTAGACCTTGGCCTTGATTAATGGCTCTTGGGAAGTTAAATTTTCTTGAATTTATTAGAAACACTGTCTGTACAAGGAACTTCTGTTGTCTAACCAAGAAAGGCGACAAGAGATAATCAGTCATCTCCGGATAGTCTCAGAACATTACTTGCCTGACTTATAGCCTGAAACAATATTATTGTTACTGGACTTCTGAAAAATTCTAGTAATTATTGTCTTGGATTATGACCGGGATGGAGATTGACTAATGACTAACTTCCGTCATTGTGGAATCCTATAAACAGGTGTCCTAGGTGAGGCTCTTTGAGGTCTCCTGGGTCACACTGGACTGAGACCAGCATCTCCCTCTGAGTGGGACACCTCTCGGAGCTTGCCAGCTCTCAAGTTTGCAATAATTGGAGGATCATCACCAAAAGCTGACGGTAGAACCTGGGCTGATACCCCCATTCCTTGAGGCTCAAACTTTCCTGGTGAGAAACACAGAGGTGTTTGACTTGAGTATTTCACTGGACTCAGGGGAAAGTTTTCTAGCATATACACCTTAGTACACATATATACATTGTTGAGTCTCTGTGTATTTGTGTGTGAGAATTGATTCGAACACCCTATAGCAAGTAAAGTATGAACGTTGCCATCTCGGGTCTGTGCTTAAGTCGCTGTTGCAATTTTAGTAAGTCCTATTGAATCACTTAATAAGTTGGTAAATTAGAAAATAATTAAGTCCTACTAAATTCCTTAGATATAGGCTGTTGACTAAATCTGGTACTCAGGTTGGACACAGCTGCACCTAGGCTCCACCAGGACTTCAGAAAGCAAGGGGATCCTCTCTGAACCTCATGACTAAAAGGAAGAGTCTCCTTTTCCTTACACTTTTCCATCCTCAGTCTCCGTATAAATCATTCTAAATTGACTCTAATCTGCTTTTCTTTTGTATGTTTGATCCATGCAGTAAGTAGTAGAGTGAACCTTGCCATCAAACATTGTCACGCTTTTCCCAATTTATATTAAACCTGCTTTATACCTTTTTCAGTGATTCTTTAAGTGACTTAGACCATTCATTCACAACAAAGAGTCAGAGTGGCTCACAAAGTCACTTTGCTAAGTGAGCAATTTGTTCGTTTGCTCTGATCATGGAGATTTCATGTCTCACTGAAATTGCTCAAGTGCCCAGCCTAGAAGTGCAGTATGTTCTGTGGTCTGTGCAACACAAATATTCCAGTAAAAGGAAAGATACAGTACATAAAGTCAAAGCTGTCCAAAAGTGCGAAAATAATGATTTTTTTGGGCAGGAAGCTAAGGAAACATGAAGAAAAATTTCAACAAGCAATTAATTCCTTCTTGATGGGGTAAATTCCAAACAGTGTCTGAAGAATGCTTTATGCCTGCAGATTACTTCTGTCTTTCTTTTAGATCCCAGCATAACCTGCAGGGCTTGTCAGTTTTCCAGGGCAAAGCCCAATGATTGTAAGCTAGTTGTAAACTAGCTTACATGAGAAAGAATGAGGTTCAGAGGAAAGCATGGGTCTTAACATGGACTATGTGCCTCTTACTCCAAGTCTTGAATCAGTGCTTACACACCTGCTCTTGGAGTGCTTTGTTTGTCCTTCAGATTAGTCCTGTGTAAATATAGAATATTAAGTTTATCTGAAACTACTGCAGTCTATAAATATTCAAGTGTCTGCTGCCAGTTTCGTGAATGTAAGACTCACGTTGCACTAATAGAAATTATATGTTCAATCACAAATGAGGAGGACTTTCAAGAGACACTTATTAACACTGAAGTATTACATATCTAACAAGCAAAAAGTCCTAATAACTAAAGAAGGAAAATAACTGCCTTTTCAGTGGAACTTCACAGCTCTGCAAATATCCTTCCTCTGCAGCAGAATTTAGTACGTCTGAGATTTCTCCAAAAGAGCAAAAATACTTCATTTTATATGTTTTGTGAAATGTGGTTATTTAGTTCTGCCATCATGTATATACCACTGTATGTTCAGAGAAATGGGTGTTGCTTGGAAGATTCCTTTAATCTCTTTGAAAAGCAAGGCAGTTCTCCTCTGTGTCCTTCTACTCAGAAAAAAAAATGAGGTTTCTTTTCTGTAACATCCTCTCCTTTATTCTAGAAAGGCTTCAACTAAATGCTGTATAATGACCCTTATCAGAAGAGCTTTTACATCCAGGAGTTAGTGATCTGCAAGTGATCATGCCTGTTCTGTGCTGCCTTGTGCTGTACATGCAGCTTAGCCCTCAAGCCTGCACTGTGCTGGGCATATCCCTTGGCTGCTGGATAGACTGAGGTGGCTGATGGTAAGAGAGGAGTCTGCAGGCAGCTCCCACTTGATGTCAGCAACTCGGCCACCTGCATGGCCTTGTCTCCATCTAAACTGCAGCAACAAGTGCTCCTATGAACGTCCTTTTTAATTTGACACTAGAAGGAAAGCAGAGTTAATTAATTTTTAAGAAACGTGTACAGTAGCTTCCTGACCAAAACAACGCAACTCTGCGAAGGGTGGGATCTGCATTTTGTGCTTTACCCTAATTAAAGGAACCTATTTGATAGTGCATCTGAAGGCACTTACAATCAGCCATACAATTCACCTCTTCTTTACAGAGTACCTTCAGTAAATGGCATTTTAAGTGATACTTTACAATGTGAGTGCCTTTCTTACTGGGATCCTAAGGAACTACCATCACCACACCTGGTGCAAAACAACCATTTAACCTTGGCCAAAGTTAAGAAAGCATGTTGTAATACAGGTTTTTAGTCTGGGTACCAGTGTCAGTGAAGGGAAACTACAACTTCCACAACTTTCTGTGAATACAACATGGGTTCTACATAGCACAGCACAGACCACGTGCCAATAAAGTTCACAGTTGTTAGGTACGTACTTAAGAGTGCTGCTGAGTCCAACCAACCAACCAACCAACCAAAACTTATTAAAATCAGATTTCATCACTGTGGGATTAGCAGCCAGTTCATTAAACTATATGATTAATTAAAGATAGTTTTCAATGTATGCATACATGCATAAGATACAAATCCCACTTACTCTAGTCTCTCTTCTAAATGAAAGGCATTGGCCTCTGCTTGCAATTATTGAATTCACCTGAAATACTTTTACTTCAGCTGTGCCATTTCTGAGGCTCCTCGTCCCCAAGTGTTAATGGCCCGGGGCAGCAGCTGTTGATTTACAGGGTGAAGGAAATTAAGGAAATCAAAAAAGAGGGTCAGAGAAGTAGTATAACAGGTAAGTGTATTTGCTCCGCTACAGGCTTTCCCCCTTCCTTGTCTCTTTATGTCCTGAAGTTAATTCAGTTGTGAAAGCAGGAGTATGTTGGCTTCAAAGTCAGGGCAAAAGACCACTCCTTGCAAGTGCTGTTTGCTTCCTGCAAGGTTAGAAATGCTGTGATTCATGAAGCTCCCAGAGCTGAATCCCACAAGGTAGGACTAAGCAGAAAGATGTTCTAGAGTGTTCCCTGCTATCATGAAAAAAATGTAGTAACTATTTGGCTAGAATTCTGAAACCACAGGAATTATAATTTAGGGTGTTGGGTTTTTTTTTTTAGGAGGGTATTTAGTTTCCCACTCTGAGGGAATGCTTCAGCAACTAGAGGAAGTCAAAAGACTGTTGAACACTAAATGGTTTGAGACTAGTTCCTAAAGTAAATTGTGCTAGTTAGGACTAAGATGAGGAAATGCTGTAGTCTGAGCAGGAATTCAAGCCTTCCTGGTTGTGGAAAAGCAAGTGTACACTGCAGACAGATGTAGAATGGAATATGTCCCTGGCTCTTGGTGAGGGAGAGCAGATTAATGGTCCAACAGCACTACATACACAGGCGTGTGTGCAGGTACTTCTGCAGGGCTCCTGCTCTGTGCCTTCTAAAGGTGGTTGGTGTTTCAAGGGACATTGGAGGAGAGAATTACGGTTACTTCTTAGCAGCTTTGACAGCACAGTTTGTAAAAATAGCACGGGAGTGGGGCATAAGGATAGAAAAATAGTCCTGGGAACTACATCTGCAGTGAAGTAGTACTACCTGGCAGCTGATAGTAAATCCAAAAGCCAGGCCAGGTAGAAGAAGTTGAGACCAGGGCCACAGATGACCTGCATTATTCTGGTAGATAACCCAGTGTGGACATAAGAAAGTTGAACTAACTGACTGGGATTTAATAAAGGTTTTTAAGGGTATTATGTATATACATGGCTAATATAACTTCTTTCTCGCTCAAGTAACTGAGAAGTTGTATTTCAAGGAGTTGAAATTTAAATTTGTGTACATATTTCTTAAGAGCTGTGTGTTACTCCTTTATCACTTCTATACTAATAGCGGAAAAAATTGTCAAACACCCGGTTTTTTCCCAGCTTTTTAAAGAAAGTTTCCCTGAAAATTGGAAGTATGGTTTTTCTGTGATTATTTGCTATGGAACTATATTTTACAGAGGTTGCAAGCTCATCTTATTTTAGGATTTGTAGGGAAACGAAAATACAAAGGACTAGTTTCTAACTTGCATGCACAGCTTACTGGCAACATTCTAATGATACTGCAAGCAAATTAATTTTCTTTACTTGTTCTCTAAAGATTTTGTGTGTGTGTGTGTGTGTTCATTCAGCAGCTGCAATTTATGGCTGAATATGGCAGCAGTACCATAGAATGAAATATATTTTGATTGAGCCCCATCTTATAAGCTGTGCTATAATACAGTTAACTCATAAGAGGTCGGAGCCTTTTCTTGAAACTAACTTTAAAAAAAAAAAAAAAAGAAAACAGAGTATTCGTTCTGTTTATGTATGAGGTGTCTAGGACAAATGTTTTCCAGTCCAGAGTGTAGCAGCCATTAACTCGGGGCAGTGAGTTAGCACAGCTTCCCTAAACTGCCACATGATGGCAGCCTTTCAGAGTAGTGCATTGTTATCCCGTGGAAAATCCTGTACTTCATTTTTCTGCCTGAAAATTGAAGAGCGTTGTGGTGTACTTCTTTGTTAGAGAAACCACTGCCCAGTTACATCGTACTGTATTTTGTCTGGATGCTCACAGAGCTTAAAAGGGTTTTTTTTCTGTGGTGCAGTCTACATTTTAAGCCCAAAACTGGGATTACAAGAGCAATCAAATATGGTCGGGGAGTTCTAGTTTTGGCTTTTCTTCAGCCTTCACTATGTTTAATGGAGTCTGCAGGGTTAACCTCTTTTTCCTCTTGCATGTGGTCAGTTGGTTTGATTCCTTACTCAAATCTTTCAAGTACTTTCAATGACATTTTGTTTAAGTAGGGGTGTAACTTTAGAAAGTACTTCAAATATGGACAGCTGTTATTGTGGGTAGTGTGTGAAAAGCAATTATTACTGTTGGCTGTCCCAAAAGAAATCCATACACATGTGCAGGTCTCTAAGATTACCATAGACAGCCAAGGAGTTCAGATGGAGCTGATAGTCTATATAAACTCTACAGGACTGTGCGACCTCAAAATTAACACAGCTGTGAAACCCATAAAAAGAATTAATCAATTCCACACAACTTTGCAGCTATGTTCACAGGATAAAAATTGCAAACAATTCTTGGATCCTGATCTAATTAAGATCCCTTTATACATGTCTGTGATGTAAAACAACAGCTTTGAGGCTACACTGAAGTTGATGATTGCATTAATTGTGAAAACTCATACCTTATGATATTAAAACAATAAATACTTCCACATAAATCAGCAAAAGTTATTTGATTGCTTGCTGCATATTCTTTCTTTTTACAACTACCACAGTCTCGCTAAAGGCACATAACTATCAAGTTGCCAAGACAAATTCTGAAGTTAAGCAGACACATGCAGGTGTCTTCCATCCCAGCTGACCAGCAGGTGACAGCTTTCTTTTTCTCTTGAGGAACATCAGAAACACACCTGTAAAGCACAGTGTTGGAAATATTGTCTTCAGATGCTGTGTCCATCATTCAAGCTAAAAGAAGCCTTCCTGAAGTGAAAGGCCAACTTAAGGTACAGTACCATGGAATTAGTATTTTTAAAGATCTCCCAGTCTTATTCACTGTAGCCTGGAGAAGAGAAGGCTCCAGGGAAACCTTATAGCAGCCTGCCAGTACCTAAAGGGAGCTTAGCTGGACAGGGACTTTTTACAAGGGCATGTAGTGACAGGATAAGCCTTTAACTGAAAAAAGGCAGGTTTAGATTATATATTAGGAAGAAATTCATTACTGTGAGGGTATTGAGGCAACCTGGTCCAGTGGAAGGTGTCCCTGCCCTTGGCAGGGGCCTTGGAACTGGGTGACTTCTAAGTTCCCTTCCAACTCCCAAACCATTCTATGATTCATGTTGGACCCAAGCCAAGACAATCTCACTTCAGGGCAACAAGACACATCCATCTTATCTTTCTTTCCCGAAGTCTTCTCATATATATTTTCACTACCAAATACATGGCAGATGGTCATGTTAAAAACAAACACCGACTTTTTCCCCCTATTACAGGGCATGACACAATATTGCCAGCTGCTTACATTTGTTCCAGAAAGGGATCATCCTATTTAGTCTAGCTTTCTTCAGAAGCCCAGCTTGAGCACCTCAACATAAGTATGCAGGCCAATGTAATTAATACATATATATTCATCAGGAACTTGTTGCCCACAGACGATTCCTCTGTGGTGGAACCTGCTTACCATGGATTCTAAAATAAGGCAATTATTTATGTTAATGGAGATCAAAGGAGAAATAGTGCCAATAGAAAGTTTTCATGGGCTTCATAGGATTATTTTGAATGAGCTAGTCTAACCACAGTGTGTGAGCCAAAGCCTCATTTTGCTTTGGTGCACCAAAGGGTGCAAATTATACTTATGCTTATAACATGTACAGTCTGCAAGCATAGACTTGCACTCATAAAATGAATTTCTAGGTTCGCAGCAAACAACCAAAATTTCATTAAAATATGAACATAAAAAATTAAATAATCTCAGAATTTTTCCCATTATTAACATTTTCTGTGAAGAAACTCTTTCAAAACAAGATGACTGCTTTTATTCTTTGCCAATTCAGTTATGTGAATTTTAGACATAATTTCTTGTTATGACTACTATTTGTTTTAAGATGTGTTCCTTCTGTGCATTCCTTAGTGATTTATTTCCGAGAGGTCAGCAGTTTGAAGAGAAAATGTAGTGAAACATTCATAGGCTTCATTTGAAGTGGGGCAGCACACAGTGAAATGCTATACCAGCATCTGCTTGGTTTTTGGTTTTGTAGTTCTTGCTTGAGGAGAGACTATAACCAAAGCTGGGCAGACGGTGCTCCCAGACTAAGATAACTCTAAGAAGTCTCATCACTTAACCAAAACAGGATGAAACTTATGCTTCAACACTGTGATCCCGTGGCTTCTACACAGAAAAGCAGGATCTTTTAAGTGTGAGGCAACTGCTCTGCCTTCCCCATCCTGCTGATTTTCAAGCTCCCCAACTCACCTACCACCCGTGTAGGGAGGTGATTGCACCTCAATTACCTACAAACCACAAGCCTTTCTCGGCTCCCAAGGGCCCAGTGCATGTCTTAAGCATGCTCCTAACTGTTGGCATGGTTGTACTGGTTTCTTCTGAGTGCCCTGCTTTCTGCATGTGCTGGAACTAGAGCCAAATCAGCACTGACTGCTTTCTGAATGCACACAGGGGTTAGCTGAGGGTTACCTATAAAGACAGAATTTTCTACCTTCTAGCTCCCTGCATTCCTAAGAAAAAAATGTGCCAATTTCTCTCAGATGAGTAATATTTTGAGAGATGGGTGTTTCTGGCCCCCACATCCCCCAAGTACTGCCCCATAAATCCAGATACTGCACTCCCATTAAGCACTGATTATATGACAGAAATAGCATAATTTTTAACATAACTGAATTGGTTCTTTCCAATTAAACACGTTGTGAAGGACTAGTTCTGCCCTTGGTTTAGGTGATCGAGAGAAGGAAAAAATAAGACTTTCTGCTGTCCTAACAGTAGTGTAGTATATAACAGTAGTATGTATTATGCTCTGTGGACAAGCAAAAAGAAAAACAGGACTGATAGAAAGATTCAGTGATTTGTTTTATAATGTGAGGGATTTTGAAGAGAGCATATGAGAAAAGCCAGAAAAATGCTGCCAGAATCACTGTTTTTATGTTTCTAAAGAATTTCCATGTAATGATTGGTGACACAGTCTATCCTAGAAGGTAATACCAGGCTACACAGTCTATGCTACAAGGTAATATCAAGTTGGTTTCCCCACTCACGCACTGACTGATTATATAATATCTTAGTTCGTTATTCCCCAGTCTCTTAAGAAACGCAGAGTAAGTGGATATTTGATTACTCTGAGGGATATCCTGGTATCTGTATTGTAAGAAATCTGAATAAACTGGAGACTGAGTGCTCCAAGGGGTCAGATAAACAGATATTGATATTAATCTAATTTAAGTTTATTTAAAAAAGATAATAATATATTTATTTACTTTAAGAAAATGGCTTATGTAAGTAAATTGGCAAATAGGTCTGTATTTCTTTATTAGTGGATTTTATGTCTTTGTTTTCGGAGCATTCTGCTCAAATCTGAAACAAATTCCTCTCAGTTTGAAAACTTATTTATCCATGCTTAATACACAGCAGCTAAATTTTGGCTTGTTTAAGGGGATGCTCTGGAAATTTGGGGTTGCCAAATTTTTACCAGTCACAAAAAAATTTTAGAAGAGTAGTCTCCATATTTGTCACTTCAGCTTTCAACATGAATGTACAAACTCAGTTTAAAAAAAGTTGCAAGCTTCTGTTGCAATATGAAGCTACAGCACTATCATAAGTCATTTCACATGGCAAAAAACTAACAAAGCTACAGGTCATCTTGATTTGTGTTTTTCTTTCTTGCTTTGAAGTATATAAAATTGTAGATGAAGAATTCTAGCAAAACTGAGTCCTTACAGTGATTTGTACGAGCATGAATACACCAGTAAAGACCAAAAAATTCATATTTTTAAACTACTACATACATGCCCATCCCAGCGTGTAATATTTGCAGGCCTGTGATATTTGTAGTCCAGTATAAACTGTTCTGTAAAAGTGAAGATCAGGATAAACTATGGAACTCCTGGTGGGAATTCTATACTACAGTGCATTTGAACTATACAAATCAGCAGATGACAAAGAAATGCATAGTAGAAACTCACAGGTATGACCCAGACTTGCAGTAAATATGGACTATGGAGACCACTTTTAACATCCAGTTAAGTCTGTAAGAATTTATTGTAGAATTATTATAGACTAAGAGAAACAGACTGCTAACAGCACCTTATAACATTACATTTTTAACCTTATGAAGTATTATGCAATTCAAGTAAAACATTTATCTTGCAAGCTCCTTGTTTCTTGCTTTGCAGTTTTTCACAGAGCCAGTGACAGCATTAACATTTCTGCATCTCAAAGATGGCAGCAAATCAAGGTGCATTTTCAGTTCTTGCTTTCTTCACTTTCTTCTCAGTTCTTGTAGGTGCTTCTTGCCAGTAGCTCACTTCTCAGCTTGCTGTAGAAGGCAGGAGCTTCTGTGTACAGCCTGTATTGTTCATACATTGCCTAGTTATGCTGATTTTTGAGTTGAGTCCAAAAATGTTTTACTGGCTTCACGCTTCGTGAGCAGAAAACAGAATTTTAACATTTAATTATTAGTTTGGCATGGTTATTTTTTAGATTTCAGTTCCATGTGAAAGTCAAAACACCAAACAAGCTGAAAATCGCCACCTCAAGTGTTTCATGTACAGGCACAGCACAGGCAAAGCATAGGTGACATACATAGTTTAAAAAAATAATAAAGTACTAATGGTACCAAAGTTGTCATAGCTGTAATGTCAAAGGTATTTCCTTGTGTTATTCCTATGGCGAGGAAACATTGCAAACTTCCCAGGTGCTACTCACTGAGACATGCACTACATTTTTGTTGTTCCCAGGCTGAAGTTACTTCGGGAATCAGGGGCACACATACACAGCACTTTCCCGGTTTTCCTCGTGGGAGAGAGAGGGATGCCTCCCCCGCAGGGGGCTCAGGCTCTGAACCTCCCTTCACGCCACCGCTGCCGAACATGCCCCCAGGCTTCACTATTTTAGAAAGAAAAAGGGCTGAAAAGAGCCGAGTCCCCACTGTGTTTTCAGAGGTTTGCAGGGTGCAGCACCTCCATCGGAGTCCCGAGCACAGGTGTGAGGGAGGAGGTTCTGCGTTTTAACCTTTATACTGCTTTTCTGCTTGCTAATTGCCCCTTATAGAGACACTCCCCCACCCCCCTCGGCAGAAGTGGCACTCATATTATTTGGGCTTTCAGCATGTCAGTGCATGCCACAGACACTGCCTCAGTTATAATAAATACACATTTTGTATTTTTTTCCCTTACCTTTAGGTTCTCTACTATAAGCAGTTTGTGATGCTATAAAAACGTGTGTGTGCGTGTCTGTGTGTCAACACACAGCTGAGACCAGGGCATCCCACAGCTGAGTTAGATGGGAGTCTGAGAAGGACAACATTATCCCCCCCATCTGCCATGAGGTCAGATACTTCCGAGAGTTTTCTTTAATTTTCCCTCTTCGTATGGGCTATGGTTGAGAAAATATTTGCATTCAGGAGGAGCTCTCAGTTAGTACTGGACATACAACAGATTTGCAGTTGTGTTTTTCTGTAACTGGTTCTTTAGGGGAAAAAAAACCACAAGAAACCTGACTTTCTTAAGGCACTGACCACACTGAGAATGATGACTGTGGTTTTATTAAGTGTTATAAATGCATGGGAGAAACAGAACTGGCTGTTAACTTTGTTTCTGCAGTGATGTCATCTGGTGGCATTCTCTGAGATACACCTTTTCTGTACTCTTGGTCTATATGTCTTCCACAAGTGAGCCACATTACTCATTACATAAATGATTTATATCATGGTTTTAAAGCTTTTTAGGTATGATTCTGTCTTTGCTTAGCAAATTGTTATGTTTTCTTTTTGTGGATTTTTTTTTTGTTTTGTTGCTTCCATAATCCTCACGAGTTCCAATAAAGATAGGTATCCACTGCTTCCTATTTTATATGGAGAAGGCAGTTTAAACTTCTTTGAGTCTTATTTCAACTGTATGAGTCTTGGGCTTTCGCAGGATTCTCTTGTGAGGGATTTTTATTTGGAATTAGTAAGATTTATGGTTGCTTAATTTTCCTTCAAGAAAAAGTTTTCTTATATCTTGCATGTTCGTTCTAAATGATCCTAAAAATAATTTGTTTTACCAAAATAACACAACATGTTTTCAGGAACTTGACACCAAAACCCACTAAAAGCATGAGTCTGACAGCCCACAGCATTTTTTTTTAAATTGTACCATACACACACACATACCTATATATATATGTAAAAATTCTTTTCTCTTAAAGGTTTCCACATCACTGAGGGGAGTTCTAATGGTAACATTACTATGATTTTGAAATAAGTCTTTCTGTTCTTATTTGTGCGAGGAAATGTAAATGACAGTTTAAGTTAGAACCAGACTAAAGTCTTTTTTTTCCCTCATTCCCTTTAACTTTTCTCCATGTGAAATGACTTAGAGAGTTCTAATTGAAGCCAGAATACTAATATATTTATATTATGTATACAGTTTTTCAAACAGATATTCTTGCTCTTATTTCAAAATAAGTCCCATAAGGGTAATAAAAAGAAATAAGAAAAACAGCCACCAGCATCATTCTGGTTGGAAAAAAAAAAGTGTAATTTTCAAAGGCTTAGTTTATGTTCTTATTTTCAAACTACTAAAATCAGTAGCTGGATACGTCTATGAAAGTGAAGTTTTGGCATTGCATAAACCCCCAGATTCAGGGTTATGATTTTGCATTTTAAACCATCTGAACCTGTGGTTTTCCTGTGAAGTTGTCCAACGTGAACTCTGTTCAGTCTCCCCATTTGTTTCTGCAGCAGTCATTGTAGATTCACTTTAGTCCAAGACTGGGTTTTCCCAGACTGGCTTTAATGCTTCATTTTTTGAAACAAATGTGTTTTGTTTGTTGGGTTTTTTTTGGTTTGGTTTGTTGTTTTTTTTTTTTTTTCCCAGAGCAACTGTTATACATAAGGAAAGTAACTGTCTGCGGTTGTGGCAGGGCTCTTGTAGGACAAGTTAGTATATGATGGGGTGCTTTTAAGATCTAGTCCATAAACTGAAGGGAGCCTATGCTAAATAGATATTTTTGACAGTTGCTGACCAGTGATGAAATGTAGGTGCGTCTCGAAGGCAAATGATTTGTCTTCTACAAAAAAAAAAAAAAAAAAAAAAAAAAAAAAGAAAGAAAAAGAAAAAAAATAGACTTATTTCAGGAGACGTAGTTAAGCTGTGTTCTTTAGGGGGGAATTCAGGTACCAGAAATGGAGGGGATTTCTTATTCAGAATTTTAAGGGACTGCCTGGTTTTACTGAAAGGCAGATGTCCTCAAAACAGTATTTTCTGTAAAACATTTCTGTCTGTGTGAAAGGCTTTTTAAATTTAATTGTTGTCTGATTTTAAAGGCAGGACAGCAGGTAATTTAGGTAGGCCCTAACAACAGTGTTTTGTTATGCCAGTTTAATACTGCAATGTTGACATGCAATAGCATTACTCTTATCCCAAGATGTGTTTATTTTTAATCCTTGCTGTTATCCTTGAATTTTCAAGTTTCTAGCCTGCTTATCAGTTTTCTCAGAATGGTCTTGAGAGTCTCCAGGTTTTGAAAGAAGCCTGTCTCATAATCTGCCTCTTTGTCCTGCTCACTTAGCAATTCAAATGCAGAACAAGGAACTGCTTATACCAAGGCACCACAAATAGAATAAATAATAATAAAAAAACCTCCAGATAATCATGTACAAGTAAAATTCACCAAGGATCTTGCACCCCTGCTATTTGGTTAGATTTGTAACCACGACTCTCTGTTTGGTTGTTATTATTCTCAGGATAAAGTGGGATCAAAGAGATTTTTCTTTCTACGGTGTGCATTTGCCTTTTATCTGCATTAGAAAATAAGTGTGAATATTTACCGTTGTATCAGTAGTTACTTGTTTGCACTTCTGTATGCACACTTCTCAGACGAAATTGCAGCTTTTGGTGGTACCTGTGACACCCAGACACTGGCTGATCTCTCTGAAATAGGGTGGTCATGAATGTGGGGTTGGATACATGGAGGGTAAATCAGTCAAGAGTGTCCTGTGTCTAATTCTACAGATATGTAGTAGGGCTGAATGCAGTGACTCCTGTGTCATCCATATGTATTGAGATTTAAAAGTCCTACGCCTATGCCCACCACAGACTGTAGTGTGAGGAATTCTGCTGCTCCTCTGAGAATTATATAGGTGCCCGTAAATTATATAGGTGCCTGTAAATCCCTTTGGC
This sequence comes from Pipra filicauda, assembly GCF_003945595.2. Taxonomy (NCBI): domain Eukaryota; kingdom Metazoa; phylum Chordata; class Aves; order Passeriformes; family Pipridae; genus Pipra; species Pipra filicauda. The sequence goes on along the minus strand of NW_024105087.1, from coordinate 4,693,908 downwards.
AAAATGAATTTGAGCAGAATGGAAGATAATTGAGAGCCCCTCGATGATAATGCATTTTCTTAAAGTTTATTTTAACAGTTTGTTCAAATAAATACATAGTGTTCAACATGAAGAGTAACCAAAAAGAAAAAAAATAAACCACGTTTGCTGTTCACCCATGAAACAATGAATTTTAGTTCAAAGTTCTAAGTAGATCTGGTTCTGTTGGCTGTACTCCCTGTTCCCTGTACAAGGCTTTTGCACTCAAAAAATGGAAATGGCAATGTGCCATGTACCACATATTAAAATTGCACTGTTCTAAAAGCAAGGAAAAAAGTACTTTGCAGCACTTTCACTTATCATTTAGTGCCAGCTGGCAGTGTGGGATTGGAAAGGCTACTGGTTAGTCTTTTATATTTGGTCTTGGTTGCTGTGTGATAAATAGTAGGTCTGTCTTCCCTGACACCTTTTAAACTAGGATCTTGAACTGTTTCACCCCTGCCCGTGGATGGGAAGGGTTTAAATAAATAAGACCTTTGCAGGTGCTGTGAAGCAGGCTTGTGTTATACAGTTTCTTTATATGGCTGTGCTGATATACACACAGGTATTAATGCCAGTGAACCTGTGGTATGCTACTTGCAGTGTGTACTCGTTCTGTTGGCCGTAATCAAAATTAAATTAAAAGACAAAGCCTCACGTACTCTAGAAATGCAGACCCCAGCCTATTCAAAGGGAGAGATTTTTAAAAAATGGCTAAATTCTTTAAAACAGATGCCTTGATGTTTTCATCATGTTCAAGAACTTGTATTGCTGAGGAATACAGGTAGTGAAGGTAGCTCTGTGTGCAGCTGCAGCGGGAAATGGCTGGAGCACCAGGAAGCGGCCCAGGGGTGCCCGGTCACCCAGAGGCTCAGCAGGAGCCAGTGAACATTGAGAAGACCCCAGACGAAATATCACCATTGGAATGGGCACACAGACTGTGAGGGTAAAAAACCCCGGGACTCCTTTTTTGGGCGTCCCTCCCCTGAGGCAGCAGCTGGAGCTGTTATGGTGTTGCTGCACCATGATTAAATTACTTAAGAAGTGTGGGACTCTGCTATGGGAAAAATGGGGCTGAGCCAGTGAGGGAAACCTGTTTGTGTTCGTGCGGGGTGTGTAGGGAGTCAAGTGGGGCACCCCTCGGGTCACTGGAGCCGCCTGCTGCGAATGCATTGCCAGCAGCGAAAGTCTCAGGTGCCAGGATGATACTCTGATTCCTCTTTTGAGAAGCTGCAGCAGTGAAGAGCAATTTTGTTTTGTAAGGCACAGATTTGCATAACAATTAGCTAATGGTCTGCCTAAGGGCTGAAATGTTACTGCTGAATTCAGTGCTGAATTCCAGAGCAGGCCCTAAGTGCCTGGTGCAGAGAGCAGGGGGATATGAAGGTGTGCATGTTCTCAGAGACCTCATGTAGCAAGAGGTATGTGGGAGTACAAAGGTGATGACAGCAGGAGTTCAAAGTTCTCTGATTTATTTAGGTGACTTCAGAATGGTGATGCAGGTTAACACCGGCTTGATTCTGTCGTTTACAGTTACCACTGAAGGATTTGTGGGTTTCCAGTTTGTAGTCATCCCATGTGTATTAATTTAGGTACCAAACACTGTCGACCTGTAGGTCTAAGGGCTGTAATGGTGGTACTCCTGATCTGTATGAGTGATAGGATTTTCCTGGCATGCCACCAGGCAAGACTGTGCTTGTTGGAAGTCAATATAAAAAAAACTGCCTCATAGGGAGCACATGCATCTCTCACTTTTTTCTACAACCATAGTATGTATGGCCAGTCTTCGCGAGCGAAGATTTGGGAAAGGTCATTAACCCTTCGAGCCTGCGCAGTGGATTTTTTAGGTGAGACACAGTGTGCGCTGAACTGAGCCCACCCTTTAATCCTGAGGTTCATCTGCCGGGGCCGAGCAAGCTTGGACAGTGGCAGTGAGGTCCTCTGGACGTAGGTTTGTTTAGAGTGACCTTCTCTTAGATGGATGGCCTTACAGGGCTGACGAGCTCCATCTGCCCGGGGGAGTTTTTACAACCATAGACAAATGTGGAATAAACCTTTTCTTGTAAGAGGCTACTGGGCCACCAGGCTGTGTGCTTACAGTTGTGAACCACACAGTAATAGAATTTTTGTGGCTTTTCTCTTTCACTGTGTAACACATATGTGTATGTATACACTTATTTGTATAGTGTGTGTCTATATGTATGGAAAGACAGTGGAGAAGCTGGACTGTTTGTGGTGAAACTGCACTATATTCCGTGCTGTACTGGGATAAAAGGAGAAGGTCAGTGATGTAGGGCAGCTTAGACCCAAGAGAGAACTCCTTTTAAATTGAGTGTGGTGGTTTGTATTATGTTATATGCAGGAACAAAACCAACAGGGAGTATCTTGGAGGTCTCTAAGTGCAGCCAGGTGACTGTTGGCATCCAGCCCAAAGCTGGTGTGCAGTCACCGCCATTCTGGCATACTCGGGGAAAAATGGGAACCAGAAGTAGTGTCTGCCTGTATTCCCACAGAAGGAAGCCGAATTATAGCATATTAAGCCGTAAAGAAACTTTTTTTTTTCATTTCTGTAAGGATCAGAAAAGTTCCAAAGCATATATAAAATAAGATCATTGGAATATGGATTAATAATGACACTCAACTCTTTGAAATCCTATTTGGTTTCTCTGCCCTTCACAGGTGGGTTCAAAGTAGATTACTTTTAAGGTCCCTTCCAACCTAAACCATTCTATGGTTCTATGATACCAATAATTTGGAACCTGAAATAGAAATTGTCATATCTTCAATCTACTTAACTGTAATCTTTACTGACTTGAGGACTTTTTTTCTGTGTTGGGACATGTGCAATGTGGGGAAAATACTTGCTCATAATGGGCTAATAATAGATTTTGTAAGGTACAGTTACGTTGCCTCTGTGTTTACCTGTCTGCAAAATGCATGCCTGCAAAGAATTTGAAAATAGAAAAATTACGTTCTGAACATGGGTTTCTATAGTTTTGTGGAAATCAATCATAAAACTTGAATGACATGAACACATAAAAGTAGGAGGTTTTTTTGCTAGCTTTTGTATATTATTGGTGCCTATGTAAAAAGGGCTGCTATATATATATGTATATATTTGTGAAAAAATAGATTATATTGGAAGAATTAGCCATGTTTCTCCATCTGGGAAAGGTGGGGGAAAAAGATAATTATCTATTATTTTTGTTTAGATCTGCCTTTTCAAGAAGAGATGCAACTACAGAAAGAAGGTGTGGTGGCTGTACATCACTGTGGTGTTGTCTTTTCTGTAAAGATGTGCAAATGGACCAACTAGTCTTGTGGTAAGTTATTACTGGCAAAAAGCAAACATGAAACACTTGAATCATTCTCTTAGCCTGTATAAGGCAAACTGCTTCAATATTTTGGTCAGTGGGCTGGTGGAAACAGTCCTGTAGCTGGTTTTGGTTTAGTCTCTATTTACAATAAACATTTCACTTAATTATCTTCCATTCACAATAGTAAAAAACCCCACAATTTGCAGGAATAACAGGAATAATTAGATTTAAAAGTTTTGCTTCTTTCAGAAGAAATGAAGTTCTAAAGGAAGGATGCAAGCAAAAAGCAGAAGAGAAGAAGTGAAAACACTATAGAAGGTGACTGTAGTGTCCCCTTTTTTAAACTTTTTAAACTTTTTTAAATTGCACTCACACATAGCACAAGACTGTGTCTTCTAGGGCAGGAAATAAATAGTTTGGTAATATCTGTTACCTGATACTGTTCATTGAAACACAATAAAACTAGGATAATGGTATCCAGTCTGTAGCAATTGGAAACCGCCACATGACTGGCACCTGGCCTGCACATAGGTTATGCCTGTCTGAACAGGCAGGAGTAAGGTGGCACCTAGGAGGTAACACATGTGTGGATGAGCCAAGATAAGCCAATTTTCACCAGCTAGTAGCAGCAGTAAGATTTTGGACCAGTCTAGTCTTGACTTGTGGAAAGCTCTGTATAAACAATAGTGATGATCTTAGGGAAGAAAGAAATAGCCTATTTTGATTGAAACTTCCTCTTGTTGAAAAGCTCCTTAGCTTTATTTAATCTACCTTGGAGAGTAAAAATCATCAAATAGTTGAGAGCCACCCTGACATATTAGACTCATGTATCTAATATTTGACTAATATTTTTGATAAGTGATTGATCTTCAACTCTTAGAAATCAAGCAGTAAAAAAAAAAAAAAAACTTGTTTGAAATTTTGAGACTTGTCTGTGGCTTATCCCTCATTAGGGTGTTCTCCAGTTTGCTGTGAAGAGCCATTGCAACAGGGTCAAGTGTTCACAATCTATATCTTTTTACATACATAAAGCTGTAAAGTCTCGTCACTTCCTTATCTTGGCAACTGAAATTCTATGCCCTTCTGTATATAGCTGATGAGATAATCACCTACATCTCTGTTAAATGTAGGGGTTGAGAGACAGGGTAGAGCTGTAACTATTGCAAAGCTGAAAACATTCATATCAGTTAAACTGTGCTCTTTGTGGCTGCAGCTGCAACTACTTTATTTAGAAAAAGAAGTCAGAGAGAGAATGTGAAAGGCAGTGGCTGCCATCTTAGTGGCTTTGCAGATTCAGGTCTGAGTTATTTTTGGTGCTCCAAAAACTGCTTCTGCCTGCTTAAACAGTTGTAGGAACAAACCCGAGAATCTTCTTTTTCCCCTTTTGTGATACTGCACAAGTGAATTTTTCTCCTGTGCTTTCTCTTTCTGACTTTGGGGTTTGCATTTGCTTCTGTTTAGGGAATCCAAGCCTGTCACTGCCTGGAAAAGTGGTTCTGCCACTGAACTATTAGCTAGAAGTGCTAATAGTTTTTCCAGCTGTGCTTAAAAAGCAAGCAGGACTCCTCTGGCTATTCACAGAACACCAGGATTCTGAGAGGAGACCTGGACTTTTTGTGTTCTAGACACAGAAAGGAATTGATATATAGTGCAGTGGCAAATGTTTCTTCGAAGATAACTAGCTGGTTGTCATCCTTCATGCCTGTAGCTTTAGATAAGCTTGGCTTGAACGCCTGTTTCTCCCCAGACATTGTGAGGGAAGCACTGAAACACAACTTTGAGATCTGGATTCTGTCCAGGGAATCGCAGGCCTGAAAGACAGATGTGTCAATGTGCCATTCCTAGGTATCTAGGTTTCTTACTGAACCCAGTGATGTTAAAAGAACTGTAGTAAATTTTGGGTTTGGTGAAGTGATCTAGGGCAGCTTTGAAGTGGCTATTTATGGCAGACACTCTGTTGAGTACAGTCCCCAGTGTGAAGGTTTTGTTACATAGCATTTTGTCCATCTGTTCTGTGATTTTGAGGATTTTTTTTTTTTTTTTTTTTTTTTTTTTTTTTTGTGATGGGGAAAAAAGCTAAAATTACTTTGGAATTTGTTCCTACTCCTTGCTGCTTGTCTAAGAAGGAAAGTGAAGGGAAACTTAATGACTTTAACAGGAATTTCCTGGATTGGCAATCCTTACTTTCTCAGTTAACATTTCAAGAATTGGGGTTTTTTTTCTCACATCTTCTTTCCCAGTCCTTTCAATGCCAGTTGAAAACAAAAGTATTATTATAAACTTTTGCTGGATAACCACTAAAAATTACTTGTATTTGGCAGCAATTTCCCCATACTACCATCACTTCTGGCAGTAATGGTAACTCTTGGTAACTTGCTTTTATTTTTCATGTGTTTTTAGCACAAAATCTTAGAACTTCTCATCTCATTTCCAACAATTTTCTGTGTTAATGAAAACACTTCTTCAGAAAGCAATGCAACAATGCATATTATGAGATTATCTTGGAGAACTGTTGGTTTAAAAATACAGACAAAATATATTTCTATCTTAAACGAAAAAAAAGGCTGAACAGATGCAAAAGTGGATCAGCTTTGAACTTTTTATAAGAAATGCTGTTATACCTATATAACCATTCTAAAGACAGCACAGCTTTTTCTGTGGTTCAGTTAATAAATATGTTTGCAGTTGAAAATTATTAAAATTTTATTTAATAAAAGTCAGTTGAAAAAAGGAGATATGTAAGCACTGTTTGTGTAAACTTGATTTATTGAATTTGTGCAGTAATCACTGAATTTCAGGGTAAATAGTTTTGCTGTTATCATTTATGCCTTTGTTTCCTCCAAGAGACTTTCTCACTAATTTCTGATTAATTCTATTATTTGATGGGAATTTCAAGTATTTTGCTTGATTTCAGAAGTAACTTTAAAAAAAAAGTTCTTTTCTTCTGAACCTTGCAATTTAAGAAGGTGGTAAATGTGATATTTGTGTTAAGGTGGTACCAGATTCAGAAGTGATGTTATTAACATTTATTACATTACATTTTTTAAATTAATGTTTTTAATACATATCATTTCTTTCATCCCAAAGGCACTTTACAAAATATGTGTATCAGCTGTCATCTACTAGATGGGTTAATGCTTTGGTGATTCCTCTAAATGACATATTGCATGCAAACAAAAGATCTTCAGTGTCTTAGTCAAGGTTGATAAAGATTCATCGAGGCACCTGGTGCTTTGTTTCAGGAGAGAAGTACTGTGCTTGGAAGGAATCCATGTCAAGATTACACTTAGAATCTGTGATCAAAAGGAGAAACAAAATACGTTTCGTGGGCAACTTCCAAGTCCTAGTTTCATGCTGTAACCTTGCTTTATCTGCCTGTGATAGCAACGAGAGATAAGTTGGAGTGTATCATAAATTGCAGCTTGACTTGGAGAGGACAACAGACATCTGGCTAGTGTAGAGTTGATGTCCAAGGACATTAGGAGCCCAAATAGCATCGATACCAGTGTGATATGAAATGCTGCAGAGAATATTGTCTGCTATCTAGCTCCTAATTCAAGAGGGATGTAGTTCTCCTTAGTATCCAGTGGCATACTGTCCAAGTCTGCATAGATTGACTTGGACTTTGTCCAGTATCTCAAATAGCATCAAGTACTTATGATGAAATGACAAGTTTGTGCTTCATAAGGCTCACCCAAGAGTGTTATTTGGATTAAAAGTGTACCATTTCCATAATGTGTTTCTTTTGCTTGAGTTCAGAGCAAATAAGACAAATCGCTGAGGGAAAAATGTAGGGGATAGACCTGCCAGGTAGATGTCAATAGGTTGTGTTCTCTGTTTTTTCTCCTGAATTTCAGCTCCAGTAAAGTAAACATGGGGTGTCATGGAAGTTTGCAATGGCCCTCAGCAAAAATCACTGCAGACAAATCAATCCCCACAGTATGTTAATTCTTAGGACTCAAAGGCAGAGATCCAGTGCTATTTTTCTCTCTAAAGTGGCCAGTTGCTAAAATATAATTTAGAACCTCTCTTTTTCTCTTGAAAGGAGATCATAGAATTTTCTGCAGATTCTGACTTTGATTTTGGTTTTTTCTTTCCAACAGTCAGTTATCTATTTCAGTAGATGTTAAGAAAGGTCAAAAGTTAAAGATTAACTTTCTTTTGACTTAAAAAACAGGAATAACAATTTTTTCCTGAAATATTTCCACCCTGTCCCACCATGAAAGCATACTATGATGCTGCAGTCCCTCTTCAGTGATATAATTAGATCAGTTATAAGAATAGTTCTTGAAATGGGCCTCTGCAAACTATTCTCAGTCAACAGAAGTGGTTCTTTAAGCCTTGAAACCTTCAGGCAGGTTATGGTCTTGCCTTTCCTGTCAGTAGAAATAATACAATGTTAAATTGAGGTGTGCCAGGTGCTTTTTTTATTTTATTTTATTTTTTATTGTTTATTTTCCAGCTTTGTCTAGGTTGTTATTCCCATCACTGACTGTAGATTTGTCTGAATTTACAAGATTGTGACTGTCTAGATCAGATACTTTTTTTCCAGTATAGGTACTCATGGACACTGATCACACCATTTCTGTTTTTTCAGTGAGGTAAAGAGAACAGGATCCTTTTGTTTCTCTGGCTTAGGCAGAATTTGCATGAATGTGTGAATTTTCTTCTTCCTTTTTTTTTTTCCTACTTGCTGTTTCTATGACATTCTTTGCAATATGGCAGAATGAAATGAAGAAGTATGCCGAGGCAGTGAAGAGGGGGAAGGGCTAGAAGCACAAATAGTGTCTAAGTGAAACAAGAATGCCTGGAAAACGTGAATAGCTCAATTATATCTGAGCTATTACTTCATTTATAAAATTGAAATATCTTGGCTTGAAATTGCACTCTTTGCATCACCGTTCTGCACCTTTGGGGAATTACAGACCTTTTGAGCAGAACCAGTCTGCACATTGTCCTCACTTAGCTGTTGTTTTTTTCCAGAATCAAAATTAAAATATGGTGCTTAATGCTGCTCTGCATAATGCTGTATGACAGAATCATCTGAGTATGTCATGGAAGTAACAACTCCAAGGGTCGTCTTCTGTTTCTCTTCAGCTGTGTCTACTGCTTTGATTTGACAAAGGCTATTTGAGAGTGACATTTGATTACATTTGTATCCATTCTACCTTCCAGTGGTCACTAATAGAGACCTTGGATTATGTTAGGAGTGGTGGAAGGAGGAGGAAGCAAGGTTTTTCAGGTACTCCTCACGTTTCTCTGGTCCCAGGCCAGCGCCTATGGCACAAAGTGAGAGATGCAGTCTGAGCTGCTCCTGCTCAGCTGAAGCAGCTGAGGCTCCCTTTGGTAGGTTGCCTCAGATGGGAAGGTTTCATGCTGATGCTGCTACAGCATCATGTGTAACAGGCACTCTCCTGCCTTTGTCCAGCATTTGAGAGCATTGCAAGCATGCCTTAGGCACCAAATGTGGAAAGCAAGTATGGTGAAGAGAATTTTTGCATACTTTGAGAACATGCATCCCATATACAGTGCTCTGGGTAGTTGACCTACCTATCTCACTGTGTTTTGCTGTGAATGAATTTTTTACAAATCAAATCCAAGTTTAGCTGTTCTATTTTTTCTTAACTCACAGGCAATGCTGGAGTCCTCAGGGCTAGTTTCTGTCTTTATGAACTGTGGTCTTTACAACTCCCTAGTTTAAGTGAAACCTTTTTGAACTATTTCTTGGGTTGGGGCTGAGAAAAAATAAAATGTTCAAAACCACTTTTTTATTATTTGATCATTCTGCTCCCAAAGGGGAACAAGAACACCTTTGAAATTGTGCATTTGGAAGAAATACTTGGGGAAACCAAATGCATGGAGGCAGTCAACCCAGATGCATTAAAATAAATGGATCATGTGCTGCTAATTTGGACATTCTGTGAACCTAGTCTTTGTTGGAACTGTTTGGTTGCCTTCTGGGAGCAGAGACTTGCTCATGTGCAAGCAATGTGAAATCAGGACTTGGTAAGTGCAAAGCATCCCCAGGTGAGCTTGAAAAAAAGTGGATGAGTTGTCCAAGCTCTTATGTGAGAATTAAGTTTAAGAAATGAAACCATTTGTGAGCAAGTAATGTACCAAGAAAACCTTTATAAGAAAAGGTGATACATGAAAAACTTTTGAAGTAACCCAGGAACCAGAGTTTTCAGTAGCAGAAGAGGTTTAGCCATCTCTCAGCAGGGAGCAGAAATCCATGTAGTTCACCAAATCTGGACGTGGATTCTTTTCCCATTTAGGTAAGTCTGTGCAACTTTGAATACAGCCATGTTTAGCCAAGAGAATTATTTGGCCCAGCTCTTCTAAATCCTACCTTAGGGAACATATTATTGTCATGGTAACATGGTGAAAGCTTTTACTGTAAACTCAAGATAGAAATTTATATTGTTTCAAAATGTATATTTGGAGCACAGCCTGTTAATATCATCAATATTTATACAGCAGATAATATCTTCAGACAGGCTGGACACCATCTGTCACGGTCTGATTTCATTTTATGGCTGTAGCAAAGTGAACTGACAGTGTAGAATTTTTCACAGAAGTCAGCTGGAAGTGTGTCATGGTTTTCACATAAGCCTGTGAAAGGTTGTAAATGGTGGTCATGTATTCATGTTATGTAAACAGGGAAAGTACTTGTTTTGGGAGAGGATTGATTTCTGTTTGTTTGCATCCTGAAGCAAGTTTAAATTCTGTTTAGTGCTCTACTGTACTGCAATAATTTATAATTGAATCCTTCATACATGCCTTAATGTATCTCTGCAGGGAAAATTGAGCATGAAATCATTTGCTCTGGAAGAATTACTGAATACAGGAAATGGCAATTTTTATAATTAAATAAAACTTGGGCAGTTCATGGCATTATCTTCAGATGACAATTTAAAATTAAGGTTGTTTCCTTTTTCATAATAAACATTGGGTTTATGACACTTTCAGCATTTCATGTAATGTTTTATATCATTAGGACAACAAAACACCCATGATAAATTTATTCAAAATTATATTAGTGCGTTTTAGGTCATATTTATTTGCTAGGGTTTTATAGGACATACAACTCTTGACAATAGACAAACCAGTTTAAAAAATGGCAGTAGTATTATTGGGTGCTGAAATAGTTTTCTTGATATGTTTGTCATCAAATAAGTACTAAAATATTTTTCACTGAAGATGCAGTAACTGAAGGTATGGATGAAATAGTTTCATGCCTATTAAGAAGATCCTGTTTCCCCAATACTTGTATGGTTTGTTATTCATGAAGTTAATTCCCTTTACTGAAGTAAGTACTTAGCAGTCCAGTTTTGTACATGTAATTCACTGCCTGGTGAGATATATGTGCATCCTGCTGCTTTGTAGTTGGGGGCTTTTTATCAGGACATCATTTTTCTAATTGTGATGAGTGTAAAGACTTGAACTGTTCTAATTTGTGTATTCATATGCATTTGTGTGCACATTTCTCCTGTGCTAGTGGTTCTCTTGTTGCTGCTTAATATATTTATCTGCCAAGATTCGTTTTATCCTATACAAGGAATTGATTTAGCAATGTACGGGTAACAAAAAGCATTTTGACTTGAAGAACGGTTTTTTTCTGAACCTGCTCCTTTCTTCTGCTACATATAAACCAGGATTTCCATTTCTAAAATAATGCATTTCAGTAAAACACCAGATAGTCGCCTGATTTTGTAGTTGTTTGTACGATGTACAAGCGAGTGGTCAGTGCAACAACTTAGTCACTTACTGTTAGTCAGTCTGTCTTTTATGAATCCTTCTGAGGTATCTATTATGCTGATTTGCTGTGTCTTTCACTTAAAACCTCCCTTGTGAAAAAGCAAATCAAGTGAACTTGCCCAACAGCCGTGCCCTGCCCTGGGATATCCCCGCCTGTTCTCGGTGACCAGGCTTTGTCTCCAGTTACACTGTTTAAGTGCAGCAACTCCTTATTGGTCAGGCCACGTGAAGGTACTGTTTATTTACGTTGTTCTTTTCAACCTCAGAGTTAACCAAAAAGCTGACATGGTGCCAGTCATAGTTATTTCTCCATCTCACTTTAGTTCTGTTACATTTGTCCATTTGTAGAGCAAAGTTAAAGAAATCCTGAGATTTAAAATGTGCACTTCTTCATGGTATGACAGCGAAGAGGTAGTAGAAGGAAAGGGGGTGAAAGGAGAGTAATAGGAGTATGTGTAGCTTCTTTAGGTTTTTCAAAAGCCTCTCTCGACCACTAGTGTAATAATTATGTGGAAAATTAAATAACTTCAAAGGCCTCTTGATGGAGATGAGCACAAAATCTAAGATTATTATTTGTCTGGGGATACAGTCCAGCTACACTTTCATCAGTAATTTTTTCTTGAGAATGAGACAGAATAAAAGCAATGAAGGCTTCTTGCAAATTTTTGGATTTTGTTGAAACTAGCAGAGAAGTTTAGTGCAATGGAAGGTCGTATATCAGACAAATGAGAGTTGCGAAAAAAGTACATTTTATTGCATCGTCTAGCTTGAAAAATAACTTTGGCACAAAGAGACTCTTGGATTTCATGTAGAGTGGGCATATACCCAGGGAGAGCAGCAGTGGCGTGTTGTGTCTGGTTCCACAGACAGCCTGTGGCACACCTTCACTGTTCCACTTGAGAGTGCTAGGTTGCAACAGACTGGAATCATAGAAAACCAGGGCTGAAGGTGATGCTGAGAAATCACTTAGTTCTAGCTTTAGCACTGAATTGGATGGAAGAATTTGTTTTAGAAATTATTTGTTGCTTTATGCCTTAAAAAAATGAAAATGCTTGCTCGCTAGGATTTTTAGTGTCCTTAATTTAATATGATTCGTTTGGCCATTGAGAAGAATATGACCTCTGTAAGGCAGGCAGAGCTGAATTGGGTGTGTAGCAGCTCTTAAACCATCACAGTTTGCAACCCAGTGCATTAAGCCATTGCCAATTTCAGATTGCTTTAGTATTCTGGATTGCAAACTGTGGCAATTCAGGAGTTGCTACATTCAGCCATCCATGCAGCAGCAAGCTCTGGGAGAAATGGCATAAACTGCTTGAGCAACCCCAGTTTAGTCCTAGACATCACATGGATTACCTGTGAGTCACAGAGTGCTTCCATGGCAGGCAGAGTTAGTACTTCTGTAGTACTTCTGTCCTGGTAGGACCATTTCAGAAGATTCATATGAACACTCTTGAAGGTGAGCACAGAGTCACAGACATTTTCCTCTATTCTTTAAAAGCAGTGCTTAATTTTTATAAAGAGTGCCTCATTTACCTACATCTATTTTTATTTTTTTTAACCAAACAACATCAGCAAACAAGGAATTGCAAACACAGACAGACCAGAATCTCAGTATGGCAGTTATTTTTTTAAGAGTGATCTTTTCATTTGTATAAATACAGGACTGAATGTGAGCAACTCCTGACACCATTGTTCTCCAAACCTCAGTGTTCTCAATATCTCTTATGAAAATCAGTGACAGAGGTACAGTCTGATTTTCATCTCCTGTGCTACAAATTGTATGAACTTTGTTTTGGAATCCACATTTGAAGTGAATCAAGATGTTTTGTACTAGAAAAGACCAACACTGAGTGCTTTAAAGGCCCAAAGTAGGGATATAAGAGAGCATGTCTACCAGTTAGGGTTGGGGCAGCTATTCTGGGAAACAGGTGCCTAAAATTATTTAAATTATTTGACGTAAATTTTGTGCACTGTGTCAGGCCATTTCAGTGTTTAGCTGAGGCCTGATTCCAGTGTGGAATGCATTTTATGGCATGGCATAGTGATGTGTCTCAGCCCAGCCAGTAAACCATCTCTGCAGGACACTGCAAAGAGCAAGCTGTAATCATCATGAATGTGGAGAGAAATGCTGGTTTAGCTGTCGAGCTGGAGGAAGCAGCATCATTGGAAAAAGCAGCATTTGAAAAGCTGCTTTTTTCCATTAGATATGTTGTTTCAAGGACAAATACCCTAATTAATCTCCAAAGCCTCTGACACCTCTGCAGGAGCTTAGGCTCTTTGTTTCTTCTCCCTTTACCCAATGCCAGCCTTGTAATTATGTCAAAAGCAGCCACCTTTACCCTTTCTGCACCACCTATTTTCTAAGGCATTCTCCTGACTCGCACAATAGTGTGGGTTTTTTCTAGAAAAACTATTTTTTACTGTATCCTGAACCTTTTGGGTAATACATGTGTTTGGGTAAAATATGAGTATGGATGTATTTTTAAGAAAAAAAAGTCCCCTTTGCTTCAAGATGAGTGACAAACTTGTACATATATTTGTGTATGGTTGCTGTAGGTGTAGTCTTTCACCAAATGAGCAAAAACCTTTAATAGGTGTTTGCCATAAAGAGACACCCCCAAAAAAAGAGGGTAATATGTAGACTTTTTTCCAAGAGGTAATTTCATTCTGGTCTTTTGCCTAACAGTAATGTATTTCTAGAGTCTTGTTGAAGAAGATTCACAGCAGGAGAATTTTTCGGGGTATTCTTTCGTGATATTCTGTAGAATCTGGAAGGGATGGAATCTTTCTCAGAGTAAAAGGAGGCTCCTTTGCTCAGAGCCCCTCTGCCTTGGAAGCAGAAGTACTCATTTGTGCAAATATGATAGTAATGTCCTAGACACTGAGAGTAGATGTGCTATTGTATGTGAGAAAGAATATTATTACAGAGACAAAAAGGCAATGAAGGTTTTTGTGTTTCTAAGGATGATGTGGAATCTGCCTGTTTAAATTTTTGTCAATGTTGTGATGAGAGTGGTTTTTTTTGTTTTGTTTTGTGTTTGTTTTTTTTTTTTTATTTCAATATCTCGTAGTTACTACCAGTTACGGTTTCTGCTACATGTCTTGCAGCATCTTTATTGCCCCCTCTCCATCACTCAGAAAAAGTAGTTTAGTAAACTGTAGATTTATGAAGCTTACTCAGTCATATATGCTGTGGTTATTGAGGCCAGTAACTCGACACATTAAAACTATCAGGCTTATTACTTATGTCTAATGTGCAGGTGTTTGCAAACTGTGGTGGAGATTCTGCCCTGCTGCCCTTGGTGCCTCCTCAGGACACTGGTGACAATGGCAGGGTGCTCTCTGGGTACATAATGTACCTATGCATACTTCACTATTCATCATCCAATGTTCTCTTAATATAAAGCACAGTGTGGGGAGGACTTTCTGTGGTGATTGTTGGCTTGTGATAGAGCTGTTAAGTAAATTAAAAAAAAAAAAAGACTGTGCAGGAGAGTTATAACTATAGAATTTTTTTCTCACTGCAAATAAACGTGTTCAGACCTTCATGCATGTATATATGTATGCAGGAATGATACAGAGATCAAGATGAAAACCTTCACTTCCAAAAAATAAGAACACCCAGGAGAAACAGGCTAATGGAGAAAGGAGAGTGGTATGTGTAGACAGAAATGGGCAACCAATAGCTCAGGGCACAGCCACAGCCAATGACTTCACTTTGCCTGCAGTTAGGAGTTCCAGGTCATACAGGACTGTGTTTGGCTCTGGGTGTGGTAAAACCTAGGGAATATTTGGAGCACTGGTTGGAAAGCTGCAGTGAGTTCCTTTGTGTTCTTTTTGACCAATGAAACTGATGTACTGAAGGAAATGGTTTGGGTATTTTAGCAAGATAGAAAGTCACTATAATATAAGGAAAGGCATTGGGATTGTTCAGCCTGGAGAAGAGAAGGCTTTGGGGAGACCTAATTGCAGCCTTCCAGGACCTAAAGGGAGCCTACAAGAAAGATGGAGAGAGACTTCTTACAAGAGTGTGTAGTGACAGGACAAGAGGGAATGGATTTAAACTGAAAGGGGGTAGGTTTAGCTTAGATATTAGGAAGAAATTCTTTACTGTGAGAGTGGTGAGGCAATGGCATGGGTTGCCCAGAGAAGCTGTGGCTGTCCCATCCCTAGCAGTGTTCAAAGCTGGGTTGGATGGGGCTTTGAGCAACCTGGTCTAGTGGAAGGTGTCCTTGCTCAGGGCAGGGGAGTTGGAACTAAATGGTCTTTAAGGTCCCTTTCAACCCAAAACATCATATGATTCTGTGATAATATTTCTGACTAGCTCTTATCCCAGCCTAAATCTCATGGAAGTCTAGTCTCATGGAAGTGTAGTAGCCTTCCAGTGTACTTTTGTTGCTGTTTAATGTCAGAAGAGAGGAGACATCCTGTAGTTTGACGTAGGCAGAACAAATGTCATCTGCTTAACTTTTCCACTTGGGGACATTAGAAGTCATCACCAACTCTACTTGATTCTATGAGCTCAAAATGCAATAGTTCCTCTGTGCAATGAGACTTTTTAGAAGTGAGATTTGGGACATTCTAGTAGTGGGCACAACATATTGTTAATGGGGAAATCTCTAGCAAGTCTTTGGGCTCCTAAGGGACTCCAGGAGTTGCACTGCTTGTTTATGCAAGCAATAGCTGTGTTCTATAGTTGTGAAGGAGATTTGTTGTGATTTTTTTTTTTTTTAAATCTTTTTATCCCCCTCCCAAGCATGATACTTAATTGAATTTTAAGGATTTGGACGGTTTTTTTAGGGTGATGGGCATTTATGCCTTTGTAAGCAGCTAAAGTAAACAAAAGAGCAGATCTACACTGCTGTTACTACCTTCTCTCTGCGCTGCCTAGCTGCCTGATGCTGCAGATGTCTGAGCTGCTGCTGGTGAGTGCTACAGAAGGCTATTCAGCTTCCCTTTGCAGTCTGCTCTATCCCCTGATTCTCCAGGAGATACCGTAGCTGTGGCTGCAGATTAGATTTTTCTCTCCCTCCCCCTGCGAGACCTCTGTGTGCTTTGACGTCATGTGTGCTCCTTTCAGTTGCCATAGCAGCCCCATTCCCCAAGCTCTGCCTGTCTCCTCTGGTAGGTTCCACAATGGTACAGCCAGCATCACGCTGCACAATGGTTTCCAGGCAGTGAAAGAGCGTGATTCAGCAAGCCACTCTTCCCCCCCCCTCCCCTTTTATTTCATTATTATCAGACATTTTGCCTCCCCTTTTTCTGTTCTGACTATTTTGCCTCCCTGTTGCGTTCTTGGCTAAAACTAACCGACCCCTTCCCCCCCAGGCTTTTATTTGGTTCTTTAAAGGAAAACCGTGATTTACCTCTAAACCAGCTGCCCATCTTTTTTTTTGTTTTTTTAATTATCTATCATTTTTTTTTTTTTTTTTTTTCTATTATTATAAATAGCCCATTTTTTCCTCGGCACTCTTTGGAATGTGATTTAAAAATACCACCTAAAGTCGCAGTTTGGGGAAAAGGTTTCTGGACGAGGAGAATAGCTCGCAAGCAAGGAATGGTAGGTGTTGATGCTAATATTCTTTGACTAACTGCTTTCGCAGGGTGGGGTGATGAATATTGATTGCTGTTTAAAAAAAAAAAACAAAACAGGGGAGAGGGAGAGAGAGACACACAGGTTAATGAAGTAAATTGCTAACTGAAGCAAGAAGGCTGCACCTGTCCTTTTTGTGGCCAGAGAACCATCATTTTCCTGTGTTCGGGTGTGTATGATCTTTAATGTTTGGGCGCTGCAGGTGACCGGCGGTCGTGGGAGCAGGGCAGGGGGCACATCACGGATGGGAGTGTGATAGTGCTTTACCAGCTGGCTCATGTAAACAGTAGTGTTTTACTCAGCCTCATCACCTCTAACGCTGCTTGGGGGCTTTGGGGGGAAGGAGGTGTCTTGGCTTGCAATTCGGTAGAAATGTGTACGTTATGTGGGTTATGTGGTCCACACAGAGCCATATGAAATTCGAATGTGTAAAAATAAAAAGAAAGAGAGGATAAGCAACTATAGGAGATTGAGAGGGCAGAAGTCTTGGCCTTTTGCAGAGTGGTTGAATAGGAAAAAAAAAAGTCTGTGTGGGGAGAAGTGAGTGTTTGACAAACCTTGTCGGATGTGGGGATGGGGGTTGTTTTTAACAAAGTAGCCTTTAATCATCACTCTTCTACATTACTTGGGTGCCAGTGAACAACTTGGCCCATTGGGTTTTACAGAACCAACAAGAGCTTTCAGGGGAAGTGTTTACAGCAAGCTACAGGCCAGTTATTTTAAAAAAGAGAATTAATTATCTGTAGATGCTGCAGAGAAATCAATGTTGCTTTGCAGGGAAATCCTCTGACAGCAAAGCTATTTCTACAGGAAGAAATGTTGGTTTTGTTTTTTACAGCAGAGAGACATTATTAAAAATAATACAAATTTTGACTTGGATAATTAAGTGTTAGAGCATTGTTTAATAAGCCGGTGGTGCTTCCAGTGAACCATGATGGACATGTTTCACAGCATTCATGTACAGAGTGATTGTAAGCTTGTTTACATGGGCTCTTTTTGCTGCATAGCTTCATGATATCCTCAGTGCAACCTTCCCCTCCTCTGGTATGTTCACTGTGAGTTTTGCCGGAGACTTTTTTAGAGACAAACTGATGCTATAAAAATACAAATTTTGAAGAAAATGATGGCATAGAGTAGAGATTTATTAGCAGGAAAATACAAATTAGTATATTGTAAATTATCAGAGGAATCTGCAATCAGCTTGCTGGAGGACACAGAGCTTGTCCTGAGAGCCCAGCTTCAGAAAAAGAGAACAGGATGGTGTAGGTACTGCACAGGGCTGTTTGTCTCTGCTCACATGTAACCTGTCTTTGGCCCCTATGCCTTGGGAAAAGTGGAGTGCACCAAACCTCTCGTATTTTAACCCTCTTTCAAAACACTGCTGGGTAGTCACTGGTCAGGAATACTCTGGAGTAATATTTTCTTCTGTGGTCCTCCTGCTGTGTGCTCTCTTCCTGCTAGGAAAGGTGGCATAGAAATACCTTTTCAATAGGCTCAACTAATGACTTTGTCTTACAGGGATGCAGATGTGAATGACAAAGGTGATTTGACCTCAGCCATTAAACAATATTCTTTTTCTCTGATTCTCAATAAACTGCACTCGTGTGCATTGTTCTCTCCTGCTGTTTCAGAACATGCATAATTTGTCAGGGTCCTGTTGTAATTATGGTTTTGTTGAGGAGTATTAGGATTATCCTAAATAGGATAAGGACAGAAATCACTTACCATGAAAAATAAGTTACCTTCAGCTGCCTCTCTGCCTGCTTGAAAAACGTCCTTCTCATTGTTAAAAAGCTCCTTCAGTGCACACACACATTTTTATGAGCAGACCTTGGGGATGAGTGTTTTCTTGCAGGTTTGGGCTTTTTTTCCCTCTTTTTTCCACAGTCAGTGCTTGGCATGTTTGCAGCCCTTTTTTAGAGGTTTAACAGTACTGGATCAATATACCATCAAGCAGTGTTACAGTTCTGGGATCTGGCTTGTGAAAGCAAAGAGAGTTATCAAAATTTCACTGCCATGGTATTGGACAATGTCATAAAGTTCGTCTGTAGTTTGCAGTCCATTGCAAAACTCATCCAATTTAAGGAAGAGCTAAAGGATGCCCAAAGGAGGATGGTTTTAGCATTGCTTTTGCAGATGACATTATAGTTTTGTTAAGACTTGGAAGACAGAAAAGCTGCATTTAGGGAAAGATCTCCAGCTTTAAAATTGGTAACCTCTTAAATTGTTCAGTAAAAACTACCCAGTTCTTTAGACAATTCCAAATTACAGAAAATATCACCAGCTTGTTGATAAATTTTCAAATCAAAGTGAAGTGGTTTTTTGTTTGTTTGTTTTTATGGCAAGCGTTCTATATCCGTAACCCCTCCCATTCCACTGATTACATTTTGAGCTTATAATAGCACTACTAGAAATGATGTCCTAAAAGCCTAGTGATTGCAGTATTACCACAGTTACTGCTCTGTTATGTCATCAGGAGTAAAGGAGAGAGACAGTCTCTCCCTGTATTATTGGACAACAATACTGAATATGGATATAACCTGGCTTTCAATGCTCATCGTCTGCTACCCTTATCTGTGATTCTTGCACACTTACGGTTTTGAAGACTACTTGCAAGAAAAATGAGCCTTCATGAAAGGGCAGCAGTCAAAATTAAAAAAATGCTGCACTTGCTGTGAATTCCTTTTTTTTTTTTTTTTCCCCCTTCTGGCAGCACCATCTGTGGAGGCAGATATAAGAAAAAGTCTCTCACAGAAACAAAATCTTTTGTACTCGATTAACCGCCTGAAACCGATGGTCTAAAACTGAAAACAGCATACAATTTTAATTAGTGTGAAATATCAGGTGTTAGGGCTATGTTACCTTTCTATTATTTGTGATAGTGAGAGTAAAGTAGAGATAAAAAGCAGTACAGGGGATGGGACAGAACTTCACAATCCCCTGTCCACTATTTGCAAAAGTTACACAGCTGTCCTTGAGTTGCTGTACTGTGTTTTAGCCTGATAGCTGTAAGCTTTGTTAGCAAGCTTTAGAATCTGTCTTGGCCAGTTGTTAGAAGGGAAGAACAGGAAATTCAGGTCCCAGTACTTTCCAGTCTTATTTGTTTGTTATAAAATGAAATTTTTTAAGGAAGAATTTGGTGTATGAATTCACCAGTGGTGGTGGTATGTTCTCCTCGGCTTCATCTCTACAGAAGGGATGTAAAGTCATGAAAAAAGCTGGAGGTTCAGAAGAGCCTTCCAGTCAAGTCAGTAGCTGCTTCACCAGGATTCTACCCTAAGAGGTCAGTAATCTAGGAAATTAAGAACTGCAATTTGAGGTGGGGTTTCAGGAAACCTGAGTTCACTGGACCCAGTTCAGTGAAGTGTAGTCGGGCCTCTCTTGTTAAGTAGTGATTTTCTCATGAGGATTTTTAATCTTCTATTTTTAGTACAAGGTTTCAGTTCTCTTCTAAGATATTTGAAAACCTGTTGTGGTACAGGGGTAAGAAAATGTTGCCCAAACCTTCCACTTAATAGTAATCTCTCAGTTTTGTTCAGTGGTGAGACACCAGAGCACTGTGTGTTTGATTGTTCCACCTTTTATTCACTGTCTTAATACCACAGCATTTGCTTTTTACCACATTTTTTGAGGTTGTCTCTCATGCACTTTGGCAGTGGAACTTCTTTTGTAACGTTTTGTTGTTTAAGAGGATGCTAGTTTGATAAATAGCAGTAATTCTCAGGCCTTTTCTTATGCCTATATGTGTCCATATCACACAGTTTTTAAAGCTGTTAATAATGTCACAAGTCAAATTTAATTTCCATTCCCAGGTATCGATGACAGATGACTGTGTACATATTTCAGCTTGTTATAGGTAAAGTTTCTGCTCTTCCTTATTCCAAAGAAAAATTTGAAGATCTGACCTGAGAAAGATAGTATAGAAACAAAAATAATTATTTTAGAACAGTCTTATGACTTTTTTCATCACCATCTGTTGCAATTTGAACAGACTTGAATATGTGCTCCTGAGAAGTAGGGCCTTGATTTTTTAATTTTTTTTTTTCCCCTTTTTGTGCTGGTAGGGGAATAACCATGACACACCTGCCCCACTTAAACAGCACTTCATTCTGCACTATTTTCTCTCTCTAACCTTTCTTCTTTGCATGGAAGAAGGGAAATTTATGGTACAGATACTGCCTGAACTGGATGCACTATGGTATAATCAGAGAAAAATCTTAAGTCTTTGCTATATGGTGTGCAGATGCTGATATTCTGGGTTAGTTTAGTTTTCTGAAATTTTCTGTTTCTATCAGATTTGAAAAATAAACCCCAAATATTTCTTTCTCTTTTTTTTTTGTGCTTAGGGCTAGTATTAGAAACCTGTACCAACAGCAGGCCAGACTCAAATATCAGCTATGGCAACCCATGCATGAAGTTGATGCCTTTGAACTATTTCCTATAGATGAGACATAGCACATACTGTGGTGAGTCAACAATGTATTTTATTAAATGATACTCCTTGGCAAAAAAAAATGCCAAATGCCAAAAAATGCTTAATGCCAAAGTGCATGCTGATTTTTTTTTTTCCCTCCTTTTTCTGTTTTTGGTGGGGGGTGGAGGGAAGGAATATTATTGTTAAAACTTCTTGTAATTTTTAGTACACATTAGCATACTACTGTCATCTTATAATGAGTTTTTCAGGTGTATATTTTAGCACTGTATAATTATCAGATGGAGCACATCAGGAATGTGGTTTCAGTGCAAGTTTTATTATAGCAAAATAATTTTTAAATGATCCTACATATGCAGAATTCTGAGCACTATTTAAAATAGTAAAATCTGTTTTACTACTGTAAAATCCACTATTTTACACCGATTTTTCTAACTAATGTTTTGCACCTTTTTGATTTGGCGTGGGGGAAAGGAGAAGTTACTATGTGTCTCTGAGATAACTGAAGAAGATTGTGATGAGTCCTCATGGAATTTTTGGACATGTATCTCTTTATCCTTGGACAGGAAAATAAATCCTGAGAATAGTGATGAAAAGCAAATGGTCTTTATAAAAATACTCTTTAGTTTTAACTATCTTAAGTCTGCTAATAATTTCAATGCGTGTTTCTTACATAATAAGTCATTTTTGATTCTGATAATTTCTTTAGGGTGGTTTTGCTATACCTTTGGGAGATGAGGAATTTTTAGATTTCTCGTGTAATCTCAATAGAGTTATTGTGAAACCTTGTTACTCTTGACGGTAGCCAATTTTCTGCTCCAAAAAGGTTTATATTTTTTTTTTCACCCCTAATACTATCTAGATGTGTGTCAGTGCAGCCACCACAACCAACACAAACTGAGGGTCAATGGCTTTAAAAAGAAGCCAGAGATTCAAGTTGGTCTGTAGACTTCAAGCAGGTCTTACGTGATTTGGCCTTTATCAGTGGCCAAATCTTACTCCTGATGCTATTGCACCAATAAGGTGTAGATCCAAGTCCCTGAAGTGTTTTTACTGTTCTGTAAGGAGATAGAACTGTTACTTGCAGATGAGGCAGAGAAGGAAATGCATAGCACACACTGATTGGTGGGCAGCAGTGGCACGAGGCTGATGTAACAGTGATGAAATGAGTGCTCTGGGGGCATGCCATTTTCATCCTTGGAGAAGCTGCTGGAAAGAATTAAACAGGTGTCAGCTAAATCTATTTGACTCTGCTTTGAAGTGAGGTGAGTGGCAGAAAGCAGTGCCTAGTAGTTCACTGAGAGAACATGTGTTCTGTTGCAATCTAAAGGGTTTCCCAAGGGGAGAAGCCATATGCTGGACATTTGTGGCATGAAGAGTCCCACCCTGGACTTCCACTTGTGGACATCCAGTGGAAGCAATTTATTTTAGCATTTATGTAGAACTTTAAAATCTCTCTGTATTACTACTATGATGTATTTAATTTGTTATGGCTTTTAAGGCCTGTTGTCCAAAGGTAATTCTTGCTAGCAAGACAGCCTTCATCTTGGTTTAATGTGTGGACTTTGGAAACTGTGACACTAAACCTTTCATATATGAATAGATCTGGGTGACTTTTGAATTCACAGTGAAGCGTAAAACCATATGAATTTTTTTTATTAATATTCTTTTCTTTTAATTACTGTGTTTAGGGTCATATAGGTAACCTGCTAGTTGTAGATAATGAAAGTTTTAAATAAGCTAGCAACAGCAAAGTTTATATGATTTATGATAGTTGATAGAGTTGTACAAGTAAAGAATTTTGTTAATATGTCTGTAACGAACAGATGTTGCATGAAATTTTTGTGTTGTTGTGTACATGTTAATACAATTAGCTGATAGTCATGGCAGTCCAGTTCCTCTCTCCATTAACATTATTAAAATTGTTGTATATGTAGAAAAATCACTTTTAAGAAGCTGAGCTTCTTAATCCCCACTCTTGGCAATTTTACATTTAGTAGTATATGTAGTGCTAATTTTGGAATACAGGGGTACTCCTGTCTACAAGCAGTGTGACTTGATAATTTGTCCCTCAAGTCATGAAGATGTCTTTATCTTAATGTTGCAGCTACTGATATTGCTGTGTGGTATTTCAAGCATGCACCAAGGGCCCTGTTCAGTGGACTTTTCTGAGTTCAGTGCACATATGTCACGTCCTCCAGCTTTGTTCTTACCAATTTAAGTTTCAGGATGGCTAATCAGTACAAATAGGAGGTTTTCAGAGACAGCATATGAAACAAAAAAATTCAGATATGTCATAGAGAGAGAGTTGCTTGAGAAATTTTCCTCCCAGCTGACATAATACTACTAGGCCAAAATAGTTAAACGTGTTTAACAGAAATTAAGGACTTCAAGGTCTTGTTCTGAAGCTACAGCTCCACAAAAAGTATCTGCAGGTGTCTTCAGGCACATAATACAATGTACTAACACGTATTTAAAGCTTTGTATGTGTAGGAATTAGGGATGTAGTCCTGTAAACATATGTGAAGCATGTGCAGTTTGAAATTTGGGGCCTTGATGTGTAAATACTTAGGCTTTCTGTGCGGGCCCTCTCCAGTTAATATTGGTCATTAAGGCAGATGCTTTGAGCATATGACTGTATTTTGAATTCAGCCATGTCTGCTGAGGAGAATGCATACTTCCTAACTGTAGAACTTGTATGAGAAATCAGAAACCACATCTAAAACTTAACATATAACAATCAAAGTTAAATTAACTGTCAAAAACCTTATAAAAATAGTCAGGAAAAGTAGCATTTGGAGAACAGAAGTCCTTATCAATATTCATCACAGAAAAGAGCAGGTAAGGAAAAAACTTGGGATATTTTGATTATCATAAAAACAAAGTTAATGTTCTAGGCAATTAGAGATTTGTAAAGCTGAGTTAGTAATTTTGGTAGAAGTCATGTGAGAAAAAGGCTTTGATATAGTTATGGAGAGAAGTAAAGTACTGGGATAAAGGAATTTTTGGGTTTTTTAAAGCACTTGAAACATTTCAAGATCTGTCTATTTGTCTTAGTAGTGTCTTGGCTTTGTATCTTGCTACTACAGTTGCATGTTTTTTTGAAAGATTGTGTTGGTTGCTCTTATGTTCGTCACTGTGTAAGTGTTAAAGTGCACAAAGAGAAATTCAGAACTCCATCTAGCCAAGTAAATGTAAAATATAAAGAGCTCCAGTGAGATTAGTGTAGTTACACCCTAACTGTACTTTTATCAGACTTGTATCAGAGGAGCTTAGAGCACAATTTCCTCTGAGAAACTTGTGTTCGGCTCCTCAGCCTAATAGACAAGCCCTATTTATATTAAATTTCCAACATATTATAAATGAAAAAACTTATTATCTGTTACTGATGATGGTGATGGAATGTGCAACATATTTCCCCTTGGAGAACTGTTGCCTTAGTGTATTTCCAAAAGCTATTTGTCATGTGATCAGCTACATACAAACAAAGGTCAGAAATGACCTCTAATAGTCAACACTTCAACTCTTCACCTTCTCTGCTTTTCAAGGAGCCTGGATTTTTTTTCCAGAAAATGCTGAGATCTTCACTTTGAATTACAGATTTTGCAGTGAAACCCCTTGATCACCTTTTACTTTTATAAACATTACTGGAAATGCCCATAAAGGGAATTTTCCCACCTTTGCTTTTTTTTCTTGTTGTTGATTATCTTTTTTTTTTCCTTTGTGTTTTTTTTTTTTTTTTTTGTCTCCTAAGGATATCGATTTGCAGAATGTTTTCACTCCTTATTAAATTCAGATAACATTATGAGGTTTTATACTATTAGTTCTTATTCTGATTCATATCCCCTCTCTCTCATCCTTGATTTGTCTTTACTGATTCCCACAGCCCCTAAGATTAGTATTTTAATTAAGTTATATTGAAATGTAGCATTGTCAACTCTTGCAGTATTTGGTTTTTTTTAATGCCTTAAGCTAAGTGTCACATATATATGAGAAACTCTGATCTTTCTTTTAATAAAAAGGTAGGCTTTTTGTTCATTTACCAGGGAAAAATGAAGCTTGGATGCTTCAAAAATGCACAGCCCTTCCACCAAGATTATTCCCTGGCAATATGTTAGAATATTGGGATCACATGACATGGTTCTTAGACATTTGGGACTGATAGTCTTAAAAATAATATATATTTTTAAGTTAGTTGGAAAGTAAAGATTTGCTATCTTTCTGAATGCTTTTAAAGACATGGACGTGCCTTGTGCTGTACCTATGTGTGTATTCCTCCAATAGCCTGAATTGGCCTTGGAAAAGGCCATTGGCACATTTAAAAAGTGAAGATGAAATCAATATAAAATATTCAAGTGCAGATGTCTGCCTTTGGGGGATCTCCAGTTGTTTAGTTTCACTTTAAAAGCATTTCATCCATCAGTATTTCATTCTACCACATGTCAGTCTGTGCTTGTTGAAAAGGAGTGGACTTAATTTACAACCTTGTGTCAGGTGTGACCTGTGAACATATCACATGAAATATTTGTGTCTGCTGTATTTTTTTGAGTTGCTGATGGAAAAACTATCTCTGTACCACCTGCTAGTCTAGTTCAGTATTTGGCAGGCTCCCCTTCCAATCTTACAGAAAATATCCAGGATTATTGCTGTAGAATATGGGAGTAGAATGTCAGACAAATATCTTCCAAACCTTTGAGCATTTTTTCAGTGTGATTCTTATGAGTTGTATTAAAATAATTTGAATAGCCTGCAGAAGAATAAATGGAAATGCCAAATCAATAACAGAAGACACGGAGAATGGTGCCAGCGGAAAGGTGGAAAAGAGACCAAGACAGCAGTAAATTCAACTGCATTAATGGGTATGGCATATGAACCCATATTATATGAAGTGGTGGGAAGTATTTTGTTACCACAGGGCGAAAGATTTTGCCTCCTTCCTCTTCTAGGCTTGTTAACGGGGTATAGCTCTGTGCCTATGTCTTTGTGAACTGTTCTTATCCAAAGTGTCTTTCCTTCTCACAATCTGTCAACAGGAGCAGAAACCTGAATAACTGTGTAATACTGCCAGCTTTTCCTCTGCTCACCTTTCCTCTGCTGTTGTGTGTGTTGGAAAGAGCAGGGAGCATTGACTGCAAGTGAAGAGTGTGACTCTCCTAGAGAGAAGCATCCACAGTACTGGCAACATCAGCCACTACATTCATGTTCCCTGCACTAGGGTGTAGGTCAAGCTGGCTCAAGACAGCAGTATGCTAACTGCTGTACAGGCATTAGGTTAGCTGCAAGCTCCTGGGGCAGTCATTTCCCAGCCATAAAAAAGGGGGAAAACAAGTAAAACATGCACAGAGTTATGGATGCAATGCAGCCATTATGACCTTAATGTCATGTTCCTTCTCTCTCTCAACTGCTGTGTGTTGGGATGGAGCGTGGCAGATGCGTGAAAGGACAAAGGATAATATACATGGTGAGTTATTCAGAGGTCATTTAAAGTCATTGTACATCCACAGCCTCATCTACAGCCCCTTAGAATCCTTGTTGTGTTGGCAAGGAGAGAGGCAACATTGCAGGCATGGTGCAGTACTTGTGCATTCTTGATGTGCTCAAATTCCTGGCAGGATTAATAAGAGCAATTCACCTGTGATGAGTTTGAGGAGATGTAATTATTAAATAGGCGTTCTTGAGCTGTTGGCTGTTGAATAGCTCTGGCTTGGTTTTATATAAAAAAAAAAGAACACTATGAATGTAAGAACAGTCAGTAGTCTCACATGAAAAACCCATCTAGCAAAGGCTTCTGTCCTCTGTGGCCACCAGCTAAATATTTGGAGAAGAAAAGTGAGAACAAGATAAGCAGCCATAAATGTTTCTCTTACTGTGTCTTTCTGTATTTTGGAAGCTGTATTTTTGGGTCAGAATTGTTTATTTGTGTTAAAAATTTTGCTTCCTAATTCAGCGTTTTCTGCCCAGTATGTGTTTTATGAGCTCTCTTCTACGTGTGCAATATGAAGATCAAGTTCTGGCTGCATTGAAAATGCTGAGCTTTGGTTTTTACAAGTGATGCTGGGCATAGATTTAGTCATATTCTGGAAAAAAAATAATTCTTTTTGTGTGAACCCTTTGTAAAACTGCAGAGGCTTTGAAAGTACTGTGAAAGTATAATTGCATCCTCATAAAAAGTTCTGATTCCTAGCAAATATGAAGTCATTACTAGAGTAATATTTATACTGCAGCTTCTGGAGTAATTTATTGTGTTTGTAGCTCTGTCCCGAGCTAGTTTGTGTAGACCAATGCAGCATATGGAATCATAGAATTGTTTGAGTTGAAGGGACCTGGGAAGATCATCTAGTCCAACCCCCTGCCACAGACAGGGCCTTCTTTCACTACTAGTAGGGAGACTTTCTAATGTGTTTCCTTACTGCCTTTGTTTAAAAATCTAACTCCAGTTAGGTATCCAGTTAGTAGGGTTACTTTCCTTAGAGCAGCATGTACGGGGCACTGAGCAGGTGCCAGTGCTGTCCATTCTGGCCTGTCATTGCTGCATGAAAGGAGAGAAGAATGGGAGGATTTTCTTGATTTATAAGCTGTTAGGAATGAAGTAGAGCACACAAGAGAGAGCAGGATGGAATTCATTATGCTATGTTTCATGGAGTGGACGTGATGGTTTTTCTTGGTTGCATATCACAACCAGGTGACATAATGACCTAAAATGGTATCCAAATGTTCTTGTTCTTGTATTCTCAAAGCAATGTTTTCTCTGAACCTGAGTGGTTACTGTTATTTGCGGGTTTTCACCATTTAACTTCACTGCTTCATGCCTAGTTCAAGTACTGTGTATGTAATTTACCACCAAGAATTCAGAGATAGTTTCTGAAAATTGCTTCCTATTCTTACGCAGGAACATAAAGAGCAAGTAAAAAGGAAATTACATTTTAATACTGTTTGTCTTGAAACAAAAAATCCTCTCTGAGCTGTTCTGAAAATGTTCTGCATGGCTTAATTGTGAATCATAATGCTACTTAAATGCCTGCATTAATTTTATGTTAGATTTCAGTCATCAGCACATAGATGGATGTTTTTGTGGCATTATGAATGCTTGATTTGCTGTTGTATTTAAAATTAATTTTTTTTAATCTGTCAAGCTGGTAGATGTCTTCCATGACAGAACAATGTCAAAAAATACCCACATGGTTGTACAAACAGCACTGATCCACAAACCCTTTCATAAAAACAGCATTTTGAAGGTGGTATATACTCTTCAGTCTAACAAACCTGTAGTGCAATTCTCTGCTTTTCTTTTGAGGATTTGAAAAAATGAAGACAAGGATATCTGCCTGATTTTGGCTTTGCTAGGTAGTTGCAGCAATTGTTAGTTGAGGTTACATGTGTGTCCGTCAACATAAAGTGTAACATAACACATGTGAAGCAGCATTGTCAAAACAGAAGTATTCAAAAGCCTTGAGTGAAATCTTCAGACTTTTGAAGCTCTTTTATTTTCATTTTGTGAACTTGCAGGCTACCTTTGGGTCTCATTGTGAATGTTTTCTCTGAAAATCAAAAGGACGTAATAAAAAACTCATGTAGGCTCCAGGAAACAACTCAGCTAATAGGAAAATTACAGCAAAGGTATTGGTGTCAGCAGGGATTGGTGGGATAAATTTTACAGCAAATTTCATTGGAAATAATACTGTTTTGCATGGACCAACTGCCCAGCACCCTTACCAGGCAGAATCTGACCAGGGAAGTAATTCTTACTTTTTTTAAGAAATAATAGTCAAGATCTCCCCCTAGAAGCCTATCAGATGTTAAAATTATAAGCTGAAATATAACTCTTTAAGCTTAAATTGCAAAGTCAACGAAGCAGTACTGTTTATCTAGAGCAGGAAGAAATGGAGTGGGTGGTGAAACAGCTTTATGACGCATTGTATTGTATCTTGAAGGTGGGCTGTTGGAATAAAAATTTGCTCACGGTGAGGTTAGAAGCACATTGCCCTGAATCTTTTTCCACTTGATAATTGGTAGACTTGACTAGCTGGCTCAAGAGTTTGTTCATCTGAATGGGCTGGACAACAGGTAGTCCATACCAATCAACCAATGAAGCAGAACTTGGTGGGGTTATGGAAACAGTACAGACAAAGACAACCTAGGCGCGCCTCTGTTTTTATAATTCTGAGGACATCAGAGTTACCTCAACTCTCATTAGTTCTTTGTTCTTTTTGTCAATGAATGAAAGAAAAATTAGAACTTGGCTTAAATTTTGAATAGTATCAGGAACATGTTCTTTTTGACACCAGATTCTGGCGATGTTGATGACATAAAGCCACACATTCTTCTCTTTTTCTTTCTTTTTCAAATTCCTTTTGCAGCTGTGATGAACATTTCATGCTGTCCTATGTAACCATAATACTGTTATCAGAGCTAGTATGCTACAGTTTTTCTTAAGGGTTGAGGTAGTATACAGGATCAGACACTCTTCTTCATGGCTCCAAAGTTTCAGTAACTGGAAAGAACTGCAAAGAAGAGAACTATAATGAAGTTAGACTTTAGTGGCTTTGAAAATTATAGTTAAGTCATCATATTCAAGATTTCAGGATTTCAGAGTAAATGCACTGTCAAGTGCATGTGACTTCCTAATCCTTGTTCAAGTACTATTGTGTTTTTCCCCCCCACTGAAAGATTACTTTTGGACTAAGGATGAGTTTTTACACGAGAGATCAGAATAGATCAAAGCAGACCTTTGAGCTGGTTCAAACTAGAATTGCTTGGGTGTCTTCAAAGAAGCAATGTTGAATTGTGGCAGGAGAGAACACAATCCACTGCTGAAGGTCGATGCTCCTTTAACCAACAGGGTGAAGGCAATATGGGCATTTTTAAAACAACGAAAAATATTATGCATAAAATATCATGTATAAAATGACTTCCTAGGGACCCTAGAGCACAGAAATAGTAGTCTGTCATACATTACAATCATTATTATTGCTTTTTAAATATAAAAGAGAGAACAAGATTTAGTATATTCTGAATCTTCTGCCAGGATTTGACTGTCAGCAACAAAGTCCATGTTGGAATGTAAGTGGTTACCCCTAAAATAAATCTGACAGCACACCTGGAAATACTGCAGAGAAACTTTCTACTGCTCAGTGAGCTAATTTTAATCATCTGCAAGCACAAATCAGTTTAATTAGCAAGTCTACTGTTTTCTAATGAGACCTCACCTGGACTCCATCTAGCTCTGGAGTCCTCAGTACATGATAGACATGGACCTGTTGAAGCACGTCCAGGGAAGGGACAAAAAGATGATCAGAGGGATGGAGCACCTCTTCTATGAGGAAAGGCTGAGAGATTGGGGTTCTTCAGCCTGGAGAAAGCAAGATCCAAGGGAAGACTTCTTTGTAGCCTTCCAGTACTTAAAAGGAAAGTTCAAGAAAGATGGGGACACTTTTAGTGGGGCCTGTAGCAACAGGACAAAGGGCAATGGTTTTAAACTGAAGTAGGGGAAACTTAGAGCAGATATAAGGAAGAAGTTGTTTTCTTTTTTTATAAGGAGGGTTGTCAGATACTGAAACAGATTGCCTTGAGGTGCTGGATGCCCAGTCCCTGGCAAGATTCAAAGTCAGTCTGGATGGGGCTCTGAGCAACCTGATCTCATTGAAGGTGTCCCCTATTAATTGCAGGGGGGTTGGATTAGCTGACCTTTTTAAAAGGTCCCTTCCAATCAAAAAGAAAGAAAAGAAAAACTTGGCTAAGTAGATAAACCAATTGTGCTGAAGTAGGCCCAACACTATTTCACAGTAGCTGTCTTCATGGAGCAGCCTGACCTTTTCCAGTAACACCTCAGACAGAATTTGGTATCATCAAACCTCAGGTTTTTGCTACCCATCCTGCTGGGGTTACAAAGCCCAGTTGAAGCTTATCCTGATCTTGTGATGCGAGCTACTTCTGTTTCACCACCTACACCATTTCTTGCTGCTCTAGATAAACGCTGCTTCTTTTTTAACTTTGTCTGCAGTTTAAGCACTGGATTAAAATACATGTCATTTTCACAACGAAGGCATGCAGGATCTTTCTGCAGATTTCAGCAGAACTCTGGTTTTGATCTCATTCAGAGATTTGGAGGGATGAAGAGGAAGAAGCTTTTTTATTTCAACATCAGGATTACCACTATTTTGCCTCAGAATGTGCTTTACAATAAAAACAGATTCCAGAATCAAGTTATTCTTATTGCTGTACCTTACTGACAAAACTGTTGTATCTCCTCTGAATCCATGACCTCTGTTTCTTTTCAATGTCTGATCATCTCTAAATGAGTTGCTTTTTAGTATCATCTTTTGCTGGTGCCGTGTTAGAAACTGTCTTTGAAAAGGCTTGGTGGACGTT
Source organism: Pipra filicauda (assembly GCF_003945595.2). Taxonomy (NCBI): domain Eukaryota; kingdom Metazoa; phylum Chordata; class Aves; order Passeriformes; family Pipridae; genus Pipra; species Pipra filicauda. Next base: position 4,662,422 of record NW_024105087.1, on the reverse strand, counting down.
TCCAAAAACAGATGCTTGAAGTAATACTGTGTGGAATGCTCAATCAAGCACCAGCATGATTTTGTGTCAGATCTGCAGGCTTGTTTTGTGTCTAGGGCAGGTAAAGGTGAAAACTAAATATGATGTCAAAAATTTGAAAGAAGGTTAAGTGATGTCTTCAACAGAATACTATAAAAAAATCACCTTTTAGAGAAAAAATCAGCTCCAAGAGATAGAGCAAATTCAGACTAGCAAGTCCGTACCTTTAAAAGCTTGGTTGTGATGAGACTATTTAGTAACCATGCTGAAAATGAAACAGATTTCCTTGCCTAGAATGCTTCTTGATTCAATCAGTAAATCCAGACCAGAAACCAGTTGCTATTTCAGTTAATTCACTGGGTGCTATATCACTGGTTGGGAAGACAGAGAGAATAGACAGTAAAAAAGCAGTGTACCTCAGTTCTGCAGGATTTATTTTGCTGATTTTTTTTTTCTCCCCTGTATGAGGCACTTGTTTTTGACACTTCAAATTTATGTTGTTATTTATTTTCAATCCTTATGTTCTAGTGCAAAGCTTCAACTTGGAGATGAGAGTTATGTGAGGGAGAGAGTGCTGTGAATGCCTTCTGTTTGTCCATGAAAGGATAGTCTCTGTCCCCCAGAAATTCTGTGTTGTGGCAGAGAGCTGCAGTTTGGAAAGGCTGTGTATCACTACTCCGAAGGACAAGCATATATAAAGATAATTAGCAGGCTCAGCAGCTAGACAGAGGCAGAATGGGGATACATGTAGCAAGATAGAGGCAGAATGAGTTTTAAACAAAACAAGACATTTAACTGTGTCATTATGTTGGATTTATATGTTACATGAATGCACTTAATGGTACATGAGGAGGTTTGTGATGTTGAATATACCTAAACCCACGGAGAGCTTTTTCAAGTTGATTTCACCTCCATCTGATATTGTTTACATTAGCTTTAATGAATATATGACTAGCCATAAACGCTAAAATGTTAATTTATATTCATGGTGAGTTGTATTAGAGTATCTCCTGGCACGTTTCATGGTTGTACATTAATAAAACTTTCTGCTTTTTATTACCATGAATGAAAATAAAAAATCGTGTCAAGAGAGATTTAAGCCAGTATTTCATCTTCAATACTGAGTAATACTGCAGGTGGATATCGTGAAATTCATGTAGAGAATTGTTTTTTTCCTACAGTAAAAAGGAATATTTGGGCTCAAAGCTTCTGCTAGGCTAGTAAGTCATTAGAATGAAAAAGATTTTCATTGTGGGTTTGGTATTATGAGTTTATGTTAAATATTGCTTTTTAGTAAGTGATGTAAGCATTTTCTTTCACTTAGGGTGAGGCCCAAAATACATCTGCCTCTTTATCAAAAAGAACAGATGCTGCCATTAAATTGCTCAAATTTACCATCAGAAAATGGTGTTGCTCTGATATTGCACTTCTTTTTTGGCACTTAGTTGTTATACTCAGTTACGTTTTTTTCATGCTAATTAGCAGCCTTTTAGTGATGGCTTCCCCTTAATACACATAATGGGAGGAGGAGGGAAAACCGCACAATGCTGGAGTTTACTGTAATTTTTTTTTTTGTAAGATGTAAAATGCAGGAAATTTGTGGAATACAAAGCTATTTCCTCAGGATACGGAGCTTGGCCTCTTTGTGCATGTGGTATTTTGCGCTATTTTCAGTGCTATAGAATTTTATGGCTTAATTCTCTGGCACAGTGCATCATCAGCATTGTATATTTGCATTGACTCATCAGTCTTGGGTTTGTTTTTTTTTTTTTTAAATAGAATATGTAGTAAATCATAACTGGCTTTTGAGAATTAAAATTAAGCCACTGAATGAATTGATTTGTCCTTGCATAAGATAAATAAGTGTGTTTGTTTGCAAAGTACCATGCTTGCTATTGAGACGTAGTGTAACTGCAGGAGTGAAAATAAGGAGAAGAGAAAGGGAAGCTGGTGTGGGGCAAAGACAAATGACAGCAACTTTGACGCAGTTGTTCTTGGAGTCCAGGTTTTGGTGCTGTACGTGACATACTGCAATTTTTTTGCAGGAGACTTTCACATAGTCAGTGAGGGTTTGTTAAACATTCGATAAGCCTAGTTGACAAGTGTGCTATGCTTGCAGAACTGGAGGTCTAGAAACATGGAGGACAATGTAAAGGGTGTTTGCATAAGAGGGCAGAAAAAGCCCGCTGCTAATATGATATTAAGCCTTTGTCATTGAAGTTGTTTGGTAGGACAAGCCAGTGCCATGGGAAATATCCGCCAAAGGAACTAGTGCAATTAGTTACCAGCTTTTGAAATATTCATCCAAATGATTACTTTGATCTGTTAATAAAGTTAGGAGTAGGAAAATCACAGAATCACAGAATATGTTGAATTGGAAGGGACTCACAAGGGTCATTGAGTCCAACCCTGCACAGGACCATCCCCAAGAGTCACACCCTGTGCCTGAGGGGATTGTCCAAATGCTTCTTGAACTCTGTCAGCCTTGGAGCTGTGGCCACTTCCCTGGGGACCCTGTTCCAGTGCCCAACCACCCACTGGGGGAAGTACCTTTTTCTAATATCCAACCTAAACCTCCCCTGACACAACTTCAGGCCAGCCCCTTGGGTCCTATCCTTGGTCACCACAGAGCAGAGATCAGTGCCTGCCCCTCCTCTTCCCCTCACAAGGAAGTTGTAACTGCAGTGAGGTCCCCTCAGTCTCCTCTTCTCCAGCCTGAACAGATCAAGTGCCCTCAGCTGCTCCTCATACGGCTTCCCTTCATGCCCTTCACCATCTTAATTTCCCTCCTTTGGACGCTTTCTAATGGCTTAATATTTTTCTTAAATTGTGGTGCCAAAAACTGCAGGTCAGGTCCAATCACACATGAGTGCCATTGCATCTCATGGCCATGACTGACTGAAATATCTTGATTTTAATAACAGTTTTCTTATTCCAATTTAAATCTAGAGAGCTGTGTTTCCTTTAAGCCTGTTTTTTTAACCTTACAAAATTTAATTTAGATTAAATAGTCCTGTTGGCATTTAGTGAAGAATGAGTGTCTCCCTTAGTTCTGCTCAAATACTGATTGCTGATACAGACATTTGGTTTGGGTTAGTACTGGACAACATCTGTTTATGCCTCACTTCATCTCAAGACTTGGGATTTGCTGGGTATCAGTTTTGGTTTTGCTTGTTGCTTTGTTGTCACTTTTTTGTCACTTCGCACACCCACGCCCCTCCCTCCCATGAAGTGTGTTTTCTTTTCATGTTACTACTTCTGAAAACTACCATTGCCTTCTCAAAGAGATACCAGTTCTGGGCAGGGAGTAGCATGGACACACATGCTTTTTAAAGGCTTCCTAAAGGCACATTGTTTTAGTGTTGAATGCTTATCCTCTTTTTGAAAGGTTTATGAGTGGTGCCTTATCTAAACAGATTTTATGTTTATTTACCTCTTCTTATGAGCCTCTGAAGTACCAGCAGGTGGTGTGGGGGGAAATGAAGTGAGATTATTTTCTTTCTGTTTATTTTCTTTCTGTTTATTTTCTTTCTGTTTATTTTCTTTCTGTTTATTTTCTTTCTGTTTATTTTCTTTCTGTTTATTTTCTTTCTGTTTATTTTCTTTCTGTTTATTTTCTTTCTGTTTATTTTCTTTCTGTTTATTTTCTTTCTGTTTATTTTCTTTCTGTTTATTATCAGAAAATGACCCTGGAGCTCTGTCTTTATTTGCATAAACTGTGTCAGAGCGAAAGCTTGTAGAACATGTTTGCACAAGATTTGGGAGTGATGATTTGAAGTGATACTTGTTTTGACAAATATGTTATGTCAGGTAAAAGCAAATTGTTTTGCTCACTTCTTTCTGTACAATAGCTCCCTAATTTTCAGTGTCATATACTTTTGTAAGTCCTGAATTTCTTCTAAGCAAGCCACTTAAAGGATTTTGTATTGTTTTTTGATTAAAGGAATAACTGTGTTGTCTAGGATTTGTAACCTTGCAGGAGAATCTTATTAAGTTATCTTGGTAACTTGGCAACTTGGTCTTCATAGAATCATGGAATGGTTTATGTTGGAAGGGACCTTAAAGATTATCTATTTCCAGCCTCCCTGCAATGGGCAGGGACACCAGCTGCTAGATCAGGTTGCTTAAAGCCCCATCCAACCTGGCCTTGAACACTGCCAGGGATGGGGCATCCACTTCCTGGGCAACTTCTCTGGGCAACCTGTTTCCAGTGCCTCACCACCTTCATAGTAAAGAATTTGTTCCTCCTATCTGAACTTACCTTCTTCAGTTTAAGGTCATTTCCCCTTGTCCTATCACTACACACCCTTGTAAAAAGCCCATCTCCAGCTCTCTTGTAGCCCCTTTAGGTACTGGAAGATGCTCTAAGGTCTCCCTGGAGCCTTCTCCAGGCTGAACAGCCCCAACTCTCTCAACCTTTCTTCATAGGAGAGGTAAATTAGCCTGTTTTCCAGGTTAGAGATTGTACCAGTGACAATCATATGTGTATCTTAAATTAGTATATAACAAACAGAATGTTTTTGTTTGGAGATTTTTTTCTTGAAATCAGGATTCCAGTGATAACGTATCACCAAATAAGGTACTAGGTATTGTTTCTTGGTTGATTAAACACTAAATTTAATCCGCATGTTGCCTCTTCTTAGCTTTAATATGGAAAACAAATGTAGGAGTTGGAAAAGTGGGGATTAGTGATAGCAAGGCGCATATAAAATCATCTCATACTGTTTTAAGAGTGAGCAATTGCTAGCTTGCAATTCAGAGCTCATTTTTCTAATACGCTTATGTTAACAGTTTTATAATTAAGCTTCAGTTAAAATTATAATAATAATTTCCTTTTCCATTCAAGCATAACAAAGCACTTAAACAAGCATTAATAAGCCTCATATCAACTCTGAAAAATAAGTATTATTGCACCTATTTTACAGTTGGGTAAGCATAATTGAGGGTAAGTGATTTACTCTGAAGTGACAAATACTGCAAATGGCAGCTCCTGGATGCTCCTCCAGCTATGTGGACCTCAGTGTTAAAGTGCATATATCAGGTTAGATCCTTAAATATTAAGGCTTAATAATAAAAAATTAGCTCAACAATGCTTAATGTAGATGGAAAAACTTTGTATAAATAACATGCATTATGGCAGAAAATATGAGTCTGAGACTTTTGGGTAAAAGACAAGGACTTGGTGTTCTGGTTCATCTGCCTTTTTTTTTTTTTTAAAGTCTTTTTCTCAGGTCTTCTGCAGATCTGTGGTGCATCACCTTTGGTGAGGATAGAGATCTCTGTGCTCTCTGCTTCTGTGGAGATGAAGAGCCAAGGAGCATGGCCTCAAGTGGATGAGCACAAATGCAATCCATGACCACTTGCTGAGCAAAGCGTTGTGGTCAATCTGTTATTTCACAGCTCACTTGTTCAGACAGGAAGACCCTAAATCTTGGCTGGGATACAGGGCTTTGATCCATCCTTTGACAAAATGTCCAACTCAAGCTGAATTTGAAGGACCTCATGTGTTCCCTCAGCTCTTTGAAGTTTTTCCAGTTTCTTCTGAGCAAAGACTTTGTATGTAACCTGTTAATAATGGGTGTAAGCAGAAAAAAAGAGCAGTCTAAGGGTAGTTGCATGTTAACACAGGGAAAACTTTCCTTTCTGTGGGGAAGTAGATAGGTGGATGTCATCAAAATGTCTTTAATGAAAAAAACCCCAAACCATAATAGAGTAAAACTGCTGGACTAAATTGCTGACTTTGCAGCCGCTTCCAGAAATATATCCTAACCTGCACCACAGCAGGAAATGCAGAATAAATAGTTACAGATCCCTCAATGGAAGGCATACCACAGGCAAGGAATAGAAACCCAACCTTCCTTCAGAATGAAAAAATAATGAAAAAAAAATAGAAGCAAACCACCATAAATAGTGACAAAGCCCCCTGGAAATTAAAAGCCCATTTCCTTGGAAGAGGGAGAATTTTAGTGTGGCCAAAGACTGCTGATGGCTTCTGACTTAAATTATACTCTGGTGTTGCTTACTGATAGTTTTCACAGGTATCATCACTGTATGTATGTAGTATGTGTAAAGTTCACAAATACAGAAGTCAATGCCATTTACATTGATCAGCAGCTCACAACCCTCTGGTTGAAAAGGCACCTCCCCATATAACAGCATGTGCATGGCTGTATAGTATATATGAATGTGTCTATTGTCAATTCAATCCTACAAATTTATAGGCAAAACATTTCGATATGACTGAAAAATCTTTTTTTCTCTATTTCCTGAGAAGTAATTTAAATACGAGAACAGAAGGTATTTCTGACAAGTGTTTAACCTTGTTGCACATTAGAAGTTCAAGTACTTACCATATCTGAACAGTATTTGACCCTAAATTAATTATTAAATAGAAATTGCATGCATATGCAAACTGATACCTACCCACAGATTAAAGGGGCAATGAGTCAGTTGGTACCTGACTACAATGGAAGGAGGAAGAAATTGAAATAGTACTGTGTCTCAGCTCATTTTTAGGAGTGAACAGCTATGATAAGGAAGATTTTTTTGCAGTAGGAAAGAATATAATTGTTTTGCTGCATTGTTGGTGTTAGTAGTAGACTACAAGTAACTCTAATCTGTCTCTGGGAGATCTTATAACCTCGAAGGGAAGGAAGTCAGATAAGCAATGTAGTCAGGGTACCAGAGTTAGAATGGAAGAAAATAAAATTTGGGATACTCCTCTGCATTATTAGCCTTCATTTAGCTTTTTTTAACCTTGATTTGAGAAGAGCATTCATTGACTATTGAATTTTTATTATTAAAAAAATATTCAGCTGCATTCTATAATTTCTGTATGCTCTATTGTTAGGATCAACTGCATTTCTGGATTTGGTACTACCAACAGGACTGAAAAAGAGAGAGCTCTTTATCTTGATAATTGTATGCATAACTTAATTTGAAGCAACCGAATCATCCTGACAAATCCAACTTTAAGCAGTTGAACAGTGCCTTAATCAGGCTATTCAGGTACTTAAAAATAAGCACAGCATTAGGACACATTACTACGTTAGGTTTGAATGCAGAAAACAGAATTGCAACGCAGCAAAAAAAAGTTTCCACAAACAGAAATTAGTTTTCTCTCCAGTGTACATCTTTGACAACCTCCCACATACACAGTTGTATGTACATCATAGTTTAATTCAACTCTAGCAATATCAGCATGTTTGTTGGCTAAAGCTGATGAACTTTCTAGCTGCCATTGCAGTTAGACCAAGAGTGAAATAAAAGGCATGAGACTGAAACAGAGCTCTCATTATTAGATACCAGACAGCTATAATCCCATCTGGGTAGATGTACAGCCAGGATCTGGGTCATGTGAAATACTCCCTCCCTCCAACCAGAAGCCTTCTAATGGTTATTCATGATTAATTTTAAAGCGAGCACTGCACTATAGGGCTAAGTGAATGTATTATCATTTTTAGAATCCCTCCCACTGAACAGCATTTCAAGCAGCTATTATTGTAACAGTCCTGACAACTCCCTGATTAATCCTCATCCGTGTGTGTCAGATGTTATTAACACTTAACTAGTCAAAGCTCAATCTTTACTACTCTCCAAGTCTGTTTCTTCATGCAGAGCCTGAGTGAAGCTGTCACACATGTCATACTGTCGAGTGAGAATGCATAACCCACTTCTACTTGTTAATTTGTTTACTGACATATCTTACATAAAGTGCATCTCTAAAAATGGTGGTGGCAGTTCTAATCACTGGTGCAAATGTCAGTTGTTGTGTGTGCCATTCTTTAAGTGTAAATAAGTGTGCTGTGTATATGGCACACGGTACAGTGTTGGGTGTTTCCCCGTTCACATTGCCCTGATACTCTGCTGATGTCTCAGTTTGTTGTGCTGCAGTGCTGGGCACCAGTGGGCCTTATGTGTAGGCACAGTCTTTACCATAGAAGGTGACTTGGCTCAAATACTCTCAGGAGTAATTTGTTCGTGGTTACTAAGCTGCTGTCATGTAGCAGTTGCTGCAGTGGACAAAATAGGTTTCATCTGGCATATTCTCCAACTGGATCTTCTGCAACAATCCTTACAATTTCAGATTTAGAAGTGACTTTGAATTCACTTGGCTGGGTTCTGTCAGTTAGGAGTAGGTATCTCATGCATTTGTCGTCTTTCGTTACAAACTGAATTTTACCTGGACTGACCTTAAAATTTTCTGCTTGGGCGTTTGCCATCTCTAGCTTCAGTCTCTGCCTGAATTGATGCTGTTGTCCTGTCATCAGCTACTACACAAGTGCTGGCAACACCATCAGATTTTTTTGTGTTCGTTAGCAAAAATACTTTGTCAGCTTATTTAATTGCCAGAAATAAGTAGATGGAAAAACACTTTTTTTTTTTTCCCCCACTCCTTCAAAGTATGTGCTTCAGACAGTTGATTATCTGATCTGATTTGTCAGTATCTGTGTGGATTACTAAGTATGTTTTTAGCAATTTGGCTGTACTAAATGTCTGGTATGGGGACTGAAGAATGCTGCCTCGGGATAGCCTTGTTAAGATGTCTGAAGCAGAGGCAGATCCTGTTCTTGCTGTATCTCTTAAATTTTGCCAGGCTGTCATCCTGTAGAGTTGGCTTGTTTGCTTCATCAGTTTACCAGTTCTGTCACTGCAAAGAAGGTATTTCTGCACCCATATATGATGGTGGTCACTCATCAGTTGATATATTTATTTGGCTTGTTCAAGAACTCTTGTACTTCATCAAATTTCTGGATATTGTGCAATCAGCTCTTTTTTTGTATGTTGTGATTCTTTGTTTATAGTAAGCTTATAATGCATGTTGACTTTAACTTTATACATTTATCCATCTGATATTAAAATAGAAGTGGAGAATTTCACTAGCTGTGATCTCCATAGGTTGCAAACGCAAAGCTCAGGTGGTTTTTAAATACCTTTTTCAGTTGTAGGGTGGTAGATGAACTTTAGCTGCAGTAACAGAGTTGAAATGCATGGGTATATTGCTTTCATATTGAGCAAAGCACAGCTGAATTCCAGTCTTCCCCTCCACTAACAGGTTTCCATCCCTAGGTCTATGGTTCAGAAGCAAGACCTGATAAACACAAGGAGTCTGGCTAATACCTTGCGTTGCCTTGGTGGAACATGTCTGCAGTTTGTGTATTTTCATGCAAAGAGTTTTCATGTACTAAGAATGTGCCTCTGTTGCTGTGAGGGTTAAGGCATCTAGAGATGGCCTTTTGTCTGTTTGCCCTCTTAAATTGTAATTTGGAAACCACTGTATTGTGTAATTGCTCTTAGTCTGTGATGCCTTATACAAGAGAACAGCTTGATCACATCTGTGTTCAGCAAGCAATTTGCAGGTCTTATGTGGCTAAATGTTTGGATATTTTTGTGGGAGAAGAGACATTTATTTCTCTGCATTTTTGCTGCTACTTCAGATACTGACTGAAACAATAGTTTCAGTGGTCCAGTTACTCCTTCACTTATCTTGAAACTACTTTTGTGCAACTGGCTACTCAGGCTGGTCAATATAAGTCCTTTGGGTTCCTGTAGCTTAAGGCAGGCTCTGCAATTATACATTGCTTTTTGCATCTTACAGTAGGGTATTCCAATACCTCTAATTTTTGTCTAGTTAACTATTGCTCCATAACTGTAATTCTTAATTCTGAAGAGTTTTTATTTTTGTCTGTCTTAGCTATTCTTTTCTAACATACAGACATACCCAGAACGAGTCAAAAACAAGCATCATTTATTTCCTGAAGAAATCTCTCTACTGGTGCCTTCCAGCATCAGTCTTGCTCTCGATGACTTTACAGATAATAGTTGCAGGAGAAGGGAATATTTCAAGTAAATTTAAATATTTCTATATTGTATATATCTGGTAATGGTGGGCTTCTTAGTGCAGGCATTAACATACTGTGATGTAGCTGTTGCCTGATCAGGGTGGCAGTGTACTGTCTATTCTTCCTCTGCCTTTGTATTCAGCACAAGGGTCAGCCATGAGTATATGGCTAAGTTTATTGATAGAAGAGATGGTCATACGTACTGCTGCCCATAAATCCACGTCCTCCCATGCACTAGGAACATCTCCCTCCTCCTGCTGCTCAGGAGTTGTCCTGAAAATTGTATGTAATAATATCAGTAAGCTGTATTTAAGTATATAGAGATGGTACTGATTTCCTTGATTCTTACATGCCTATTGGTAGTGCAAGTTACTCTGAGCTGAAGCTACCATTTAGGTCATATGTCAGAGAAGTCCCTTCTTTGGGCTGCTGGGATTTCCTCACAGGATTAGGTGCTTTGTTCTGTCAGTCTGCAGTTAGAACCATTTTTTTCCGACGTTTGAAGCTACTCTGGTCACCACCATCCATTTTAATCATGCTTGCTAGGTTCATTCATTGTCTTTTGTTGAAGCTGGTAAAGAAAACCTCACTTCTGGCCTTAACACTTCAAGGGGTTGTCAGAAGTAATGAAGATATTAGATTTTTGGCATCACTCAGCTTGCTTCACACACACACATACAAATAAGTGTATCATCCCCGTGGTTTCTCTGCTGTAACTGAAATTGAAAAACGTGTGGAATGAGAGATTATTGGCAGGCAAATATCAGGACAAAGCAGATTAAAAAATGTGTTTCAGCTTGTGGAGAAAGGTTGATTCTAAAAATTAGTTTTAGGCGATAAGGCCAGTATGAAGAAAACTGACAAAATCCTGCAGCAGTAAACTGAATATGTCTTCATGCAGCCTGTGCATTTGTAAATTCATAACAATTGCAGCTGCTGGACCAGATAGTCTCCCTGGTTCTCTCCCTGTCCTTTCCTGTGGGAAGATAAGAGGAAGAAAATGCGAATTGCATTACGTTTCCTGTTCCTGTTAATTTTGGATCTGGAAAGGCCTTCTGCTTTACTCTGGTAATTGGGTTATATACTGCAGGAGGCTAATATATTATCATGATTAATAATCTGTTTTGGCAAATTATGTATTTCTGAAAAGTACATGGAGCACACTGCGTTTCAATGTTGGAATAACCATGGTTTGCTCATTTATAAACATGCTTCTCTGCTCTCATGTAGAATGTGCATAAACCACATTTCAAACATGAGACAATCATTAGCAGTCAGTAAAAAAGATATTTCCATGGCAACAGTTGCTAAATTGAACAGTGCATCAGTGCATCAGAAGCCTCCCTGTCTTTAGCTCAGATAACATCTACCTTTCTGATGAGTAACAAAATAATCCTACCTGTTAAAAAATAATAAACTCACCACTGTCTATGTGAAGAGTTATTAGAGCACAACTGAGCAATAATTCATTACTGCTGACAGTACTGGGCATCACTCTTTTACATCTGCATTTCTGTAACTCTCCCTAGGCCCTGCTGAACAATTAGTATGGCCTTTCCCCACACCTGGTGGAGCTGCTGTGACTGTAGTTTGGGAGCTCTGGAAAAATCATCTGGCCTGGATGAAAATCTAACCAGTCTTCATGGCTTCTGCTTGAAAGAAAAGAAAAAAAATGTGGAAGTGATGGTGCTTCCCATGGCTTTATGGTCTTTCTTCTTCATCTTTATATACACTCAGGAAAATTGCTGTTTTAAGGAATAAGCTGACATTGTTCAGCAGACATTTGGAGATTATTATTCTTACATGTGGCAGGTAACATGAGAGTGAGCAGGATTACAAGATGATGGACACAGGCATTCTGGATCAATGTGAGGGCTACTCATATAATACCATACTTGATGGAAATTTATAAGAGGGATGGAGGCAGGTCATGAGGGTTCTTTATAGGAGCAGGCAGGTGGCTCATCTCTGATGGAAGGTTAGATAAGAAACTTGGACTTTGTTTCCATGCATGGTCAATAGAATCTTTCTGCTGTACTGTTCCCCAGGGTAATTTCCTTGTGCCATAATGAAGCCAAATCTCTGAACAGAAAGAGGCAGTTTTCTAACAAAGGGAAATATTTTGCTTTTAAATCTACCTCATCACTAGCATGAACTGTTCTAAATTTTGAACCAAAGATTTCTAAACAAGAGATCAAGCAGGTAGAGAACTAATTGATACTTTTTCTTTCCATTTTGTCCCTCAGGTATAAGCTGCAGGACATATTTTGACTGTGTGTGTCTGAAAGAGGAAAATGCTTACTCTTTGCTAGTAGCTAAAATGTTTCTTTTTTACAATGCCTTTGCGAACTCTCAACTCTCTGTTTCCCTTTTTTTTTGGTTTATAGGGCATAAATTCATATGACCTTGTTCCATCAGCATTCTGTACTGTGTCACCTCTTTTATAGCTTTTCATGTGACCCAGTTCATCTTGTGCCTCCTTTTGGCCTGTCCTTCCTTCATCCTAAGCTGGAAGCTTGGGGACTGACGAGTGAACAGCAGAGGCGGACTGCACTTATTCCTGCAGCATTAGGAGTCTGGTGGGAAGCTGAAGTCTGCACTGTTCTGTTCCTTGTCTCTTAGATCTATCTTAGGCAACTGTGAGATAGGCAAAGGTGGAGAATATAGACACTAAGGCGTTCAGAAACATTTTGCTTTCCCTTAGGGGCAGTTGGAGATGTAAAATTGGACTCTCTTATGGAGTCAACTGAGGAATAGAGCAGTTGCTACTTGGAAGAATGAAGGCAGTCACACATGTTGTGGGTTTTAAAATCCTGTCTGTTCCTGACCAAAATGGCACTGTTACCAGACTGATGTATGACAGCTTCTGAAACCAGCAGAACGTTTGCAGGTGTTAATTGATTTTGCAGGTGCTTTTTTTTTCTTTTATCTGAGAAGTAAAACTAAATTTAGTCACTGTTGCTCTTTATTAAGAAAATGCAGTGAAAAATCTCAGCTGCTTTTGACTGCCCCTGCATCTCTAAACCAGCTAATTTTGCAATTCCATCTGACTCTGTATGTGATCAATTGTGCTTAATTTGCTGTGTATGAAGGTAGTCCAATGAAGTTTATCCCAGCAGGATGAAAGACTCTTAATGTGGCTGTTCTAAGTTCAGGGGGCTGTGTGATTGTTTCTTCACAAATCTGAGAAAGAACTGTGTAAGGCCACAGTTTCCAATGTTTTCCTTCCTGAGAGAACTTGTCCATGCTTTCTGGCAGCTGGCTACACCACTGGATTAAATTTTAAGAGGCTGCTTTTTCTTATTAAACTTAGAGAATCAGGGACATTAATGATAGCCCAATTAGTATCATAATTAAACAAACACAAATAGCCTAGTCTTGGGGTTCCTGAAAATAATTATGTGGAGCTATTTCAGGCTTAGGTGCACTAATTGAGTTTGAGGTGACTTGGCCATTTGTTGGTTTTACCAGTGTGTGAAAAGTGACTTTTTTTGTGTGTGCTCTTGGTTTCATTTGCCTGCTGAGGCTGTGCCTCAACTCCTGTGTGGAATCCACTGATGTATTCAGCAGTATTAGGTGTTTCAGGTAGAGTTTGCATGTAATTTAAAACTCCATTTCCATATTTCCAGGGCAACTTAACCATGGGGCACATCACTGGGAAATCAGTCACTTGCTTCCTACCATTTCTTTGCTCCCAGACTACTTCAAAACAGTTCTTTCACTGCCCAACAGACTTTGTGCTGTTTGCCTGTGGTGGTGTAAGTATCCAAGGGTTGCATGAAGTAGATGAAAAAATGCCATTCTGTCTGCTCTATTATAAAATAGGGATTCATTCCCTTAGTCTGGTGTGAATCATGTCCCCTCTTCTAAAGTCTTCTTTAAGTAACCTCAGCTGAAATGAGGACTCTTGAGGCGAAGGACCATGCAGGCAGAGCAGCAGAAAGCATTGGTGTCTAGCAGTAAGGCTTAGTGGTCTCCAAGCCACCACTAGAGAAGCAGCATCAATACGATCAAAGTACTGCTTTTGCCCATGCTGCTTTTGTTTCTCACCTATCCATTTCACTTTCTTTGACCAGTAAAGCCAATAATCACCCCTCCTGTTTTGATTGATGATGGACTATTATGCCAGAGTTTACGCTGAGCATTGGGCTTGGCTTTGTTTCTGGAATCTCAGTCTGGAGACTGAAGACAAGAAATGAAATAACTTAAGCTATGGGAAAAGTCAAGTGTCCTTGAGGGGGGAAAAAGGAAGAAAGTATAGAAGTGGGAAGGGTGTGCTCAGGAAGGGACATACTGAATGAAAAAATAAGAAGAGGATGTTCTGGACAGAAGAAAGGAAAAAAAAAAAGTCAAGTGTTGGCCACTGAAAAATGAGTGGACAGACTAGAAAAGGAGTAGGCAGTCTGGGTAGAAGAATCAGAAAGGAAGTTGGGAAGTTGTAAAAAGAGCAATAAAAAGAAAACAAAATAAGGAAAAGGAGAAAAAAATGAGGTGCAGAGGTAAAAAAAGATACTTGAAAGAAGGAATGCATTGAATTGGGAAGGCAGTGAGCAAGTTTAGGAATGGAATTAAGGGGGAGTGAAATTGGTGAAGAAGGATACCATCCCCTGTGTGCTTCCCCACAAGGCCGTTTTCTTTAAGCATTTCAGATGGATGATCCCCTTTGTCTCTTTTGTCTTCCTGTGGCGTTTTCAGTCAGCCTCAGTTTGTCTTCCATGCACTAATTCCTCACTGTGGTGGTTTACAGTCCCTCTAGAGGAATGGCAGCTGTTGACAGCAATTGAAGAGAGTTAGTTGTCGCTTTGTCGTGAGCATTAAGGCTGGTAATTTTATGGCTTTTTTCTTTCTACCTCACAGGAATTAAACCCCTGTTGATTAGGGTAGAAGTGAGCTGCTGCTGACTACTTCTGTAACTCCCAAGGCAGTCATGACTTGCTGTTGGAGAAGCACAGCTTTATGAGAAGAGTCTGCAGGCAGCGATTTTATCTTTAGCTTTTGTAAAGGTAAACATGCTGAAGCTGGGCAGTCTGAAATCCTGCTTTATGTCCCTTTTTTCTTTGCACTTTTTCTCCCCCTTTTTGGTGTCTGTCAAGAGAGCTGCTGCACTGAGGCAGTAACTGACAGCACAGGTGACAGAACTGTGTTTTGCTTGTCCCTCTGAAAGTGTGTGTTTGTTACAAAGAACTCATTCAAATTCTTGTCATGGGTGTAATGTTCAAATGTTGTGAAACGCTGCTGAGTGAGACCTGACCTCTTGACCTGATGCTGATTATTATGCTCAGTACGGTGCATCCAAGTATTGTTTGCCTCTGTAAGGTTTAATAATGAGGAGAAGATGAAGTAGTTAGACATACACCTGGGTTTTATGTATTTACACTTGCTGTCATGTGTGTTTGTTTATTTCTTGGCTCCATAGACACGAGTCAATGAAACCAAACATGAAAATAGGAGAGAAATTTTTATTGTGTGAGGTATATTTGTTTCTGAATTCAATGTCTTGAGACCAAACAAAGAATAGCCTTAAATTATTATAAAACATAAACAAGACCAAAAGATCTGAAGAATTTTGCATTTTGCTTCTTGGACATAAATTAGGTCTTTTCTTACCATGAAGAAGGTAAGAGCTTCATTCCAGTGTCCTCTATAAACTTTTTGCATGATTTTGTGTCCTTTTTGTGACATGGCTGGTGATGGCTCTTACTAAAGGCAGTTGACAGATGGAGTGCTGGTGTAATAAATAATACAGGTTCTCTTAGTTTTTAACAGAGACTGCTATATATTGCCCATATTATTGCCATTGTTAATGGTGCTAGTAAGGTGGTACCTTCCAGACTGTGCCCTGTTACAATGTCTGCAGAGAGGTATTGATCTTGGTCACTAATGAGAGGGAACTGCAGTTTAAACTACTGCAGTTTAAACTACTTCTTGCACATCTCTGCCAAAGGCACGGTGGCCTTCCGTGTAACTTCCCAAGCGTGACCTGTACTTTGAGGTACAAAATACAACTTGCAAGCAATTCAGACTGTTTGTGTTTGGTATTTAGCTACACGGTAAGGGTTTGATAAATCTAATATTCCTGATTAAATAAATTCTGTTATTTATTTAGTTTGTAACTGATACAGCTTGACATTCTCTGCTAAGGCAGAAGTTATCTCCCGTTCTGGTCATTAGACAACCTGGGGCATGTTTCTAAACAAGTGTTTGCAAGTGTTAGAACAGGCAACACCTTTTTGTGTTGTACATGTTGTTTTACTCTTCAAGCCATTTTTGCAGCAATTCTTTTTTTCAGTGTGAAAACCTTCCTTCTCATTTGATGAGAATCAAATGATTCTCATCACTTAGCTAAAAAATAATTCCTGCATACTTCTTTTTGTAAACCATAACCGAGTTATGGTTCTGACAAATTAATTGGTAAATGCTTTTAAGCATCTTTAGCATTGCAGGAAGGATATTAGTTAAACTTTAATCCAAAACTGGTTCAAGAGAGCCCATTTCCTGCATATAAAGTGCATGAATTGAACAGAATGAATGGTTGGAAGATTCTGAGTTTTACTGAGTGTAGGAGGGGTGCAAATGTAACTGGCCCATTAGAGACTAATTCATTTTGAGTCTGAGAATGGAGCTGAACCAGGTATGTAGGTGACAATAATGTAGTTATGACAGTTGGATTTTTGACCTCTCTTGACTAATTACTTCACTCATTAACACCCTTCCTGCATTTCAGCAGCCTGCATACCTGCTTTAGACTGAATTGCACTGTTCTGAGGACAAAATAGACACAGAACATGCTATAATAATGTTTTGCAAAGGGTAATGCATGAAAGGATTGGAGTTCTTAGAGTTCAGAACATGCTGGGCTTTGTGTTCTGTTGTGGTTTGGTGGTAGATTAACATCTGAAAAACCCATATTAGCAAGTGTAGGGAAACATTTTGCTCAGCAGAAGGATCTTTTTGTTTGTTTGCTGGGCAATACAACATTGACACAATAAAAGATACTGAGGCTCTCCACATGTCCTGAAAGAATACTCACGTTTTCTGTGTGGAAGAGACTTTGGTGGTGTTTCAACCTGTAATGTCTTTGTGCATGGAAAACATCTGGTATGTGAAGGAGAACCGACCTTCTGCTTGAAATGGTTTTGGCATTTAAAATGGCCTGCTGAGCTGAAACTTAATCACAGACTGCTCAGTCCCTTGTCATAGATGAGAACCGCAAGTTTAATCAACAGCTTAAAGAGTTCAGGATCTAAGCTGAAGAAAATAATCCATGTTATTTTAAAAATAAAGATTTATTGACAAGAGAAGATTCGCCAATACTATTAAAATGATCAGCAACTGTTGCACTGTCAGCAGTGGAAAATGTTGAGAGTTAATTTCCAATTGATATCTCGGAGCTTTCATTTGAACACCTGCTGTTTAGGATGGGGATATGAAGCATTAACTGTGATTACTTCCCTCCCAAAAGGCACCCAAAATTGAGTAGCTGTTATGCCTTAAATTAAGATTATGTTTAACATCAGTTCAAAACTGTCATAACATGGACATGACTAGATTGCATATGGAGTTCCTAGGGTTCACTCCTCTGTAACAAAGTGAAATTACAGTCTGCTGATAGATCAGTGAGTGAATGCCTTGTGAAACATGCTCTGTGAGAAACGGCAACACTGGCTATTTTTCAGTAAAGATGAGTAATGTTAGTGTTCACTGTGAGGGACAGGACGAGAGTCAAGCAATGTTGCCTTTGGCTGCCAAATTAAAAGGCTTCCATGTTCAAAGGACCACATATGTTCAATGTATGATTAGATAAATCTGTATAGTGTGTGTATATATATAGATATAGATATAGATATTGCAGTGTAATGTGGGCTTTAGAAAGAAGTGCTCTTGATTTAGGAAATGTAAATAACATTTTAGCTATTTGATGGTATTTGGGCATGTGGAGAAGGCTTTGAGTCAGAGAGTGACAAAGTGTGTTTCATTTATTTATTTATTTTGTACAAGAAACTGAGAGGGTGTTTGTTTAATTACCCATGGTATTTCATACTTTAGATAATTTTCCTGTATTTTCAGTTTGTAAAATTCAGGAGATGAGTAAGATGGCAGTTTTATGAACTACTTAGAAATAAATGGGCTCAAAATATGACGTAATCTTCTGTATAAGTGTTAGATACTTTTCTGTTTGTTATCTGTAAAACTTGATAACATCGGCTACTTCACTGCACAATTGTGATAGTGAAGAGAAAAAAAGACATATGGTCCATGTGGTTTCTTTTATACCTTTCTATGTCCGGTCTCATTTAGTGTGATAAAAGCTAAGACTTTATGGAGTTGTTCTTGGAGGGAAAGAAATAAGAATTAACGCTCCATCTTTCTGAGGTTTTTATAGTCCAGTTTTGTTTTCCGTCAGCTTCAGATCACTGAGCAGTTTGCTTTGGTTTTGGATAGTGGAAAGAAAGGGGAAGAAGAAGAAGGATGATCTTTATTTTCTACTTTTATACACAGCGGCTAAAGCACTTTGTTGTTGTTGTTGGTGGTGGTGGTTTTTGTCAAATAATTTTTCCTTTTCCTTTTTTTAAAAGGACACTATTCGCACTCAGGCATTTAGGAAGCCTCACAGCAATTTAATGAAAGACATATAAAGCTGCCTTTATTTTTTTAAATAGAGATGCAGAAATTAAAGCAAGATTCTGAAGGCTTCCACTGATTCGGAGTATTTCTCACTTTTGAATTCCTAATGAAAGAATACTTTGGAGCTGATTGTGCTCAGACACTTATGGAAAGTTAGTGGATTTGTCAGTTTTTTACCAGTCCTAGATTTCTGCTCTTGCAAACAGTTCACACAGTCAGAGCTTGACATAGGATATTTGCTGAAGAGAATTACTGAAATTAACTGTCCCCTAGGAATTGTAAGTGGCTATCCATTTTTATACTGTCAGAATTGCTATGACAACAACACAAATGGTATTGCTGCCTGGAATTTAAGGTGTTATGAAACCTCTCAGCCTGGGAAGAGCTGAGCAGTTAGGCACAGGATGGCATCAGTGTCAGCCAGCTCAGTGAGCAGATAGCTCTCCTGTGCCATTTTCTCTGTGTGTTTGCTGTAATAGGGTATGGCTTATTGGATTTTATTATGACAGTTTTATCTGGCTGTTCCCAATGTCCACGTGGATATTGTGATTCATGTTCGATATTTCCAACCTCATTTGCTGTGGGTAGAATAGCCTTGTTGAGAGAGACATGAAAACAATAACCAGTGATCTGGGTAGTCCCAGATAACTAGAATTTTTACACTGCACATGCAGATAAAAGCAGCTTCACCTGGATTGTCAGATCATTTAATCTCTGAACATCTTGACTTCTGTTAAGAAAGGTACTGAGGTTGGGGTCAATTGTATTTCAAGCTGTTTGTCCTACTGCACTTTATTTCCTCCAATATGTCATCTTTTCAAAATGCATCTCCTTGTAGAAGGTCTTTGTCATAGGCTGTATTTCACACATAAGAAGTGGTTGAAGGTGTAATTGCTTTTTGAAATCCCATTTGCATTTTCCTTAACATTTTACATCACTCATATTGTACATGACAGGTCTACCTTATCTGACTTCTGCTTTTTAGTATGGTCCTATAGAGAGAAATAATTTCTAACTCTCCTAATTTTTCCAATTTCTAACTCTTAGTTCTGGATGCAGATGTTAGCTAATGTTTTGGAAATAATATTTTGCAGGATAGCTCCCTTTGTCACACAGGAAGATGAAATGGAAAATGTATTAGGGTCTGTATTAATGTTGATTTATTTCACTGTCAGTGCTTCTTGTTTTCTTTAAAACAGTGGAATTTGTGAGGAAGCTTACTAAGATAAAATTTGATAAATTTATTGTAGATTTTAATATGCCTATTCATATGTAAGCTGTGCTTTTATTTAGAGTTTTTCTTATATTTACAAAGGCTTCATCTTTCTCTATCCAAATTAAGGCTATGCTCTGCTCACATTATGCTGTCCTGGCAATACAAAGGTACCAAAGATTAGCCAAATAAACAAATTTGCATCTACTTTTATAATCAATGGCTTTGATTCAGAATTGGGTTTCTGTAGTCTGGAAAAACTTAAAAGAGACTTGTGTGCAGTTCCAAACTGTCATGAATGATAGTTTTATATTTAGAACTGAGAATAGGAAGGAGAAAAACTACAGATATTGTAATAAAAAAAATGTTGGCAGTTGACTGGTTAAATGTTTTCATATAGATAGGTTGATTTATCCTGGATAACATTTGGATATGAAGTGTGCTGTTAGATATGAATATTGTTCATATGCTTTTTTTTTCCCCCTTGGAATAGCTGATGATATTTTAAAGACAGTCAGGACTGTGGTTGCCTACGGGCCTTCCCACTGAGGCTTTCTGTGTTGTACCAACAAAGTAATGCTATCTATTATACAGAAAACAAACTGAAGAATATTGCAACAAGACCAGACTGAGATGTTTGTTCCCCGTTTGCTTTTGCAAATGCTTGTGTTGATTCTAGGGCAAGATGTATGGCCTAAAGCTAAAGGAGGAAAAAAGTTTTCACTGGATGTTAAGAAATCACTCCCAAAAGGGAGAGCAATTAGTAAAATAAACCAAGTGATCATGGAGGCAGCACTGCTGCAAGTAAACCATAACTTTCCAAATAATGACTGGCAAGGTGCCACACAAAGAATAGAGGCTGGACTCTACTAGCTAGGGTATGCTGTACCTGTAATTTTGCCACACATGATAGTCCCAAGACTATCTTGCAAAATGGCAAGATGTCATTCTGAAATCACACTGCAGTCTGGCAGATTCAGCTGGCACTTCAGATTATCCAGTGAATCTCCTCTCCTAGAAAGTACATTTTGCTGTGATGTTTTAAGTAATTAATTAGAAATTTGAATCTCCATACAAAGTGAGTTATTTCAGGTCAGGAATACACTGTTGCTCTATTTTTATTGTACTGCTGTCCTTGATTAGTGCACACTAGCAAGTTCCTAAGCATGTAAGAAACATTATGGAAATGAATGTAGTGACTTTTCTTTGAAGTTAGACACATTAATTTGGTGGATCAAGACAGCGCAGACAAAGAAAAGCATCTTTGGAATAGAGAGTATGTTTTCTATTGTGGTTGTTATATTATCAGCATTAATAGCATACAATAGGTGGTTTGGATAGTTTCTTATTAGGAAACAAGAGAGGAGAATTTCTTGTAGTAGTAGCAGCATGAATTTTGACTACAGAAACAGAAATGACTGGAATTGGTCTTTTTGTAAGTAAGAGGTAACTATAACTTGTGCTGGAATTGCCAAGTTGTTTGTTACATGTGTTTCTACTTTAAGTATTCTAGTCTTTCAAAAAGCTTATCAAATACATTTAATGGCCTCATTGTTTTTAATACTTTAATTGCTCTTGTAATAGCTCATAAGGATTCTATTACTGTCTTTTTTGAAAAACACCAGAAAATTTTGCAATGTTATGATCAGAGGCCGAAACCATTCAATTTAAAAAATTTCCTTATGTATTCTGCAAGACAGTTGCCTTAAACCATTAACATGTCTTGTTTTAGTGAGTCCAGGATCTGAGCTTTGGAAAAGATACCATCAGAGTAGCATTCAAACTTTATTAGAAACCTACAGATACTGGCTTTAGTGGGGAACCATTTCACCCTTCAACAGTCTGCCTTGCCTCTGTAGGACTTGATAGGGGAGGATGTAAGGCATATTCCTCTGGTTGAAATGTTTGGAAGGAGGTCTAAACAATGTCTCAAAGTTGAATCACTTGAAATATTCAGTCAAAGGTAGCTGAAAGTTTGTTGTCAGCCTAAGGTTTGTTGCCAGAATTATGTGGTATGGGACAAGATTTCTGGAAAGCAGGGTTCGCTGTTCTTGCTGTTGATGGAGTGCAAAGGAAGGGGAGTACAGAGAGCAGCGACTACAGAAGTTACTTCCACAGTACCCCTGACTGTTATTGAGTAACTTTTATTGAGTAACAATGGGAAATCTGTCTCTCTAGGGCTTGGGCACAAGGAAATTAGGCAGAGGAGTCAATGGGCCCTCAGAGTACTGTGCCCAAAACCACGCTAATTTAAGTAATTGCTTATTTTGCCTTTGCCAAAGTTCATGCCTGAACTTAACACCCCAAATTTACTTTAGTTAGCTTTTGCTGAAATGTGAGATATATAAACTCATCTTCTGTGAGCTTCGGTCAGTCCTTAAAATAATTACCACCGTTCAGTAAGATTCATATTTTGCGACCATGGAGGTTACCCTGGGACAAAAATGGTAATGAAAAATTGAGAAATAGGAAAGGAAGAACAGTGGAAAGGTGGCAGAGAAATAGTTTTGTTTATGATGGTGAGTATAATGTTTCTGAAAATAATTAGTATACTTTGCATTCCTTCAATAACTTAAAATCCAGGCAATTTCTGTTTATATTCCTGTTAAAAAAAGAAGCGATTTGCTTTTTGATACATTGAAAACATCCTTTCATTTTGAACATGGTAAAAAACCACTTTTATAACATTATGATGACTTCCTGTCATCTGAGTATGAAGGCTCGTTTCCAGAATTCAGTTAAAGAGAAAGAACCAACAACCCCTGTAAACTCATTGCAATAAAGATGGAATTATTAAGGACATGATGAGTTATCGTAGTGTGGGTCCAGGAGAAAGGTTGAAAAGCATTCAATTTTTCTGCACAATTAGAAGTGTCAGCAAAAAAGTCTATCTGCCAGCATCTGTAAAGGACTTAAGAGAATCTAGGAAGAATGCCAGGGAGGAGGAACTGTTGCACAAGGAGGCTCAGCTACAGGAATACAGCTCTGTGGTAAAGTCAGACCAATTAATTCTTTAAAGCTTTCACCAAGGCCCATCAAAGGTGATTGCAAGATGGGCAGTAGTCTGAGAAATGGAAAATATATTGCCACTTAACTTTTAATACTTTAAACCTAAACTATATATAAACATGTTGAATGACAAGAAGAAAAATCCAACTAAAACAATTTTTTTGAAGGAAGACCTTCTATTTGTGCATTTCTCATTTATTCTGAGTTTTGGACATTTGATATCTTTTTTGATGTATGCACATATTGGGATGTTCAGACACTGTTTCAGTTGTAATATACTGCTAATAATAGCCCTCTCCTTCTATCTCTATTCCCTTCTTGTTTTGACCTTTCACAGATGTTTTTTCCCAGTGGATCAGACTGCTTTACTGATATGGAAAACTCTTTCTGTTGTCTTCTTATGATTTTCTACAATCTGCTATTGTCTATCCAATAAGTGTGCTACAGTAATATATCTGACTTCCTGGTATGGAGTGCTGATAAGGTCACTCTGGGACTTTGTAGAACAGAGTGATGTGCAAAAATAACAAAATATATTTTTGTATTGCATCTATGGTCTGGTTTCTGGTACAAGAGTATCTGCAGTTCACAGTCCATTCCCTAAAACATGGCTTATTAAATGCCCAACTGATGGGTAATAACCATCTCAAAGGAGGGAGCTGAAAAGTCCAAGTTTAAGAATATGTCCCAAGGCTCAAAGTAGTAATTTGTTCTGTGTCAAACGGAGCTCAGCTTTAAGGGATTACTGAATTATGACCATTTTGTTTGGTTTGATGTGCATTTAGGCTGTTTGAGCTGCCCTTTTTGAAGGTTGCATTTGTTACGGGGCCTTCAGGCCACTTCCAATATTAACTAACAGATTATGACACCCAGTAGAGTTCATTTCATTGAAAACAATATAGTGTGCAAAAAGTTGCCTAACCCTCTTATGAAACTGGTAAATATGTGTTTTACACAGGCTCTTGGGCATTTTGTTTTGCAAAGGAATTGTCCCCCTTTACTATCCTCGCCTACATTAAATAGTTAACATAGTAGAAGGGACATTATAGCTAATATTTTCTAGAAAAAAAGTATTATAGAAAAATATCCCAGTATTTTTCATGCCAAGTGTTCTTTTTTCACCTTAGGGAACCCAAAAGATTAATTTCATGAATGCAGTCCGAGGTCATACATTGTTTTGGCATGCCAGTAAAAACCATTGGTTTCTAGGAGGTATGAGGTGTGGAGCAAGGCGGTTGACTGGCTCTTTTTATTTTTCTCCTAATTAGATTGCTTTTGAATAGCTACATGTAATATTGTAAAAGAGAGGAGGGACAAATCAGCCAGCCTTGAACTGTCCTAAAATTCCTAAACATTGAGAAGAGGGACAAGAAAAAGCTTGTTTATGCCAGATGTATTGTTTTCCTAAACAAGAAGAGGTAGAGAAGTACTGTCTTGAGTTTTTATCGGTTTAAGGCACTGAAAAAAGTCCCAAGAAGATCCATGTTCTAGAAATGAAGTTTTAGGTTTATAAAGTCACTTTGACAATCAGCTGCTTTGTGCTGATGTTCTGCTGCAGTGCTGTATTTGCAGAATACTGGTGACATTATCTGTGCTGCACAAGACACAAATATAAAGGGAATTTCTGCTCCAGTGAACTCCTATTCCAGAAAGCAGACACAAAGAAGGGCTCAACTTGCTGTGCATCCCAGAGAAAGGAGGCGATTGTAGATATAATTCCATGTCATTAAATAATTTCTGGAAGGCTTCCCTTTCTGCTTTTAGTTTTTAGTGATTTGGGTTGGCAGCTGCAATTTACAAAATATTTGGCAGCATCTGGAGGCTTTTCAAAGTGGTTTCGATAACCTCTGGCAGAGAACAGAAGAGGGTTCACTTTTTCTGGAACAAGTTATAGCTTCTTACTTTTGATAGTTTCTTACTTTTCATAATCACATTGAAATCAGTGAGGATTTCCTTGCCTGATGACTCGGATTTTTTTAGTGTAGTGTCAGTTTTTTAGATGTTGACAACATCTTTCAATTCGGTGCCCAGATTGTCTGAAAGTTGAAGGACAAACATTTCACTGAAAGAAGTGAAGCTCTTTTTTTCTACTTGTACAGAATTGTGCTTTCACTGCTTTTGACAAATTATAGGATTATGACAACTGCAGGCTTGTGACTACTCTTTGTTTGCTCTAGGGTTGGTGGTAGGAATGATGGGAGATAAATATAAGCTTGAAGGACAAAGATGTGCGACACCCAGCCTGAAATGGACATTGGTTATCTGTCTAGATCGCTGGTAAAAAATAATGCAGCTTCATAAAGATGAGCTCTTGGGGGAAAAAAGCTTGTGATATGGGTGTACTGAATCTGTCTGAAGAGGGATGAATAGGAGGAGTCATGGTGGACAGTTTTTTCTCTAAGTTTTTTATTGAGTATAAAATTATTGAAACAGACTTAGTAAGTTAAAATCTACACTATAAAGCTGACAATCTTTAAGCAAGCCACTAAATAAAACCTCAGTTGTTTTAGATTTCATTTATGAAGAACTTGAGATCTTAATGGGGTAATGGGCAGAGAACTGTTAAAACTCAGTGAGCAAATTTCTGCTTGTTGGGTGTGATTGATTCTTGAAGTGTCTAATCATAGAAGAGAGAAGATAGGATCTAAAAAGAAAGCCCACGTGGGAACAGTAGGGGTTTACTTGTAATTAGAATGGATATTCCTCACTTTTCTGTACTGCCGCAAACTAAAATTACCAGAAATTAGGTGCATGGAAAAGAGCTAACAGGCTGGGAAAAGCTGCAGCCCACAAGGAAACAGAAAATGATCTCTAAACAGAATTAAGAAAAAGTCTTTTCAGAAGGAAGGCTATAGAATCAACTACATATTTCTAAAACACCAATGTATATAGTAATTACTTAAAAGGATGGTATTTTTTCTATCAAAGATTATAGAGGCATTTTCCTGAAAGTTTCCTGGTGTATATAATTTTTTTGACACATCAGCATGCCCCAAATAGGTAATTTTAACAGCTTCACACTGTGTGGTGCCAAAAGCTCCTTTATAGTTCATAGAAGCATGCAAAAGGGTGGAAAATTGCTTAAAATACAAAATGCTGTATCAGTAGTTTTAATAGAAACACACAAAAAAAGTATGTTAAAAGAGGCATGGTAAGAAACATTGCAAGAAAAGAAATGCAGAATTTGGGAATCGGGGATGTAGGTAACACAAAAGTGTTATTTCTGGAAAATGTGCCAGTAGCACGAAGGAGACAAATGTTTTCTCAGGGCTTGGTAAATAGTCATGTTTGAGGGGTGGGAAGGGGGATGCAGGGAACATTGATTTTCTTTATTGGTGGTAGGCATTGAAGAGACATTCTCATGGGGAAAAAAACCCAAACCACAAAACTATTTACTCTTTCTGTTGTTTTGTGGAAGAAAGAGTTCTTTTTTAGAATTTTTAACTTTTTTTTTTTTACCAGTTCACTGAGAACTTGACACTTCTCAGTATGAGAACACTAATAATTTGTTTACCTCATTTTTCACTGTATTTGTAGTTTATGGCTGTGTTTTGGTGTTACAGGCTATAAGTTTGGCTGACAGGTACCAAACTAAGTGCCTGATATGAAAGCAGCAGCTGGGGAAATCTTGCTTCTGGTGACCTTCAGCTTGTTAAACCATTTGGGTTAGTGAGTTGGGAACTGGCAGTGAATTTGTACAGGCTCATGGGGTGAGGAGAAGTGAGACCAAGCCATGCAGCTCCAAACAACACCTGAAAGGTCCCTCATTGTTTTCTCAGTAAAAACACTTACCTGTCTTCTTAATCGTTGCAGCAAAAGTAGGAGTCAGTATCATTAACAGAAATAATAATAGCACAATAATAAAGGATTAGAAAGTAAAATATAATGATCCATTGTTGAATCAACCAAATCATATTTTCAGCTTTCTAGTTGCCATTGCCATTGTGTGTTTCATGTGTTTGTTCTTTATTGTTGTACAGCTTCTTGCCATTTTGGATAAACAGGTCTGTGGGGTACAGATTTTGTCTTTTTGGTTGTGACTGGTCTGCAAAGAACTGCTCAAAGAGCATTTACCATAAAAAGCTGTACCTGCTTTCAACTGCAATGAGGCAGTATTTGATCTTCCCTGCTGAAGCATTTAGGACTTGATCTGAAAGCTGTGAAAGTGTGTGGTGCTGTGCCATGGCAATAGCTTATGTCTTGTTCAACTGTTGGGTTGTGTCGTATTCTTAATAATAAATTCAGTGAAAGATGCAGCCTAGTTATCCAGCCAAATAACAGATTTTGTTGTTGAAATCCGTAAAGGTAAAGCCACAGGTAGCTTTAAATGGGAAGCTGAATGTATTGTAGATGATAGAGTGTAGCATTATAACCATTCCTAGAAATCGTAACATCAGCAATATGGGTGATGAATGTGTTCTGCAATAGTTCATTTCTGGCTGTCTCTTCTTAAAGTTGTTTAGGACCAGGCAGAGCCTCCAAAATGCTCTGGTGGTGGTGAGGTTAGAGCATCAACAGCTGATGCTCATAGTTTTTTCACTGAAGGTTATCTGCTGTATGGATTATAGGTAGGTGACTACCATGGATGCGACTCCTACTTCACCTGTTGTCTTTGATTTTTGCAAAAGGATAGATGCATTTGCCCAAATAGCATTCTGCTCTGAGCAAGTCAGTGCTGTAGTGGTCTTCTCCTTGTAATCCAGACTGGCAACTGTGCCAAACTTCTTGGCAGTACTTCACAAAGATGGAGTTTATGTTTAAGGAAGATGATGCATTGTGAAAGCTGTCATGTTATGTTGTGCTGATGGAGGAGCCAACTGGAATTACTGAGACAGAACTCCCTTCAATCACTGTAACCTGTGATTTCTGAACTGAAAAGTGTTTTCTTCTAAAAGCTAGTGAAAATGCATTTTTAGGTACTTTGAGGAAAAGATGTTACAAATACTGTAAATATTACCCATCGAATATTTCATACACAGGGAACTTTGTCTAAATATGTCAGCTGTAAGAACACTCAGGACTTAATTTTTGTCCAGGAAGATAAACCCATGAAAAGAGATGTAAAAATAACCAACTAAGGTGCATGGTATCTAGGTCAACTAGTCAAATTTCTGACTGACCTGCCTTTTTTTACTGAATGCAACCCAAAATGAAATTCTTGGCTGAAGAAAACAGTCTAATTATGGCCTTATAGTTGGCAGCCTTGTTCTTCAGGCCTTCATTTCTTCTGATTTCAGTTACACTAGTACATATTGAGAGGCCACATTCAAGTGGCACAGTTGAATGTGGTGGTAATGTTTGGTAGGTAATAGGTAGGTAGGTAACCAATACTAATTTCATGGTGTCTTGCCTGCCTGCAAGTTCACCATTAAATTGTGACCATTAGCTCCCTGTTTTTAGCAGCAGCTTACAATCAGTGAAGGAAGACAGAGGCTCACCACGTGGCTTTACCCTTGCTTTTGCTGCCTAGAGAAGTGTGCTGGCTGCTCCCACAGCAGTAGGACTCAAACTCAATCTATTCACTGTATCACAAGAGGAACAGTGAGTGCCAGAGTTGAATAACTTTGTCCTTTCCGCTATGGCGTTGTTTCTTTTCTCTGGTCATTAATTAGGACAATGGCCCAGTGCTGCAGCTCAGTCAGTAATGTCATACTGATTTATGTTAAAATGTTAATAACTAGAAGTTTCTAATTTATTTCACTTTTGCTTCGTCTTACACAGCTTTGACTAAAATGTGTTCGTTGGTCTTGGATATTACATAATATTTAAGTGGTGATAAATTTCTCTTAAAATGACAAAATTTTCTCACGTTCCATTGTTTGGAAGGGAGAAGAGAGCTAGAGAAATAAGGATGTTTTAAATTTAAATTCAGTTTATCAGTTAAGCAATTTTCAGTTTGATGTTTTAGGTTTGTTATGCAAAGTTCTTAAGCATGTCCATCAGGGAATTAGAACACTCTAGACTAATTACTTTACTGAATCTGAACTGGAAAACATCACTGAAAGCTATTAGGTTGGCACAGTAAATATGATGCCTTTATTGCAAACTAGAACACCATTTAATGAGATAATCCAAAGCCCAGTGAAATCAGTAGAAAGGTATCTGTTGACTACAGTAACTCAGTACCAGACAAAGTGTCAACTGCAGTAACTTTTTTGAGATTGCAGATATGCTGTATAATCAGAAATGAAGTTACTGAACTGGCACAAAAATTATTCCTAAGGTTGAAACACCTATATCAATCATAGAAAGCTTCTCTGTTATGAGAGTAAGAAATCTTGTATTTTATATAAATAATGTAATCTAAGACAAGATGCCACTGCTATTCAGGGAATGGGTATCAACAAATGCTTGTCAGTATCTGTGCAGGAGTATTTATCTTCCCTTTGTCCCACTGCTAGCTTATTCTTTCTGAGCATGAAGGAGTTTTGGGAGTCTCTCTAGGCTAAGACTGTGGTTGTAAGTTTCTTCCCTTTTATCTAGTATTACCTGGCTCTTGTTTGTTTGAAAATTTAGTTTCACAGTGACGCATTTTGTATTTTCTTTACTAAGCATGTTAGCCTGTAGTGTCTATGAAAACCTGAAGTAATTGTACAGCCTTCTCCTTTTGCCTGTCTTGAGAAGAGCTGGGACCAGCCTCCTGCTTCTACTGATTCCCTTTGTATAGGTTCAGTTGCAATCAACTGCTCACCCATCCCATGATGTGTTTATCCAGGTTTGTGCTGGACATTTTGTCCAGAAGAATACCATGAGAGACAGTATGAAAAACTTTACTGAAATCCAAAAAGATTACATCAACTGGCTTCCCCTGATCAGCTAGGCAGATTACCTTGCTGTAAAAGGAAATCGGGTTTGAATAGCAGGACTTTCCTCTCATGAAGCCGTGCTGGCTGCGAAGAATGACTGTGTTGTCCTTCAGGTGTTTTTCAATACCTCCCAGGATAATCTTCTCCATAACTTTATGAGGCACTGAAGTGAGACTGACAGGCCTGTAGTTTCCAGGGTTGTGCTTCTTGCCCTTCTTGAAAATCAGGACAACATTCACCAGCTTCCAACCAGCTGGGACCTTTTGGGATTGCCAGGACCAATCAAAAATCACCGAGAGAGATTTTGAGATGACATCAGCCAGCACTTAGAGGATTCTGGGATGAATCCCATCAGGCCCCATAGATTTGTAGGGATCCAGCTGGAGCAGCCAGCCTTCTACCTCATCTGCTTGACTTTCAACATTTTGGAATTGCCTGCTTCTGTGCCCTTAGGAGGTGATGTTTGAAAAGTGACCAGCACTGATGGGCCCCAGCACCTGCATCACATTAAGTAATGTTTAATGTTGCAGCATTACTGTCCATTTTGGTTGACTAGACAACTTCTTTAGGTATTGATAAGAGTAAAATTAAAACAATTATCTACTTCCCCCCCCTCATTTTCTTCTATGTCTAGCCATTGCAGATACTGTTTAATTTTCCAGATTTGGAGGTGCATTGCTACTTGTTGATTTTTTCCTTTGCCTCTTTTAATTAATTTTTTCTTTTACTATTTTTGCTAGTTACTATCTTAATATGTGTCTTTTCCTATTTTAAAACCATTACCAGTTATGTAATGCACATGAAGTGCAGAGAAAACCAAATTATTTTCAAGTATCTATAAACTTTAGGTGGACTGACTGTGTGATGTACACAAATTTGACTTCCTCTGAGACCTGAAGGCATTTGGATTTTGTGTCCAGGTCCAGTACAAAACAGAGATAAGAGCCAAGCTATCAAACCCCCTCCTTTTCAAAGGGAGTTGGCTCTCACGTCCCTATTAATCTGTCCCTAAACTTCACAATGTCCTCCAGTGTGACATATACAATTGTAGCACTGCCAGTGTGCAGACAGAATTTTAATGAAGGGGGTTGTTTTGTTTTGAAATTTTGAGGGGCTCAAGTGCATCAAGAATGTGCATTTCTGACAGTACAAAGTGGTACAGGACAAAGACCCAGGCTTGCTCTCTGTCAGAGAGGTTTTAAAATATCTCGCCATTTGATGTGCTTCATTCCACTGTAGAGGAAGAAAAGCTGTAGATTCATTTCCAGCATGAGTGATCTAGCAGTATGTAGAGAGAAGTAGCTGTAAATCCAGGAAAGGTATTAAAATAGCTATCCCTTTGAATTTGAGAAAAGTGTTAACTGAATTCTTTCTGTGTACCTTAATGAATTTGCAAATAGTGCCTTCATAATACATTTATATATAGAAAGGTCATTGAGCCAATTACAATAGTTATTTTGGCCTGCCTACAGAACTCCTTATATTTGATTTGCACAGTAGGTAAAGAAATGAGAATGTCTGACAAATATGGATACATTTTTCAACTTACCATCTTCATGTTGTGGAGATCAATGGTCCTTTCTGAACTTTGCTTCAGGAAACAGTTGCATATAAGTCCAGCCTCTGAGGGTTGTGATTCTTAACCCTCCTAATCTGCAACTGGTGACAACTGGGTATTGGACTTTCTGAGGAAGAAATCAGTATCTCTTAACTCTTTATTCTGCAAGCTCCTTGAAGCAGTGCTGAACAGCATTTCACAAAAGGTCAGTGAAATCAAACATGAGATTGTGTACATTTATCACAGTTACGTAAATCTGAGTAACTAAATACAAAGACACATGCTTGCAAGGAGTGCTGCATGTTAATGAATCCATAAACACCTAATAATTTGAGCTTTTCTTTACATGAATGATGCTTAGAATTTGTAGTGCATATTGCTTAGAATACACTAGACAAGTTGACATTTGATGAAGAAGCAAATTTGTTGTGGTTTCTTTACATGTAATTACTCCATCGGGTGTATGTTGGTAAATTCAGTTACTTCCTAGAATATGACACCATGTACTCTGCTGTTTTATTTATAGGATTGCCTTCTATTTCTGTTTACGTTG
The DNA here is from genome assembly GCF_003945595.2 of Pipra filicauda. Classification (NCBI taxonomy): domain Eukaryota; kingdom Metazoa; phylum Chordata; class Aves; order Passeriformes; family Pipridae; genus Pipra; species Pipra filicauda. The sequence continues at coordinate 4,630,798 of NW_024105087.1, read as the reverse complement.
CTTCCAGATAATTGTTTGAGAAATGTAACTGTGCTTATTTTTTACTTAATTTTTTATTCCTTGGAAGAACTGGTAGTGCACACTCATTTTGCAGGCCTAGGGAATCCCGAATGTTACCTTACTGGCAAGAAGTGCTGCTGCTTTGTGCCTGTATGGGTTTGAGGAGCGACAAGTGATCAACACGTGGACCCATATGAACTGAAATCTTTTCAGATGAAGGATGTAAGGGAACTCTGGGTGCTGTGAGTAGAGAGAATATCTCTCTGTTTAGTGGTGAAACCTAATGGCCTGTGGGGTGGTGTTTCTGAAAGCATTCCTCTAAGTTTCATTTATATACATTTTAACTATGTATGGTCTGAGCTTGCTAAATAGCATTAGGCTGTGTGAATTACATATTTATAGTAAAGGGTGTAGATGCCAGAGTATGAACTTTTTCCATAATACATGGTTAGTAGTTTTATTCTCTTTGTGAGTAGAGGGTGAGTAGGTGGGTGAAGTCTGTCAGAATGGTAGACATTGAGCTAGAGTTGATATGAAATGAGAAATGCAGGGTATTGGCATGGTATTTCTGTGATCTACAGCCACATTCACATTTATGATTAAATACTGCTCTGCATCAGGTGGCTTTATTCACTTGAGTCATTGTCTTTCTTGAAGAAGAAAGTATTTTCCAACATGAAGCTAAACAGAGGAGTAGTTTACCTAGTCATAACTCATTTAGTTGTAAACAGAAATTAAGGAATCTCAGTATGGTCAAGGATACTTAAACAGATGTTTTCCTCCAAGTTAAGACCATCACTGATTTGACCATGCATGTTGTGAGGGGAAAATCCTGAAGGAACTGAAGAGAGTTGCAACTTGTCCTAGGTTGTATACTTGTGACTTCTGACGTTTATAGGATCTGTATAAATACAAGGAGGGATGCTCCTGAAGTGCAAAGACATCGTGGTCCATACTCAATGTGGTGTATCATTGGGACTGTGAATACAGCTGCAGCCACGTAAGGAGAGGCTTATCAGTGAAGCAGAGTGAATTTTGGTATCAGAAAGGAAATGTATTCCTGATAATTGCTGATAATTGCGTGCCTTGCAGACATGGGAGTATAGGAAAGCTTGGAAAGTTTCATCACCTTCATGATTTGTGCTGTCACAATGACATATCCTGACCTATAGGACTTCAGACAGCTTGAATCCTTAAGCTATTTTACATTTTTAGATTATGTATATTTTTTCTGAGACTTAATAATTTGTACTTAGACCTTGGTTTCCTTGCTTCCCTCTGAAGCAGATAGGCAGTACCAAAAATAATTCTTTTTTTTCCTTTTTTCCCCTCAGTTTTGATGAGATCCTTCAGTTCATCAGACCATTCTTGTCATAAGCACATGTAGAAATTCAAGATTTCATTTAAGTTTATTTAGAAAAAACCCAAACCAACCAAGCAAAAAAGGTAATAAAATACATTCTTCAGAATTCAGCCTCTCCACCTCAGGGCCCCTAATTTTATCACCTGGGTGAAGACCTACAGAGTAATTGAATTATTTTTAAAAGAAGGACTTGCCTGTCCAAAAGAACACCACATATTCTCAGCCCAAAGCCAGAGCGTATGATTGCCTCTTGGAATTCAAACCAGATACAATCTCTTCACGAGCTTTTACAACTCTATTTTTTACCCCATTTAAATCTTTTATTGGTTTATAAACGTGACCTATTGATGTTGTCAAGGATGTCTCCGAAACGTTTTGTCCAATCGTTATTCATAATAACTATTGCATAACCTTCACAACCAGGTACTTCATAGTTTCTGTAGGTCAGGGCAATTCAACATGTTATCTGACACCCACTTTGTAGTAATTTCACTGGATGTAATATTTGTGACAGAAAGAATTCCAGGTTCTACTGTGAAACTCTGCATAGTGATAATAGTACCTAACTGCTTCAAAATAGACTGGTTTAATCAGTGTATAAAATGCTAAAACTGTTCCAGTCTTCATGTTAAGTAAGTGCCATTCAGTGTTTCCTCAATGAACAGCAACTGGGACTCATTAGAGGCAACTTTGTGCAGAGGGTTTACATTATTGTACAAGTGAGAGACAATAGGTTTGAATATGGCAGCATGGATTCATACCTATCATGTGATGAGGAAAATAAATCATAATTTAACAGTGAAACAATAATGAGCTTATTTCCCTCAGTGGTGTTAAAATTTTGCATATATACATAGTTAAAATCTATGCGGTTGGTCCCACTGGTTTGTTTTCCACCCACATGCTTCGGCTGATGAGAAATACGTTGGCTAGCGAGGGATTCTTTTGTCTGTCTTGACATTCCAGTTTGAAATATAACTTCTGTTCCTGTAGGCACTGGGGTTTTGTGCTCACAGAGCAATTGGATAATACTCACAGAGAAAGCTGATAAGTCTCATCTTGGTGAAAGCTCCTGTCTAATCTCAGTAGAAAAAGGCAGTGTAAAGACAAACTCAACAAACTATTGAAATCATATTTATGAAAGGCAGCCTATTTTCACACTGAACTTTGTGGCTCAAATGAAGTGGACATAGGCTGCTCTTGGATGGGTATTTGAGCAACATGATCTAATGAGAGATGGTCTTGCCCACAGCAGGGGGAATGGACTAGGTGATTTTTAGAGGTTGCTTCCAACCCAAACCATTCTAGGATTCCATATTTCATGCTTAAATATTTGACATTCATTCCGATCATCTGGGTTTGCATCATTAGCAAATTGGATACTTGATTTGGGCCAGGATTTGGGAGGAGAATTGCCCAGAAAATGTACAAGTTTTATTCTAGTCAGTTGTTGCAACATCAACTGAAAAGTTGTCTAGAGAAACTGGGTCGTCAATTCTTATTACTGAAAATGTTTTACCTTTTTAATGAAAGTCTTTTCTTTGCACTTTTTCAGTGTTCTGTGTCATTCTGTCATATTTACATAAAAATAATGGCATTGTTACAAAGTGTCTCTGATATACTGGAGTAATTTCTGACAAATAAAATGTTCTCTAGTGAGCCAATGCCCTACAGGTACTCCTTTATATGTGCAGCTTTTTTCAGATTAAGCCAAGAAAATTTCAGTAGCACATTGGCACACACACGTGCTTTACTTCTATGTATTCATAAGAGCTGCAGTAGACTTATACACTGACAAGGTTTTTAAAAATGTTTGTTCTGCAGTGCTCATGGTCACAGTGGAGATTAGATATTGTCTATATTTTGGCTTTGCACTACTCCAAGCTAACCCTTAGTTAATACTGCAGAATTTTATTTCAGTGGTAATTTATCTCAGCAGAATAATTGTCCATCCTGCTGGAATGCCTTTGCTTGGACTCTTAACTCTTGTATAGTGATTTATCCTTCATTAGCAGTGACTGATACCAGTCACCAATGAACCTGTTTTTCCTGCTGCTGAAGTAACTGGTAGAGTTTCCTTTAAATACTGATTTTAGAGGAAGGCATCTTTTCAAGACAAGAAATTATCTTGAATTTATGGCTACAGGTTGGCACATGCCTAAATCTGCCTTTCATTTGCAAAGTGGATTTTTTTCTCTGTGTACTTATAAACCACGAGTTGAAGTCTCAAAAAATTACTGAGTCGTTTTGTTTTTAAATGGAGAATATTTGTATGTTCTTTTTTTAATCTTTTGAGACTGTTGAGTTCTCTGTTCCTTTCTGTAATCATGAGGGAGAGAAATGTCTTCTATTTAAAAGTTAAAATTCTTAATCTGAAGCTTTGAGAAAAACAACAAATACCATTGGACTTTGTGATACCATAGAAAAACTTGTCGCATTAGCAATAGTAGAGAAAAGTGAGCAAAGGCTGGTTGTGTTGGGCAGTGGCTCATGTTCTTTGGAGGATAGTACACAGCTGAAGTTGGAGGGGCTACCCTGTGCTATGGACTTACACAAATAAGTGAAACATTTATTTTGCTGAGGATTATTTGTGATTGCAACAGAACTCTGCTTTTGTGCTGATGGTGTTTGGCTTTAAAATTGCCTTCCTATTAGAGCTTTGAAATTTGTTCAGGGAAGACTTGTGGCAAATTTTGTGGACTTGCAATGGTCACATTCCTTTTCTCCTTTTTCCCTTCTCCTCTTCCAACTCAAAGTAGACTTCTTGCAAATTCGGTTTTCTTTCTGTCAGTGGCGACAGCTGCTTTGCGTTCAGCTGACTCTGCATATGTTTGAGAACTTCTACTTCAGGAATTGTCTCTTCCATTCCCAGGCATGGAAGTGCTTCCACAGTGGAGCTGGCGTAGTGTACGAGTCATTTTATTTTTATCCTCTTTGAAATGCAGCTGGGACTAGGCATGAATGCACTAGAAGGCCCTGGAAATGGAAACATCTTTCTGTGACTGGTTTAATGTGGCTTTCTGATTGAGAATTGGAGGCATCCATCTTGCTTTTTAAACATCCAATTCATTATTGCTGATGCTGTGTGTTTCATTCATACAACATCTCTTTCAACATATGGACTGATAAACTGCATTGTGCTTAGCAATAGGATAGAGATTTGGCTTTTATATCATTGTTGAATGTTGTTCAGGAGTGGTTAACTATTGAACAGCACATGCTGGCTAACCTAGAAAAGGATCTGATGATCTTCTCTAACCATTTAAGTATTGCAGATAAGTTCTGTCTACCAAAAAACTTAACACCACAAAATCCCAAACATTGCACAGTGTGCTTATTGTTTCGCTTCCAAACGTCAGTTTGGCTGCCAATGCTGCCTGATTTTTTAAGTATGAACCAATTCTACTAAATAAGATACGCTTCATTTCTAAATTCATTGGAATATTAAAATTAGTCCCGAGCTGATGCCCTTTCTGAAATTCAGAAGATCTTTTGACTGGTAGTATATGGCTGTTAATTTGGGGAAATGTACATTCTACTATAGGACAAAGGGATGCATGTCTCATGGAAGAGTGGGCTGTTTTGTGACTTACAGACTGGGTTGTTCTGCAATCATGTGGGAATAGTAACTCACAAATATGAATTTATTCTTCTTTCAGTGTATCTTTGAGTTTGGAACTTGTGCTTAAAATAAACCACCAACATTTTAAATGAGCAGCTTTCAGACATTGTTTGGATTATACAGAGGAAAAGGAGCTAGAATTATAACAATACACACTGTAAAAGAAAGAGAGGCAAATGATGATAAGATACAACTTCACGTTTCAAAAGACAGTGTCTGGTTTAGAGAGGGTAATTTCTCTTAAAGGAAAAGAATTCCCAGAGAAGTTATGGGGAGAGTAGTTATTCTGAAACATGGCTCTGAATTAGTGAAATAGCTAAGTACCGAAATACAGGGACCCATTTTTAACAAAAGCATTCTGCCTCTGAAGGAGAAGGGTGCTGTAAGCTGTTCCTCATTGTGACATGCTTCACTGCTACCTGAATGGCTTTCCTAAAGCTTGTGAGATGTTAATGCTTATTGTGAGGTGGATAAGGAAACTCCTTGACTTAAATGAAACATTGAGCTCCTCTGGTCAGGTCGATTATGATCTGTTTCTTCAGATTATGGTGTACAAATGCAGTGGCTGTTTAAAATTATATTTGTCACGTGTGAAGCAACTGACTTGAGTATACTAAACATACAGTCTCTTCATTAACAGCTAAAGCTCTCAAAGTTTTCTAGAGGGTATATACTGGTTCATCATAGAAGTGTTCATAATCCTGATTAACCTTTCTACAGGCAATTAAATTGGTATATAAACTTTCTGTGAATTCTTTTATATCTTTGTAGGCCTAACTTTCTGTTGAGTGGTGTTCCTCTGATGCTACAGATTTTATTCTTTGTAAACAGGAATTCTCCACCGAATGTAATGTAAATTGCAAGGGCATGTTCCGTTGTGAAGAACAAGTTATGAAAATATCTGTCAGAAATAATTACAGTTGATCCTGCTCTCGGGCAGGCGTATAGATTGGATAATTTACTGGTGTCTTCTTCAGCAATGTTTTTTTATAGCACTGTTACCAGGAATATCAGAATTTAACTCAAAGTAGTGGTAAAATCACTTGTAAGGAAAAAAAGGGAAAGGTTATTGATCTTCTATTCTTGCCTTTGCACAGTGGTTTGTGGCATGGGCTTCCTTGTCCATGGCTGTATAGAAAGCGGAGTATGATCATAGAAACTGTTTTTTTGAAGATATAGAGGCTCTTGAATGTACAAATCCTTCTGTGTTTTTCATTGTCATCTAAGGGTGTCTTAAAGGCCTCTAACAGCAGCTTGTTCTTTCAAAGTTTGTCTTAAATCAGATGTGGCATACAAGCCTTTGTAGAAAGCCAAGGACATGTGGGGGTAAATGTGCCATATGATGGTCTGAAGTGCATATTTTGCCAAGTTGTGTGTGAAAGTGGCATTTAAACATCCTGTAGAATAAGTTAATGGAAGAAGTTGCAAGGCTGTTGGTCGCCATTGTCTTCTGTTCTCTAGATTATAAGACCTGCTGCATTTGTCCAGGACAAATGCAAAGCAAAAGAGAAAGATGTAAATGTGCAGTTGGCAGGACCAGGAAAAGGTAAACAGCTCTTGTAATTGGTAGAAATTGAAGTGTCAGTATTATTCTTAGAGTGAACAGCAACACATCTTTGTAATATACCCGTTCCTCACCTATATGGAGCTGCTAAGTTTTATCATTTGCTTCTCTTGATTATTTCTACCTTGATGTTTTGGGGAGTTTAATTTACCTTCCCTCAGAAAGTTTCTTTATTTCTCCAAATCAGGAATTGTCTTTTTCATGTAAGCCTACACAGGACTGTGTAGAAAGATCCAGGATGTGGATTCCTTAGTCTTGTCTAATGGCACATTTAAGGAATAATGAATTGCTTGTTTGCCTTTTGGACTGTTCTCTATCCTAAAGGTCCACAGCAACAGAAATGTTTTCTACCCCTGACAGGTATTGCAGTCTCTGACTATCACAATGCATTGTAGTGACCTCCAGGCTTTTTAACCCAACAGATTATACCAGTTCATGAAAGTACTGGCCTTAGAAGGGCTGCAGAGGGTTTGAAAGAATACAACTACTTTAATGAGAGAAAATGGACCATTCAGTATTCCTTGCTTCTGGTATCTGTACAGTTTCAAATTGGAGCATGGTACAATGGAGCAAATGCTCCCAAAATGAGCTAACTGTCCCAACTCAGACCCAGGCTTCCTTAACCCTGCCTGTCTTTAACTCCTTTGACAGCTGTCTTCTCCTGGGACAGAGGCGAAACTTCGACAGACCGCATTTGTTGAGCAGCGCTCCCCAGACTTGCAGCTCTCCCCAGGAAGACCTCAGAACAATTACAAGTGTGTCACCTGGACAAAATGTAAAACTTCGCTGTCAGACTACCCTATCCCTGGTAAGGCATCTCGGGCCACCTAATAACTGATGAAAACAAGTTTAATAAAAAGGAAAATCCCTGTAAAAGAAGTGGGCTACTTGGAGATATTACATGTTTCTGAAATGTTCGTATTACACTGTGATGAGTATACTGTAAAAATGCATGCAAAGTAATCAGAGGACAGTGAGTACAGGAAAGGAAACACTTTCTAACGATGTTCTGTAATTTGTTGTTTGTAGATGTTGTTTTTAGTCTGCCTTCTCCAAGGGAGAACTGATTGTGATCATAGACTTCATTTATGAAAAATGCCTGTGAGTGTTATGACAGAGCAGGTTTTGATTTGGCCACTCAAAGAATCTTTGAAAAAGTACTGGATGAAAATCAGGTGTGCATGACAGCCTGGATGGCATGGTGAGGTAGACCTGAACTATTTAGTTGTATATCTTACATCTATATATGAAGTTTCACCTCTAAATCTAATTTTAGTATTATTTCCCTTCTGTAAGCATGACTGTGCAACTGTGAATCCTATGCAAAGCCTTATGTCCATGTTTACCTCTGTGGTTTAGAGAATATTGCAAATGCTAGTATTCCCTTTAGGCCTGTACTTAAATTTTTTGCAAAATCAAGATCTCAATACACTTGTAATATTCTTCTCTCTGTAGTATGGATGTGTAGTATTATAAACAGAATATAATAATAGTGTAAATCTTAATATAAAACATGAATTTTATCTTAATATAAAACAGTACTCAGTACAGTGTGACTGTTCTTAGTTCATATTTAATGCCCACACATTAATAAAAAATGATTAATCGTTATAATGTGCTAAAACGCTAACAAGGACTAAAACCAGTTCTGAATGACATTCTGTGTTAAATTAATTTGCTAAGCAGTGCTGAGAACAGCTGCAGAAAATCACAAAGCATTCTTGTATCTTACGTAGCCTACTTCTATTTTTTTCACTTGGTGAGTCGTTTTCTTAGTTTAACTTGGCTTTTTGCTTTGTGGTCTGTTTACTTTGATAAACATAGTCAATTAAGTTCACAATAGAATGTGACTGGGTAAACTTGGCTTCCTAGGTACTGATCCTACTGGAGGTATGACTGTTGGCTGCATGTTAAGTTAATGCATGGGAAGTTGGAATAAATGAGGCATTTAATGTTTGGACTCAATGATCTTACTCTCTTTTCCAACCTTAATGATTCTATGACTCTATTTCCATTTCTGGATGCCCAGTTTGTCATTTTAAGATGATCTGCCTTTAAACAATGCTTGGGTGTTGCTGGAGAGGAGGTGTTAATGCTGCTGTAGATGTTCTGCCTGGCATCACTTTCAGGTCAGCCTGGGAGCACAAGTGCAAAGCGTGTACCAGGAATTAATTTTGGTGCAAGCAGCACTGTCATGATCACGTTCAGGTCTGTTCATACCTGTCTATGAGAGGTTAGAAAAGAGACAGAACTTCTCATGAACCTGTGTTACGGAGGAATTGATGGCAGCAATGCAAGACAGACTCAACCTGTGCTTATTAAGACACTCGTGTTCTGACTAGATGAGTACAAGAAAAAGCCTTTGTTCCCTTTTCATTTTGTGTCTAGTGAAGCTTTACTCAGTATTTGTGTTCTCTAACATGTCCAGCAGCAAATCAACAGCAACAAGAGTCACTGAAATGGTGGAGTTGACAGGTTATGGCTAATGGAGGGAGGATCTAGGCTGAAGCATGCAGGCTCCCTGCCTCCCCAGAAGTCATTTCTTGTACATTTTGGTAGGATGTATGTGCTTAACAAAACAAAAATAGTCCTCTGAGACCATCGTTTCTATCAGCTGGATGTACAGGGCTTAAATTAACAAGGAAGTAATTATTTACATATTTTAGGTATAAGAAAGAACACTGAAGTTCTCACCATACGTGACTCAGAATATTTTTAAATGTGCTGAAGCTGTGTGAATTCTGCCTTAGATCTGAGGATAAATAGTACCCTTCAGCTCAGGAATATCTCCAGTATGCTATGTTGGATACTGAAATCATGTCATTCACAAACATGTATATATCTCACATATCTAGTCTGCCAAGAACTGTTGTGTTCAGTTTGGAATTTTTTGGTGTTTCTTGAGACATAAATTTACATGATCAGAACGTAACACTGTTCTTGAATCTTCTTTTTTTCAAAGATAGTATCTGCAGCTGTAAATTACAAAGACATGCTACCTGCAGGTAAGATGTTGCTATAAATTAGAAGGCCTGAGAGATTGTGAGAGGGAACTGAAATAAAAAGGGGTTTGGATAGAACTGAGGCAGGATCAGTCTGGTACATTGCAACTCAGAGTAATCTGCTGAAATGATTCTCTCTTGTTATTTCAAAGAATGTGTTTCATTTAAATTATGTAGTGTAGGATACTTAACTCCTATGTGAGCAAAGTAGAAGTAGCTGGCACAAAGGATTAATTTTGATGCTTTTTTATTGCAGAGATTTAGCCCTGTAATTTAGAGAAACAGGTTAGAGTCATGAGAAGAAGAACAGGACAACATTTTTTTTCTGCTGTGTTGTGGTGAATAAGTGGCATTTCTGCTGATTAAGTTTCAGTTTTGGAAAGTGTCCGAATAGTTTTATTTATGTTGTATTACTGCACATATCTACGTGTACTTGTAGAAAATTGATAACGGTGTAAAATGTCTGCCTTCTGTTTAAACCTATTTTATGCAAATCATAAAGGTTTTTATAACATTGTCTCGCCAGCTGTCTACTGCAGCAAATTTGTTGGACTCATTAAGCATCCTAGAGGACAAGATGTCCATAAACTCACTTGGATGAATTCATGAACACTTATACTAGTAAAACCTGGGTTTCTCTGTGTTTCTCACTCCTGATTAATTACCCTTTCAAAAGTTATTTAAAGTCGAAGGATGAACAGACAAGCTGTATTCCATTAGGAAAGCAAGCTAAAAGTTTCATTCTGCATGGAAATGATTGGTATCCTGCTTAGGAATGTCTGCAGAAGTGCCAGAGTTTACCCTGAGGTGCTGCAGGACAAGAGCTGTCTCAGCCTGTCCAGCTGACAGTGTGTTGGCAGTCACCTACAGGTACCTTTCACTTGAATTGCAGTGGCTGAATGTGGCATCTTTCAGGTGTACTCTCCTCTAATGCAGGGAGGCTGAAACCTCACTTGTACTACTCACATAAGGGTTTGTTAGGTAACAACAAATGGCAGCTGAATATAAAATTTAGAACAAGAAAATAGCAGTGATAGTTAGCCAGATTTCAAGCATCTTATGCTAACCAGTGTGGCTAGTTCTTATTCATTGTTGCAAGTATCCTGAAGTATTATTATATTAAAGATCTTTTCATAATGCAAATGGGTCTAATAAAAGTCAAATTTTTCTTAGTAGAGGTATTATTGCTATCAAAAGCCGTGGTATAGATTTAAATTCTGCATTTAATCAGACTTGTTAATGGGGGTCAGCTCAGGCCAAAATAAAATGCCAGAAGACCCTTTTACTGTTAGCCCCAAATAAAACCCAAACAAAAACCCCAGATATCAAACGAAAAAAAAAAACACAGGAAAGATACAAACAAAATATCTTGTGAAAATAGCAACTGGTTTGGTAAACAATGCATTCTGGAAGATTGTTATTCAAGTTGATGTGCTATCAAGGTTAAAAAATAAAATTCGAAAAAATCCAGTGTTATAGAACACTTCTTGTGAGGTCTGGATCTGATGTGGGGTTTTTTTTAAGGCTCCAGTTTGTATGTTGGTAATTGTAGGTACTTAAATAACACAGATCTAAGCCTTCCCCTTTGCCTTGCCCCAAAGAAAAGCGTTTTGAGGACAAAGAGCTCAGGGGAGACACAGAGTAACTGATAAAAAGTGTTTGTACTCATGCAAAGAGGTGGAGCAGGGGTAAGGTTACTTTCATAGCCACACTTACAAGTGCTTTAAAGGCTCCTCCTGTTTCAGAAATGTGTTCCTTTTCCCGTTTCGCACCATCATTTACAAATTTCAGCCCACCGCAGCTCCCTGTCACTCAAAAGAACATGGAATCTGTTATTATTCATGTATCCATTTCATTTCACACCAAAACCTACAAATGTGTCCTAGAAAAGAGAAATCTTAGGGGAAAAAAAAGATTATAAAAATCCTAGATTTCACAGGGAAATATATCAGTTTATTCAGCTGCTCATTTCTACACTCCAGTATGTTTGGCTTCAAAAACGAAATGCAAAAAAAAGAAAGCACGTGGCTATGCAAGAAAAACCATATTTTGTTCCTTTGTTTCTGGGAAACAAGGATGAGTTTCTATTAAGTCTTACTTAACAGAAACACAGTCTTCCTTAACTTTTGTTTTGTTTAGGGATTTGACCCATACTATTTATAGTAGTTTTCAGTAGGTGGATTAAAGCCAGGCACCCAAGCCACTATTCCTGACTGAATGAACATATCATTTATTTTTCTGGTGCTTTGGTTTTATTCTCTGTCAGATGTGTGTGTAGGAGCTCTTGAGGTCTTTACACAAACCCTGGTTTTGTACAACATCTAGCTCCTACTTTTGCTTAGCACACTGTACTTGGAGCAGGGGGGAAGGAGGTCTAAAAGGTGTGGGTTTTATCATAAGATTTGCAGTAAACAGTCAGTTACCTTGGAAATACATTAACTATGCACATTATTGCAAAGGATTTATGTAGCATAGGGTATGAAAACTATTCTGTACTCTACAAGAGGCTGAAAACTATGTGAAGCAAATTTCTTGTCTAAAATCAGTTGGTTTTTTTGGATAGCAAGTCATTTTTGTGTGGAGCAGCTTCATGACATTCATTGCATGTTGCAGTTGCCCATGTTACCACTTTGAAATGGAGAAGAGGAATCCATCAGCTGTCTCACGGCGGCATAATTCCTTTTAAGTGATGCCAGGTCAGTTGGATTTAAGTTGATTTGTCCTATTTGCATTTTCTATGGGAGCTGGAAATGACATCAGAAAACACTAAGGGACAGTCATATCTGATTCTCTGGGTGCCTGCTGCTGTTTGGGAAACAGTCTCAAACTTAGTGATGATACAGGAAATCAGTGTCCTTCAGTACAGCATTTTCAGCTTGGCATTGAAAAGTAGGCAGCAGAGTTGTCTGGTTATGCTTTCTGGACACATGGCCTTTACGAGGTTCAAGAGAACAAGAAATGTATTATTATACTTTATATATGAATATATTTTATCTATGTCTATTTTTCATAATATTCATCTGTGTTTAGAAGCCTAGAAGATAGGAACGGAGAGTAAAATTATGCAAGGCGCTGCTAAGCTTCTGTCTGGATCAGGAGAGGTTTATACTTGTTTACATTTAGGAAATGACACTAAAAACCCATTATGTTCACTGGTCTGTTGCTCATTCAAACAGCAATTGCCTTCTTGTGCTGTATATTCCTTGCCTTCTGCAAGAAAAGAGCTAAGTGTAATTGGAATTTTACCGGCCAACAGATGTTTCAGAGAAAGGAAATGATTCCCCGTTGAGCCCTTGATAAAGGCTGCCACCCAAAAAACATGTTAAAGCCCTGAAACCTTAATCCAGAACTCCAGAGCCCTGGCATATGACCGAGTTCTACATTTTTTCATTCATGTTTACATTTCTAGTTTGGGAGAGTGAAAGCCAGTGCTCCAGTGGAACTGTGCAAGGGCTGTGTTATGCTTTATGAGTATGGGCCTCCACTGAGGCTAATGTGAAGCTGCACTGTCCACATGGGAGCTCTAGGAAGCATTTGTGCCTTGGGCACACACTAAGTGGCTGAGATTTTCCTAGAACAGAAAGGGCATGTGGGTTTATATCTCTCTTAAGAGCTTTCTCTTCTTTAGATGACCATGTGCATTATGAACACATGTAAGGGGTGTGATTATTATTGCTACTGATCCGATGGCATGTGTGCGTGAAGCTTTAAAAAATATGTATTTGCCTATACTCTTCCAGACTTGTAGTTAAATGGGATGAATATAAGGCAAATGATTTATAGGGAATAGAATAATCAAGTGTGAAGGGCTGGACAAAATAAACAGTATTTACTTTGCTATTTTGTTGTGAGCCTAAAGAAAGCTTGACACCGGACATCAGGAGGTTTCTAGCTCTGGTAATTGAGTCACAGCTAAAAAAGAAACCAAAGTCATTAGAAGAGCAAGATATGGATTGCAGCATTATTGAAAAATTAGATAAGAAGGAGCTAAATGGAAGAGCTTGAGAATTATTTTTGCACTTACTTTTAGGGAGTCAAAAGCAGGATAAGGTTGTGCTCTTGTACTTCTTAAATTCTTTAGTAAAAGTACCTCATGTAAATACATGTTTACCCTTATCATGGCAATGTATCACATTATGATACTCATCTCTGATCTTCCAGTCCAAATTCTTTCAAAGTAATACATAGATTGGTCATTTAAGTTATCTGTAAATAACCATAATAGGACTTTTCCTGCACAGTAGGCCTCAGATAGGAGGACCCTAATTGAAGTTCTGAATCAGAATATCTTATTTGCTGTAACCATTAGCTATTACAGGCTGAGAGAGCTGGGGTTGTTCAACCTGGAGACAAGACTTAGGGAAGACCTCACTGCAGCCTTTCAGGACCTTAAGGGGGCTTATAAAAAGGAGAGAGGGACTTTTTATACAGGCAGATGGTGACAGAACAAGGGGCAATGATTTTAAACTGAAAGAGAGCAGATTTAGTTTAGATGTTAGGATGAATTTTTCTACTGGGAGGGTGATGAGGCACCAGCACAGGTTGCTCAGAGAGGTTGTGGATGCCCCATTCCTGGAAGTGTTCAAGGCCAGGCTGGATGTGGCCCTGAAAGCTGATGTAGTAAGTGGCATCCCTGTTCGTGGCTTGGAACTAGAAGATCTTTAGGTCCCTTCCAAACCTAACCATTTTATGTCTGTGATTATAGATCCAGACAGCCTTGCTTTTATTAAATACCTGGCCTTGCTGTACTTTCTGCAACAATATATTAGTTTTGTGGTCTAAAAAGAATTGTACGTGAAGAAGTGTTTCTACTTACTGTATCTGAAATTCCCTTCCTCTGACTTTATCAAAGTCACTTTGTTCCAATTCTACAGAACAAAGAGAAACAAAGAAAAAAAGATACTTTCTTGTGATGCTTAACCTTTGTTTTTTAACACACTGTTCCTTGCTTTACTTGCATACAGGAGCCTAAAAGGAACATGACTTTGTTTTAATCACTCCTTACCTCTCCAGTCAAAGTTCACAAAACTCTAATTTTTTTCCTAATGTGGTAGTTTACAGTTATCTGTATAATAAGAAACTAACAATAGCCTTCATGATTCTGTATTTTTGCATTAATGAGCTACTATATTTCTAGTTTTGCATATGGAAAACTGAATAACACTACTGCAGCAAAACCACTTGGCAGCAGCCGATATGCTTTCTTTAAATAGTTCACCTCCCACTGTTTTGTCAGACCCTGGAACTTTCATTGTATTCAGTGGATAAGTAATTATCATTATTATTCCTTGTAGTAATGGATAGTTTTATTTCCCTTTGTTTTATTTTTGGTGTAGCTGCTAAATATAGTAAACTCAAGTTTCTTACAAATTGTGTGTCAGACATGAAGAAGTTGAGCATCAGTGACAGCGTACGTGCTACACTTCAGTTTTTGTGTAGTTGGGGGCTTGATTAATGTAAGAGCTTCGTGGTTGAATCTAATGTAGTCCTTAAGGAGAAATACCTATTTGAAGAACAGAAAACAAGCATATGTGGGATTATTAGAACATATCAGTGTCCATGTGCCTGCAAGCAGCCAAGGAGGCTAAAGGGGAAAGCACTGTGCAGTTGTATGCACCAGCTTGTAGGCCTGTAGTTTGAAGAACTTTTAGCCAGCATTAACTGTGGTTAGACTAGAGCAAGGAAACACCCACTTTTGATGTGTTTGTGTCTGCCTAACTCTAAAGGAATCTTTCTTTAGCCATTCTGCACTAGCATGACAGGTTCTAAACAACAGCAGCATAGGTGAGTGGTTATGGCCCAGCAAGCAGACAAGCTGTTCTTTCCAGTCTTGCATCATGTTAGATTTATTTATTGATCATCAGAAGCCTTTTCTTACTCCAGTAAGACTTTTCTCTCTTATATTTAGAGTTTTAATCAACAGAAGCCAGAAAGTATCAAAATATTTTCTGTGTTTTCTAAAACAATATATAAATGTCATTTGGTACGAACAATTTGCAGTGATTTTGCAATAAATCCTGCTTGCATCCTCAAGATGAGTAGTTCTGGCAGTGTTTTTGTTATGGAAGTAATTAAAATTTACAAATGTTAAAGCTTAGAAGGGAGAACAGCTTTTCAGAAGGCAAGGAATCCGGATTTTAGTTGTTTGAGAAATAAGCTGGTTTGTAGCTGCAGAATTTACAGTGTAATCTGCTCATGGCCACAGACTTGCACTCCAGAACTAAGCCTCTTACATTTTTTAGAGTAATAGTATTTTTAGTTGTGTGGCTACTGTATTAATATGCAAATACAAACCAAGGCAGGGATTGAGCATTGTAACTTTACAAACAACTGAAGCAACTGTCCTTGTTTTGATTAGAGATGTTGGATAATTGATTTCCCAAGGCACCCTCCAATATGGGTGATTATGTGATTCTGGTCCTGAATAACCATGTGTGGTAAATTAGCTGGCTCAGTTCAATGGCAAATTACGTAGTTTTTTTAAGGTTATCATAAATACAAATGTTTCAGTTGAGCAAGTTATTCCATAGTCCTGAACAGCTTTTCATATCTCCACCATACGTACTTTGATACAGGAAAAATTAGCATGGGTAGAATGTAAGGAAATTTTTTATCAAATAAGTAAAAGCTTGACTAAATATTATTTTGTTTACATAATTTGTTCCTCTTACGTGACCAAAACAATAATTTTTCCCCTAAATTGAATTAAACTGTTATAGAAATTGTTGCTTACCACAGTGCCACAAAATGAAGGTATCCTGGAACAGGATCTATATGTTGATCTTTCATACATTTCTCCTGAAGTTAGAGTTTTGCTTTTAACCAGGATTTTCATTCTTTTTGCATGTTAATGGAGTGGTTAACATTCGTAGCAGAGCAGCCTATTAAGAATGAGATCCAATAGCATACAGTTCAATGTATAAAAAAATTAATTCCAAAGTATTAGAACTTAAAATATATAGTTTATTCAAATCTATTAACTTTCTTGATACTACCTGATGCAGATAGTAATTGAGTATTTTTCTCTATGCATTCTTTAAAAGATAGGTCATTTTCACCAGTCATAAAATGCCAGGGCCACCTGTGTTGAAGGCAAATTCAAATTTGAGTTAGTTTGGAGATTGTGCTCTGACTTCGGAGTGTATTAAAAATAGTTTTGATGTGATTCATTGTGTACCTTCAGGCAGTTTTGCCACTGACATTTATCTAAGGAACAGCTTTTTATGGATTTTTTTTTTTCTAATAGGGAAAAACAAATTTCTGAGAGGGAAGAATTTTTCGTTCAGCTGTGCTGAGATGGTTATCTGAAGTTTTTGTCTTTTTCTTTTCAATTAGCTTTTCTTCATTTTTGTCTGACAATAGTAGTCATGGTCTTGCACATTTACCACTGGAGATTCATTCAGTGTAAATTCAGAGCTGTTTCCAACATTGAAGTTTAATTTAATGCCTCTAGGAAGTGGCTAGGTTTTATTTTCTGTTTGAATTTGCATCAGGAAGGGAAGATACTCAGCTGCAAATGAAAAGATGGTATGAGAGATTGTAACAAGATCACCATGAACTTTGACTAATTAATCTTCTGCAGCATCTCACAGGAGTAGGTTCTTTTTCAGATAGTACCTGTTCATAAAAGTATTACCTGTGTATGTGATATCTTCGACTGTTATAACTTTGACATTTAGAACAAGTGTTGTTAAATTTGGAGATCTAACTCATAATAAAGGATTGAGGAATACACAGGAACCTGGTAGCAAGGCCAGGCTTAGGGCTCATTTGTTCCTGTCTTCTGCACATGAGCTGTGATCAATAGGAAAATCTGTTTATTAGTCCCTCGTCTTTTCAGTTTGTTTGTTTGTTCTTTTTGCTTTCAAACCTATTTCCTCTGAAAGCCTTCTCAGTGCTATTCCTAGATTCTTTCTTCACCACTGTCTTTTTACTTCCAGCAGCTCATTTTAGAGCTACTTGCATGATTCTTGTGCATTTTTACATGCTATCCCTTTTCATCTCAGTGGAAAACGATCTGTTTCTGCTGGGATTTAACCATGGTAATTACACTGTTCACACTATTTCTTTCCCTGGTTATTCCAAGAATAATTAAAGTGAGAGAATAGACACAATAGAAAAGCACTCTTTTACAATAGAAACATTCTCCCTGTCTATTATTAATCTACTTGCAAATTTTGGTTCATCTTTATCCTGTCAGGTCTTGGGAGTTTCTTGCTAAGCAATGGGTCTCCTGTTGAAGTGCTGTGAGTTAGATGTGAAACAAATTTAAGTTCTATAAAAATTGCTGAAAAACCTGAAGTTTTTTTCTTTGAAGACCAATTTGACAGGATTATTTGAACATATATATCCCAATCATAACTGGCAGCAATTATATGAAAAATGTGGGCAAATTGCAGGCCTTCTTTCTTGAGCATATTAAAGGTGACAAAGCCCACATTTGAAATTCTGTAGGAGTTTGGGGATCAGACATTACCATTCTCTACCAGTATGCTTTGTCATACTGTGTGCATTTGGTCAAGTCTTCATTATTTCCTACATTCCTCTTGTTGTTTATACAGAGCAGAATAGCGAAATTTCGGTGAAGGAAAAATATAGTTACAGGAGTGACAGCATCACTGAAAATTTCAGACAACTTTTAAGATACTGTGGTGAGAGTATATATTTTCAGATGAAGGATAGAGGAATTCCAGTACTGGAAATGCATGAAATTATTGAAACACATTTTCAAATCAGGAAGCGTTAATAATTCATAAAGGTTAATCTTTGAACATTAGTGTTTTTTAAGAAGGTTTTTAAGTGACAGATAAATTGATCCATTTACCCCTCTCACTGAAGTGGGACAGGATTTTTTTAAAAAAACTTTAAATGATAGTGCTATTTCATGAATTTTTTTCATGCTCTGAATATTTATGTTCATGAATGAAATGTAATAAGGCAGTAATAAATACTTTAATTTACCTTTTGTAACCCAAGTACAGAGCTACATGCCTGTGAAGATAGGGAGCACATTCACTGTACCCATTGTGCACATGAGATGTACTTGGGTGGTAATGTCAAATAAGCAGAAATGCTGGATTTGGCCCTTGATATGAATATATATATATTGAGATTATCACAATTTATGGGACTAGGCATAGATTATAGCATATTTTTGGGAGATGTCCTGGGATTCTGTTAAAACTTTCCAGTTTACAGCCACGCTGTGCCGTATTTAAATCTAGTGGTGTTTTATGTACAGGTAGTTCTGTCTATTGTATCTTCGGTTGCCATTTGATTCCTGTTTAAATTAGAACTTGTACTTCTAATTTATTTTTTTTTTAATTCCATGTGGAGTTATTTTTTAAATTAGGATTTGAAGCATTTGTTTCCATTTTGTTTTGTTTTAGGATTTGTAAATACCTCTCAGAGTATAGTCTCAGGAGCGTGTGAGACGGTGAGAACAGCACCAGGGCTAGTTTGGAATCTTCATTGTAACTACAGCAATACTGGTTTAAATAGAGGTCAAACAGCTGCTGTGGTTTTTTTCTCATGAAGGGAAAAGCCCTGTTTCATTCCTGGATCAGTGCATTTGACATAGGAGGTTATCCTGTGGGGTGAGGTGAAGAGTCCTGCCTGTCTGGGCTATGACAAAGAAAGCAGCATTGCAGCAAGGCAGCTGGCTCCCTCATCTCTCTGAATTAAAAAGTTATGTGGAGCTTTCCTGGGGATCCACATTTGTCTTCTGAATTTTCACAAAAAGCATTACATATGCTGTGACAGGCCAAGGAATTTGCCTCGTGTTATTGAGAACGAGGGATTTGCCCGGTGCTTAGGAGGCACAGGGATGAGGAACCATCATGAAGATATTTGCTGAAAAGAAAGTGACTGTGATGCTTCCTCCAGACAAGAGAGCTCGTTAAGGTCAGCTAGTGAAGCAGCTTAGAGGCAACATGATGGGTGCAAGTGCTGAGGCTCTCCTGGGGTTGGTACAGCGACAGTTCCAGGCCCTCAGAAGTTTGCATCTGTTTGGCTTAAGGCAAACACAGCTTCTCTGTCCATGATCCAGGAGCCAATCATGTGAATGATAGTGTGGTCTGGGTAGCAAAACAAGGCTCCCTAGGCCAAAAGATTGGTTGTCAAATTTGCCCAGATGTTCACTGGATTACCAACATCATATAGCATTGAGGGCAAGGAAAGAATTCAAGGATGAGCAGAAAGATTTGAGAACTACATTTACTGTTAGTTTTCTAGTCTGCTTTGGCTACTCTCGTTCCACGGTTTCCTTTCTGCTCTCAGTAATTATACTAATAGTATTGATTCAATCCTTTCAGTCTTCAAAGAGCTGTTTGAATAATAATAAGATAATCCTCCTGACCCCTGGAGAGACAGATAACCATTTTTAAAAATAAAAAGTCCTTGTCCAGAAAAGGCAGATTTGATAGCAGCACTGCAGGCAGAGGGAAGGTCATGCCTAAAACTGGGGCATGTCTTTAGTCAATGTTCTGTTTTGAAGAATAGCTTTTTGTAAGGGAGGAGTGGAGTGAAGAAGAGGATGACAAAGCAGCAGGCGAGGTAGAGGCCAAGCCTCCGTGGTATGTTCACAGTTCCAGGCAGCAGTTCCCTTGGGGACTGTGCCACTGGACAGCTCAGAGAATTTTCAGGATTTTCTTTATCTTCCCTTCATGTCTACTTTCCTCCTCCTAATTTTAGTGCCTCCTAGTTCTGTTTTACCCGAAAGTAGATCATGTATTTGCTGCTGAGTCTTGTATGTTTTTACAGCTTCTGACATACAGATACCTTCACCGTGATGAAAATTTGAGATCCAGTTGTGGTGTTGGTATTTCACAGACACGTTTTCTCCCTGTGATGCTACTGCAGTCGCTTCCCAGCTGGATGCTGGCCTGGGTTTTTACGAGGTGTTTTGTTGTATCAGCACTGTTTCTTTCTCCCAACTCTTCCTACCCTGAGTGATTTCACTCAAGGTTGAAAAGATAAAGTGCCAGAAACAGGGTAAAGAAATATTGGATGCTTATGCTCTCACCTAAGACTTCGATCTCTAGTGAGTGACGCTGTTTGTCTCAGTAGCTTCTTGTTTTATAACCACTTTATGTTGTAACACAATTATCTCAGCATCAGGCCAGTTCTTTATTCACTTTACACTGACATTTCTTAAACGTCTCTAGTGATGTGGTGTCAGGTAGCACCAGAGGAGATATGATCAAAGAGATTTATGCAGGGGAGTGTGAATGCATTTTCTGCGTGAAGGAATTAGAAGTTACCTACATGTGTGATTACTTACAGGGCGCTGAAGGGAACCTTGTATGAATTCAATATACACTGTGTAAAACATGAACTCAAAGCTGTTTTGCCCTGGGTACAGGGTCTTATAGACCTCTGTGCTGTGCTGTGTATTCTCATTCCTGCTGTACAGTTGAAGGAACTCAGCTCTGTAGTGATTCATTTGGTGTATCTCATGTACAGAGGAATGTGGGTATTGATCTAGGCCATTAAAACATATCATGCTTCTATTATTTTATAAGCATGGACTGCATACAAGGACAACATAATAAATTGTAAAATGTATTCCAGTTCATAAAATTCACCAGTCTATTGCTCTGCTCAGGGTGACTATTAAGTTACAGTCACTCCTGTGGAAAGTGAGGAGCTGTGTATGCCTAGTAATGCATACATAATACAAAATGTGTCTTCTCAGTAGACCCTCACAGCAAATGCAGTGAGAAACCAAATTTCCCCAGTTTTCTTCCCTTCCTTTCTTCACTTAACACTACTAGTTTCTTTCTTGAATGTGGTATGTTATAACCATATATTGATCATATTGACATTTCAGTCATTGATTATTATAGCAATAAAATGTATCATGCCAGTGTATATAAGTGCAGCATGACAGTGTAACTATCTTCTGGCTTTCCAGAAATCACTGGCAATATGACTAATGACAAAAACTTTTTTTTTTTTTTTTTTTTTAAAAAAAGAGTATTCTTTCTTCTTGTTTCAACAGAAACTAATATAAACCCACTGTGGAGTGTGAGGCTCTGGAAATGACTCACTGGGCAATGAGACAGCAATCTCAGACATTGTAACGTGATGCAGAAAAGGTCATGAACTTGCTTTCATAACAGGATTATTCATACGTTCATTCATTAAAAATTAAACTCGTGTGGGAGCATGTGATGCATTGAAGTTGGCAAGTACTGGTGAATACTTTCTTGCAGTTTCTTTAGTCCTGATCAGTTGGTGCAAGTTGAAGTGACTCCAGATTAAGTCTTGTCTTATTTAGTGCCATTTACACCTGAAGTTAATTAATTGTTCCTGTTGGAGACAAGTGCCCTAAGTAGCTACATAGTGTTTCAGAATCATGGCTTGGATGGTTGCTTTCTTTTGATTTTTAAGTCTCTCTAATGACCTTATGTTGAAAAGAAAAACATGAAGTTATATATTACTTATTTCATCTTACCTAAGAGTTGCTTTCCTTTTTAGTTGTACTGTTAGAAGTTTGTTGTTGTTGTTGTTTAGTGTGTTCGGTTTGGGTGGTCTTTTTGGAGTCATGCAGAAAAATTAATGTGCTTCAAAGTCTTGTGACACAGATACCTATTCCAGCTTGATAGCGTTGCTGTGTTTTGGTTTGTGGGGTTTTTTTCCATTGATGTCCATGCTAGAATGCAGCTAGGAAAGGATTGGTTAGTCAGAGCTGAATGTGGGACTCTGGAATAAAGCTAAAACAGCTATAACAGGGTACACAGGGAGGCCTGTCTAGTCTAGTGTAGGACTCCCTTGGCCAGTATCAGATGCCTGTGAAAGAATCTAAAAATGGGGTGAGCATATAGTGGCAGACTGTGACTCAGAGTTGTCTCGAGTCAGGGGTGATATTTTTGAGGTCAGTAGCCTTTAGCAGAATACTTCTTATGTGAATTTGCCTAATCATGTTAGTACTTACGTTGACTTCTGACTTCCACAGCAACATGAGGTAGGGAGTTTCACAGTGATAAAGGAGCATACAAAGATGTCTCTCCTATTGCTGATTCTAAATCTTTTTTTTTTTATAACATAACGTGATGTCACAAATTTTTTTCATTTAAAAAAAAAAGGAATGGGAGCCTGTTTTCATTTTTAAGTATGCCACTCATTTTCTGGGTCTCCAGCATACTTCCACTCAGTTCTTTTACAGGCTAAAAAAAATTCCCAGTCTGTGCAGTAGTTTCATGTGTGGAATCTGTATGTGCTTTGAACCCTTTTTACTGCCTTTTACTGTATCTTTTTTAGTTGTATAATCTTAAGATGAGAACCAGAACTACATTCATAAAGTGGTTGTGCCATGGATTTATACAGCAATGTAATTAGTCTTTCCATTTCTATAACTTTCCTAATATTTCTCAACTTAGGACTTTTTTCTTTCCTCCCTATAACAATAACTGTCTCCCATTCCCACATTGTTTAAAACATTATTGACCTGATTTTAATTTTTTGTTGGTGTAGGAGTATACCAGTGACATGATAAACTTTGAGGTAATGACATCAGTTACTGTAAAATTTTAAAGATGTAATCAAGTAATATTTGAAGGCATAACCTTGGTGAGCATCAGAAAGAATTTAAATCCTATTCACAGTTCAGTGTTCCAACATTTCTTTTATCCAAGAGCTGGACAGCAGCTCAGGTTGGGTTTAGAATCCAAATGTGGCTAGAGCTGCATTGTACTTGCACATCAGCAGACAGACAAGACTTCTATGTCTACTTTTCTTTAATTGCAGGTATTTATGAGCCGCCATTTCTTGTATTATTGTGGTGAACCTACTCTGGATGTGAAGATTGCCTTTTGTCAGGTGTGTGTTCCTTACAGGTAAAACAAGGTACAGTATATACTTGTACTTCATTTTTGCAATTCATACTATAATAAAAGAAAAATAGAAGTGAATTTCAGGAGCTTACTGCAAGTAACTGGTTATAAGAAAGAGAATAAATACAAAAAAATAGAAAAATGCATCACAAAAATTACTTTTCTATTTACTTTTAAGTTTAATTTGTAGATTGATGTTAATGTAATTTTTTTAGTGAAAAATAATGGCACAGTTTGCAAACAGAAAAAATGCAAACTAACACTATTTTATCTTAGCCTCTAGGGTTTTTTGAGACAGAGCCTTTTACATTGTAGCCTGTGACTGTAATTTTCTGTCCCTTAGTTTACCTTTACTGGAAGTGTAGGGAGAGTAATTAAAATTGTGGTATTTGTCTTGTCTCCCATTGAACTCCATGTGCTATGCAGGTTCCAGAGTTGTGACACTGCACAACAGCCAATTCTGTGTTTCTGCATTACCCTTGAAATTGCTTGGTCACAATACATGGAAGTCTACAAGGCTGAGACTAATTCAGTGATACAAAGAATATTTGTCCAGTTGATTGATTTGTCCAGTTTTTGATTCTCTTGGTTAAGTTAGCTAGCATATATGTATGTGTATGCATATTTTTTCACTCATGATTGAAAGATGACTTTTTTTGCTCGCTTCTGTACAGTCTTTTGTGCTTGAATTCTGTCCCTTCATAGTTTAGGGATTTTTTTTTGTGGGGGGGGGGTTGGTTTTTTTTATGAGATGGAACACTGATGGAACACCAGTAGTCTAACTCACTGGGGGGACATTAGGAACATTCTTCAATTTTGAGGGTGAGAGTGATGCTGCATTCTTAGAAATTACTTTATGATAAACACTATTTTTTGCCTTTTATATTACATTGGGGTTCAAGTTAGTTCAAGTAAGTTTAAGAAGAAAGGGTTATTATGTGTATGTAAGCATTTAACACAAAACAGTGTCAAGTGTTGAAAGGTTTGCTTTAAGTTTTTTAACTCTGAAGTACTAAATACTTGTTCTCCTGAGAAGGTTGGCTCTGGATTAAGTATCATCAGTTTTGGGATGGATCTTGGCTATTCAGTTTGATAATCTGTCTAACTGTCTTCTCTATCTTCTGTTCCTTGTGTGATATGTTCAACTAGCTTAATTCTTCCATGGTTTTTGAGAGAAGGGATTTTGCTAAGTATAGTATTTTTGTAATGTTTTGACAGTTTGGTTAAAAAAAAAAATTGCAAAAATTGCAAAACAGGTTTTTTTCTCACATTTTATGAAAAAGATGTTATTGATGAAAACGCTACTTTCACTATGCAGAATAGTGTTTTTTGCATAGCTCTTCTGCTGACTTTCCTCTCCCCTTTACTTAGACCAAAACAAAGCTGCACAGAAACATTTCTGTTTTACACATGCAGAGAGGAAATGTACTCTAAATCACTTCCTTTTACATCCAGTTCTCATTTAGTCTTGGCATCAGTCAGTGCATGGCTATGTGCAGCCAGTCCTTTCTGTCACTGCACTCCAGGTTCCTGATTTACTGAAGACATTCCTTTTCTGTTACCATTACTTGATAAAAGGTGTTCAGAGGAACACAGAGAACCAAATGTATTCACAGTGTTTTTGTTAAAGTATATATGATGAAATCAACAGCATTTTGGATGCATTTTTATCACTGAATGAAATAGATTCATTTTTAATGGCTGCAGCAGAGGAGTCATCCAATAAATGCACACAAAGAGATACTGTCCTGATACTGCAGGAAACAGGATTCTGTTCTTCAAGCACTTATCACACAAATACCTTTTTCAGGGTCTTCAGATCTTCACATTTATTCTCTTGCAGATAAAAGCTGGTTTAAACTTCATGTTAATTTATTCTCTCCACAAAGATAGGTGCTGACTGATCCAAATAGTAGTTAGCATTGTGTACAAAAACAGTCTCTAAATTAAGTGTTTTGTTGCATTAAGACCTTAACTGTCATGGATGCTGTTCATTTGTATTGCATAGGGTGGGATGGGGGTTATATTTCTGTCCTGGTAATACTTCATCCAAATATTCAGATCTTTACTTAGAGGCTATGAATAAGTCTCCAGGTAGCAATATTGTTTATTCCATTCTTATTAATGCTAATGTGGAAATCAAATGCCCTGTGGTTTACTAATAATTCTTCTACTTTAAGTATAAAGCTCGTTTGTACCTTTATGAAACTTTCATCTGCTGAATCAGTAAACTGATAAGATTCTGTTAACAAAAGATGATGATGTCACAGCAGAATGGTTGTAATCAGCAACAGGCAGATATTGCCACTCATATCTTGAGGTGCCTAAAACTGACAACTATCCTGACAGTATCTAGACAAGAGAGCACAAAACTGTAGCTTTGAGTGAACGTGTGGCTTGTGTTTATTACGTACAAGTCCTGCTTCCATTTTAAATTTGTGCACCACTGCAGACTTTCTACAAACCTTAAGAGTTGTGCTGGACAGTCCTTTCTAAAGCTACGGTATTAAGCAGAACTCCAATTATTTTTAGTACTGGGGGTGTATTTTTCTTGTTACATACATTTGTGGTGATTTCTCTCTCATGGCCTAAAAGGCATAGCTTTACAGGCTGTGAAGGGAAGTGGCACATGCATAATTATAGACTCCTTCTCTTGACAAAGAGCTTATGCCACTGAGCATACACTAGTTCTGTATGATGAAATGCTAATTCAGCAGGAACAGAATTTTCAGAATTTCCAACTTAAGGAAAAGGGAAAACCCTTACTGAGAAACACCCAGTAGCATAAATAGAGTAAATATATACTTCCTCACCCCTTCACCCCATTTGCAATATAAAAATACCCAAGTGTGGAATTACTGGACAATGGTAGCCAATTCATGTTCTGAAACAGCCATCTCTTTTAAGGCTGAGGAAAAGGATATCTGCTTTTCTATCATAATAGAAAGGTAGGACAAGAAAGCCTATAGAATCTCATTATACTTCTGTAAGGTTGATATCACCAACAAGCTTTATCTGTAGGACCCTACACATTTTTATTGAAGCACAGTGTAACGCAGAGTAGTATACTGTAAGTAGGACATTAAATTTTAATACTAATATTAATAATAGCTAACAATACCTAAAGGATACTGACTGCTTCATACATATTTTCCTCCATTTAGTCCATGTATAGCCTGTCAGAATTTTCAAGTAGTCTAAACTTGTAGCTACATGGGATAGCTTTATTTAGAATACAATTCCTTGATTTTTTTTTTTTTTTTTTTTTTTTTTTTTGACTTGGTCTGGTAGTACTGAATTTTCTTTTCTTTAAAAAACACAACTTTATTATTACAATTTGTATATCAGAAAATTTCTGTATTGCTACACTTAATATTTTAATTTAACAATTCAATTTAAAAATCTAATTGAAAAAATAATCTTTTTTTTAACAGAAAAGTGGGATGTGGAATTACTGTGAGATTAGCTATTGAGGACCCAGCCATACACATTAAGAAAAAATTTGAAGTGAATCATGAGTGTAAATTCACATGCTATTTCTTTGGTTACACATCATCGCTAGTATTTATTGCCCAATTTAAACAATTTCATGTGCCAGACACAGTATATCAGTGTTTTTGCATGCTGAAGTTGGAACTGGTGCTGTACTGATGCCACCGAATGAAAACTTAATGAAATAAATCTTAGTGTGCATATTAAGGATATTTTTGCAAAGTCCTGCTCAACTCAAAATAACAAACAGTTCAACAACAAAACCCACCACCAAACAAATGAACAAAAAACTCCAAAATTTAAAGCTTTAATTTCTCTCTAGATGTATTTTTCTCCCTATATTTTGCTGTCTTACTTTATTTCCACAGTCATGTTTACCTGTCTTGAATAAATGGTATATAGACAGTGCAATATTCCATCAACGACCATTTAAAAATCACATGATTTTAGGAAACTTCTCATTTTACACACAGAAAAGATCAGTATTAATAATGGCGTTGCTCTTTGTTTATTGGCCGATTCATCTAGTCTATTTTTGATGTGTGATAAACCACTTTTTTATTTATAAAAAGGGAGAATCTTTTCATTAACTATTGTCTTCACGGCAAATACTGTAATTATATTATCATATTGAGAAGTTTATCTTTTCAGTACTTCATCTGTACTGTTGCTACATGCCTCTTTATTTTTAAAGGAAGACATGATGTGCGTTGGGGCACAGCACCTCGTGTAGTCAGTCCTCTTACTGCCCTGTTTGCATATTAGAAAAAAGCTTCTTAAACAATACCCAGTATATCAGTGTAATTTCAATTTTCTGAGAAGTGTAAATCATTTGAAATATATTGTATTACCAACATATGCAATAAATAAAGAAGAGCTGTTAATCCCATCTTGAGTCTCCTATGCTTTTAACACACTGTGCTTCTTCAGAACCCTTCTTAATCCCTTCACTACTGTTGATAAATTGACTGTACTTTTCATTCCTTAATGTTGTGGTGCTTTGGCCTACTTCTACTGATCCCATTTCTCTTTCCTAATCTTTGTTGTATCTTACTTCTTCCCATGTTATTGCTGCTTTTTCAAATCTAGGGCCTCTGAACAAACTGAATACACACACTGCAGTGTTTCTTCTCATCTAACATAGTTAGATGTTGCTGTTGATGTTGCTTTCCTCTATTTTGGCCACAGATCCACAGTGGGTCTTTGCTGGTTTTCTGTTTCTGGAGCTGTACCTGAGTCAGATGTTTGCAAACATATTCACAGTAGCTTTAACACCTAGTCTCAAATCTTTCTTTTCCATATTTATGGCTACATTTTTTTATTTGGATCATTGATGTTGTTCCTGTCCATAAAGAAACCTCAGTCTCAAGAATTTTTTTCTCTATGTTTCTTGATCAGTCCTTTCAACCCTACCTTCTTCGGTACAATGGCCAGGGTTGGATGTCACCTGTGTGTCAGCCTTGAGCTCTTCAGGCATCAGGGGGACAAGGAATCATTTGAACTAGTTGTTTTGTTGTGCAGACACTCACATATTGGTCATCTGTTTGAAATCTGGCCTGGAATGAAGCATGCACTTTTGGGTCACAGGGACTTCTGAGCAACGTGGGATATCGCAGTTATAAATGAGCTCTGAAAATTTTGTGCCTGTAAAAAATGAATTAAAAGTAGATAAAACTCAGTGAACATGCTGAAGACAAGTGAAGAATAAGTAAGTAGTGCTTGCTTCGTGTTTTGAGTAGATAAAATTGAAAAGGAGAGAGAAGGCAGACCTGATGCTTCATGTGTAATCAGAACTAGGTGAGCTGGTTGTTTTTTGGTATCTCAGTTAGAAGAGGTTAAACAAGGACAGTGTTTAAACAAAAAAAAACCCAAAACACCCTCCCCCCCCCCAAAACCCAAAAACCAGCACTAATGTATATTGTACTCTGTCTAATAAGACGTTTTATATGATGTGTTAAAATAGAGTGAACAAAGCAAATGTATAAATATCAATGACTAACCAGTTGAGGTTGAGTTGTTTGCAGGGCTCACCTGGCTACTTGAAAGGCAAACTTCATAAAGGAATGTAGATTCTGTCTGGGGTCTAGGGCAGGGCTGCTGGAGAGAGATTAAAAGAAGGCAGAGAATTAACATTTAAGTCCCATTCGAAACACACTAAAATCAGGAAGACTGACTGCCTGATACAATCCTTACAGGATGAGAGTGAGGTGGAAGAATGGAGAACTGTGGTGTGATATGGCTGGTAAGATCAAAACCTGTAATATTACATCCAAACACACACATACACAGAGGATGAAAAACCTACTTTCTGTAGGAGATTTGATCTCTATCTGTGGACTTTTGAGTAGAATAAGTGAGAAGTCTGTCTTTATGGTGAGAAAAATAGACATAATTTCTGCCATAAATGTGGCATATACAGAATACATGATTAAAAATACTTTAGTAGGTCTTTCTCTGCAAAGATACTCTATATTTCCCAAGTGGTGTTTTCTGTGACCATCCAAATTGACACAGCAAAACCTGTGATTATTAAATCCAAAGCAGAGGGCTCAGTAAATGCATGTTTATCTCAGAATTCTGACACTTGAATCTTGTGAGAAAATTACAGCTGTGCAAGTGGGAGGATAGCCATTAAATTAAAAGCGTTGTTGCCTTAGCCGATGCGCAGGGGTGAGCAGGTCTTGCCTCTGTAGAAGTTTTTGAAGCTGGCAAGAAGACTGAGGGTTTTACCATACTTGTGAATTTCAATTTGTATAATCTCAGCATCTGACTTTTAAGGTCGAATTGTATCTTTAAGATATTATCCTTTTGGATCCTGAGGGAATCAAAGGCGGCATCCACCTCTGAAATGTGCTCTTGTCTATACCAATCTCTTTGCCTGAGATGGGGTGGAGGTGTGGGGGGCCACTGGTGAGCCGTCGGGATTGCTGGCTCAGAACAATCTCTCTGTCGCATCCTGCTGGTCTTTGGATGCTGTGCCAGCTGCAAATTAGAAGGCAGCCTCCCATCTAATTCTTTTCCTCACCTGCATTTACACAAGTGGAGTCATTTAGCTGATTTCAGTAGCCTTGCATCCTAGCACCCTGGAAAAGCTGTCCCTGTAGGTATTCCTGTGGGCAGACAGGGACGGATGCTACATGGAGGTCAAGTTTCCCCTCCACTGACACCTGCTAACAGGTTCTGTGACAGCACTCATTGTCTTGGAGATGCAAAAGAGAACAATTTGTCTTAAACTGCCATTAGTGCGATTTGTATCTATAAAAGACAAAATGGATGAGATACTGAGCTGTGAGTAATTGTGATATTTTAGGCTCATCAATAATAGAAGGAATGGTGATCAGAAACAAAAGTCTGCCTGTGAAATATAATAAATATGGTTATTTTGTAGGATAGAAATAGACAAATAAAATGGGATATCGGGAAGCAATTCACCTCGTAATATAGAAAATAACATCCTTTCTTTCTGTTGTGCTTTTTAACCTTCTTGCTGTCTGTGCTCTGAAAGAAAAAAATGGAAGGAATACAGTTTGTAACTGTGTGAGCCACTAAGTTATTTAAGTTTCACTGAACTTTTAAGTAATTGTTCTTTGAAAGCAAAATATATATGCTCACTAAGCATTTAGTAATGGTGAGAATATCTTTTTCCCTTCACCTCAGATGTTTCAGTCTTGACAATTTATTTTCTGTCCTTCTCAATTGGTTGAATATTAAGCAAACATCATTGCAGATGTGTTTAAATGAGCCAGCAAGGATAGTTATGTTTTCATGGCTGAAAAACTTTCACTTCTTTTTCCCTTAACTTTCTCAGGATGGAGGAAAGAGAATGGCACTGGGGAGTGGGTATGGGAGTGTGTGTTTAGAAGTTTTCAATTTTGTCTAAAAACCAAAATAATGGTGCTTACATTTTTGTATACGTGAAACGAATGTTAAGTTCCTATCAGTGTAGAAGCAATGTAATTCCATTGTCTAAATAGTTATGAAAAACAAGAACAAACGGCACTCCAATGCTTACTTTGTCTCTGAGGAATAATCTTTCACATTATGCAAAGATCTGTGAAACTTAGATGTGTTCTGTTCAAAGTGAAAAGAACAGAGAAATTTGCTTTTGTTTCACATCTGCAGTGTTTACTATTACTTTGGGGCCCCAGTATTGTAGCTCGCCCAAGTTCATTTAAAGTTCACCTGAAAATTTGAGTCACTGGAATTCACTTTGCCATGTGAAACCTATACACCTTTTCTGTGATATCCTGAGAAGCAAACCTGATTGCCATGTGTTACTATAAACTTCCTTCCCCCATCTAATTCTGAATGAAGTGCTGGTTCCTAGTTTCTTAAGTTGTCAGTATCAGTCTCATTTGAGAGAGGTTTCTGGTTTAGGTGTTTATACAGAAGGGTGTATACTGGAAATTCCTAGCCTTGGGTTCCTTTCTGATGCCAGATAATCAAAACTTTAGCTGTAGCTGCCAATACAGAACTTGTAAACATTATGCAGTAAAACCTGAAACTGAAATAGCTTAGTGGTGTAGATGGAGGACAGGGAAAGGAGGGAAGGGGATGTTTTTTCTATACCAACACCAAAGCTTCTCGAAGGGGTTTGAGTGAGCACTGAAAACATAACAGAACAAGACAAAAATGTAGTGTGCAGGTTTCTCTAAGATGAGTTATGTGGATTTGAAGAAGCATTTCATCAGGGTTTGAAACTAAAGCTAATACTGATGTACTCTATAAAGACTATGAATTTCCTTGCTAATGGGAAAAGGTTTTTTACCTTAATTTTAGAGTAAAACAAAACTGGTGTTTCCTTGTCCTCATTAGGAAGTGGCTGTTGTATCAGCTTGAAGATGGTTCTTAATTATGTGTCATCTTGGTTTGGGGATCTGATCAGATGTGATTAATCCAATAATGCTGTTAATTTATTGGTTTAGGGGTTTGATTTAAGTTAGGATCATGACAAGGATACTTATTCATCCTCCTGGTTCTTATGAAAGTAAGCAGTACATTGGGCTGTAGCAGTAGGCTTATGTTTTCGTTTTGCTTATTTAGGCTTTGGAAAAATTGGAAAACATGGGGGTTTTTTGTAGTTTTTTTAGGAGTGTGGGTTTTAAAGTGAGGAGGCAATCTAGTAGATGACCTGGAAACTGTTCAGCCTGTCCACAAAGCTGAAGTGTTTGTCACTCAGTAGAGGCATCCTGCTTGAAGTTAACTTCAAACTGAATCAGAAGTAATGCTCGGTGTTTATGTTTTAGTTTTTTGTCAAAGACCTTATGGTGCACAGATTCTTAAATACACAGAAAAATATTAATCCAAAAAGAAAAAAAAAGATTCCATGAAAAATAAAAGTCTTTACCTTTTCTACTCGCACACTGTTAGGAGCAGATTGTTTTAGGAATGATCTGTGTAACATAGATGAGAGCTGCTCATCAAGACATTTGTGTGTTCTTACCGGTTGTGGTTTTCTGTGTCCCATGACTTTAGTTGCTGTTGGCTGAAGCAATTACATTTGCTAATTATCCATATAACCAAGGTACTATAAGTGGTGGGTTTGAGCTGTTTTAATTAAGATTTAAAATAAACACCTGCTGGAACTGCTGTACTTCAGAAATCCCACTGTAGGGAGCATGAGGTTCCTGAGACCAGTAATTCACACAGTTAGACTAACTTAAAAGCAAGAAATTTTGATGTGCACACAATTCTAAATGTAAAGTGATAAAATATCTGTTCCCATGTAGCTCCATACCACACAACAAGCTGTCAGGTAGCTTAGGAGTGAGGATAAAAACAAGTTGTGGCAGGCCTGGCTCACCCAAGCCTTAACACAGTTATCAAATGTGTTTAAAAAAGTCTCTGTATCTGTGCTTCCAGGGGAGCTGGCTATGAGTCAGGCTTACTAAGGAATGCAATTTTTATGCTGACACTTTATATATAAACATTGGTTTCAGAGTAATGGGTGTTAATGCTGAACATCTCATGCATTGTTCTGATAATAACATCAGAAAAAACCACGCTCCAAATGTTTGTGTCTAGCCAGAGGGAGCTGTGAAATTCTTATCTGTCAGGAGCATATTTTTTTTTTAAAAAAAAGCCTCTCAGTCCCAGGTCTGGTATAAATATCTGGGCTAGTCAAATTTATGCATCTCTCTTCACCTAATGAAAGAAATTTTAAGACTAAGACTACATAGTGTGAATCAGATGCAGTCTGTCTTGCAATGACAAAAATTCAAACCTGTTGTGAAATCATTTCACTGTCTGTAACCTTCAATTTGCTGCTGTGTCAGTGTCCATAAAACTCTCACTTTCTGTGTTAGGGCAGGGCTTCCCTCCCCCCTGCCACATCTGAATAAAAAGTGTATGTAAAGTTTCTAATTGGCCTCCTGAAATCAGATTTTGTGTTTGAATGAAGAGCTACATTTATTAAAGTGTTTCGAAGTCTCTAAATGAATTGGTTAGGATGAACCAGTGCTGTCCAGTGACAATGGGCCTTCCAGGGAGATAATGGACAGAAAAATAATATTAATTGTCCTAAGGCAAACCTGACAATCCAAGTTCTCAGCAAGGTCAGTTATCTGTTTTTAATGACCAGCTTCATGGAACACTTCAGTGATGTTCTGTTCAATTGAAAGAGTAATACAATCCAAATCAACTTTACTTTTTCCCTGGCTCCGTCAAAATTGAACTTAGTAGTCCACAGACACGTAACAAGGCTAATTATTCAGATTTTTGGGGGAAAAGGAAGAAATTTATGGTAGAGCAATTAAGAAAACTTAAAAGCCGTGTTTGAAAATAAATGCACAGACAGAGGCACATCTTTGCTTTTCCCTATCAAAGGCATTTGGGAAAGTCTTGACTTTCATAACTGAATTGTCAACTATTTGAGGATATATCTGTTGTAATACACTGAACTTTTGCGTTCTGTGCTCAACATCATAGTAGAAAACCTAAATTAAAAGCATCTAATTCTGATTTTTATCTCAAATTGCTGTGTATTTTGCTCCATATTCCTAAGGGAACTAAGCTCAGTAGTAGTCATAAAATGGTTATAATGTAACTTGCTGCATGGTAATTTTGCAAACTTGGGGGAGTTTTTCTAATTTTGTAAAAATTAATAATTTTTAATTTTACAATTTTGGGGAGGAGCACTGCTCTGCAGTGCTAGCTACAGTGCAAGAATAAACTTGGTTTTGTGTCATGAAAATTGGCATTTGCTTGGTACTAATGCATTTACTGGGTCATGAGAGCAACTCTCCTATCCTTAGGAACCCAGAACTTTGGAAGAACTCCAAACCTTCTGAATACTCTCCGTGATACTGAGCCATGTTGGGTCACAGTTTGACTCATAAACTGCTCCGTTTCTTTTGCAACTCCTGTTGAAAGGTTCTCAAGGCCTTTCTTATGCTCAGAGAAAGTTTTAGCACTTGTGAATACACTTATTTGCTCTGTCTAACCGATGATGGAGAGTCTAATTCCTGTTTCTTGTCCCACTTCTACATTGATGTAAGTCATCTTATTTTAAAATGAGGTATTTTTTTCAATACAAATGAGAATGCAGAATCTGCAGGAACTTATAAGCCACTAGTCATAAAGCAGCAGTAATGGTAAGCAGAGACCAGTAGTTGACAGTTAATATGTCACAAACATCAGCTGGAGAATTGACCAGTTTTCTTTAATCAGTGGCTTTTTATGGTGACTTCCTGCACGAAAGAAGGTTTGATACAGTCTTTGAGAGCATTTGAGGATTCACGTAGATCTATGACAATGAGCCGAAAAGGGCAAGAATTTATACTGAAAAATTAGGCTGGCAGTGTTTTATCAATATTCTTATGTTTTACCAACCTTGGTTCCTCTTTTTTTTTCACTCCCTCTTCCCTTCCCTTCTTCTGTACAACAGGGATTTGGGAAACAAGTGGATGTGTCATATATTGCCAAACATTACAACATGAGCAAAAGCAAAGTTGACAACCAGTTCTACAGCGTGGAAGTAGGTGACTCGACCTTCACAGTTCTCAAACGCTACCAGAACTTGAAACCCATTGGCTCTGGGGCTCAGGGAATAGTTTGGTAAGTATCAGCAGTTTCTCTTATGCTTTTATATAGATTTGTGTTTTGCATTTCTTCACAGTTTGCTAGCCACAGACATCATCTAAAATTGCAAAAATAGCAGTCAGGCAACAGACGTCCTGAGGCAGAAGGAGCCCAGTGGTTTGCTAATAAATTCTCCAGCTGGTGAGAGTGATAGCACTAGGTTTGTTTCTCCACATAGCAAGAGAGCAGGAGAAAGATGTTATCATAATTGACAACTGTGGCACTATTTCCAGAGGCAGTGCAGATAATATCCCAAGTAAACCCTGTAATTTTAGTATTTGTACAGTAAAAATCACTGAGAGCAATATAGAAACTTGTCACATCCCATAGCATTCTCAAGTATTCAAAGTGGAAGCTTTTTGAATCGAGGTAGCTGCTAATGTTTCCTTTATTTCTTAAAAGTGGTGTTTCAGTGATACGAATAATGGGAACAGAAGACACAAATTCAGTAGCTCTCCTAAGTAATGCAAAAGGCTTATGGAATTTGAGATTAGTATGTTACAAAGTTGTGATATCCTGATTGGCTTTTATAGCTGTATTTTTAGACAGGGCTTTTAAATTTTTGTGCCTTGTGTTTAAATGTCTCTGTGCAGGCATTTGTTAGCTGTTTAATTATGAGGCATTAGGGTAATTAAAACAATCTTTTATCTATCACTTCATCAGAGATGGAGTCTTAATTCCATCTGTCATCTCTATCACTGCTCTTTTCTGGCTTTGATATGCTGTGGGTTACCTTACAGGTGGAGGCAGTGGTAAAGCAACAGGTTCCTTTAAACTAGTGGCACATGGACTTCCGTGGATCATTGGCATTGGCACTGTAATTGGTAGTGTAACAACACTGACAACACATCCTTAGGTCTCAGTCTATCACTTCCACTGTTTGTTATACTTTGAGACCATGCAAGTCCAAAGACTGATCTAAATTATTATGTACCTTGTTTCGTATCTTAAACACAAAAGGGCTAAGTGGTAGTTTAAAATCAGCTTTAGGAAAAAAGCATACTCTGAGTTGAGAACTAGTAATATTAATTTTCCACTATTTGTCCAAATCCATATTTGTCCAAATCCAAACCAGATTGTTTTTCTTCCTGCTTACTATTCTCTATTCCCTTTACAGGCAAATCAGTTCTTGTTGAACCTCTCTGCAACTGAATTGCTGTAATGGTCAATTATGAGCAGCAAAACCCCATAGAAGTTAAGCTAAATAAAATCAATAACAGGCTGTGAATTTTTCCCTCATACTATGAGTTGACAGCAAAAATTAAGAATCTCTTAGGAAATAAAATCTAAACAGAAAACATGTAAGTTCAAGAGAAAGTTAACGTAAGTCCCCTGAGATGGCTGAGCAATGTGGAGAGGCCATAAAACACCTTTAACAGTTTGATGATACAGATATAGAAGTATTTCACGATAGATGGGAAAGATAATGAGTATTTTTCCTTAGTTTGTGTTACATTGTAACCTCCCTTTCATGAGGCATAATTTACCAGAGATACAGTAACCATCTACAAACAAAGCATGAATAATCAATAATGAAGTGATTAATTAATGAAAAAACAGTTGTGAGATAAATATATGTAGTTTAGCTAAGAGAAAACAATACATGATGAAAAACCTCCTGAGTTGTGTAACTTTCTATTTGCCTAATAATAATAGATAGTAATAATAAGTTTACACAGTAAATTTTAATAGTATAAG
Organism: Pipra filicauda; assembly: GCF_003945595.2. Classification (NCBI taxonomy): domain Eukaryota; kingdom Metazoa; phylum Chordata; class Aves; order Passeriformes; family Pipridae; genus Pipra; species Pipra filicauda. Next base: position 4,594,143 of record NW_024105087.1, on the reverse strand, counting down.
TTTCTACTGTAGAAACTTACACTTATTTTAGAAGCTGTAGCTATTTTGATAGGTATAGAGTTACATCTAGAAAAAGCTGATGAAAGGAAAAAAAATACTGAAAACCTACCTATTTGTGGAGTGCTACTTGCTCTGGCGGGGAACTATTTTGTCCTGCTTGTCTTGTTCTTTTGCAAAGAACCCAGACGTACCAAGAGGTAATTGGAGAGCCAGAGGGAGGTGCGGGAGTGACCCGATGTTTTTCAGGCTGCTCTGGAAGTGGGTGTTGCAGGGTTCCTAGGCAAAGCCACAGAGTACTGAGATCTTTCTCATACAATTCTATAAATAGGTGTCAACATAAAAAGGAGACTTTCAGTGGAAACTAATTTATGTTGTGGAACAGAAGCAGGCATAGGAAGCAGGGAATGTGGTTATAGAGAAGCGAGGACTTGATTTCACTTGATTATTCTGAAAATTACATCAAAGACAAAATTATTTTCTTGATATAGGAGCATTAAAGATATTAAGGTCTCTGGGAGATGTTAATTTACTAAATTACGTGAAAAAGAGAAAACCACATGGTGTGATTGTTATAATTGTCATTGTGCCCATGTGAAATAATTATAAACTCAGTGAGAAAATGGTATTGGCTGTAGAGACATAGAACATTTGATGTCTATGGAAATTAGTCTTTGGGAGCTTTCAATGAGTTTTGTGTTAACTATATTCACAAAATTATTTTTGCCAGCTGAAAGAAAGATATAAATAGCTGCTTGGAATCTCTTGAGCAGGGAAGTTCCTCTTTGCCCTACAAAAACTACTCTTAATATGAGTGTAGGCTGCTTGCTTACTGTACATCACACTGACATCAGTGAGAAAGACTATATAGGCTGTGTTTGCATATGATTATCATGTTGTTACAGGCGTGATGACAATGGGGCATAGCTGAAACAGAGCTTGTAGTTTATTAGACCAAGCTGTAGTTTTAAAAACTGTGCAAGCTTTTAACCACACTGTGATAGAAATGAAAAACAGTTTTCTGAGTTTAATACATGCCAATTAAACCACTGATTGAAGAGGTAGGTGATACCCCTCTGCAGTGTTAGAAGGGAGTTGGCAACTACTTTATTTTGCAAGGGGGACTGAGAGAGACAGATCACTTTCAGCCTGCATTTGTGGATGGTTTAGATGACAATGGATGGAGAGGAGTTCTCATGTTCTGTAAAATCAACAGAAATATGCTGATGTTGGAGTGGGTGTTTCTTTGTGTTTTAAATGAATGCTTTTTGCCTGGAAGCAAGGTAATTGATCTGTAGGTTTTCTGCTGTGATTTGCAAGCTATCATTTTTTATGTTGCCTGTGATGTTTTTGATGCTCTCTGTGATGTCTAGAAAAATGATGTTGTACAGAAATATTTCAAAAGCAGTTTGAAGGGGCTCTGATAATTTCTGAATTTATGGTAGAAGCAAGGGTGAAGTCCAAGTTTTTATGGCAGATAGGGAAGACATCACTTACAGGTTTGAGGATACAAGTAATTAAAATCTTAGAAGTAGCTTATGAAGACATTTGGCCTGGTTTACGACCACATTGGTGCCTCTACCTGTGTGCAGTATTAGGAGAAAGTGTTAGCTTTGAAAACAAAGTTGTCTGGGTGAACATCAAACAAATGGGTCTGATGATGCATTTCAGCTGAAATCCTGGATGTTTATCTTGCTCTTTTCTTAAGAGTAGACAGGTTTTTATGCTGCGTAATGTTGAAATGTGGTCTAATGATGTGTCAGCTAGACCCAGGGGAGTGTTAACTGGGAAGTGCTTCATGCTGTCTAGTTTATGCAGGAACTTTTTGTGTGAGTAATGTTTGAGTGGGATGTATGGGAGCAGGAATTATGGTTTTATGATAGTTTTGAAGAGTACTGGTAGCTTCTCAGCGAATGTGTTATAAATTTAGAAAGACACCTCATCTGCAGATATCGAGGAGACTGTATATATATTCCTGAAGTAGTAAATTGGGCAATGCATTGTGGGTTTTTTCCCTTGAATTAGTGATTTGATTATATTTTTGAGCCTGAATGTGAAGAAGATAGCAGAGCCTTTTTCTGTTCCCTATAATAGGTAGAGCCTGCAAGTCAACAAATAGCATGCTATGTTGCCTAAGGATACTGTAGGTTGTCCTTTGCTTTTTTAATTGTAATTTGGTGGTTGAATCTTAAGGAGTGCAGTTCCTGTCAGAACTGATTGTATGTGGTGAGTTTGGTTACTTCCATTCCAGTTACACAGTTGCATCTTACACCTTGTGCTTAAGGTCCTGTTGGCTGGCACTGCAGATTTATCCTATGCTATTAAAGATTCTTCCAGTTGTATCCATTAGTTCAACTAGTATTCTCTTTCTCGTGCTGTTGTGTGCTTTGCTGATGTGCTTTGACATCCTACTCCTGAGGAGGTTTTTGAAGACAACCTTTAGAGAGTTTTACACGTATGTTCTACGAGAGTAATGTAGGAAATAACTGTCAGTTTGTACTATGAACTACTGCTGTACTGTTAAATAAGCATGTCAATTTAAACAAATTCTCTGATGTTTCCCAGTGCTAATATCATCTCATACTGTGGCAACACATGGTGATTTTTAATTTTTTTTCTTCTCAGAACGAGTGGTTTAAACTATTGCCAGATTTTTTTTTTCATTTTGGGTAGTTCTTAAATGTTGAAATACTATAAGTTGAACTCACAGCAAGCTTCAAACCTCACTTGTTCATTTGTACATTGCAGGATTTTTCCCCAGCTCCCAGTTTGTGTTCTCATTGTACTATTCTTTGGATTTTCTAGTGTGTCTGCTCTGAAGTGCCAAAAACTTAATTGTATGTATCTGATTATCCACTGATCATCATCAGATGTACATCTGGAATAGAATGTTCTGCTTTGTGGTTCTAATTCTGCCTTGATTCTTCAGAAAGATAGAAATTCTCCTATTGTATTTGGAATCTTGGATTACCAGCATGTGAATTTTAAGGTGCTGAGAGACTCCCCGTGGGTACAGCAAAGTCTGAGTATCTCTCTGGATTTGAGCTCCAGAATATGGAGTGAAGGTGCTTATTGAAGTTGGAAAGATTTTTGTTTCTTAAGGTTATATTATTAAAAATTGCATGTTAACACATATTCAGAGACAGTTTGCTTGGATATGAAGTAGGATGAAGAGATAATGTCTTCCAGTGCTCTTGCTAATGACTCAATGAAGAACTGAGCTTGGATATATAAGAAACCAATTTTAGGGTTATAGAGAACTGTTGCCATATGACAAACTATACATAACGTCTGAAAAATGCAATAAGTGGACTGTCTTAAAGAATAAGCAGATTGTAGCCCTTGTTTGCTTTGATTCCTACAACTTCTGCTATCTACTACTTCTACTATCTTTAGTAGAAGTGGGAAAAAAGCAGAAGGAAAGGTATATATCCAGTAGCAAGGAGATGACTGAGGCAGGATGAAGACCCTTTTTATATGAGAGAGGAACCAGAGATGTACTGTTTGAGCAAAAACTATTATTGTATCTTTTTTTTTTTAATTGTCTGACATGGAATTGCTTTACAAAAAATATTTCTCAATTTTTTTTTTGGTAATGTCCTTTTTCTACCTAACTGCAGAGATTCCTGATAGGCAGGAAGTCACCAAGTATTTCACGTTTGTCTTACCATGTTTCATTTCCCTTTGATAGTACCCTGAAATCTAAAATCCAAACTGTAATGGTAATCAGAAATTATGTGTAATAAAACATGCCACACTATTCTCTCCTAACAAAGATGTCAGGCTCTCTGTCTCTAAAATACTCAGACTGCCTATATTTCTGACTATGTCTTTTTTTTCCTTCCTTTCTCCTTAAAGAACTGTTTATTTCTGTGACTATAACAGTTAAGCAAGCGAAATCTATTCCATACTTATATTCTGCGAGATTATGGGAAAAAAAGTTAATGAGTTTGTGTAGACACTATCTCTGCACAATCTGTTTTGTGAACCCTGACAGCAATACTCACTTTGCTTGGTCACAAATTCAGCACCGTAAAGGCACTGACAGCCAGGATTTTTGGTTGGATCGGAGCAGCTTTTGGGCATAGAGCAGGTTTGTTCATAGCCGTGACTGGATAAGCATCTATCATCCTCTTAGAGCCATGAAAAAATGTATCAGCTGTTTGTAAAATCTGTGTCTGCAGAGAAGTAACTGATGTTTGTGTAACTTAAGTTCTTTCTGTGTTGACTGATTAGAAACTCAACTTAATTTACACTTTCTGCTATCAGGCAGTAGTGTTTTATAACTCTCTTTACAGATGTCAGGTATCTATTTTCTCCTACCCTGTCAAAAACTTCCTTTTGGTCGCTGACAGATCTCCCTTTTCTCACATTTGTGCCATGTCACTACTACAGTGCAGATTGGACAGATTTTTTTCAAGACTCTACTTACTTCTCCTATTGTGTCAGATTGTCTGCCTGGAATTCAGTCACAAACAAATTTCAATTCAAGGAAGAAACCAGGATTAGATTTAGATACTGTCAGTGCATTGCAGCCATTCCTTAACTGACTTCAGGTTTATCCTTTTACATCATTCACCTGAAATCCTGTCACCACTGAACTGAACACTGTTGCATCATCATCACTGGTTACCATGTGTTTAACATGAGAACAATTGCACAAAACACTTCTGTTCCCTCATAGGAACACGGGATTTCTCCTGTGACAGGAGAATGGCTGTGACCATATGGAATCAGGGAGGTAGGGCTATAGGAGAGAACATCTAAATAAAAGGGCAAGTATCAAAACAAGAAAGCAATGGAACCAGAAATAGGAACAACAGAGCCAGCCTGGAAGTATAGCAGCTCAGATAATTCGATTTTCTTTGTCAGTATATATTGTTGATATTTAATCTCTGATATTAGTATACTCTACAGATATCTAGAGTGCTTTACAAAAAGCAAAATATTGTCCCTTGTCTCCTAAAAAACAGTGACAGCCAAAAAAATAGTTGTGCAGAATAGACAATATGAAGCAAGAGATTCTGTGTGAAGTCTGGGTGAAGTTTGTGAACAATGTCTGGCATGACATGAGTGGGAAAACTCACCAGAATGGGCAAGAATGGGTAAAAAAAAGAGAGAGACAGTTACAAAGGGAAGCAGAAAGGAGGAAGACTGAAAGACAGGAGTCCCTTTGCAAGTAGCAAACAAGACATGGAGATGTTTGGTTTTCAGGGGTTTTTTTGATTTTTTTTTTCTTTTATTCTTTTCTGGATTCATGGTGTTACACATTTTCATCCAAAATTGATTGGTGTCCATTTACAAATAGGAAATAAGCTTTGTAGCTCTCTCGGGGTCACTAATTCACCATGAGGCACAGGAGGGGGTAGAATTTCCGATTCAAACAAATGTTATATTTTAAGATTATGTCTACACATCTACATCTTGAAATTTCTCGTATAATAAGGCAACACAAAAACCCAAGGAATTTTTAATCTTATTTGTGTTGAATAGGGATATTTTGCGTTATTATGTAGCAGGTAAAGCATTTTGTGTCCTTACAAACCACCAGTTTTACCTGCTGGCATCTTAGCTGTGTCAGAGATGTCCCTCAGAATGAGAGATCGTAGGCACACACAGTGCCGCTCGCTCCTGCCCCTCCCAAAATGCCCCGACAACAAAAGAAGGGATGCTTCCCCACAGGGCAAAAGCCTTTAGCTCCCAGAATTCCCAGATGGTCTCCCATCCAAGTACTAACTGGGCCTGACCCAGCTTAGCTTCCGAGATCAGATGGGATCGGGCGTTCTCAGGGTGGTATGGCCCCATAGGCGCCCCAAAAGTTGACAATGCTGCTCTCCTCTGACAGCCAACACACCACCACCCACAGCTACACCACTAAGCACCCACGACACATAGATGGGTACCACGGGCACCTACACCCAATCACGAGTCCCTAATTTGGCACACACCCTCTTGTCCCCCCCTCAGCTGCCACCACGACCCTCACTAAAACACACCCAGTGCCGCTCGCTCCTGCCCCTCCCAAAAGGCCCAGCTGGACAAGAGTGGTCAGTGAGTTAGAGCAACTTCGATTGGGTGAGTTACTGTCAGCATAGGGGCAAGGTATGGACTCCCTTTGGCTGGGAGGGTAAAAGTGACACATGTGGCAGCACTGACTTTCTTCCCTCCCACAGCTGCACCAAGTGACGTTTTGGCCTCTCTGATCTTCTGTTTCTGTCTACTTAGAATGGCCTTGCACAGATAGCAGGGTTAGTTTGGTTAGTTTTGGAAACCAGAATTTGAGTAGCCTTTTAGGGTTAACTTTTCTGCTTTTTTCCCCCTTTCATGATTATCACATTGTAGGTGAAGGCTCGCTGACAATACGCTTTTATTCCTTGGTCGAATTTTGACTTTTAATCAGTTGAGAAATGAAGAAAAAAGGTTGTGAAATAGTGTTTCTTATTCACCAAAGTGACAGCTTTTGTTCTGTTTGTCAGGCAAGCCAGCAAGTCTTTTAAATTATGGTTTTGAGGTAGTTATGGGAGATAGTAGCTGGTTTCTATTCCAGTTTGTAGATCCAAAATTAGCAGATTTATCATATGACTGACAGTTTGAATGTGCTAGGTACTCAAATTCTGCCAGGTGCAGGGACTCTGATCTGGAGTCACTATTTCCCTGGTCTCGTAAATTGCTGTTAAATGAGGAAACTGGACTTTTTCTGGTTTTGCTGTTTCACAGACTTGAAAATTTGTTCAAAACTTATGTACCCTGCTGACAGTTGAGAGCACCGAATGTGAGAATATCTTTGCCAGATTCAGTGTTTTATATCTATTCTCCAGATGTTGAGCAAACATCCACTCAATATGGTGTAACTACAAATCAAGCTTAAACTTCTTTTACCCATGTATTTTCTGTCACTGAATATTGAGAGGCACCTCCAGCTCTGATCCATTTTTCAGTTTTTTTACCTTACTCTGTCTTCAGTAAGTTCTTGAGCACACAAAGAGTGAGTAGTGTAGCATACTTTGGAAACCATGAGATAGTCATCTCTTATGTGTGTCACACGTAAGGGAAGGCATATTGGTCTAGAAGCCTTCTAAAGCAGAATGAGTAAAAAACTTGGCTCCTTTCACTGACCAGGTTGAATTCCCTCAGCTGGCAGTTAACAAAAGCTACTGTCAGCTAGCAGACTGTACAGTGAGTTAGTGACAAGAGGCATGCAGAAGCAGGAAGTACTGGTTTTACAGTTCTATTCAGAAAAGTATTATACGGCAGAGTTGCTTTGAGAGCCAAGTATGAAGAATTAGAGCATATATAGATGAGAAGTATGTCAACATACTTCATATTCAGCATCCTCATGAATATTTTAATCTCCAGGCAAACTAAAATGACACCCATTACGAGTGGTGAGCCAGGCGATGTGTGAACTGTACAGCTGTTTCCACATTGCCTTTCCTACTCTATCCCTGCAGTGTCTTTGTGAGTGAGAATGCTATGGGAAGAGTTTTTATCTTGCATCACTGTACAGAACTTCTGGATTCCAGAATGGTTCTTGTTAGGGCATCACCAGCTCACGTAATTAGAAAGGTAACTCAACTAACTTTTACTGTAAATATGATCACTAAAAATAAGTGTTCCAGCATTTTTTATCCACGATACTTCTTTTATATTGTGTTATGGCTCAAGCAACTTCCTTCAGACCACCAAGTTGGATGGGGCTGTGAACCTGGTCTAGTGGAAGATGTTAGATGGCAGGGGGGTTAGAACTGGATGATCTTTAAGATCTCTTCCAACCCAAAGCATTCTACGATTCTATGAGTGCATGTGCATATCTGAACAAGTTCTTTAAGAGCATAAATATGTAGGCATATTGTGTCACAGATCTGACTGGTGAAATATTCCTGTCGAAGTAGTTTCTTCTAGCTGTGGCAAGGGCTTGTCTGTTGGACTCCCATTTCAATAACCACAGTTATGACTGGTCATGTGAGCAGTTCTTACTCCTTTTTTTAATTTCCGTACGTTTTCAGACAGAAATGTATGTAGAGGTCTTTATATCACCTTTTCTTGTTCAATGTACGGGTAACCAGAGAGCTTTGGCATAATTTCTGACAAAATGTAGCACAACAGAAATGTATTTTCATTTAATCAGGGCCTTTAAGGAGCTATATTTTGCAAAGTGGGAAATAAAAAAAGGATGTTGTAGTGAAGTGAATAAACCTGTATTACAAAGCTATAGTAATAATTTCAATGGCACTATAATGAGATGATACCTGAGATGTGGACATTTTTAAATCAAAATACTTTTCTCTATTTTAAAATATTTAACACCTGAATTTGAAATCCATTATAAGAATTAGAAAATAAGCTCCATTTTCAGATTGATTTATTTCAGTGGTAGAACCATAAGTCTTATATACAGCATTTGAGAACAAGCATTTTCTAGTAAAGTACACTAAATAAAGAGTATTGTGCAAGCAGAGAGAGCATGACATGTCTTCTCTGTTTTTAACTGGATTTTGCCTGCCACCAGTTCATTAAACACATGAAAGTGTGTCCAGAGTGAACAGTGGGCCTGATTCCCGAGATTTCTTTTAAAAGAAAGCTGTCTTTCCTGATAACATGCTGAAATGTAAAAATAGAGCCACACATTTTGAACTTTTGTCTTAAAATCCTCCAGTTTTAATGGTGGTCTTTGAAGTTTAAGTGCTGGAGAATTCACCATCGACCTTGACAGCAATGCTGAATGTTCATTCAAGGACTGAGATGATAATCCCAAACAATTCAGGCACTTCTGTCCTCTCTCATGTTACTTCATTCCAACATGGGATAAGAGATCACGTGTTGAATAATAGGCAATGAGTTGCCTTTCTTTGGCAAAAATTTCCCAAAAATCCCAAAGTGGAGACCTGCTTCCATTTAAAACGCACTGAGGTGATAGCTTAGTTTGATCTTTCTTTTTGGATTTGCTGCTTAGGTTTCACGTCCTCTTGGCATGAGAAGGGGCTTCAAAGGACACCAGCTGGAGCACTTTTCTGGCAAGGTGTTTGCTGTGTTAGGACACCTGTGTGTGACTCCTCCGTGCCCTTCACCACGTGCAGTCTCTGCTCCCCCCTTCAGTGCTTGAAGGAATGTTTTGAGCCCAATCAGTAATCTCTGCAGTGATGAGGAAGCTAATGGAAGGTCTTGCTGACTGATCTATTTATTCTGTGAAACATCCATGGTGATGGTAGAAAAAAAAAAAAGGATGACTTGTGTTGCAGTTGGGGAGACAGCTTGATTGCATTTTCTAATCCAGCTGTTCCCAGCTGATTGCAAGAAGCTGTGAGCTGACAGAAACACAAAACAAATAGCTGGAATCACGTATGGAAACAAGAGAAGTGCAGCAGTCACCCATGAGGAAGCTGTATAGGTCTCCTTAAGCCTCAGCTCTGAATATTGTCTCAGAGGCTGCTCCATTTCTCTGCATTTTGAGGAGAAATAGACCTGCTCCAGAGTGTAGAGTTGCCATTCCTGACAACAGGTCTGCAACTCTTCAGTGGGGTTATACTTGTTATTTTTTGGAGTTTCAGCACACAGGCTTGATTCCAAAAGTAATAAGGACATTGAAAGGCTCTTATTTTTTGTGCTGTCCTTTGACTTGTACTGCTTGGGGCAAACTCTCTGCACACTGGTGCATGTATGGAATTGTTTTGTTTTATACCATTTTCATGGAAAACATTCACTATATTTAAGGATATTTTCTGTAGTGAAGTTTTCACTCCAAAAATATATTTTTTTTTCTATTTGAAAGTAATTGAAGAGAGGAATATGCATTGTTTATATGAATGTCTGCCTTTAGAAACTCAGAAGTTACATGTTGAAGGATTAAAAAAAAGTTAAGAATGAGAAAGTCTAATTTCATTCTAAAATCTGGACTGATAAGGGAGGTCAACATAAAATGCAAACTAACGAAACCCATCAAAAAACACCTACCAGAATACACTTACAAAAGTTTGCTTAAAGCAAAATAATTTTTTCACTCTTTTTTTTTGAGTAATTTGCTTGAAAGGGGACCTTAAGTAGAGAGAACATAAAGTACTTAGAATATTTTATGGTTAAACTTTCATAAACCACATTTACAGAAATTTCGCTCAATATAGGAAAAAGATTTGGCTTTTGTTGTTCCTAAAAATGACTTCAGAAAATGTAATAGTGATAGTTATCTGAAACCAACGGCTCCAAAGACAGAGAAATTACTGTGAAAAAGATTTCTATGCACATCCATCTATGCTTTTCTTTTTATCTCTATGTGTATATACACTTAGATGTGTATCTGGGCATGTATATAGAGTGTGTCCCGCTCCATGTGTTGGTGGTGATTGTTGAGGATGAGCTATCATTAGCATTCTTGTTAAATGTGATTTTCAAGGTTACCAATTCCCTCCACTGATGGAGATCTCAGCACTAAATAACCAGGATATTTCAAGTGCACAGGTCACTGCTTTGGTTAACAAGATCAGTTTCAGCTCTTTTCCTACTTGCTGTGCTGGGATGAAGGAAATGAGGCAAAATGCAAATGTCAGTGGCAAAACTACCTTACTTAGAAGGATCAAGTAATGCAGATATAAATAGCAGTGACTTGTAATAAACAGAAATGGAGTCTTTCTGGAGGAAGGCAAAGATGACTGGACTTTGTCACTTTAAAAAGTAGGTTTCATATTACGTAGCTTGTCAGAAAGATTTTACTGCTGTATTTGTCACAATATGTAAATGTAGGAATAGGTAAGGGGAATGTTTAGTGTCCCTTAGATTTCTACATCATTACATGAATAGACTTCCTTAATATAAAAAGCTGTTTGCTGAGGTTGTCCAGAGTCTCCATTTCACAACCTGCCCTGGAAGACTGGAGGTTGGGAGCTTCCCTTCCTGTTTTAGGCTTCTATTCTGTCATCCGAGAGCTAATGATAGTACTTTAATGAAGTAGTGGCTTAAAATAGGGTAAGCACCTTGAAAAGGATGTGTGTGCCCCATCCAAAGAATCTTGAAACTAAAGACTATCAAAAATTGTATAAGATCCCATCTCTAAGAGTCAATTTAAAAAAATACACTTTTTCTGTGGGTTTGACAGTCTATTCTGGGGTAGAATATAATGAAATTGATAAATGTTAAGTTTCACTGTTCATGAGAAGAGTTATTCCTGTATGGAAGGAATAATTTTAAGTATTTACTTGGTAAGTGCCTATTGAAATAAAAGCTTGGACATGAAACTAGAATGTTTTTCTTTACTTTTTGACATAGGTATAAAAATGAACGCCTGGTCCCTCAAGTGTATGACAACAGAGCACTGCTCATTGATCATTACAGTCTGAACTCATGTAGAATATTGGTGGTAAATGATGACCTAGGTTTGTGTAAATTTGACTAGGAGGTTCATTTTTTTTCCTGCTGGAGTCAGCAAAGAGTCTTGTTAAATAGCTGTAATTATATATATCTCTTGATAGTCATGAATGTATATTCACATCTGGCTAAAATTTTTATCTCTGCTAAATAGGTTTGTTTCAAATTATTTACAGTTTTAAAAGGCATTTTTTAACACTAACAATTACCTTGTCAAACTAACTGTAAACAGAATTTATAGGGAATGAATTTATTTACTGCATTTTCTGTCTGTACAGCTGCCAGAGACATGGAAGTAATCTTTGAAGATTTTTTGAGCTCATATTGCAGTAAAGATATCATATTTTTACAAGACCAGGAGTGATTTAAACTCCTTGTTATAAAAACAGAAAACGACATAAATTAAAAAATAAATTCATAGTCAAGCAAGAGAAACAAGTGCAGTCTTTTAGATGCAAGTCCAGCTTGTTATTTGAGACCTTGAGATTGACTTTCACACTCAGCCTTTTCGTCACAGTTCTCAGACATTCATTACTCTCTCCCTCTTATTCCTGCTCCCTTGAATCACCTGTTCTGCCAGTGATTGAAGTTTGTCTTAAGAAGGCTTATCATCAATGCTAACCTTGGTGTTCCAAGGTAAGGATTTTGTGTAGCAAGCATCAGAGAGAGCACCTGGATGTGGTATTTGTATTTTATCGTAGAAAAATGCATAGTTGGCTGCCTGTAAATGAAAGCGTCTCTCTGGTGAATAGGAAAAAAAAAAATCAGGGATATTAATTTACCCAGTGTAATGACTTTGCATATTGACTTTGTCAAGTAGTTGAACACCTTCCATTTAATAGAAGACAATGATAGAACTGCAGTCAAGATCCTTGTGCCCCAAAGTAAATATCCCTCTACAAAGGATTGCTTTAGTTCCTTCATGGTATATGTAAAGGACTGGGAATCGATCATAAAAGCTAAAGGCTTAAGAAGCCTTTGGTTTTCTGATTTGACAGAGAGAGAAATTTCAGAAAAGCAGTGGTCAGAAACTGAAGAAAATATTTGCCCAGACAAACTTTCAGTGTTTTCTAACATTCGAACTCAGTAATTTTATGATGTAACTAATGAGATTAAAATATGAGAAAAGATTCTTAAAACTATTCAAAATACTCTTACACAGCTCGGATGAGTCTCACATAGGCTTTTCATCTTAAAAGGAGTTTGGTGATCAAGTAATATGGATTAGCTGAGAGATTTGTCTGCTCAAATGTGTTTGCAATATACATCCATGAACAATAGAGACAAAATATTTAACTGTTCAAAGATCATGTTTTTCAAATCCTTTGGCTTTGCATTATATTTGTTCATTACTTCCTTAATGGAATTCAGGGGTGTTTAAGTTGTGGCCTTTATGTGATGCCATGTTATGGCCAAACTAAATCAGAATGAGATTCTGACAGGAGATTTGCTTTTTGCTATGTACTGTTAGGGTGTAAATCACACATCATGTTCCTCCTAACACAAGGGTTGGTTGAGTGAAATTCTGTGGAGAGAGGGAAGTCAAGTCAGGCTGGATCTTTGATAGCCTTATTGCTTAGGCTGCTTCTTACGTGGTTTAACTAGTGAGTGCATAACTAGTGAGTGCACTAGTTTAACTTTGTTTATGCATGTGCCTAGCATGATATTAGCTGGGTCATAAAAGTTATATGCCTTATTAAGGAATAGGAGAATAAAGAATTGTTACCAAATGACAGAGTGGATGGTGTTGGAGAGCCCCTGGCCTAACTCACCTGTTCAAAGCAGAGTCAACTACAGCAGGTTGCTCAGGACCACTGGAAGAGTCTGACTCTATCTTCTTTGCCACTCCCAGTAGATACTTAGGAACAGTGATAACATTCACTTTAAGCCTTGTCCAGGCTAAACAATTCCAGCTTGCTCAGCTACTCCTTGCATGACACAGATGTTGCAGTCCCTAATCATCTTCATGGCTCCTCAGTGTAATTCCTCCAATGTGTCTAATTTTCTCATACTGGGGAGCCTGGAGCTGGACTCAGCATTCCAAATGTGGCCTTAGTAGCAATAAGCAGTGCAGAAGGATCACTTCCCTTGCCCTGCTATCAAGAGTCTTCCTAAATGAATCCTAAAAGTAATCTTTGCAAAACTCTTAATCACTTTTAGCAAACAATTATTCTTGTTTGTGGGATGTATTTGGTGGGTTATTTATGCAAAGTGGTGTAATTGAAATATTTCTGATTCATCTTCTCTTGTGTGGTTCCCAAGACATACATTGCCTACACTTTTTTTTACTTATTTTGAACACTTGTGCATTTTGATTAGCTTTGTGACTAAGCTTCTGATGCTTGCATGCTTTCTGCTCTGTACTTGGTCAGTAAGACTCTGTCAGTGAATGTCTACAATAAGCAAGAGTTAATATGAAAAAGAATTACAGCATTTTGAATATTTACTTTGATGCTTTAAAAAGCCATTTTTAGGACAGCTAGTGGTTTGGTTAATTTATCTCTTGGGAAATACACTGTTGCTTTTCATAGATTAGCAGAAAACTTGTGTTATGTCTTGTTTTGTTCTTGGTAAAAGGAAAAAATCAGGAAGAGGGTCTTAGGACACTGTGCATTTGGAATGTTTCTAATTCTTAGTGTGCTTTGTGGAATTTAGAAGTCAAAATTTATGTAGTCAGATTCGAACCACCAGAATAAGTGGTTCAATGCATAGGAAGTAATGATTATTTTTATAACTGAAGGTTGCACAAAACATTTAGAAATTTAAGGAGAATTTTAGGACCCCAGCTTTAAAAGCCCAGTTTGCAAACCACAGCCTGTATTTTTTCATGTTTTCAAAATTTGTAACTGTGTATATGTAACAATTCTTTTCATTATCAGGAAATGGTAAAAAAAAAATTGTGAAATGGTTCTGTTTCTAGATATGTTGTTAGAATTGGATTATATGGTCTCAGAGAATGATTAAATAACTTGACTCTAGATAATTGGGCAATTGTTCATTGAGCCACTTGGTGAAAGTGTCCTTAATCATGACAGAGAAAGCAAAAGCCTCTCCACTGCACCCAATGCGCAGAGTTGCTTTATGAAATAACTTTTTGTCAAATACAGTTTTTATAGTATTTTTATTTTGAAGTTACTTAATTTTTTTCTCCCACCCCTTAAAAATAAATGTTTATTTCCTATGGAGCTGGAGTTCAGAAGTAGTGGTGTGTGTTGTCTTCTGCAAATGAGGTGCTACGTCTCCTTTTGATGTCTTCTTTTTCTTACGACAAAATCTCTCCCTTTATCACAGTATCTTTCTCAGTGGAAAAAAAGGAAGTGGTAGACTCGAGACTCAGGAATATGCCATGAGAAATGCTGGATACCCTCTAAAATGCATAACCCCTGTGTTTGTAATCACTGCAGTGCTGCATATGATGCCGTCCTTGACAGAAACGTGGCCATTAAGAAGCTCAGCAGACCGTTTCAGAACCAAACTCATGCCAAGCGAGCTTACAGGGAGCTGGTCCTCATGAAGTGTGTGAATCATAAAAATGTAAGTTTTCAGTAGGTGGCTGGAGAAGTGATGTGTATATTGGTTTGTTAGGAAGAAAGTTGTTTTGTTAGGTTCCTTTTTAAAACAGAAGAAATGAGAAGTAAATTATGCTTGAGGGCTACAGTCAGTCTGGTATTACACATCCACATGAGAGAGTGAGGATGTTCCACATGCTTATTTAAAGGCTGTGCCAAATGTGGATGTCCTGGCAGGGTTAGGACAGTAGAAGTGGAGAGAGCAGAATGGGTTCTTGTCAGCTCCTTATCCAGAAATGCATAAGTGGTTGTTGGAATCTTGGTTCCATCCTCTTGTCACTGATATTTGTGACTCAAAAGCAGTGTCTTTTGCATTGGAATATCCATGCACACTCCTTGTTCTGGACTGCATCTGAAACCAACTCACATAAATGCTTTGTACAGGTTGTACAAAACTGCCAAAGAAAATTAAGAACCAAAAGCATATATTTGTGAGTAAGCTAATGTTGCAGAGCCAGGAACTCTGAAACTTCAGCACATTGTGCTGTTCCTTCTAATCCCAGTGATCTTGTTGAAAAAAACAGCACGAGCAGCTTCTAGACTTCCCTGCTTCTTGCACTCACTACCTATTGTATAACATTTATTATACATAATGAATGAAAATATTCCTACATTGCAGAAGGAGTGTTATTTCAGGGCTGTCATTCCATTATTGTTAGAACTATCTGCCTGACTGTAGAAACTTGTTTTTTTTTGTAGTGAAATAACGGGATTGCCACATTGCATTGTCAAGGGCTCTCCCAGAGATTTCATTTTCCTCCAGTTCCTCAATTTCTCCTATGGCCTGCTGCCATATCTGTGTGCCCATTCCTTTCCATTAGGAGTGAATTTTTCAGGTTGCAATGAAAGATTGCCTCAGATCCTGCAATGACTCTTTCTCCTTATGCAAAGCAAAAATGAGCTTGAAAAATGTGATTTTAAGGTGAGATTTTACACTTTTTCTCTATCCCAAATTCACATGAAAAGAAAGAGGACTGACTCTAAAATGGCAAACAGCAGGACTTGTCACTCTAGTATCCTCTGCCCCACTTCTGGGCATTAATTTATCCTTACATTCCCACTGTGTTGATCAGGAATGTACCTGTCTCTTCCCTATTGATTGATGGAAGCTACTCTCAGCCAGACCAATGAATGGGGATCTGAAAATGCAGGAATAAGTGAGGAGTTCTCCCTGTAGGCAGCAGAATGATGCATTCTCACTTCAGTTTTTTAATGGACTAGAAAGAGTAGAGGGTAGCAGGAGTGGCAATAATTTCAAATACATAATTTTAAATGTGCTGCATAAGACCTGCTAACAGCACCACATTGGTTGGGTCAGAGTTTCCATCTGTCTGTACAGAGAAGTGGAAAGGAAGAAGAGGATTGTAAAGGCACCTGTGCAGAGGTAAGATTCAGTCAGAATATGCGGAGTAAAGAGAAAGAATATTGAACCCTTTTTGTTAGAAAACCTAGATGGGTGATGGAGATGGAGAGGGAGACATTCAGATGTTATCTTCATGACAACTGTGCTGATGTCATCTACCTCTGTTACCTGCACAGAAGGAAAGCATGGGAAGTTCAGATCTGTGAGGTCACATTTTTCCTCTGTGCTGTTTCACACATTCTTCAGTGCCTTACAACAGCCCAGTCCATTTAAAATCAAACAAAAACCCAAAGAGAACCAAAAAAAAAAAAAAAAAAGTAAAAAAGGAGTTGCAACATGCAAGATGCCTTTGCTCAGGATTTGTCTACTGTTTTAAAGTGCTTCTACTAAAAAATGGTACCTCTCATGGTGGAATTTGTGTCAGCCAGTGTGTGTGTGTATGTGACCTGAATAGAGTTAAGGCCATGTCAGAGAGAAGGAAGGACTTCTGTTTAATAAGATGGTCCTTGATTATTGGTCCCCTCAGGTTAGTACTTCTCATAAATAAGAAATTTCTGGCTGTAGCACAAGGACTGCTAAGCTAGATTGAGCTGAAGTTGGTCTTTGAACCTGTAACTTCAAAATTCAGAGGACTTTCTCACCCTTAGTATTTTAGTTTGTCACTGGTTATGCTTCTTTCAGACCATTTCAAGTGCACCTTGAAGAGATCTTGGAGATCTGTGGTGTTTTATTTTGAACGTTGCCAAATTTTTACTGTTCCATAAAGTGAGACGTGTTAATATAACTCGAGCAGTGAAAAATAATTTATCCTTTAACACATTTCAAAATTAATTCAGCTGATTATGTGTATCACTTCTCTTCATTCTTTTGTCTTACTTTACTTTTCAGATTATCAGTTTATTAAATGTCTTCACACCACAGAAATCTCTGGAGGAGTTCCAGGATGTGTAAGTAACAGAGGCAGTAATTAAGCTAAAGCTTTAGGGGCATTATACTGTACCTTAAATGTAATAACTCAGCAAAACACAAAGGTTATAAGCACCTCCAGACAAGATCGTGCGAGTCTAGTGGGTAGACACACATTCTGCATTCCCATACTGAGACATCTTTTGACACTTATAAAGTGACAAATAATGGCTTTCATATCTGTTTTAGTATGACTTTCAATGGAGTAAAATTACTTGCCTGGGGAATTATGCCAGGTGTAGAAGACAACTGGCATCTCTGTTGGAGCCTTACACTATTGCACAACCACTTCTGTGTGTAGTACAAACCTGCTGTGAATGAAATTTTAAACAGTCTGTGTTTTATATAGTTGTTCTCCTTTTATCTTTCTGTCTTTCCCATATTCTGTATGCATTGGATGGAAATGTATGCCATTCTGTAGTCTGATATCAGCAGTAACCTATTAGTTGTAATGAGAATTTCATGAAGTCATGCAATCTTAGGAGGATTTTTGGAGGCATTTTGCATGGGGATGCTTATTTTAGCCTCTCTGTTTCTCTCAGATTCCTACATGTACTTTAGTAGCCATTCCTTGCAATGGTCAAAGGAATGGTCAAAGGCCATGCAGTTATGTCATTTGGTGCTTGTGGCTGTTTTGTTTTCTGTGCATTTCCATGCTGTGCTGCCTGATTGCCCATGTAGGTTATAGTCTCTGTCATGGGAAATGCACCAAGGAAGGATCAATAATCCAGCAGTTTTACTGGGATGCAAAAGGAGTAGTGTCTGCAGTGAGATAGAAACACCACCGTGGTACCCTTGTGAGTGGGCCCAGTCTCCAGCTGTGTTGCTCCCAGTCATCACAAATAAAATAAATTTTGAAGCTAGGAAAGGCATTGTTACTTATTTGAGATAATGCTGTGATTCCTCTTCAACACTGATAATAACCCTGTGACTTTGCTTTTCCATCCAGTTACCTGGTAATGGAATTAATGGATGCCAATCTGTGCCAGGTCATTCAGATGGAGCTAGACCATGAGCGAATGTCTTATCTACTGTACCAAATGCTCTGTGGTATCAAGCATCTTCACTCTGCAGGAATTATTCACAGGGTAAGAGACAGTTTGGTTTAAAACTTAAGGCAGCATGTGAAATAATCATGAAGATTTTGAACACCGCTTGACTTTCCTGTGTGTTGTGGATCAAAGCCCTACCTCCCAGTACAATAACTATAAGCCTAAGAGTCTTAGCCTATGCCCTTTGCACAGTAGCTCCGTGCTTGTGTTAGGTTAATGTGTTTATTAAAAATAAATAATAATAAAATAATAAGCACTGGAAATCATCAAAGTGGTTATGGTCTCTGAAATGTGTAGATAAATGTTATTTTTCCTGACCATGCAGCTGCCTATCTTCCATGCATGACATTCAGACTTTGAGTTGACGTTGTAGTCTGGTCCAAGTATTCCTTGGTCAGGATCCACAGAGGTCTTGACACATGAAATTCATGTTTGCCATCATTTACATGTAATAAAGCAAATTTAAAGACTGCTAAGTCTGTGTTAAATGCGTCCTCTCATTTTGCCTCTCCACATCAGAGTGCTGTGCCTGGTAAGGATGTGGAACCTAGTTGTAAATGCCAGAAGCAGCTCTGTGTGTGATTGTTGACAGCAGAGGGGAACAGTTCCTGTGACTGTGAGCAGGAGGGAATTCTGAATGGATTGAAAGAAAATACCCTGAATTAGCTTCTTTATTGAAATGTGCTTTTAGTAATTTGGGATTTTCAGATGAAAAAAAAAAAAATCCAAAAATGTTTCCCTTCCACTAGGAGAGCTAGAAAAGAAGGGATGATAAAATGGGTTACAAAGTGGATGTTGCTTTACAATACACAAAGGTCTCATTTTTTAGCATGTTGTGTGTTTAGCAAGGGATGATAGATTTGGCTTTCAGATAGTCATCCAGCAAAGGATGAGTTGAATTATTACAAATGAAACATTAAGGTATCTCCACACGTACAGTTGGAAAGTTTCTATTAGGCTCACAACATTAAAAAAAAAAAAAATCCAAACAGTACTCTGATATTAATCCTAGTTTCTTGAACTAATTAATTTTTAATTAATTACTAAATGCAATTAATTTAACACCAGTAGACTTCTGCTAGTAAAGCTACCCAGGTAAAGTTCAACAGTATGCCAAGTTAGAACAACTTCCAGAACAGTTTGCTACAGAAAATAGTAGCAAGGTTTTGCTGTGTATTTACAGGTATTTCTGATAGTAACTGTGTCAGAAAAGTAAAAGAATTTTTGAAGGGTGACCTAAAGGATCAATCTGTATCACAGCTGTGCCTGGCTTTATAAATGACAGTCATGTGTCTTTTCATTTTCTCTTGCAGGATTTAAAACCAAGTAATATTGTAGTAAAATCTGACTGCACATTGAAGATTTTGGATTTTGGACTGGCCAGGACTGCAGGCACTAGCTTCATGATGACTCCCTATGTGGTGACACGTTACTACAGAGCACCAGAGGTCATCTTGGGAATGGGCTACAAGGAGAACGGTAGGGCTGCAATTTCACAGCACAGTGTGACCTGAAGTGCAAGGTCTGCTTCTACAGTTGAAAGGGGCACCTGAAGGAGAAAGAGAAAACATAAAGAGAAATGACATCTTGAATTAGAGCAGTTTCTCACTGTTGTGTACTGCAACTATAGAATATATTTGGGATGTAACACTGGTGAATATATCGGTGTGGGATTGCAGAGTAATAAGAAACTCCTTCTTAGTTGTGATTGAGCTTAAGAAATACAGTTAGCTCTTTCTGACCAGAGTGTCCTTGGCTCCTGTGGCTGTGAAAGAGTGTGGGAACCACTGGAATTGCTAAATGAGTGATGTGTTCCAAAACTGAGTCTGGGTCTCTGAGCTGTTTAAAGGAAGAAGAAGAGGTACAAGCTGAAATAGCAAATCCTAGCCCTTCCAGAATTTGTCCAAATCCAGAGCTAGATCTGAATTTCAGGAACGATTTCCTTCTTCATGATAGATTTAACCAAAGTCCCGGGTTTTACTGACGGGTTTCATGTGGTCAAGATGTAGGTATAAATTTTACAGTTTGAGTCTTTTTTTTTTTTAATGACAAGTAGAATTGCAGAGAAGAGGAAAAAGCTGTAACTAAAAGAAAATGCATATAATTTGTATGTAATCTCCCTAGAAGTAAATAGAATTTTGCTCTGAATAGTCTGTGAGAGATCTTGGTCCCTGGAAAGATTATGAAAAGCAGGTGGAGGTGCTTGCTATAGAGAAACAGGTAAGGAAGAACTCACATTTTGCAGGGGATGAAGGGAAAGCTTTGTAAGTGATTCTCATTTTATAACATGACTGAGAATTGCATCTGAGTGCCAGGTAGACCAGGAAAGGAGGGAATACACTATGACTCAGATTCTGCCATCAAAATCTAGCAGCTGTGTTTGACAAGGAGACTTTTGGATGGCAAACACAGGAATTTATTAAGAAGTGCCCTATTTAATTTCTGTTGAAGAGGTTAGCTAACCTGAGGGAGAACTTCTGTTAATAGCCAACTGCATCCTGTAAAGGGCAGTGAAACGGATTTTGGGTGCTGATTCCATGACTTAAGAACTACCAAAGGCATAATCACCTGACCTCTTCTGAAATTAGCAAGTCTCTCTATGAATTATTTGTATTGTTTATGAATTTAAAGTATATATTTTAATATAAAATTCTAAGAACTAAAGACTTCTTAGGCAGAGTCTAAGCATAGAGAATAATTTCTGAAAAAGGAATAATGTTCTGTAAAGTATTTTCTAAATGAAATTTTTGCTGTGCCATTAGAAATTTGAACTACACTCAGCACGCTCTAGATAGTTCCTTAGTCAAAATCCAGAGTTTCTTCTACTGTCAAATTAATTTTGCCTTTTTTGTTCCTCCAGACATTTAGTAGATGATTACCATTGTTGATGTTATTGTCCATGAAAGGACAGAAAAAGCATTTGCTTTTCACATGATTAAAACTGCACCAAGAAAAAGTTAGACATGCTTTTGTGACGAAGTACACAGCTGGGAAAGTTCTAAGAACATTTGCCACATTCAAAGGCCCCGATCAGATGCCCATTGAAGTTTCCATAAAGACTTCCTTTGACTTCCCTGGTCAATGAATCTGGCTTAAGATGAATGACCTTGTCTCGCTTGTACAAAGACAAAATGCAGTAAACAGTGAAAGAAAAGAAAATATTTGAAAATGAAGGTCAGCTGTCAGAGAAGCTGTTCTGCCTGGAGGCTCTGATCCAGCTCCCAAGGAAGTCAACAGAAAGGGTTGTTCTTTGCTTCCCTGCTCTGGCCTATGCTGCCACATTACTGAAGCTCCCCTACTTTTTTTTCCCTCTAACGATGTACACTGCCTGTATAAGGACTGTTCACTGCTTTCATTTTCTTTCTGCACTTGGTTGGCTAAAGATGCATAATTATAACCAGTTTGCTGCACTTCTGTAGAAGGTCCCAAAACTGTCACTATGAAGAAAACTCTGCCACTGCCTCAGGCATGCTTTTGCTGTCCCGTGCCCCTTATACCTGTACCCTCCTTTTCCCAAATGGAACATTTCACCTTTATTTTGTTTTACCAAGAAATGAGTTGTTTGTTTGTTTCTTTGGTTTGTTTTGAATTGCTCTTGAAGGATAAAAAGGGGGAAGAAAAAGAGGAGAAAACTGGTTGCGTAGGTCAAAAATGACAAAAAAATGAGGATTCAAAGCTAAGAAACAACATAGTCTTTTAAAGCATTTGAAAGCAGTTTTTTCCTCTTTACGCAGAATTCAGGGGATTTTTTTTTTCTGTGCATACTGTGTCACAGTATCTGTACAGCTTTTTTTTCTTGTAAGACCTAAGGGGCAAAAAAACCCCACCCAAGTTTAGCAGATAACATAGCTATGCATATTGCATCTAAAAGCTGAAGAGGGTAGGATCAGGAATAAGAAATGCTCATAGTATTGTTGGTACTTGTCCTGAGGAGCATTTGTTTTAGCATTTATTTTGTGTACTTACGCAGTACAAAGCAGAGTCCACTTAGGTCACGCTCTCTGATTCTTCCTAGCTGGTATGTAGGTACAGACAGATACATCTAGATAGGTAATTAGACTGAAATAGTTTTAAATAACCCCTAAGGGTGGTGCTTATCCATGTAGCCTTTACTTGGGTGAGCAGTTTCCTTTGGAATTGCTGCAGAGAGACTCAGTGCTGCAGGACAAAGTCTAGAGACTGCCTGGCTGACAGTAGGATGTATTCCAGATTATCATTATCTGGGTTTGGATTTTTTCTGAGGAAAAAAAATAAAAAAGACTTGTTTTTTCACCATAAATTCAGTGTATACCATGGGTCTGTGCAGTTATTACTTGATCTTTACTTGCTAGCTCTAGACATTTACCCAAAATGTTGATTTTAAACTTTTTCCCCTGTTGTTACTAACTACTGTTGAGCTGACTGACACAGCTTTTACTTATTTATTTATTTTAGCTTTTGGTGAGACACAAAAAAGAAACCCAACAAAACCACAAAACAAACTGTACTGTTCTGATCAACCTGCTCTTTTTCCCCTCCTTTAGGAGTGTAATGTCATAGTTAACTTTGCTTTTTTTCCCTCCTTCTTCACTTCCCTGTCTCTGCTGTTCTAGTGGATATATGGTCTGTGGGATGCATTATGGGAGAAATGGTTCGCCACAAAATCCTCTTTCCAGGAAGGGACTGTATCCTTGTGCCATTTGCTGCAGCTTCACCTATTATTTGTTCCTCTCCTCCACCCCATCCCTTTTACCATAAAATGACTATACCAGGACTGTAAAGATAGAAGCAAAAAGTTGAATCCCAGAGGTATGACTGAATGAAAATAGCACACTACTGATATGAACAAAATTGAAAATGAAAAACAGATGCACAGAATTATTTCAGTCAGTTAAGTTACTTTGAAACCTGTAATCATTCCATTTTATATAGCATTTATGTTATGCCAATCAGAAATATAGAAAACAAGCATTATGATTGCAAATTGGATAGATTTAATTATTATCCTTGAAAGAAAAAAAAATAAGAAAAAAAGCAAAAAGTCCTAACTTAGCCTGTATTGTTCCTGTAAATCTGTTTTTCTGCTTTCATGTTTTGGAAATTGTGACTTCATAACATTTGTGGTGACATCATAATCTTTTGCTTGCTAATGCATCATGGTTTTGGATTCATCTCAATGCTGTATGGGCTCAGAGTTGAGTCAATACAACATTTTTTTTTCTTTAAACCAAAATGAAGAATTTGACTCGCCCAGTTTAAGGCAACTGTTTATCTGCTGTGGTTTCTAAATTGGCCTGAAATCAGATTCTCTTGATTTAAAAATGGACTTCCCTTTACTTGCATGAGATCTGTGTCAATTAAACTGTATATCCCTTCCATCTTGTTCTTCTTGTCTTGAGTGATATTATTTTTGCCACTTCCAGAGTGGTAAAAGCAATATTAGAAAATGAAAACAAAAGAGGAGGTGTCTGCTTAGCCTTCTGTTTATCGCAGGCTAAACCAAGACCATGATGGCTTGGAAATGTAAGTGGTGTATATTTTGCCCATGAGAATAAAATGCAGCAGCACAGCATATCTTCCACTTTCAGAAACAAAAAGGCATATTATTTCCAGCAAGTTGGCAGAAAGGCACCGTGAAAATCTGGCATCAGCAGACACCAGCAGTTGGTGTGAAGCAAACCCAGCTTTCATAGACATATAGCCACGGAAATAATTATTTTTTTTGCTGACTCTTGAGTAATTCCTGTCATGTCATGTTTGTCAGAGTTAGGTCCTGCCTGTCCTATTTTCACAGCTCTGTTAACTTTCTCTGAAAGCAGAGCCGTGCTCCACAGCCCAGTGAGGATGGAGTTATGCTTCACTAACAGGTAGATGGAGAAACAGCAGGTACCTCCTGTTCTGCTGAGGGGGAAACAGCAGCCTTGAACTGGCTTCCAGTCTTATAGGAATGTGGACTGGAAAGTTATTGGATGCAAAACATGACAGTGAAATAAAAATGTTGGGTTTATTATTAGAAGTCTGATTGGGATTTCAGTTGATAAGCAACTAGAATACATAAAAGGAATGGTTTCAAGGTAAAAGCATAGTTGCATGGTTAATGGGTTGCTCTCCTTTTTCAACAACAAATTATATTTAAAAGTCATGTTCTTCTGCCCATTTATAGAAAAAAATAAATGCCATGTAATTTGAACAATGTTTAAAAAAATCATTCAAAGATAAGATTTACTTAGTTTCTGTCTGGCTGTGACATCAGTGTCTCACAACAGCGTCTTATTCAGGGATAGAAATAGAATATTTTTAAAATACCTTTTACTATTTCAATATCAGTTAAAAAGAACAACCAATTTTTTTAGCAAATGCAGCAAACATTGTGTAAATTGTGGGATAGTCCTAATTTTTAAATCATCGGAAATCCCATACCCTGAAATGGAGTGTATGTGGGCCAGGCTGCAATTACTACCCTGTTTTAGTGGTGGATTTATTCAGGTGAATGGGAAGTTAAAAAAAAAGAAAAAAAAGAAAAAAAAAGGAATCTGTACCTTCATTTCCAATTCAGTATTTATTTGTTAACCAGTTTGACCCCATGAATGAGTTGTCAGTGTTGGGAAGACTGGTCTGTGTATGAGTCCATATTATTTCCCATCCCTCTGTGGCTGTTGATGAGCAGATCTAGTTTCCCTCTCAGGTACAGGAAGAGCTGGAGAAGCATTTATGCAGCTGCAGGTAAACTTCACAGGAGGACATTACATACTTCTCTTGGGCTACCTAAGACCTTCCAACAGAGGGTTTTCTAGCTGAAAGGCAAGTCTGTATAGAAACAAGAAATGTCGGTTCTTTTTAATTATTCAGAAGACTGTCTACTGTGTGCACTTGCTATCAGTATAAGCTTACTTGTTTCTAGTCTGGAGTAGGAATATTTGTGTATGGCACAGCATACATCTAGGAAAAAATTCACAGCTGCTGCCAAGTTTTATGAAAAGAAAAATTTTAAAAAGTTAATCTTATCTAAACCATCACACTGAGTTACCATTGTGCTTAGGTTCTGCTGACTTGAAATGAAATTTCAGTTTTAAAACATAAATAAGAAACGTTCTCTTTAGTTGTTATAAGAAAGCTCTGAAATCTAAATGGACTACAGCTGGTTTTCAGACAAACAACAGCCTCCAGTCTCCTGGAGAAGTACCAGGCAAAAATTGCCTAGCAGGTATCTTTATTCCTTGTTATTCAGCTAATGCAGATACTGTCAGGGAGGCTTGCTTGTCTCAGACCCTCTTGAGAAAAAATCTGGTTTTCAATCCATTTCCAGGTGGATTTGCAGACCAAAATATTCCTGGCAAGTTCTGGTAAGCTTTTGTAGTCCACTTCTGAGTTTTTCACTCAGTGTTTCTTTGATGCTTATTCCACTTTTGCCTCGGTTAAATCAGAAAGAATGAAAGCAACTAAAAACTGCCCAATCTCTTCAATGCCATTGGAAATATGTTAGAATCTCCCAGGGCTTTCCCCAAAGCTGTGTTCAGCTCCAGGTAATAAGGTCTTCAAAATCTCATAAGATTTCAATTTAAGGATTGGAAATGTATTTCTGTTTTTTGTGTGAAGAGAAGGGAAAATTTAAAATGAATGCTTTCAGATGAGACAGATTTATTAAGATAATGAGCTGCCAAGGCCATGGTGATGTCCTACAGGCACACATGACTTAATGGGGAAAATCACAACATTTCTTTTCAGTACTGAAAAGGAGCCATGTAGAGGATGGTGTTGTAGGAAGTTCATGTGTGAGTCCTTCAGCAGATGGAAGAGAAAACAATGACTTAGTCATAGAAATATATTGTGATAACAGCCAAACATCCTAAGTTTGGCTAGGCCTGAAATTCTGTGGCGAATATGAAAAACAGAATTCCTACTGCAAATAGCTTAGACTCTAAGACAGTCAAAAGAGAAAATACCATTAAGACAACAAGAGGGAGAAATTGCAACTTTATTCTGTGTAATTATCAATGTGCAAAACGGATTGTGAAGAGAAGTCAGCATTAACAGATGAAGTTAATGATTTCTGTGGCCACATTTTCAGAAATTCCTTTGCCCACCAACTGTCTTTGAGACTAGTGGGATTAAGAGATGCTCTCTGACATCTGACAGAGAGTGTTCTATTGCCTTAGGGAAGAAAAATTTGAATCAAGAAAGTCTTTTAGGAAAAGGTACTGCCTTTCCACCACTCATTAGCAGAATTTATCTTTGCATTTGAAATAAGACCTGCATTGGGTGTAATCCTAGTGTTTTGAGTGCATGTTGGGTGTTTTCTTGAAGTTTAGTATAATAAAACTTCTGCAATTTTGTTTAGTGCAGTCTGTTGCTTTTCTTGTTCTCAGTAATATTTTCCTGAGGCATGTTTTGCCTTAAACAAACAAACAAACAAACAAAAACCCAAAACAAAACAAAAAACCCCCCAAACCCAACAAAACCCAGAACTGGCAATTAGCATCAGGATTATTTAAAAGATACTATCAAGAACGGCTAGCCTGGCTTTCCAGGTTGGATCAGCTGGTACGTGGTAACCTTGTGCTTAAGTTCTGTTAGTTATGATGACATTGATGGCTAAGTTTGGATTTTGTTGACCTGGGTGATTCCTCGCTGGTATTTGGTTTCACACTCAGGATTTTTCTTAAAATTTGTTCATATGAGACCAGGTTTGTCTCAAAGAGACTTCAGAATAGATGTGAGGACGATTTGGTTGTTGCCATTCTTCTCTTTTTTAATTCAGATATGCATACTCTAAGAGTTTATAGAGTTTAACTTGCACCTTAGCATGAGACCCCCTCACACTATCTGTCATCTCTGTAGCATGTTGAAGTGGATCTCAGGTGCTACAATGACGATGATCCATTGCTTTCCCAGCAGTCACCTGAAAGATTTTCAGCATGGGTCTGAACATGCAGGTTCAAATGTGACCAAGGGCTGAGATGTAGATATGTGCTACACCCACTGCTACCTTGTAGGAATTTGAACCAAGGCAAGTTATTTGCCCTTTCAGGAACCTATGAAAACTGGATGGTCTCAAATATTTTGGGTTTTTTTCTGTGCACTTAAGCAGCTTTTACTCGATGGCAACTGTGCTAATTTGAGCTGAGTTTCACTGGTACAGTTAAGCAGAGAATTTAGAACTTGTGGACAAAACACTACTGAATTGCCTTTTGTCAAGAGCCTGTAGGTATTTGGTCAGGATCAAAGTAGAGAACTGAAAGACACTCAAAATGACATATAATTTGACAGATATGAAAATATATAAGTATACTTAAATAATATGCTAATCTGTTTGTATTGTAGCAAGAGAGACTACCTGTGGGTTTCCTGCTGAAAGAGGTAACACAAGTGTACTTAAATGCCCTTTGAGACCTGGGAAGAGATACTTCAAAGTCAAAATGTAAATGGAGGTAAAAAGAGGACCCGAATCTAGCAACTGCAGGATCTGCGAAACATGTTTTAAATGTTACAGTCTGTTAGATGCAGCGGAGTGTGTTTCACATTCCTTGGCAATATTCTCTATAGGTCTCTCTTACTGTAATGATTTTTTTTTTCTATGGTTATATTTAAAAGAAAATGGGAGAAAGGAAAGGGCATGAGTCATTCCATGTGCGTCCACTCATTCTTGAGCTTGCCTCTCAGGATTCCCATGGCCTTTTCTTAATATACACGTGCCTCTTAGTATCCTGTACTGTCCCTTCCAGTACCACTGCAAGCTCTGCTGCTCTGAAAGGAACACTTGAGCATAACTTCCCAAGGGAAAACAGTTATTTTTTTAGCACTTCTTTGGCACTGCAACTTAAGAGCCAACCTCTGAGGGAGAACACAGATGTTGTGTGATTCCTACCTCCTTCTGCATTTCTCCAGGTGGGCAAAGCTCCTGCACTGTGGTGGGTTGACCCTGGCTGGATGACAGGTGCCCACCAAAGCCACTCTATCACTTCCCTCCACAACTGGACAGAGGGGAGAAAATATAGTCTCATGAGTTGAGATCAGGACAGAGAGAGATCACTCACCAATTACTGTCATGGGCAAAATGGATTTGACTAAGGGAAATTAACTGAATTTATTACCAAACAAAATCAGAGTTGGATAATGAGAAATAAAACAAATCTTAAAAACACCTTCCCTCCACCTCTCCCTCCTTCCCAGGCTTAACTTTATTCTTCATTCTCTATGTCTTCCACCCCAGTAACACAGGGAGAGGGGGAATGGGGATTATGGTCCCTTCATTACATGTTGTTTCTGCTGCTGCTTCCTCCTCAGGGAGAGGAGTCCTTTCCCTGCTCCAGCATTAGGTCTCTCCTATAGGAGACAGTCCTCCATGAACTTCTCCAGTGTGAGTCCCACTGGGCTGCAGTTCTTCATGAACTGCTCCAGTATTGGTCCCTTTCCATGGGGTGCAGTCCTTCAAGCACAGGCTGCTCCAGCATGGGTACCCCATGGGGTCACAAGTCCTGCCAGCAAACCTGCCCCAGAGTGGAATGACACAAAACTGGGAATTTGCTGTGACTTAGCTGGAATTGAGGAAGATAGGGATTTGGTGGCTTTGGAGTTTTTTTAATCCTTTTCAAGTGTTTGAGCCATCTCCACAGCAATCATGACAAGTGCCACACATCACAGTCTGAAGCCTTTGTAGCTGTGGTAGCTGGAACATGTGAAAAAAAAAGCAGCTTTGCCCATGTGTTACTAAGAATTACTGAGTATTTTTATAAACTGTATCCTTTTTTATTGCTTAGGAACAACAATCTGTAAAAACAAGATAACAGTGTCCAGTACAGACTACTGTATTTTTCCTCCTGAAAATTCAAGTAAGGGCCTCGAAATTGTTCTTCAGAGCAGATATTTGTGCAGCTCAACAACAGAGATGAAGGTAAAGAGAGGTCTTGCCCAGCAAGGTGACTTTCCATTCTAGGAGAATTTGGAGAGAAAAACTCACTGTTGTGACAGGCATACTCAGTTACCTTGACATTTTACCAGAGTTTGCACCTCAGCCGTTGGCAAGCGGCATTGTGTGCTAAATATTTTGGCCCACAGTTACACAAATAAAATCAGGTATGATGATTTGCTTCATTAATATGTCTATCACAGTCTTCCCAAGTCAGTTTTGAGGATGCAAACATCTCTTGTCAGCTTGCAGAGGGGCGATTTCTGCATCACTAAAACAGAAGCTACTACAAATGTGTATGTTTGGCATTCTCACTGATGCTCTGGGCAGAAAGTGTGAACTAGCCCATGAGGCTGGGAAAGATAGTAAAGCTCATTCAGCTGTGCCTGCATCTCTGGTCTCCAGAGTTTCCCATGGCATGCATTTAATGAATTTTAATCTGAATGTCACGATTGCTATTGAATGACAGCTGGAGTTTACTGAGTGCAGAACTGAAGAGCCACCTCAGTGTGAGTTTTACCAGGAGCAGTTACAGATTTTCCTTATGGGATCCCTCTCGTTGTGCTTTGTCAAGCCCCAGAGAACCTGCATTTTGGCAAGAGGAGAATGCGGAGTTACAAGAGAGGTGTCCATGGAAGGTTGATTTCCATATAGAACATCTTTGGCTAGTTCTACAATTCCTGATCTTTCTGCATCTTTGCTGAGTGGAATCTGGAATCTGGAAGGATGAGCAAGCACTCATTTGGGTCAGGAAATGTGTGAGACTAAAACACAAGAGGAATACATCTCTTGTTAGTGTTCTTCCATCCCAACTTTCCCCTCACTATCTCTCTGATCACCTTCCCTGTGAAGGGCCATGTCAGCAGCCAGACCAGACTGCTTCCCCAGGACACAGGAAGCTTTAGGAGGCAGGGGTCATGTATGTGTGGCAGCAGAACAACTTTTGTTCAGCCTCTCCAAGCTCTATTCAAGCCCCTGGAGAGATTTTGAAGGTTCCTGTGCAGGACAGATTAATTCCTTAAGTGTTTTGCAAGACAACCCTGATGCAATCACTGTATAGAGTATTTCTCAGCTCTTTGGTTGGGAATCTGAACAAGGAGGTATCCCAGAGAGGAAGAGATTTGCTGTGTGAGTAAAATATTTCCTTTATTGAGAAAGACAGTTGCATATGGTTTCTGCTGAGGTGGCTATGCCAGGGAGGTATTTGGTGTCCTTGGAAAGTTTACTCATATTTTGAGGTATATGTACATATTCAAGAATGCGTTTCAGAGCAGCTCTATGCAATAATCTGGTATGTAGAGATTTTGAACAAATTAAAAATTCCCTCATTTTAGTAATCCAGGATAATGTAATGGAGAGTGGGTTTCTCATCAAGGGCTGTGCAAATCTCAGCAGATTCACTTCAGAGAGTCTTAAAAAGTTGTAGGTTTTATTCCTTAACACTGTTTCGTGTGATCTTAAAACAGCAAGGCAAATAGTTGCTAAACTGAAGTTTTACCCAGAGCCATGCAGAAGTGTCTGTGACTAGAAGTTAACCTGCACTTGATTAAAGCTTAGGGATGTTCCATGTCTTGGTGGAGCATTGCCAGTCTTAGTGAATATCTTGTATTTGAAAAAACATCTTGTACCAGATGTAAATTTTTAGTGCTTTGGAGTTGAGTGCAAATGTTTAGAGATTGTGGTGTGCTTGTTTTTTCTGATGCTTGTACGACTAAAATTACTCAGACTACATCTGGATTGGTGTTGGACTGAATGAAGCAGAGGATTGAGGCATAGATATCTGTACTGCAGTCCTTTCTGGAGCTTTGCACAGGTCTCAGTGCCTTAAGTGGGACTTCTGACAGCTGCTGCTGTATATGCTGAAACTCCTAACCTCCAACTGACTACTTCTCTTAAACACACAGCTAAACTCTGGGTTCCACTTTGACTTATTTCTAATTGGCTCAGGAGAGAAAAAAGAGGCAGCAGTCAAGAAGGCTCTTCGGACATTGGTTATATTCAGATGTTCACCTTTGCTCCTTCTGATTTGCAAATTTTCCTTCCCAAACCCTCAGGAGTAGCGGAGTATAATCATCCCTGATTTTACACAGTTTGAAGTTTAGTAAGTCACTAGTTCAACTTCTGTGTGTGTGCTCTGAAGCAGAGCATAGAGCAGTGATGTCAGAAGGCAGTCTCTGAAAATAAAAAGGAATTAATAACAGACGAACAAACAACTGCTTGCTCTATCTTTTCCTGATATTTTGCATGCCATTTAGCTTGTGATTAAAGCAGCAATAATTTGCATCTCTAGGTCTGCTTATTGCTTCCAAACAAGTAGCCTTTTATTTAGTTTTTTTTGGTTTTTTGTTTATTGATTTATTTGTTTGTAGTGTTGAAGCTTTTCATATGCTAAATAAAGCAACAGGGAACCTTAGACCAAGGCATGTTAAGATTTCCATAGATAGGACGTTTGCTTTCAAAGTCAAATGCACTTTAAATTGTTGCTCAATATGAAATTATAACAGTAAATTTACCCAAACAGCATGATGCTTTCATATTTTTCCCCATGGTTTCTGGCCCTGAGAGACCAGTCTGTCCCTTTTCTTGCTTCCATGCCCTATGACTTATCATAGAGCAAGGACAGCAGAGGTAATGTGGTTTCATGGTATCATTATGGGGGAAAATGCCACCTTAATCCTGTGCTGGATATAAGGAGTCTGATTTTCACCTTGTGTTCCAGTGTAAATTGTGGTTAGCTTTGTCTGATGATCCAGCTGAACTGCTCTTTTCTGTATGAGATCAATAGTCCCCCAGTTTACTCTGAGTTTCAATGCAGAAGGTACAGCTTAGTGCTTCTGTGTCTCAACCGGCCTATTTAGAAATCGCCATTTCCCATCATGGCAAATGGAAATCTTATGAGATTCTCAAGACCCCTGTTATGGACTGCAGGCTTCACTGAGACTCAGGGGAAGTGAGCCAACAGGCTCTAAAAGCAAGCATTGTTGAAGTTGAATGATCTCAACAAATTCTATTTATACCCCTGAATAAGAGGTGGATATGTCTTCACAAGGACCCAAGATCCTTTTGTGGCTTCTGGCAGTTCAGCTTCTGAAAATATGCATGGATCTCTGGTAAATGGAATGATAAAGGAAAAACAATTTGCATATCCTTATTGAATACAGAGACCAGCATTCATTTACAAGACAAAGCAACATAAACCTAGGTAATGAATGCAAACGAAAACTTGAGAAAGACAAAATTAATTGGTACATTTTAATTACAAAGTTGTATTATGACACAGTAGCCAGCTGTGGGTCTCACTTGGTTTTCTGTATTTAATAGCATTGTCTTTCATCCACACTGGGGTAAAGAAAAGTGTTGGAGTTGATTTTTCTCAGACCTGCTATGTTGTCATGAAATTTGTATGCTCAGACAGAAAAGCACCCGCAAAGAGCGAAAGGCAGGTCTGTGTCTGCAGTGTGGGCTGCAGGCACAGTGCTATAGCATGATTGGATAAGTCTTCTCATTTATTTGTTGTTCTGTTCCTGTTTTCTTGTTTACCTTCATTTCATTTTTGTTTTCAGTTGACATGTGGTCAGTAGGGTGCATCATGGGAGAAATGATTAAAGGTGCTGTGTTGTTTCCTGGCACTGATCGTATCCTTCCTAGCAGCTATTTTGGCCTCAGTAGGTACTTCCAACCCTTTCCCTTCCAGTCCTTTCCTGCTAGACTAGTGCTGACATATATCTGTACTGTACCTAAAGAGCTGGGTTAAGTCCCACTGCAAAATCCCTGCAAACCAATATGTCAACAAACCATTACTGCCTCTCAGCAACAGCCTTAGGTGGAAACCGCAGTAAGTATAGCATAAGGAGACGGAAAACAACATCCTACACGGCTCATCAGAATCACTTTCTGCAGCCAGAGACCGCAGTTTTGTTGTTATGAATGCCTCTTTATTAATTTGGTGGTGGGTGGAAGGGGTGTGTTTCATAAAAGAGGTTTCTTAAAGGTCGTAGCAGGGTAGGCACAAGCCACTGTTTGCTGCAGGATGACATGTAAGAGGTTCTACATTTTACATGCATTTCTACATGTCAGATTAACTCAGACGTGGCTAGTAGAAATGCTTATTTCTTTGTTTGGTTGCTCTGCAAGTGGTATTCAAGTAGAAAAGTAGGAAAAGACTTCAATTTGGACACAACTTCTTCTTCCCAAGACTAAAATTGTCATTTGTAGCAATTTAATGACTCAGAAGACTGGGAAATTCTTGAGGAACTGTTGTAGCAGACTTCAGTCTGTCATCCTTTATTTAAGTAAATGTAGCTATTATGTGAAAACAGAATATATTCTTGATACATTCTTGAAGTGATTTATAGATAAGTGCATTAAATCAGTGGACAAGAGGACCAAGCAGACTAGGTATGCATGTTTTCCTTAGAGACCATTCTAGATTCAGGACTGAGGCAGCCATATTCTTATTTTATTTGATGCTTTATTAAAACTTCAGTATGTACTTTATCATTCACCAGTTTGTGAAAATGTTTCTTATGCACAACAGCAACAGAGCATGTTTGGTCTAACTCCAGTCATTCATGGTCCGTAGGATTATGAAAATGAGAAATGGAGATGACCTGTGTACAAGTTTTCCTCCTAATCTAAACTCTGTACTTAGAGGAGTTTCTGGGCATTATTCATTTTCATGTTACTTTCTCTGAATGTGTGTGCATGTACGCTTCTGTGTGTGTGTATACACATATCAATTCAATTCAGTACTTGTGGCCTCATTCACACTTTAAAGGTTTCAATATTTTAGTCAAAATGTGGGATAAGTATTATCTGAAGAGCATTAAAGAAATGAAAGGAGGCAATTATGTCATTAATATTTTCACAGCCCTGTCTAGTGAGATTCTAATTTGTGTTTTGTCCAAAATGCTGGGTGGGCATATGTGTATGAAGTGAACAGTACACTTCTCTTGTGTTTTCGTGTGATCTGGAGCACATATCTTCTGCATATGTGATAGTAAACCTTTGCCTTCTATGTGGTAATGGGAATCATTAGCACCTATTTGTGTTCTGGAAGATTTGGCTCAGGCTGTGCTTGTGTTTCCTGTGAATGTGGAGTGAGACATTTACGTGTAGGGGTTAGCATCCTTCAGTACTTGGAACTGTTTTTATGTTCATAGACTTACATTTTGTAAGGTATCATTTAAAGAAACCCCCAAATAAATACAAAAAGAATTGAATATGTCTTTAATAGCACTTCAGAAACTGGTTTCTTTGATACAGCTGCATACTTGTTAAAAAGAAAGAGCACAAACCCTCTATAATTAAACCATTGTGTTCTATTATTGCAATAACTCCACAGAAATCATCACCACCAGCTGCTGATGTGTTTGGGATTGGTCTGTAATTGAGTTCACATTCTTCATTTGTATTTATAACACTCTGCTAAACTTGCACTGTGTTTTATGTACCACTCTGCTTTTCTTCTGCTGTTCCATGAATGTCTATTCCTTGAACAGAGAATGATGCCGCTGCTTTCTTTCAGGCTGCTGAGCATCCCTCCTGAAAGCCACCTCTTCTCCAAATCCATTCCCCCACCTCTTCCCTGCTGCTCAGCAGCCACCAGCCGGGGTTCAGCACTTCTGGCTCCCCTGCCCATCTGTGCAGCTGAAAACCGGTCAGAAAGCTGCTGAGACTGATGACCTCGTGGCATCTTCCTGACCCCTGCACAGAAAATGCTTAGCATTGCTGTGGAAAGGATTATTTCTTCAGATGAGTTAGGCAGCTGTATAATTCCATCAGCAGAGATTATAAACCCTAAGAGCTTGAGGGCAGCATTCTTAAGGATATATTTAAGTGTAGGAGCAAGAGTAACTAGATATCTGCTTCTTTAAAAAAGTTTCCTCTTTGACATAAAATTGATGTAAAATGGGTTAAGACTGGCAGTGTACCAGAATCTGCTATCAGCAATTTTTTCTTAATAGGCAGTGCTTCATTTCACAACCACACTCTGATTTGAAGAGTATTTAATACTAATTTGTGTCAATTTTTATGCATAAATAACTATGAAAAGCAGTTTTGAAGCTGAAAGACTGAATATTCATGAGAAATGCACTGTCAGTCATACATTTGACTGCAAAATTTACTCTTTGCCATTTTCCAGTGGTTAAGGAGTGTAGGTCATTTGACACTGTTACTGTTTATACAACTAAATGGTCCATTCAGCTAACTTAAAAAATTCTGTAGCAAAATTCACAGGCAGAAAAGCAGAAAATGCCTCAGAGTAAGTGCAGAATGGAGTGCTTGGCTAGGCTGCAGCTCTGTACCACTCCTGTAATCCATTTGAATTCACTGAAATCACTTGGATGAAGCTGAGAACAGAACCCACCTCTTCTTTTTTAAACTCCCAATTGTGAAGGATGGTTTGCAGTGTCCAAAATCCTCGTGATCTTTACTGATCCTTGAAATTTTACTGTTTCTCTACCATTTTTGGTGCATGTATATGATGCAGTTAATTGTGAGCTAAAGCCTTATTTTTTTTTTTCTTAATTTCACATGAAACTTCTTTTCAGGGTTGACAGCAGTAGTTCTGGTTTCAAAAAAAAATCCCTATTATCATGAAGCTTGGATATGCTTGTGCCTCGAGCAAGGAGAAAATGGCAACATGGTGTGTTGCGTTGCCTCAGAAGCAGCATGAAAAGCTGACTGTACCTGTGAGTTGACTTTTGTTCTGTGTGTTCTCAAGATCTTATGAGGGAAACTGTTACTCTTTTCTCATCACTGCATAAGTGATCTGAAGGAGTTGAGAAGGTGCCTTAGTCCTCTGGTGAGCTGTGAAAGTGGTAGTTACACATTTTTTTTTAAACTTCTGAATGCATTTTGGGCAGACAAGGATGAATGTGCCTTTAGATCCTGTAGCTGGGAAAGCTTAGGGAGACAAGTATATGTTTCAGTACAGAGGTGTGGGGTTAACATGATGTCAGCTTCTCTTGGTATAAACCACGGGTGTCTGCCAAAGGTATCACACAGCCTTATTCTGCAACTGCAGTCACGCTGTGCAGGTCAGAGAGATTGGGGCACAGAGGTTTTATGCACAGTTTTACAATTCATTTAGGAGGTATTTAATAATGCTGATGCATTACCTACCTCTAGGCTGGGTACATCATCATCGTGCATCCAGCTGTACACGTTACAGAGACAGAAGTGCACCACCACAGAAGGTTCTAAAAGGCTAGAAACAGAGAGGAATACTACAAGTAAATACTGGAATAGTGAGGAGATGTTCATGTTTTCTTGTGCTTGGGGATTGCCAGCTCTTGTGCTGCATGGAAAATGTCCTTAAAGATGTGCCAGCTCTGTTATGCCCCCTTGACCCTGAGGGCTGCTTCCTAGGGGCCCAATTGACTATCTCCTTGAAGAATTGGAAGTTAGTTTTCCAAAATTCAGGATCCTGACTTTACTCCTGGCCTGACACATATCCCTCAGGACTGCAAGTTCCACGAGATCACTGCAGCCCAGGCCACCTTCAATGGACTTCAGTGGTGTCTTGGCAGTGCTGGGTTAGCGATTGGATTTGATAATCCTAAATGCCTTTTCCAACCTAAAAAATTCTATGATTCTATGGAATTTCTCTTAGAAGTCACTAGGCATCAGTCTTACCAGAGCTCTTTTGAAATTTTCAGCCAGTGCCAGGTGCAGCAGCAGATGTGTTTGTAGAGGAAGTTCTCCAGCCATCAACAGATTTGATGAGCTGCTGAATAAATACTGGGCAGAACTTCAAAACCATATTATGGAATTCAGAAGATAAACAGGGCTCAGGAAGGGCAACTAAATTTCGGAAGACAGCCAAGATCATTAAAGATTCTCACAGTCAGAGTCAAAATTCACTCCTTCAGACCTTGTGTTGAGACCAGTTCTCTGAAATTCAGGAATATGACCAGTGTGAGATGAAGAAAATAGACAGAAACACTGTAAACCATCAACATCCTTGAAGGACTTTTTTTAATCTATACTGATGGCCATTTCATTTCAACAAAAACAAAACCATTTTTTTCGAGACCCAACACTAGTTCACTTTTTTATAGACTCTTTTCAAGCATAGAGGTAGTTCACTTACAAACTTCACACCAAATTAAACTGAATTACTGGTGAAATGCAGAGTGGCAAAATTTAGGTAGTTTTCTGAAAATACTTTTGATTATACATATTTTGCCTAATAACTTTGTCTTGGGTTCCACAAATAAATGCTGCTGTATTGAGTCAGAATGATCTACAAAGAACTCTTAGATGATGCACTGTAGCTGGTCCAGCTCTATGTGTACACAAGTCATTATAGCATCGACTACAATCTCTTTTTAGAGGTGAGTTTATACTTTCTAGGATGAATGGAAAATTATTTTTGTGGGCACCAGAGAAGATCTCAATAACTACCGTAAGGCTTTCTCTGCTTTATGCAGAAGATGCAGGGCCTGTTCTGACTACATAAGAAGAGAACAGGTTATTGGAAACTGTTGTAGCAAACGTTTTAAAAACAAATTTCTTGGCACATTTTCTTTGTCGAGAAATCTGAACTCATGAGAAATGACACAGAAACTGCAGAAATTTTGCATGAAAGTCTAATGTAGTCTTACCTGGTCGAACTAGTACAGAGTTCTTGGTTACAACAGTAAGCAAAATAATATTTTGTATTTTTCAGTGTATTATTTGCATTAGAAATCATAAACTACGTAGGAAAAGCAGATTTGTGTATTTGAACAAAAAATTAATTCTACTTTAAATTTGAGATGAGAATGATACTCTGTTTGAAAAGTAATTTTTTTGGTGTGTTTTTCTTTAATGAGCATCCATTCTCAATGGCCAGTGATTCTATACTGAAACAGAGATCTCATGGAGAAACCACCAAAAAAAAAAAGGAGTGCCCAGGCTGAGAAAAACCATTCCCAATACTTGTAGAGTACTATTAAATGGACGAGAGATGGTCCATTGTCTACTTAATTACATTCAATACAGCAGTGGAACTCTGCTAGAAACAGTTGTACTAAACACAAATTGTTTGAACTTTGACAATGTGCTAGCAGCTTATAATTTTATTTTTGAAAAGCTACCATCTGTATGCAAATATAAGGAAAATGAGAACACACTTGCTCATATCCAGTAATGTAAATCAGTTCATGCATTTTCAAGGAAGTATGCTATAGAGGAGATAGCTGTCAAGACCAAATGCTATGCAGCCACATTTTCAATCACTTCCATAGAAGAACAGTTTGAGACCTACAGAAGACACCACATTTTATAAATCCTGAATATGTAGCATTGCTGAAGCAAGTCTTCATGGGATGGGTATCTAAGTATTCTTCATCTGAAATGGTCTTAATAAGTTTCCTATTACAGGAAGTTATCTTTTTGACAACTGACCTATTGCATATATTTTCACATGAAGCTTTTTTATTTTCCTTCTTATTTAGCCTTTTCTCTTTGCTGACTTTCCATCCTTTGAGTAATGTGTAGTACTTTTGCTTCTTGGAAGTCAGAGGAAATGTAGAGATAGAACTGATGTAAAAGACTGGGAGAGTAAGACTGAGCTGCAGGTTGCCAGAGTTGACTCAGCTGATATAGACTGATAGATGAATATATAGAAAGATGTATGCAGCTGAGTGTTCTTGCAGAACTTCAAGGCCAACATTTGACTTCCGTTAAACATTGTGAAGTTGAGTAATCATGAACTGTAAGAAAAACTTGTTCGGAAAGGACAAAAAGAGCTTTTGAATAATTACTCAGATTAAAACACAGAATGGTTCTGTTTTATCGTGGTTGAGAAATAGGAGCAACCCTACAGTTTCCAGGAACTTGTTTACTATGTTTTGTGCTTGAGGAGTCCAGTTTTTGATTTCTTATCCAAATTGTTGCAGATAAATCTGAGATAGAGAAGCAAACTGTGTTCTTGGAAGCACTGATCAAACCCATACCAACTTCACTGACAAGAACAAGAGAAACACTTATTTTAGGATTCTACTGTATCACTCAGATCCTACTTCCTATACAGACTCCTATGAGGCTCTTATAAACACTTGTAACCTTGGAATACTCATAGATCGTAACACTTGTGGATGCCCCTTCCCTGGAAGTGTTCAAGGCCAGGTTGGATGGGGCTCTGAGCAATGTGGCCTAGTGGAAGGTGTCCCTGCCCATGGCAAGGGGGTTGGAACTAGGTCGTCTTTAAGGTCCCTTCCAACCCAAGATGTATGATTCTGTGATTTGCTTGCTGCTGTGTAAGCACAGATGGTCAGTAACTGAATGAAGTGCCAGCTAAAAAACAATAGTGTTTGAAAATTTTAGTTAAAATGTTGTCATAAATGTGCACCTGAAAAGCTAATGACAGCTGCACAACTAATACCATTATCTCCTAACTTCTGAATGATCAGTGGTAGTTTTCTGAAGTCATTTTATTTGTGCTACACATTATTTTTATTATCACCACATGTTCTATTATAGAATATAAATAGCAACTACTATTCCAATTGCACAGTGTTTTCTGTTACATTCTAATTTTTTACAAATGCCACATTCTTCTCAAAGTGTTCACACAGAAAATGCTCTTCATTTACTATCTTGTCAGATGGTAGCATTTGTAAATGTAAAGTCTTTGTGAATTGTGTTGAGATCGGTATGTAAATTGTGGGACTGTGGAAAAAATATGAATGTGACACTGATGTCTCCCACAGTGAAACTAGTTAGCTCTTTTGTTTTTTAACTGTCTTATTTTAGAAAGAAAGGTCCAATTAAAAAAAAAAATTAGTTGAGCTATCAGCTTTGCAGTTGGTGCCACAATTTGGTCTTTGGGAGGGAAAAATACAAAGCTGTTCATAGCAATTATTCTAATTTTGTTGAGTTAGTGGCATAAAAAAAATTGCCTGAAGCAGTGCAGTTCTTGTTCTTGTTGGTGGAATGTGCAGATTTAAGGAGAAAATTATTAGAAATGTGGTTCCCTCAAGATTTTGAGACTGAAAAGAGATGAAATGTCTGTCTGTCTGTTACAAAGGAAACGCCCCGTGTCAGTTTTGGTTTTGTTATGCCTACCTTAAAAAAAGCAAGATTTGACATGCCCTAGTTCTATCTCCAGAAGCAGCACGTTTAGCCAGAAAGAGTAAATGCTGCTCCAGTGGAGTAAAACTCGTGCAGAACTGCTGATTAATAGGTGAAGAAAGTGCAGTCCCGTGTGCTGGGCAGGGAAGCATGGTTCCTCACCATCACCACCACTGTCCAGCACAATTCCAACAGCTCTGTTATAAGCAAGTATTTTTACAGAATTTCTAGTGTTTTCCACATCACAGTCCCTAGATACTGCTTGAGGAAGATTTTTGAAACAGGCTCCGTTTTCAGGAGAAGCGAATGATTCCATTAAGTTATTTGTATCACAGTACAGCTAAAACATGCTATGGCAAACATCAACCCCTCATGCAAAACCTTGTTGTTGAACATAACAAAATATAATCCTTCACTCAAAAAAACCCACTATGATTTAAAAAGATGTAACGTGAGAAAGAAAAAGAAAAATTATTGTTCTTCGGAGGCTAGGCAGCTTAGGTACAAAGACAGTAATTTGCTGTTTAAATTTCATTTTTCTACTAGCAAGTTATTACTTTGTACTCTGTAGAAATGCTTTTAATATGTTCTGATTGAGACCAAGAAGTATTGCAAATTTTTTCTTATAGGCAAGCTCCATTACCTTATAGTTTGGAAACTTGCAGAAATATCATTTATCTGAACTTTGCAGGCCAACTGGGTGAACAAAATGCTAGTCCTTAATTCACACTTTTGAAATACATTGCATCAATGCACACAGAAACATAAATACCGATAAACTTTCAGCCAGTACCTCTAAATAGATGACTTTATTGTGGAATCTTATTTTTCCAATGGAAACATTTTCTTCTTAATTCAAAATATTATTTTCCCTTTAGAAATTTTATACCTTTGCTTTAGAAAAATATGTCGCTTAATCTGCAGTTCAGCTTCTGGTTATTTTCCAGGTAAATAATCGAGTATTTAGAAAGCAAAGGAAGAACAATCCTTAGGACAGTATGAGAGTGCAAGAGCTTGGTGAGCTTGGAGCAACCTGAGGCCTCAATGATAAATCTTCATTCAAAAGATACACATTTCAGAAATGTTTTCTTAAATCTTTGCAGTAACTCTGTATGGCCACCTTAGTGTTAGTAAAAATGTTACAGTGCTAGTGCCAGAGGCAGGCTAATAAATCCAGGTTAGATCCCCTCTTCAGTCTTAAATTATCCAGATGCTATTGTGAATAGTTGACACATTTTCCTTGATCCTGCTTGGGGCAAGGGACAGCTGAGGTGATTCAAATAGCTTTAAAGTAGACATTTCATAATTTCCCAGAGCTCTGGGTTGTAATTTTTTCCAACTTTCAGTCTGTCCAGCATCTGTTTAATTTCAAGGGAAAACCAGAATCTTCTGTTTTCCTTATTTAAAATTTTTTTTTGCTCAAATACGGGTTAATCTTTTTTTGGCCTGGGAAATTTCTGTCAGAGTTACGAGTTCACTAACTTGTAGTTACCATTTTTTCAATTGATATGCAAATAACATCTATAGTTACAATCTCTCACTGGTTAATGTAACCTACAGTAGATTTTGATTCACATTAGGACTGTTCTATATATTTTCTATATATTTTTTCATTTGTTCCCTGAAGAATTGCTGAAGTTAATTCTAACTGCCAGCTAGAGAAAGCTGCTTATCTTTGCTTCAATATGTGGACCTCAGATTTTTTTCAATACTTTCCTTTTTTTTTAAATCTTGTACCATGGTGGGTACAACTTCTCATCATTGGGTTTACCACAGATACATCACAAACGGTGACTGTGTAAAATGTTACAGTGAAATGGAGCTGGACCAGTATTTGGAAAGGATGTTATTACATATATTGGATCATGTATTGGATCTCAGAATATAATTCACTGATAGTAAGGTTTAGGCAATTGGAGAAACATTACTAGAGAGAAAATCTGTGTGTCCATCTGACTAAAAAATGGTCTGTCTCTACCTGCTTTCGCTGGGCATGGTTTTGTTATTGATATTAATAGGACCAAAACAAGTCCTGAGTGCTCCATCATGTCAGTCTGCGTGTGTGTGTGTGTATAAATATATATGAATGTATTTTATTTAAGAGTTTTGGCAGTATATGAGCAATATAAGTCAGAAATAATACAGTAAAGAAGCATGACTATCCATTCAGATCATTCAGTTACTCAAAACCAATCCCTGAAGTTGCTGTGATATAAAGCCTGACCTTTTGGCTCCTGGTGCAAGCCAGGGCTGCAAAACCTCCAGTGCTGTCCTCCTGCAAAACAAGCCTAGTCAAGGAGTGTAATATGGTGGCTCTGCCAGCTTCCCTTGGCTTTGGCTCTTGTTTTTGCACTGATGACTCACTCTCTTAAAATCTTCCAGTTGTGGGTGGTAGTTCACTTGTCTGTTGTTTCTTAGTGAGAGCCTTTCTGTCAGCTTAGAAGAAATGTGTGCAGTGGGCACTGGACCATTGTCTAAGGATTTTCCTTCTCCCCTCTCTGTCACTGTTGTCAGTGGTTCCCACCATGTAGGCCCTATTCTGGGAACTTGTACTCTTTTTTCCTTATTACTCATGTCTAAGCATCTTATTACACCTTCCCTCTCAGCATGTCCAAGTCCCATTAAATTTGGTAATCCCACAGAGCTTTTTTTTTAGTTTTTTGGCCTTCATGAAATGCCCGAGCAATGGTTAACCAGCTCTGTACAAGTGTAAGCCTCTGATGACTGCTTTGAAGCAAGTCCTGAAGCAAACCCTCACTGTTTATCAAATGGCC
The DNA here is from genome assembly GCF_003945595.2 of Pipra filicauda. NCBI lineage: Eukaryota > Metazoa > Chordata > Aves > Passeriformes > Pipridae > Pipra > Pipra filicauda. The sequence continues at coordinate 4,551,118 of NW_024105087.1, read as the reverse complement.
TTCAGTCAATCTACACAAATAATGTATAAAATCATCCAGTGATGATTTTATAGCTCGACTTTCTCACCCATTTAGCTTCTCCTGGCACAACTAACAGCATCTGTTTTTCTGTATTCTCTGGTCTTTTCTGCAAAGCGTTTACACACTCTGTATTCCGAAGTTGCTCAGAAAGGCCTGCTTCTGAAATAGTCCAGCCAGCAGTCACTGAGGTGTTTTAACTTGAATACAAGTTTAAAATGTCAAACCACTTTATTTTTTAATAAAATGTTTAATGAAATATTCAGGCTACTCTTTGAGCAGCTGTAGTCTTGGATAACTTTAGTGTTGTTGCAATTCTTTGATTTTCTGTTGAGAAAAACATATTTTTCATGGACAATATGAGTTAAACTACATACAATCTATGTAGTGTGTGTGTGGGAGGTTTTTTTCCTACATAAATCTTTGCTTTAGTTAAAAAAATAATGGTTATTCAGAAAAATCTTTGCAAACCACTGCTGTTTCTAGCAACCTTTTTCAGTTGAAAATAAAACCGTTTAAAACACTGGTTTGGAATTCTTAAAGCACATGACTAAATAATTTTCATTCCTTTAAACACTTTTGATTAGTAAACCTGAAATTTTTAAATTAATTATTTGATTTTTGTTCAAATAGGACAGTTAAGAGGAATCCATATTAAGCCTATCTTTACTTTTCAAAGTATGTGAAAATACTGTTTCCATTTCCCTAAAATAAAACACTTTTTTTTTCGATCTGAAATTGCTACTGCAACCAAGAGCTGGATTTGGCTTAACTTTATTTTTTTTCTTTTTATTTTCATTCTGTTGATCTGATTTCTCTCCTAGATTGTAAGGAACTGTCTTTAGTATTTGCAAGACTTCACACTTATGACATTCATAACAATAATAACTTAGAAGAATAATTTTTTTAAAAAAATCTCTGTGCTGAAATACTTTCAATGTTTGTATTTTAAAAGCCTTTTCTTTCCAATATGTACTTAATCAAACTTCCTTAATCGTATTTCTTAGCATCAATGGCTGCATGTACTCCCTTTTTTTCCGTGTTGTCATCAAATTCTTAGCTCTGTGAAATAGGCAGTGTGATGCAGAGATGGTACTGATAATTTGCACAGTAATTTGTACGATAATTTAGGTGGTTTTTTGGCACAGTAAGTCTTGTTCTGAACATGACTGGAAGACCTACATAACACCTATCAGGTGCCTAGTTGTTATCTCAAGAAAACTAAAAAATCAACACCAGAACAACAAAAAAGCTCAGTACAAAATGCCTGTAATACAATTTCTTTTTAAGTGTTAGAGCCTGTTTCTTATTAGTCAGTATCAGTCTAACAATGTAGATGTCTTGTTTTCAGTGAAAGAGAAACACCTGCCTACACCTGTGCATCATTTTTCTACAGAAAATGAGTCCCAGCGCATTCTTATAAAATCAAACAAAAATTTTTGGGGGGTTGCTGGTTTGCTGGTATCAGAAAAATTAGCACCAATGAAGTTATTGGAGAGAGTAAACACACAAGTGCGAAGCAGATGAGTTGGAGGTGACTTTTGTCCTGTGCAGAACTTCTTTAACCCAGCTGGATCTCACTCTCTACAGACTGAACAGAAAGGACAGGTGCACATGTTGTTCCTCCAGGCTGCGCTTGTGTGGTCAAGGTGACACAGTGGCAGTCACCTGCATGTAAAAAAGGAGAGTGCAAGTTTTTAAAAAAAAGTAACAGGCATTGACCCAAAGAGAGGAAGCTGTGTGTTTTCCTGTAGTGGTGGTGGTGGTCTTAGGATTGCACAATGCCCTCGAGTAAGTATTGTTGTGCGAGAGAGTTTTCCCCTTTGCAGGCTGTGGGACCTGGAGGCATAGTGAGAACGAAAGGTAGTGACTGTAAAGATGTCATGAAGAGAACTAAACACCTCTGAGGGTTCTCAGAGAACACAAGCAGAAATGTCAGGAGACTACACTGGGGTTTGCATTTTGTTTCCCTTAACTACTGGTGTTCAGATATTGATCAGTGGAATAAAGTTATTGAGCAGCTGGGAACACCCTGTCCAGAATTTATGAAGAAGCTGCAGCCGACAGTACGGAACTACGTTGAGAACAGACCCAAGTATGCTGGCCTCACTTTCCCCAAACTTTTCCCAGACTCTCTCTTCCCAGCTGACTCGGAACACAACAAACTCAAAGGTATGTCTGAAAAGGGATGTGGTTCACATGCAACAGCTACAGTGCAATGAAGGATTTTTCTTCTCTCTAGTTGCACTCCCATTTAATGCAGTTAATTGCAGGGACAAATGACTGCATGAGTTTTGTTCAGCTGAGAGGCTTTTGGAAATGATTTTTGGAGATCCTGGTGCTTGGGCAGCCAAGGGAACTTAATCACTGAAGCACTGAGCTTATCCCTGTGGTGTTCCGTGTGATGATTCTGTAACATGAGGAACTGAGATGTTCCTGTATTCTTATTCTTGAACTTGTGATACAAAGGAGCAGTAAAACTTCTATTGGAAGATCTCAGAATTTGCACTGGTTTTTTTCAGGTGTAAAATACCAGATCAGCCAGATGCCTGCTCCATAACTCTACCTTTACTAGAAAATAGAAAGATATTAGTAACGTCAGCCAAAATGATGTAGCTGAGGTTTAATATCCACTATGAGTGGATTACTTCTTTTGAACAAATGCTGTGGGTCAGTTAGCATATGTGAACAAGAGAACTTAATTGCAATGTGACTACACATGTCCTGTATAAGAAAAGTTACAATGATTTTAATCATACATTGAAGTCCTTTTTAACTGAACAGGGCATTGACCTTCAATTAGAAAGAGCGATTAATGTGTGTTTAGCGTAGAAAGGATTTCTCGTCACAGCTCTGGACCCCCTGCAAACTTGTGCTGTTTATCAGTTGTGCACCACTCGGGTACTTGGAGCCACCTCCTACAGTGGCATGTAACAGTTTTCAATTGCTTGCAATTTGCATGTCATTACATGGCCCAGAATTTTCTTCCAATTAACAACTGTTTCATAGCCAAGCTGCTGTCTTGGCTCTGGGAGCAAAGTGAAAGGTCTGAGCAGATGCTTTTGGATACGCAGAATTTCATACTCCTACTACAACACAATTGAATAATGGAATTTTTCTGGGTTTGCAGTTAATGAATAGAAATGACTGTCAAACAGTGCTGTTATCTTTTGGATACAGAAAGTATATACATTTAGGCGTCATGAATGCCAATTTTTAAGGTATAGTCACAGAACAAGAAACAGTACATTAGAAAAAAAACCTGCTTGTGCAGCATTGTATCATCCCATGCTCTGCCCAAATATTTCACCATAATGTAATGTTAGTGGTTTAATTAGATCTCACTTTTACTCACCCATGTGGGATGAGATACCTAATAATATTTTTGCACTTATTGCTCTTTACAATTTTTTTAATTTCACTGTCTTTTTCATTTACACAGCAAATAATTTTGAGCATCAGAGTTTAGAACACATGTATCATAATAAGAGAAATATATGTTGTCATAATTTTTTTACATGGATTTAGGTGGTATTGTATTTGTTACAAACTCCAGATAGTAAAAAAACATTTGTGTCATACAAGGATGAGTTTGTGGCCTGACAGGCACAATGGGATATATTATCACATAAAATAAATCAATGCTGCAACTTAAAACTCAATGTGTGTAGATATATAGATATATATGTGCACACACACACACACATATATATAGATATGTAGTGGAGGAGGATGTGTCCCACTAATTTAAACTTTGTTATGCAGGACAAACAAGGCAGTTCCAAGGCACTTCTGTACCACTGTGTGTTGATCCAAGGCTACAGATTTAAGTTATTGCTTCTAATGGAGTACCCTAAGATTAGCCTAGTATCTATACTTTAAAATATGTAATTTTAATGGATGAAAAAAGCTAGCCGAAAAATTCTAGAACATGCAGAGAAGTTTAGATGTTTTTCTGAGCCAGTGTAAGAGTACCTGTAAGTATCAGGCTTTGATTTGGTAATGCCATGATTTTAGACTTCATTATGCGAACTTTGGTTCTCAGATCTCGGTAATAATCAAAAATACATCGAGACATTTTTCTTGGGTATGTTATTCAGCCCTCTACATGGAATGTGCCTACATGTAAAATCTCACTGAAGCTTGTTAGGGAACTTACAGTGTGCAGCCCTGATGTTGGCACGTTCCTGAAGAATCCAACCTCAAATGATTACTGAAGAACATTTGTTGTAAGAAGGCAAGGGTGCAGAAGTACATACAAACAGTCTCTAAAAGGGTTGTGCCATTGTTATTTTCCCAACCCAATTAACCCTCCTCTGGAGGCAGTGATTATATTGTACTAACACTGTTTCTCTGATTTCATTGTTCTAGCCAGCCAAGCCAGGGACCTTTTATCAAAGATGCTGGTCATTGATCCGGCCAAGAGAATATCAGTAGATGAAGCCTTACAGCATCCATACATTAATGTTTGGTATGACCCAGCAGAAGTGGAGGCGGTAAGTGAGGCGGGACTCTCTACTTCAGGCTGCTAAATGCAAATGTGATTCATAGATTCCTGCTGCTTTACAGCAGCGTGATAAGGAGTATGCTATAAAGAAACGATGTTGTGACTGTGGTGATCTTGGGATTTATGTGAAATGAGATCTGTAGGGACAGGATATCTTTCTTTTTAGATTAACTGATAATAGATGGGAGAAGCAAAAACACTTCAAGCATATGAAGCCATTTTCTGCTTTCTTCTGGCCAAGATGAAGAAAGGATTTTGAACCCAGTATCTCATCTGTTTTTTATAGTTATAGAACTCAATCTGGCAGAAGATACTATCTTTCTCTCTAAACCTTTCCTTGTGGAAAATAGCAAACATCACTTCCTATGTTTGTGTTCAAGGATATATGTGGAGAGGAGGAGAATGAAACAAAACAATACAAAATCCTGAAGTCAGCATTGAGAAAAATCTTAGCAGACATAAATTCTTTCTTAAAATGAAGCAGGGATTCATTTGTTTTCCTGGGCTACAGTTCAATGTACAGTATCATGTACACTGTATGCAAACAGAATGGAATTTTCCTTATAATCCTGTCATGCTCTAGACACTTCTCTGTACACCTTGGTGAGGCCGGTGTTGACAGGAATAAGTGCAATCTGTCAGCACATCAATGACATGGTATAATAGGTATAGGTATAAATACAGAGGTGCTCTAGAATACTGTGCATGAAATGTAGAAAAAAAGAGCTCAGTATTTCAACAGGTTTAGAAATCTTAACCACAGTAGGAATTGAAGACCTTGCAAAATGAAATCACTGCTGTTTAGTGATGTGCTCCAGTTAAGTCTGTGTTCTTGAAAGTGTAGTAAACTTCAAAACTAAATAGAATGCACAAACCCCCACCAAATTTCAAGCATGTGGGATTTTTGCAGAGGATGTTACTTATCAGTGCTTTATAGGGCTTGGTTCTGCTATTTAGAGAATCTTTAGTTTGTGTCCTCTTTAGTTTTCTTGAAGAAAAAAGTTTGTAAGTCTAAAGATTTGATACCCTGCAATATTTTACCCCCGGTACATACATTTTATTTTCACATCCCTTTGGAATTGCCAGGCATCTCATTTCATTGCCAGACACTTTTATTGTATTTCCTTGCATTTCTTAACTCAGTTTTATGAACTACTCTTGATGTCAGAGCTGAGAATTGGCTCCCTCTATAGGTATGCTTTGCCTGTGAATTTAACTTCTGATGGAGAACAGGAAGGGAATTTGGGTACAGTCGATATCTTGTTGTAATGATTTGCCCAATTTCCAAATGTATGCTCTTAGTTGTACTTCAGATTGAAGTAGAGGTTGAATTTTTGCCTTGCATTTCATTACATTTATTGCAGTAAATAACTACAGAAAATCAAACTGTCATTGCTTCCATAGTACCTCAAAGAACAGAGGACATCCTATGAGGAAGGAACAGCGCCTTTAAATGTTCAAGTGCTCAGTGTTGTCCCAGTTATTTGTACTTTGCATCTTTGTCTAAATTGCTTCTTTTTAGGTAACCCTCTGTTCTCCTTGCCCACCTGATTCTTTGCACAGTTATTGTGTAGCTAATATGAGTTCAGCATGAGCATCCCCAGCTGCTTCCTCTGTCTGTCTTAGCTTCAAAGTTTTCTCTTCCAAAATGTGCTATGTCTTGTCAATAACACACTACAGACTCATACGAATACTTTCGTCATACTTTGACAGTGAAGTGTTATTGAATTGCTTTGTCACCAATCATTCTGTGGTACAGAGACCCTTCTTCTCTTGGGATCATAGCAGGTCAAAAAACAGGAAGGTTTATGTCATGTACAGTGTCTAAACAGAAGAACATGGGATTAATATTCGATGTATTTTGTCAGAGTGCTGGGAATTCTGGAAAGAGCCTGGCTTCACTTAGCGCTCATTATTTTGCCAGCCTCATTTTTGGAGGGAAAGTTAAATTGGAAGACTTTCTTTTCATAGTTAACAGTTTATTAAATTATAAATATCCATCTGTTCACACTGACACACCTTCAGTGGTTAGCTGTGAATCATTTACTAATTATTTTCTGAAGAAAACCTAATTCAGTTGGATTTTCTTTGCCTCTTGATTTAGCTGTTGAAGTGCTGTCAGTCAGTGTTTTCCATCAGTGTTGTCTCCATGATGGAATAAGTTTCTCAAACAGATTCATGGGAGATTAGTGGCTTTCTGTTCTTCCTCAGAAGAGTGTCCTGAGGTTCTGGGACTGCTACTGACTGGCAGTGCGTCTACAAAGAGTAGATGTTGTTACAGTGGAAAGAAACCTTTACTTGTGCATTTGTGTTCCAATTTGGCACTTCTGGCTGAACACTTGATGTCTGACTGGCTGTTAGTTCTTTACAAGGCAGCAAGGTACCTGTTGTGGTAAACTTGTTTGGTCGTAACAAAAGTGATTTAGAGCTTCAAGCATGAGGTAACTTGTTTCCTCTTAGAAAAAGCTGTGTTGATGTGCACAATAGGTTTTGTCCATCTATCTGTGAGCTTGGACCAGGGAACCTAGGAAAACATCCAGAAACCTCTTGGAGTATCTTCTAGCACTTACATCCAATGTCTTAAATGATTACAATTTTCTGGAGCAGTTAATATTATGCTGTAAACCCAGGCTCTGCATTGTGCAACTTTCTTTGTTATACTTCAGTGTTACTTGTTGCAATCTTATATTAAAAAACAAATTGGATAAAGAATTGAATTGATATCACAAGAGTCTTTCCATGTCTCTCCAATAAATACTCTGCTGAAACATCTGCCTTGTTACAGTTGCAGAAGAGTCAGGATCAAATTCAGTAAAAACATTCCCTAATGCCATGCATTAGGTATGCCATGGGCAAGGGGGAAATGACTGTCATCTCCTGTATTTTTGTTAGCTCTTGCCAACTTTATAGCAGGGAGTAGGTACTCATCTAAAAATATCCAACAAATGAGCTGTTTGAGAGGCAGACACTTTTGCTGACTCACTTAATAATCTGATTGTGAATTTGTCTTTAATGAACAAAACCACAGAAGTTATAATAGGGTACAGCTGCACAAAGAGGTAGTATTTGAATGACGTGTCAAAACCTCACAGTGGTTATCTGGCTCACTAATGTTAGATTTGCAGCATGACGAGGCTCTGTGAAGTGACCCTCACAGACTGCCCTGCAAGTGTGCAGCCAGGTAACCTGACAAGAGAGCAACAGGAAAATTAGTGATGGAGTTGCTGCTTTTGGTCCCTTGCATTGTGCTTAACAGCCTACTATTTTTCCTGGTTACCCCACTGGAATTTAGAAGCCTGCAGTGACTTACCCCTGCCCACGTTCACTGCACTATTTTTTATTGTATCACTTAATAAGTACTTTTACACAGAGTGAAGTATTTCATCATGTAGCTAAAGGTTTGGTAGAGGGATGTTTTGGGGTTTTTTAAGTTTTCCTCCCATATTGTAACATGAGGCAGGATTCCTTCCGCTGTCAATAGCCCTGTACAGTAGGGATAACACAGAAATAAGGATATGGAGGTATTAAACAAGATGACATTTTCAGTGAGTGTAGTACTGGGGGGGGGGGGGGGGAGTTAGTTAACTCCACCTGTCTAGGTGGATTATTCCATCTCCCCAGTAAATGGCTTCATCAAAAGCAGCCAGGCATCTGTTGTACACTGTCCACTTCACTGGGAGGCCTAGGAGGACAGGTAAGTGAGAGCATTTAATGTGACAGGAATTTTGAAGTGAGCTGTTGCAATGTCATTAAATGTCAGTGTGTGCTGGAGTAGGCAGTGAAGAGCACTGAAGTCAGCTCAGGGAATAAGCAGAGAATTTGGTGTCAAAGTTTAACCTGGAGGTAACAACCCTCTATGTTTGCCCAGGTTTACAGCATTATAAATGTGAGGAAAACAGATTAAATAGCTCTGTCCAGACTAGAGAGACAGTTACAGTCCCTTTTTATAAGTCTATTAAAAGTTTATGATCTTTTGGAGACTGAGTGGGGGCAATAAAACTATTATGTCTCCTAATGGGCAAACACTGTGCACAAATGGGAAGTGGTAGGAATGCAATACCCTTTCCCCTGCAATGTGTAACAGCATTAAACTCTTCTGGTTGGCCTTAAATGCCATGTTATGATTCCCTGATACAGAGAGGAAGACAGTATGTTATTAGATGTGGGATTTGCTATTCACTCATAGCAGGCTACACAAACAGTGCTGTGACTCTCCCACAGACTTCTGTATAAAAACAAACCACATCCAAAGCCCTGGATAGCTCTGAAGCAGTCATTATATCGACATTTAGAACCCTTGCACAGTTTTTAGGCTTACCTGTGGACTGAGTGGGTGAGCTAGATTTTGGGTTTAGAGGTGACTCTTATGTCTAACATACATAGTTAGCCAGCTTCTTTTGAGCACATTCAGCCTGCTGCAGTATCTTTGATAATGAAGTCACAGTGTTAGGTTCTCCAGAGAACACATAATTGATCTGCAGTTATTTTGAAGCACTCTTTTAACACTCTGCTGAAGAGCGTTACAGTTAAGATAATTTCTGTATTCAACCAAGTAAAATATCTGTTTTAAAAAAAATTATAAAATGCAGATAATGTATGTTTATAATTCTGTGGAATTCCCAAGATTTTAGGAACTGTTGAAATCTGTTGTCAGTCTTCACACCTAATTTATATGTAGGAAAACTAGAGTTCAAAGGGTGAAAGTATTATTTACTAATATTACACAGCAAATCTATTGTAAAATCAGAATAGGAACATATAGACCTTACTTCTGTGTATTATATTTCATTTAAAGATTCCTTCTTCCTGCAAGTTACATGCAGAAACTATCTCGGATCCACTTTTAAACAGATATTATTATATTTATTACTTTCATGTTATAATATTTACTTTACCTATTATAACAGCATTTGTGCTATTATCATGACTAAATGAGACACACGATACCTTTTCTCCCTCAAATTGCTTTTGTTTTATTTTTAGGAAGGAAGTTTCCAGTGTCTCTTGTGTCTACATAGAGACTATCCTGTTTATTGTAGGTAATCTCAGTATCTCCCTGATGACACATTAACTTCTCTGTTTTCCTGTCTGAAAACACTGTGCTTGAGACAATGTTTTAATTTACGTAGCTACCTTTTTTTTGAAGTTGCTATACCTCCTTGCTCTTCATTGAGATGATCTTTGAATAAATCCCAAATCTGATATTTAAGTTTTCATATCTTTCCTAACGTTTTTGTGATGCTGTCTATATGCAGGTCACTGGCTTTTTATCCCAAACTGTTCGAATTGTGAACAGAATGGATTCCTAGACACCTGCTTTAGCGTAGTAAAGAAGTTTTTCTTCCTTTTGTTGTTGATGTATTTGAAGAAACTCTTCTTGTTATCCTTAGCCAGATTTAATTCCAGACATCCTTAGCTAGATTTAATTCCAAATAGGGCTTGGCCTTCCTTGTTGCATTTCTGCATATTCTGACAACATCTCTATATTCATTGCAAGTGGTCTGTCCATGCTACCACCTCGTCTATCTCCTGCTTATCTCTGAGTTTTGACAGGAGTTCCTTGTTGAAAATACTCAAACAGCTGGCTGATGCCATTGTGAGGCCTCTCTCAATGATTTTTGAATGGTTTGGGGAATCTGGAGAGGTCCCAGTTGGCTGGAAACTGGCTAATGTTGCCACAATTTTCAGGAAGGGCAAGAAGCTGGACCTCAGAACCTATAGGCCAGTTTCACTTCAGTGACTGGTAAAATTATGGAAAAGGTTATTCTTAAGGACACCTTAAGGACATGTCACATTAAGGACAATGCAGTTATTGGTCACAGCCAGCATGGCTTCATGAGGGGAAAGTCCTGTTTGTCAGACGTACTTTCCTTTTACAACCCTTTAACCTACCTAGTTGATCAAAGGAATCCAGGTGATGTAATGTTTTTGGATTTCAGCAATGCTTTTGAGACCGTCTATCACCGTATCCTTCTGGACAAAATGTCCAGCACACAGCTGGATAAACACATCATGCAATGGGTGAGCAGTCGGCTCATGGGTTGAGCACAAAGGGTAATAGTAAGCAGTAGGGTGTCATCAGATTGGTGATCTGTCACTAGTGGGGTTCCACGGGGATGCACTGTGGGGCCTCTGAGGAGCGACTGAGGTCACTTGGCTTGTTCAGCCTGGAGAAGTGGAAACTGAGGGGAGACCTCATATGACTGTCTACCACTTCCTCATGAGAGCAAGAGGAGGGGCTGGCGCAGATCTCTTCTTTCTGGTGACCACTGACAGGACCTGAGGGGATGGTCTGAAGTCATGTGAGGGGAGGTTTAGGTTGGATATTAGAAAAAGGCTTTTCACCCACCAGGTAGTTGGGCACCTGGAACAGGCTACCCAGGGAAGTGGTCACGGCAGTAAGCCTGCCAGAGTTCAAGAAGAATTTGGACAATACTCTCAGGCACATGGTGTAACTCCTGGGGATGGCCATGTGCAGGGCCAGGAGTTGCACACTGATGATCCTTGTGGGTCCCTTCAGCTCAGGATATTCTATGGTTTTCTGATTCTATGATTCCATCAATGCAGGTGTCCTGCCCTTTTTGCTCAATTTCTTGCCCATGAGGATGCACTGTTCTTGAACCTAGGGGAAGTGATCCTTGAATATTAACCAACTCTCTTGAACCCCTCTTCCCTCTAGGTTATGTTCCCACAGGATTCTTCCAAGAAGGTCCCTGAAGAGGCTGAAGTTAGCTCTTCTGAAGTCCAGGGCTGTGATCTTACTCATTGCTCTGGTTCCTCCTCACAGGATACTGAACTCCACAATCTCATGATCACTGTATCCAAGACTGCCTCCAACCTTCACATCTCCAACCAGGCCTTCCTTGTTTGTTAGTATGAGGTCCAGCAGAACAGTTGTGCTGGTTGTTTTCTAGGATTGCATTGGCTTGAGCTGCCTGGTCTCCAGTCTAATTCCTTTCATATTCTTGGCATTAAAAATAATTTTGGAGAGATACCCACTTATCTGTAGCAAAGTGATATTCTTACACAAGATAACAACTGCTTTATATTCCTCCCCTTGGTTTTTCAATTACAGTATTTCATAAAAAGTTAACCAAGTATTGTTTGGCCAAAAATATTTGCTTGCACATTTCTGGTAGATGCTATCTTAGAAGAATTTTTGCTGTTTAAATCCTAAACAATTGCCCCTAATCTTGTACATTTTTTCTTCACCTATAAATTATTTCATTTTGGAACCTTTTGAGTAATCTCATACTGATTCCTACTTGGGAAAAATATTGCTCCATTCCATGGAAACAAATCTAGTAGCAAAATTTGCCATAGATAATGATATGATGTTTTCTGTTAAGTGGTTTCAAAATTTGTCTTAGATTTTACTGTACTTGCAGTTATTGCTTGTGTCATGGTTTGAGACAGTCCCAAAATCCAATTCCCTAGTCTAAGCCCCCTCCCACATCTCAACCTAATGTGAGATGGGTTTTTCCAGACAAAACACGCCAGACTCAGAATGGGGAAAGGGAATATATTACAATGACTGTACAAATAAATACTATAACACATTATACACACAATCACAACTATCTCTACCATGACATATGTATTTACAATGGACCAGATCTCTTCTCCCCTCCAAATAAAAGTCCAGGAGGGAAAGAAGGACAGATCCCTTCCAGTCTCAAGGCAGGAGTCTCTTCTAAGGCAGCAGGTTCTCCTTCACATGCATGCAGCAGCTGTGGCTGGATTTCTACCAGCACTCACGAGGGAGGTATCCAAGCTCCCTCGGCCCCCTTGACGCAGGCAAAGGGGTCTTCCGTGGGCTACGTAACTCCAGACAAGGTCGTTCCACCACGGTCATATCACGAAGACACAGGGGGTCTTCGTGACGGTCTGGTACCTCCAGGAGTAAAAACTGCTCTCCAAAATAGGAGTCCATGTCCCTCTTTTCCAAGAGGGGTCTCAAGGAGTTTGGGGGGGGTCTGGTACAGTTCTCACCCCCAGAACTCTGTCTCTCAGCTGCTGGCTCTCTTTTCCTCAGCTCTCCTTCCAGGAGTCTTCTCTGCGGTGCTGCATGTTGTTTCTGCTGCTCCTCCGGTTCAGGTCTTATCTGTCCTGGCTCTTAGCCAGGAGTCTCTGGACGCTGCGTCTCTGCTTTCTGCTCTGTCTCCACTGCCCACTTTGGAGAAAACATCTCCCAGCTTAACCACAAACACTTAACCCAGTCTAACACTGTTCCAAGTCTTTGCAGTCCCCCCCAGCCAGGGGCTGGGAGGCCCCAGAGGCCCCGAGGGGCTCAGAGCCCCTTCCTCGTGGCTCTACAACACGGCCACCTCTCCAACAACAAAAACTACAACTCATCTTTTCCGGTGCTTGTGATATGTTGACATTTTTGCAGGAGTGCCCATTGGGCAAAACTTCAAAACTTCCAGGGGTTTCCACCCCTTGGGGTCTACCACTTTTTCTTAGCCTCTGGGGGAAAACAAAGTCCAAACCACTACACTTGTTATCTGATATCCGTTAGAAGAGAGATTCCAACAGAAAGATCACATGTTAAAAATATTCCTTTTAAACATTTCTCTATGTTGGCAGAATTTTACAACAGTGATAGATTTTGTGGGGTTTTATTCACTGTAACTCATGCTGCTTCCATTATTGGTTTTATTGTCATAGGATTTGTATTTCACTGGAGTATTTCTGCATCTAGGACCACCCACAAGGGGCTGAGTTGTGAATTATCATTCCTTTCTCTGTGCATTCCAATCTGTGTGTTACCTTCTATTAATGCTCTTCCCTATATTGCTTATGAAGAGAACTTGGGTTATGGTTCTCAGTCTGAGGTCCAGGACAGAAACTGCTGTGGTATTGTGTTAGGACTGGATAAACCATCCATGACCAGCTGTTGAATACAATTGGTTCAAATGAATTTCAAGTTTCATAATTTGTCAAAAGAAAATACAAAAAATTATCCACCTCTTATTTTACCTGTGAGTACTGAGCATCCATTAGGATGGAGAGGCGCTTCTGGACAGCTCTGTGGCCTTGGCAAACAAACACTTAAAAGAAGGTGTCACCCTCACTACATGACAAAACCAAGGCTGTCAGGTTGGGCATCTTTTCTGGTATTCTTTTCTCTTGCTCAGCTCTGAGTTTATAGATGTTGTATCTAAAGTCTTCAATGATCTGCCACGGGGGGTTTTTTTTAGCAGTCAGTTATAGGGCTTGCTTTTCTACATAGAGGTTGATGGTGCACATCTGTTCTCTCACAAAAGAAGCATGCAGCTCTGCTTGGTATACAAGTATGGATATTCCCTCAAGTCAGCAACATCTATCCTTTTATAGATGATTAACTATGGAAGCTGAAAACAGCTTCTACAGCAATCTTTGTTAATGTCAGTGAGGAGCAGTGGTTAGAGAAGAAAGAGGCATTTCTTTTCTTCTTTTTCAAACCAAACTAAATCTTTTTCCAGCTTGTTTGCTGTATCTTCAACCTGTTCAGTCATCTGCATGTAGCCAAGTAATCTTGACTCCTGCTGCATGGTATCCTTACAGTCCAGCTGTTCGGAAACAGCTCAGTCCCCAGTTTCTGTGATGCACGCCATGTGTGGAGTTTTCTAAAAGTCTCTGCAAAGACTCAAAGGAACAAATGGGCTCAGAGGCACCTCTTCTTCCATATCCATAGCTGAGATCATGCCTAGGCCACTGTGGAGTCCCTCGGCATTACAGGGTGAAATCTAAAGCACTTGACATCTTCCTTTCTAGGTAAAGAAACTATCAGACCTCTGGTGACAAGCGCGCTGGTGTACTTTGTCTTGCACCACAGAAATAAATACAAAAATGGTATCAGTAACACAACCTAGGTTGTGGCAAAACACAAGAGAATTTTTATATTCACCTGTTATGAGGATCTAAGCCATTTAACAAAATGTTTAACCTCACACCATTAATTTTTACAGCCTCCAGTCCCTCTTCTATTTGAATATTGCTAATTCTATTGCTGCCTTTTATGCTACTCCAACTACTGCTCTGGACCCTGCGATTCCAGGAACAGATGCAGATTCAAGCCTTGCTCTGTCAAGCTTTCTAAAAACAGCTCATCCCAAGGTCTCCACTGTGCTGGCATTAGCTCTGCAGAGGCAGGGACAGAGATGGCAGGATTTATTCGAGTGTGAGCTTCAGCATCCAAGTGTGAGCTTCAGCCCATTCCACTTGCTTTCTAGCAGTGACATACAAACCAATCTGTGTTGCTTTGGGAAAGTGAGAATACATCAGCCTCAATGTATGTTTTGCTTTTTTCTCTAGTGAAAAGTTTTTCCTTCCTCGATATTAGAAAGGTATTTAACAAATCCAGTAGTCTCTTGCTGTTTATATGACCACATAAACCCCCTGTCTTTTGTGTGTTTTGGTTTTTGGTTTTTTTTTTGGATTGGTTTTGTTTATTTGTTTGTTTTACTGCTTTTCTTTTTTTTCAGAAGAAGGTCCATTTTCTTTTGGAGTTTTTGTAATTTTTATTATATTCAGTGAATATTACATTTGATTCAAAAATATTTTAAGAATCAATTTGTAAAATGGAAAAGCCAGTAACCACTGAAACAACAAGGGGTGTTTTTTTAACATCTACAAGAAAAATAAAATTAATTCCTTTGCTTACCCATCCAAAAATAGATTCTATTCTTTGTTATTGTTGCCAGTGCAGTTCCTTACAAATCAGTCTGGTTTGGGGAGAAAATGGCTGCCTTAAACTGAAGCTAGATGCTGCCACCCATAGGACTGATCCTAACCCGGCCTTTATTTAATGCTTTTTCTGAAACCTGTAAAAACTAAACCATGTAACTCTCAGTTGGCATGTGCTGTATGAATGATGTATAATAGTGTCTATAACACTACAGCTACATCCACGTAGAAAGTTAATGATTACAAATACAGACATTTTTTAAGGCATTTGACTTAGGTAGCAAAGTCAGTTTAGGCTAACCTTTGCACCAAGTCTGAAATCAGGTGCCCAGGAGGACCCTGGTATGGCAGCTGCTCTGATTGCTCCTTTGTTGTGACAATAGTTGTGTATTGTCCTTAAAAACCTCCCTTCCTCCCTCTAATTTTAGAAATTCATTTAAAAAACCCCTGCAAAACAAATGAGTTAGCAGAAAACGGGTGGTCAGCCTCGAGGGGATTTTGTATTAAGCTTTGTGGTTCTCATTAGGATTAATGAGAATTGTGGGAAAATAGATTCTTGAAGTTGTTGTGGTATTCTCAGCTCATCTCTGTGCCTTGAATCAATGAAAAGATAAGGGGTCATTTCCTTGTATCAGGGAATTTAGATGGGAAAGCTTCACTTCTCCCAGTGTAAGAGCATTGGCCTGGCCTCTCAGCAGAGCTCCATTCCCTTATGCTCTGCAAAGGTTTTCGAGGTTATAGATGCTGCCTCTGTGAAGAGGAGGAATTTATTCATGTCATTATTATGCTGAATATTTGTTACCCTTGGCTCTGGCATTCCTGCCGAGAGCCATGTTGTATAGCTCTGGGTTCTGCTAATTCACAAATAAGGGTCTGCAATACAAACACAGGTAGAGCAGTCAAATGCTGTGCAGGTGCAGCTTCTGACATCCTGCAGTGTGTGAAGTAGAGTTGGGTTGTTCTCCCTTGTTTGTCTTCAAAATAGGAGCTTGGTAACAAGTGAGATTATTCTGAGTTCTCTCCCTGGAAAATGCCTTTGTTTCCAGAATGTATTAATCAAGGAAATATTACTGCTGATTTTCTTGTTACCTATTAGCCAATTATGCCTGCTTAAGATGTAGTTGAGATAAATTAGAAGAGACTAAGCCAAAGATTTTCTGGTTGTGTGAACTGAGAACAGGTATATATATCTGATCACTTATTCCTTTTGGTTCTGTAATTCTGTTTGAGAATTGAAGTACTGAAGGAATCCATACTCTTACTCCTGTCTGGGGGATAAATACAAGCTTTTTTATGGGAGTATAAAAGAGTGTTTATACTTGGTAGGAGCAATTTTACTCACAGCCTACACTTTTTGTAAGCCCCTTCCTGAAGTGTTTAGAAAGAAAGGTACTTGCAGGATATTCTTTTCCAACTTGGTTTACCTGTTTTCTTTCCACCTGACAGAGAAGCAGTGGTTCTGTCACTGTGATTCAGTTCCAGCTCAGCCAAATGCCTCCCCTCCTGCTCCTGTAAATTCCTAGCCCTCCAATTTCCTTGTCTTGGCCAGCTTTCTCTGCTTTCCTTAGTAGGAAATGCATGCCACAGGGCTGGCTGAGTGGCTGAGCAGGAGCCCAGTATGCTCAGCTGGAAGAGTAGAGCTTCCTTACTACATCCCACTGGTTAGTGGTGAGGCTCACCTGCTCTCTTGTAGTATTCAGCTCCCCAATAACACTGTCAGCAGAAACATAGAATCCCCATGGGGGTTGCACGATCTTGGTTGCATCTGCCTTAAGCTTCAGGACACACTGGAAACGACCAAGAAAGGTTGTTTTGCCGAATAAAAGAACAACTGCATTGGTTTTGGTCTCAGACTTCTTAGAGGGTTGTGTCTTACCTTGCTGATGTAGCAAAACTCTTCTGAGACCTGGCACTCACTTTAACTCATGACATGTGTTTCACATTCCCTCTCAGCACGTTCTCAGGTATGAGACTTGGCCATCCACGACTTCACCAAATTCCCTCGTCTTTAGCCCGGATACATCTATCATTCTGCAGAAACTTCTCTTGTTTTCAGTGGACTTGTCCAGTTCAGCTGTCATGTAATTTTCCTGGTCTGTATTATGATACTGAGCTATTACTTTTTCAGTTGTATCTGTAGCATGCAAATAGCTTAGTGGACTGATGGAGTTAGAGTCCTGAGAGCAAATTTCTAACTTCAGAAAACAGCTTGGTAAGTGTGCATTTAGTAGGAGGATGTTTTGAAAGGGACACAATGGCCAAGTGCCCAAGGTGAAAATCAGAGGAAATACATATGAGTGAGAAAAGTGTTGTAGATCTTGCTTCAGTCTTCATTAGATAATTTTACCTTGGATGCTGAAGCTTCTTAGTAGAAGAAAGAAGGGGAGAGTCCTCTGCTTTTCTCAACTGCTATGTTTGGCAGCTAACATCAGGAGAGGCAATGAACATGTGACTCAGAAAGCAAAGTTACTTAAAATACATATGCTGGAAAGCTTGGGAATTTGGAACATGGATCAGAAACTGTGGCAGGGAGATTTAATTCAAAATTAGAGTTATTCTGAGAAGTTCATATAGCAGCGCATCTAGAGAGCAACTTAAAAATTAATATAGTAATGGTACTACTAATTAATCGAGATTGGTATTTGTTTGGTATTCTGACAGTACTTTTTTGCTGCTGAACACAGTTTCTGGGCTCAGTACAAGCACAATGGCAGTTTTATTTCAACTGCAACTATGCCTCTTATTTAAAAGAGGAAAACAGAGAAGTATATTGATTTCTTCTACAAAAAGAGTTGGATTCCGGAAGTGTTAATTCTTTTAATATTCAAATGTGTTTCGTGTGTTTTTGCATGTACAGGATGGATTGTGAAGAAGGAGAAGAGAAATTATCTTTAATTAAGTAATTACTCCTAATTTCCAATATAACAGACAGTTGACTAAATAACTTTGTTTCTTTTCTGCAGCCTCCTCCACAGATATATGATAAACAGCTGGATGAAAGGGAACATACAATTGAGGAATGGAAAGGTAATTGCAGTAAAGGCATGGGAAGGGGTATTTCGGTGGCAAAATGCCACATCCCACCACCCAGTGTGTCTGTGTTAGAATTCCTCAGACATAAAGAATTGACACTAGCCTTATTGGTGCTTTGATAGCAAAACTATAAGGAATGTCCCGAGGACTATCATTATCTACACAGGTTAATGTTAACAGAGGAGGTGTGGATTCCAGTGCTTCACTGAAATCTAAGGATATCATCTGGAGAACAGACTAATGTTTGGCAGGACAATGCATCAGAATTTTAGCCCCAGTAAAAAGCGTTGTGTTATTGTGCTGCTTCATTTCTAGACAGTGCAGCGTTAAACAATTCTTGTGCTCTAGTTTAATCCCATTTATCTCAATTCAGCACCAAAAAGAGATGAGGGGAATGGAACAGGGAGGTCCTAGGCAAGTAGAGCAGTCGGATTTGTGAAGGGTGCTCTTGGGAGGGCTACAACACTGTGTGATAGTTGTTTTTTTCCTGGTCACAGGTGCCAGTCCCTGGTTGTAACTCTTACAATTCTCTCTTCCAGAACTCATCTACAAAGAAGTAATGAATTCTGAAGAAAAGACTAAAAATGGTGTAGTAAAAGGACAGCCTTCTCCTTCAGGTACTCGGCCCCATTGAATAACTGATGTGATTTCTGTACTGACAAAAAGACAATGGAGATAGCTGAAGCACTTGTGCTACACTTGCCATTATGTAGACCAGTTAGAAAGTTTTTATGAAATTCAATGCTTCTAATGAGTTGACCTTGATTAATTGTGCTCCAGCATCATGTTAATACTTAAAAACTGACCTTCTTGCTATTTGAGGCATAGTTGTTCTGGTATTTTCTGTGGAAAGATCTGTGATTCCAGATGATATTCCTGTAACTGTGAGTATCTGCTTAGGGATGCATAACTGAACTAATAATTTGGTGGTTGATATGATAAAAAATAAGGATGTTATCATGTATCCATCTGTTGGACATGCAAGACTGCACACATGATCCCCACTCCAGCCCATGTAAGTGTCTGGTACCTGGTCTGGTAGTTTATCCTTTCAGAAGGCTTGTCACAAAAAAAATCATAACTAAGTTTTTTCTGAGGAAAATTCACATCAGCAGTTCTTTTCACAGAAATGCAAACTGTGACTGCCAGTACACAGAAATACATATTTGTGAAGGCATGCTTCCACTGGCAGACTTGAAGTGACCAGATTTTGAGCACAGTTTTCCAGTAGTGTTTGCATGTAAAACCAGGTCTTCAGAGCTTGTCCTCAAATTAAAATAATTTCATTTTTCACGTTGAACATAATGTTCAAGGTATCTGAACGTTACATTAGCACTTGCACCTGGAGACACATATAGGCACCTGTTTTTCAATTGGAAACTTGCATTTCTTTACTACAGGACATACTGAACTGGCCTAAGCAGTAATCTCCCCTGCAGTTGCAGGGGATTGATTTATGATCAAGAAACATTGTAGTTGCTTGTTTCAGGAATTAACTATCCAGAGATTTCGTTATGTATTCCATATTCTGTTTTTTCTATGTGGAAGCTTTTTATTGTTTATGTAAAACATTTTCAAACATATAAAGTTGTCATTTCTTACCTGTATTTCTTCTACTGTTTCCCTTTGACTTTTTTTGGATTGTTAGGCACCAACAAGTTTAGCCTCTATTTAAAACCTCATCTCAGATAAGGCTGTTTTGTGAAACAGTAGATTTCCTGTTTTTCTTCACTTTGTGTGCCTCACTCAAATATTCAGCTGAATGAAATACTGAAAGAATGAGGCAAAACACCAGTTCTAAGCATAAGGAAAATGAGAGGCTCTACACACACATTACTCACTGGTTAGTGTTCTTGGCAAGAATTCAGGAAGCTAAGATTTGGCACTCTGTCAATAATCATAGCAAGCAAGCTGGAGATTAGTTTCCACGATTACTTGATCAGAGTTTTTGGGGAAACAGCTGAAGCTGACAGCACCAGGGTTAATAATTGCCCACTGATGCAGCTACTTAAGGTGCCTGTGTATCAGGGTGTCAATCCCTTGTTCTGCGAAGAATTGGTTAGTATAACATACAAGCTTGAAATGTGGAGCTTGGGGGAGAAACTCAAGTACCCCTCATGTTTATGTCCAGTGAACAAAATCAACAGTGTCTAAAATTGCTCCCAGATCCTATTTCTGCCTGTCCAAAAGATCTCTCAGTGTTTATTTTAAAAAAAGCTTTTTTTCCTAAGTCTTTTTTGCTGCAGTTCTTGTCCTGTCTCCAGAGAACTTGGAGAACAAATTCATCCATCATTCTTTCTGTCAGCTTTTAGCTCACGTAAATTCTGTCATCATCACATCCCTAATCAGTCTTCCTTCCTTTGAACTTCACTGCCTGCATCTTTCAGTCTTTCAAAATTACTGCTTTTTTCTACACTTTATCTAGACTTCTATCTTTCAGAGCTCACCATGTCCAAACCTATTTGAGGCATTAGTAGTGCTGAATTGAGTGGAAAAATTTGTGTGTAGGTGGGTATATATGTGTTACATAGATATGTGAGTAACATGTGCATGTCCACATGCACACATAAACAAGGAATTCAATCTTAGATGGTAATTTCTGCATTTCTATTCTTTGTCACAGAATTGCTGAATGGTTTTGTTTTATTTATAAATTTGGATACTGTACACTTTACTGACATACTGACTACTCAAAGGGTCTATGCCATATCATTACTAGGCTGGGAGAATAGAAGTGGTTAGAATAAAAAGTTTTCTCAGGGGAACTTAATTGCAACAATACATGTGAGAAATAGCCACGAATCAACCTCCAGGACTGTTGACTAATTCACAACCTTATAACATGAAAACATACACCTTTTATACACCTATAACCTCTCCAAAATACACACACTATTTGGCTGTTGCACATGCTTATGTGAATCTTCTGTTGAGGTCTCCTTCTGGGTTCCACAGAAGATGTATTATTTATTTTAAGCTCTACCAAGAAGTGCAGTAGAACTTTTCACTAGCAGTCTTGGGACTCTTCTGCTCTGTCATTTCTGAAGCAGAGAAGCAAAGGATATAAGCTGTTTTATGCGAAAAATAGGGGAGGAATTTACAAACACCATTTTCTGTTTGGTTAATGCATTTTTAAAAAGTGTTTCTGGCTGGTATTATCAAACAACAGGTATTTTCTTTAAATTAAAAAAGTTAATACAAGGGTGTAGATTATTTAGAATTAAACTTAAATTCTGTCCATACTAACTAACCTCCTCTCACACTCTCCTCTAGCCTTCACTACCCAGCTGTAGTTTCATACCTAACATTTTCAACTGTCTTCTCATTTCTGGATATTAGCACAGCTTATTCTTAGCATTCCCTTTCTAGATGAAAATTGACCTTGTATTCTACCTTTCCTGGCTTTCAGTTGCTGTCTGATTTGGTCGGTTTTGTTGCTATCACCCAGAAACTACCAGATACCTTTACTAGACCTCTTCTGTCATGTGCAATATCTAAATTAAGCAGCTGATGGACTTGCCAAGCATTGCAACATTCGATATCAATAGTTGCTATTTACACGATTTATGAGAAGCTGAGCAAATCCCCAAGACAGGCATAGGGTGTTATTTCTTTGGAAACAGCAAAATCTGCAGTTGTCTTTTCAGTTATTTCACCCCCAAATCTGTACTACTTTACAGGTGAAGTCTTGGAGGCACTTCCATTGGTGCTTGTTAAATATGCTTCACAAGAGCCCTCTGAGGAAGGAATTCCTGCTTTGCAGCAGGGAAGCTGATGTGTGGCTTATAACAGTAGCTGTCAAGGGCAGAGCCAGGAACAGATCCCAGGAGCTGTTTCTCACCTGCTCTAACCTTCAGCTCTTTTCTTTAATCCTGCAGCCAGTGAGAAGCTTCCTCTCAAATAGCAGATTCATAAATGAGGCTCTTTTTTCTCTTTTGAATGCACCTCTGTCATTTCTGTGCTGTCTCACCTGGCACCCATCCCTTCAGGAACAAGCTGTTGTAGCACCAGGCAGGTGCTGAGCATAGGAAATGAAGCATTCCTTACTGTCTAGGGCAGCTTTTGGTTGGGTTTCTGAGTGTTAGTGTGTAAGTGCTACTTTGTGCTGCTGAATTCTTTAATTCTGTCATTTATGTTTAGTGTGGTTTCATTTGGTTTCGTGGATATTTTTTGAGTCTGGGAGCTTTGGGCCTGCAACAGCAACTATCGTGTCTGTGTGTTGTGTCATGTGGAATTGTGCTGAAAGCTAGGAATAACCATAAAAATGCAATTTCCAGAAACTTACGGGCTGAATTGATGCTTGCTGAAAAAAACATAGCCAGGTTTATTGAATTCAGTGGTGCTGAATCAGACAGAGTGTAACAAAATCTTCACCTGTACAACTTCTGCAGTTATTTCTTCAGTTATTTTGCCTAGCTAAGTGGATTGTACATTCATCAAAGAAAGTTGCACAGCAATAGTTTGGTCAAACATCTATTGAACCTACCAGAATTCTTTCCATTTGATTCCTGAGACAGTATCCATGACTTAATGGTAGTCTTCTGTAAAGCACAGTAAACATTTAGAAAGGTAATATACTGTTTAGTCATTAATATAGATAAATTCAGTCATATTTTCACTCCACATAAATGCAGTTGTCTTGATTGATTAGTGTTTTAATAGAATGTCACATGATTAGATAACATGTAGACATGAAGTAACAGTATTGTACTGGATGCTGAGATATATGTAATGAGTACCTGAATGATGTACATGTACTTAACTCTCTGAAAAACAAGTCTTCTGCCAGAAAATATAGATGATTTCTGTCTGCAGTCACCAGGCAGATGTCATTAAGATTGCTCTGTCTTTTTGCAGCGCCTATTAAATTAACTATTTTATTTTCCCAATGTATCAGGAGAGTAAACTAATGTAAGGGTAGTTCTGATGCCATAATGTCTTTGTACTACTACAAGAGTAGAAAGCAGTTCCCATCTGGAGCTTTGAATATTAGTGTTACGAGCTGTAACTTTTCAAAACAGACTGTTGAGGGAGAGATTTCCCGGTAAAATATTTAATATTATCCAATGCCTAAATTTTGTATGGCCCATTTTCTGATAATGTTTGCCACTGTTTAAAATGGTCCGTGTACTTACATGCCTGTTGCCACAGGGTAAGTATCCTTTGCTTTTTCAAAACATAACACATTCCGGGGTTTCGGGTTTAATCACGTTGGTGTTCGTTTTCGTAGCACAGGTGCAGCAGTGAACAGCAGTGAAAGCCTCCCTCCATCCTCATCTGTCAATGACATCTCATCCATGTCCACGGATCAAACACTGGCGTCTGACACGGACAGCAGCCTGGAAGCTTCTGCGGGACCCCTCGGTTGTTGCAGGTGACTAGCCGCCTGCCTGCGAAACCCAGCGTTCTTCAGAGGATGATGTCATTTAGGAGGAAAAATTGATGGGAGTTAAGAGATGAAAAGAATGAGAAATAATAAACACAAAGATTTAAACGAAACAAGCAAACAAAAAATCTTTTCAGCCTGCTTCTCCTACAGAGTTATGTAATGCAGCTAAGCTCAAGTGTATATTTAACTTATAGTTGCTCTGCTTTGGTCTTCTTCCAGTGATGCTTACCAGGGGGGTAAAAAAAAAAAAAAAAAGGAACTGAAAAATCCTTTTTTTAACCCCCTCCCCACAAGATGTAAAATGAATGGCTGCAAAACCAGCAACCTGCAACTGTCCTTTTCACACTGGCATGACAAGGTGTGCAGTAGCCACTCTCAAACATACGAGTGTACATCTGCCTTCACTCTCTGTTCTGTCGTCTGCCCAGTGAGGCAGACAGAGATATACATGCATTTTTCTCCATATAGGAATAGCACATACACACACGTGCCAAGAGAATTCTGGCAGTGAATGCAGCTGTGTGCCCACAGGAACACACACATCTGCATACGTACTTAGTGTGCACTCCCACAACCATAAATGGCCCATTTCAGGTGAACTGCATAACTACACGTATGTGGTATTACCAGTGTATATTCTATTTGTTTGTTCATTGATGAGGTTGCATATCATGTATGAGGACTTGTGGAAGTGTAAATAATCACATAGAACTGTGTCTCCCTCAGACACTTGAAGATGTAGCACCAAAATTTCTGCTGAGAGTTGTATATATATTTTGAAATAATAAGCAGTTTTACTGAAGGAAGAGGCCACAGAGCTTCATAGAAAAATGTTAGTTCGTGAATGTTAAGACTTGTTGTTCTGATTTTTAGAGCAGATATGCCAAGCTGAGACCAGGTTAGAAGGAAGCACATGTATCTTTGCAAGCTACAGGGAACAAGAATTAAGGTTTTTTATGCATGTCTAAGCCCAGAAAGATTTATCTCAGTAAGCAACTTTTCCTGTCACTGTTAAGTGAGTTATCATCTTAGGTCATAGATAGGCTCACTATTATGAATTACAGGTATGTTTGTAAGTTAGAGGGTTGGGGAATGAGCAGATTGTGATATATGATTATGAAAAGGACGTGCAACAGCTTGTTTTTATTTTATGTCTAGGTCTTTACTAGGTTAGATAGAGAAAGGATATTTGCGGCCCACTCTCCCTCAGTGTATGTTTGCGGCTTAGAGGTTGTTTTCCCTTTAGATCATTCCCTATCAGGGACCTCTGCTACTAAGAGAACAGACCTTCTCCAGGTGCTTTTGGCTGTTCATTTGCTCATGACAAATCATCAGACTCCCCAGGAATTTTTAGCAGCTGTGTTACATGGAAAAGAACCACGGAGCGCATGGGTCTAGTATTCCTATTTTCTAAGTAATAGCAAAGGTTATCATTCAGCTGGTGCTCTGGATGAAAGGGATGCAATCAGGGGTCTTAGGCAGTTTTGACAAGTTCCAAAGAACCCAACAGTGACCGAATATCAAATTGAATTTACCAGGTAATAATCCACAGGGTTTCCAATGGTAAGTAACAGCAAGTGTTTTTACCAGAAAATGACAAGAGTTTGTGCAAAATTTCATGACAATTGAATATTTTTCCAGCCAAAACAGCAATTAGCATTCTCCACTGCAAGGTCATTGTTACCTGAGTTGGAAATTAAGTAAAATCTGAGCCATCTGTCCTGTTACCAAAGTGTGCCATGTAAACTGAAATGAGCTAAATTGTACTCTAATACTTTTCCAAATGTCAGAGAGAGAAACTGTTTAGACTATGTTAGTGCATATTTTAAATCCACTAGTTCTTATGTATTCAAAATTCTACCAAAATAGGATTGTTCTATTGGGTGACTTACCAGTCTGCCATTCTGTGGTAGGAGAAAAAATTGAGTATCAAGTCAGATTTTGTTCAAAGGGAAGAAAGGAAGAAAAGATTTCTCCCCAGGATGGGGAGAAGGAAAGGTAAAAATTAAGTGGATATCAAATAATTTCAGATTCGATAAGTCTGAGCTGTATTAGAATTGCTATAGGAAGTGTTTTTTTCTCCCTGGTTGTATTTTTGGTAGATTTTTATCAAAAATTTTTTGAGAATAAAATTAGGTTGATCATGTTCTAAAAACTCAGAGCAGTAATTTTTAAAGCAATAATTTACTACTGCTAAATATATTTAGCAATATTCTCTCTTAAGCCATGAAACATCAAGTCATTATTGAGTGCTGTAACTCTCGCTTCAAAGCCAATGATCATAAAAATATTAAAAGGTTAACAGCAAAGCTCTGTAGGTATGTAGGCAATAACACCAAGGGTGACTTCTTAGCAATAATGAAATGTATCACCTCCAGATTTAATTAATCATAGATATATATTAATAATATTCAGGTAACTAATATCTGCTTTACATTCCTTAGTGTGCACCATTTGGGTGTGTTATTTAAACAAAACTCAACCAAGTATCTCAAAGAGGCAAAGCTGTATGTAAGGAACTGCAAACACACCACCAATGTAAACCGTAGAAACTTGGAGTAACCACAGTTCATTGCCAGCAGTATTATGGAGATGTGACACAGGCAACAGCAGAGAAACCATTTGCAGTAAATGGATACTTGTAGATCTCCCATGTTTCACCTATTGAAGCCAAAAAACATACTCTTGGTCCCATGGTATAATTCAGTCTTGTTTGGGTTCGTGAAGGCTGGGTGGAGAACCATAAAAGATGTCCTTTGGTCGGCGCTGAATGAACCCACATCACGGGAGTTCCATAGCTTTATTCCCAGCAGCCCTGATTCTGCTAAGCACCAGTGCTTGTTCAAACACTTGATGGAAACTATAGGGATGCATACATAATTTTAACTAGCACGTGCTTTTGTCCTTTGCTCAGCAATGGCTGACATCAGCATGTGCTTAAGTGCCTTGCTGAAATGGGGCCTAAAAGAATTACTGCATCTCTTTTTGTCCTCAAATTAGTCTCCTTTATGGGAAGCTCTGTCTAGGGGAGGAGACTTGGAGCTGTCCACATTGGACACTAGAAAAAAAGCCATCAATGAAGAAAAGCATTAGTTCTTTACAATTCTGGTCCTTGTATGTCCAAACTGAAGTAGTGACCATCAAGCAGGAATAGCATCCTTTGTTTTACTTTGTGCCAGGGATTTGGTGCTGTCAAGCTGATACAGTATAACAGTGCATGTACTCTTGAATTAAAGATTATAGTGATGATGTTCTGAGGCTGTCTTAAGGGAAACAAATTTTATTTTCTGATTCTAGAAGTTTTGATACCCCTCTCTTCAAGCGTGTTCCCCTTTACTCCAGCATTTTGTTCAGCTTGAAAATAATAAATGCTTTTCTTATTTTTGCCATTGATCTTTAAAATCTACTTCTGTTTAAAATGTTACTAAATGTGGTACTTGAGCAACAATTTTCACTTAATTCTCTGAGGTTTGCAGTTGTAAGCATGATTGCCACCACTCCAGAGACGAAGGAAATTGGGAAGCAAGAGATCTATGACAGATGTTCCAAGGTATTTAGGCACTAAGGAGGCAATCAGAAAGCCTGTGCCAGAAGTGGCATCGTCCTGAAGGGCAGCTGGACACCTTGGTATTTTTGAAAATATGCCTAAGAGCCTATTGATATCTTAAGTGCCTGAAATTTTGTCCCAAGTGGCTTACTTAAGCCATGTATGTAGCTATGAGCTGGGTGAGGAGAATGGCAGAAGCATTTTAACTATCAATGGCTGCTCAGAGCGCTAGCTGCAAGAAATAGCATTCAGAAGGTATAGAGGAAAGTTGCTGCAAAACATTCCTGCTTTGTTTTCAGGTGAAGTACTTCTGGATAGAATGAGAAACAAAAAGAAAGGAAAAAGTCAGAATGGCTCGTAAAAGACCCTTTGTCCATTTTCTTTTGCATTGCTGAGTTTAAATAAGGATGAGGTATTGATTTGTTACATGTTGATGCAAGGTTATATATGTTTTCAATCCAAAATTTTTGGTAATTTTTGAAAACAGTCTTCAGATACTGACTTGGTAACTGGAATAGTATGTTGTGAGTTTTGACTATATTCCGTTAAATTGTAATATATCTTTAGAGAGTTCAGATATTTGAGTTGGCCGCACACTGATTTATGGGAATTGCATTGTGGTTGATGATCCCCCCCTATTATCTAGAATTCCATGGCATGGATAGATTCAGGAATCTTAGCAAGCTTGCATTACATGAAATGGAGCTTAAATTGGAGTGCAAGTGTGGTAATGTGTTTAAAAAAACCAACCAAACAAAAGCTGCAGAAAGCCTGAACAGGTTTTCCAAGCCCTAATGCACTGATGGTTTTCCTCTGGAAATCCCCAGTTCCTGCACAACATTGGCTACCAGCGGTGACACGAGCTAGATGATCATGTCACTATGTTGCTCTTCCAAACTTATAACCAATTTGGTTTTATCTTCACATATGTTGCTTTACCTTCTAAGTTTGGGCTAATGCTAGTGAAGAAATTAGACCTGTTGCGGTGCCTTTAGGGAGTTTTCTAAAGTAGTACTACTTAACTGATTCAGATTGTATTATATATTTGGCAGTGAGCACCAGTGGTTTCTTTTCCAATTCTTTTCCGTATTTTCTCATGAAAAATGTGCTAATAGCAAATTTTAGAACTGCCTGATAAAGTCACTTTCAGCAAATCTCCCGAATTTTTTATTAAAGAAAAAAAGGTGTTTTGAGTATCCTGAAATTATTGTGAAATGTAATTGGAATATTTTAATTCAAAATAACTTCTAATAATGAGTGCTAGCTTATTTATATTACAAACTTTATAGTATTTCAAAAGATCAAAAGTTTCTTTCATTTCAGATATATTTATATTTCTTTCTTCATGCTTATTGAGATTTTAAAATTTTGTGTGAATTCAAACATGCAAAACCAAACAAACAAAAAAGACATTTTGCAACAAACTCTGTGCTTCCAGGGAAAGCAATACAAAAGAACACCTGCAGGGAAGAATTAGAGGGTTTTTTTAATAGTCTGGCAAAAAAAAAGTCTGAGTTAATGGTTCATTTTCTGCTTAAGCTATTATTTTTCTTTGCTTCTGTATGTGTCTGTAGGAAAGAGAGGGTGTACATAGGGATGTGATTTTCAGAACCTCTGTTCTACTCATACTTAGTGTGAATAAAGAGAGTAGTTGTAATATAACCACACATCTTCAAGAATCTGATGGCTGTGCTTATTTGAACTTCCACCACTTTGCAAAGGACACAGTGAACTGATTGCAAGCTCAAGGTGATCTTTTTCACACACACACAAAGAAAATCGTTGTGCAGTAGGTTTGAATATTATACAAATATGTTATGTCTTAATTAGTAAGATGCTTGGGGGAGGCAGGGGAATGGGGAATGTGTCATCTTCACTGATAAGCTGGAAAACAGACCTGTCCAGTGGAATTTAGTGGAATTCTCTTGATGTATTAGGAACTTGCCAATGTGGCCTGATTTTTTTTTTCTTTTTTTGTTGTTGGTTTGGGTATTTTTTAATTAACTATTGATTGCAAGAGGTGAAATGTTTAACTTAATGCATGTTCAGGCTCATTGACCCATGGCAAGTTTGAGTTTTAAAGAGGGTTTGATTTGACAAAAGAATGTTGAAAAACTTCAACTGAGGCTAATGGTGCCTTTTTACTTGAGAGGGAAAAGCTGAAAAGCACATATTGAAGTAAGACACAGTCAATTTGGGAAATAAATGTATCCCTACCATGCTTATCATTTCAGACAGGTCTCTTTTGCTAATTTTCACTGAACAGGGCCATTCTTGTCTTCTGGAAAGCAAGATATTTATAATGTAAATAGTTGTATTGATTTTTTTTCCCTTCCTCTGTAACTAATATGTAATAATCCAACATGCTATTTCTGTTAAAATCTTTTACAATAAGGCCGCTGTATGCCTAAATATGGTTGACCTCTGACCTTCTCCTAAGTCAGTCACATGCTGATAAAGGAGGGTGCTGGAAGTTTCAGTGTACATATAGAATCATGTATATTTAGTAAATTGGGTAAGTGGGACTTATGGCCAGTATACATTAAGCCACAACAGTAACAAAGCTCCAGATCTTAACTAGCAAAAACAACTGTTCACCTTGCCATGTCCATCCTGTAATAAGATCTAAGTTGCACCTGCCTGTAGTTCTGCATGATCAGACTTCAAAGTATAACTAACAAGATCTGTAATGTATCAGTGTTGATAAACGTAGTTGTAAAAAAAAAAAAAAAAAGAAAAGAAAAAAAAAGAAAAAAAAAGAAAACCAAAAAAACTCGACCAACAAAAGAAAATCAACAACAGCTCAGTATCAAGACTGGAAGATGAGACATGTCCGATTTTGTTACACAGTTATAGCTGAAAAGAACAACCGATGTCAGTCAGCAGAAATGGACTACAGTAAGAGATTTGTTAAGGAACCAACATTATTTCCATATTGTTTTGTTCTTACCCTGTTTACTTTGACCATCTGTTGTTCCCTGTTCCACAGGGGACAACAGGGCCTCAGTGATCAGTGTTTTATGGGTCAATGTCACATTAATGATTTCCAATTTCTGTTTGTTTAGCAATTACTGAACTAAGATGGGACTCTCATGTTCTCCCATGTGTCCAAAGGAATCCTGTCAGAGCTTCCTCGTGAGGATACTCTTCTCACTGCTGTCTTGACTCCTGTCAGTTGAATGACTTTGCAGTGTTCCCAGTAAACAGCACAACGCAGCAAATATAATGACTGAGGGCTTAATTGCGGGCGCGTTGTGGATCTGTACTTTCACTGGGGCTCAAAGTCATGCAGGGACAGGACTCAATTGAAACATGGTATGTACTCTATGCATGACGCCTATATTACACCTTTATGACCTTATAGTGGTAAAACTGCTGATCTTTACGGATGTGGATTTGGACCATCTTTTTTTTTGGAGGAAAATTGTAGTAAACCTCCGTCCTTATCCCACAAACCACTTGCTCCTATCCAGAGCAGCTAAATGGAAGTTAAAATGGTGCAAGGGCCTTCTGGGGGCCATGCACAGGGGTGAATTTCATGCTGTTTGAATGTGATCTTGCCAAAAAGCCTGTATGTCTAGCAGGGGAGACTGTGACTGTCCTATAAGGAGTGTTTGTGTTGTTTACTTTAAAACAAGCTTTGCTAATTAAAGTAGTGTATTCCGGAGTCCTATTTGAATGGCATGAAGGGTATCAATGAAGAAGATACAAAGTATGCTCCTACAGCTCTCCTGGCTTCTTGTTTCTTTTCCTTCAGCCCTCTCTAGGGGACACAGATAAAGCTGTAAACATGTGGATATTGCCAGGATTACTAAATTCGGTAATTCAGCGCCTTCTGATGGGCTTCATTTAAGAAGCATTTACAGCACTACATAAATATAAAGGTATCTTAAGACACACGAGATTCAGACTTTTTGTCTTTAAATAGTTTTAGAGTCTGTTCCTCTGGTTGACTGAGTAAAAAATATTGGGGGTGGGGGGAGAATGACCACATGACTGGACAGAATGAAGGAATTCTGTCAAGTAAAAGCTAGTCCTTCTACCATCTCTCTCTTCATTAAAAAAATTTTAAACAAAATCAAGCCGAAAACAACAAACCCATTAAAAAAACCAAACAAAAAATCATAACCCCCAAACCACCGTACCAACTGCAGAGTTACTATTTGGAGACTCATTTTTCACAAAGTTGAACACACTTCACTCTAGGTGAAAAAAAGAACAAATAGGAGAGAGGTGCTATCTTTTTGGGAAACATTGCTGGTTTTTTCAATTCTTGCACAAGCTATCTATGTTCATAATATTTCCCAGCAAGTCAAAGCATAATACACAAAGGACATTTTTATATTTGAATTTATCATGTGTAGGGATGAAAACTAAAATCACAATCAGCCTTCTGTCAAAACAATTTGAAGGGGGGACCTATAGAAAAGAATGAATTAAAGCACTTGTAAGCACTGTAAAAAAAGAAATTCTTAGAGTTGTTTGTACTTAAATGTCATTTTAAGCATACTACACACAGCTGACTTGCTAAAAAAAAGACTTGCTAAAAAAAAGCAAGATTTTTTGCTCTGACTAGCTAAAAAAAAGGACAATTTTCAAGGTCTTTTTTTCTCCCAGTTTGTATACACAGAGATTGGCCAAGCTACAACATATAATGGAAACCTCTGATTTCCAGTGGCTAGAGAATTTTGACTTTTTGATTCTTATCATAAAATAAGGGGACCCATTTCTTAAAGGGACCAGCTTTTTAGTTTTATGGGGTACCTTTTGAGAGAGTTGAAGAGTCCTCTTTTTTGAGAGGTTTGCCTTTTTCAGGAGTCAAAATGTGTGATTTATGTCACTAAACATGTGGTACACATAATTTAATCCAGATCTGAAGCTGTATCTGGGATTTAGCTTCCACGTAACCCAGAGTCCTAAATTCCAGAGAATCTGAAGTCGTACATGAACAGGAATGTTTCCTGCAATGCTCCTTGGTATTCAAGGGAAGTACCTTTTGCAGCATCATAGCAGCCTTGGAATTTTTCTTCAGTCAGCTTGTGTGCTGGCCGGAACATCTGCTGCGTGGTGAGAGGCCGTACGTGTGGGACGCTGATGAGCTGTAGCGGATCAATGGACTCGTCTGTGCGGAAGGAGATCCGGGTGCCTCTGCAAAACTCCCTCTCTGCTGGAGGCAAATGAATGGGATGAAGGTCAGTGAACAACCTTGTGCTCGAGCTGATGAACATTTCCTGTGGTGCTGTGAGGCCTGTTTGGATGCACTGAGTCCAGCCCACAGGCCCTCACAGTACCTATGGCTGTTGTAATCCCTGTGTGGGACTCGCTTTCTGGTTTGGTGACAGAGTTCAAGTTTTGCTTCTCCTGTGGAACCTTCTGCTGAAGGCTGTTCAGGGTTTACTGTTTCTATGTTTGTCCTGGTGCTTAGAAAGCAACAATTCTGCAGGCTTCGTTCACTGCCCTGTGGCTGGGGTTCAAGTACTTGTAGATAGAGACTGGCACTATGTTGCTTTTCAACACGCTTTCCCAACCTCTCTGGTAATGGTACAGCTTGGAGCCCGAACTGCAAAACTGCTCTGCCTCCAAGAAAACATGACTGTCAGTATAGCGTAAGGAGCCAGGGAGGAAATTTAGCTGGTTAAATTAATACCAATCTCCTAATGTATTTGTCTTACTTTGAAATTGACTGCTGGGAAGCAGTAAGTGTTGTTTGTCTCTTGATGCTTCCATATGATGTTCTGTCCACATTCCTGGAGTACTTATATATGAAATAGAAAATAGGGTGCTTGATAAAAGAGCTCTTTCTGAATATGTCTATTTAATGGATTGACTGGGGCTTTTGTTAAGTAACTCCCATTATGGGGAACGGCTGGCTGTTGCTGTCTGGAAGATTTTAGCCTTTCTTGCATCATAAGCTTGGCACTAACAATGGGGGCATTTAACATTCCTCCAGGCTAAATTTAAAATGTGTGAAATTATTCCCGTCTCTACTTCATATCTGGCATTGGAGAATAAGGGAAATTATCTTTGATACTTACAAATTTACAAGGCAGAAATTACAAATAAGTAACTGCTGCACCAAATACTCCTTCCTTTTTCCAGAACAGTTGATGGTTTAAAGTGTGGATGAGGTAAAAAACTGTACAATGACCCCTTTCTGCTCTTAACTCTAGCTAGGTAAAGGCATGTCTGATGTTACAAGATTTAGTTGTTAAGATTAAGAAATTGATGGCAGATACTATGAAAACATCTTAAAGTCTTGATTTGCCATGAACAAATGTTCAGAAACATTACCTCTGGTATTTTTTGTGTTGGAAGATATGTTTATGCCCATACTTTGAAAGATTTGTCCTCAGAATTATCTAGATGATATTCAACTTTTTAGTTCAGTTGCAC
This sequence comes from Pipra filicauda, assembly GCF_003945595.2. Classification (NCBI taxonomy): domain Eukaryota; kingdom Metazoa; phylum Chordata; class Aves; order Passeriformes; family Pipridae; genus Pipra; species Pipra filicauda. The sequence continues at coordinate 4,517,563 of NW_024105087.1, read as the reverse complement.
CATCTTAGAAGGAAATGTTTAAAATGTCTCATCAGAATGTTAAATCACAGCTAGAATAAAGGTTCATTTTTTTTTGTTGTTGTTGTTTTGGTTTGGTTTTTTTGTGGCTTTTTTTGTTTTGTTTTGTTTTGTTGGGGTTTTTTGTTGCGTGGGTGTTTCTTAATATGAATAATTACCAAAAAAAGTGCCCTAATAGTAAAAGTCCTGGAGGTATGTTATCACAGGGTGCTGTTAAATGTGCCCTCCCCACAACTGTTTTCCAGAGGGAGCAGTCTGTCTTTCAGGGAAAGATTTGTGGATGTAGGTGCTCAGGGAGAATGGAGACACTTAACATCAGCCTCAATTCAGACTTAACAGGGTTTGAGCACAGAAAAATTCAGAGTACGTCCAAAAGCTCCCTTCAGTAAAATTGAAAGTAAAATTGAAACATGTCACTGAGTGGACTGAAGGATGAAGCTCTGGTTTTAAAATCAATGAACATTATGAGAAACACTCCAGGAGTCAAACCTAATACTACTGCATTTCAGAGCTCCAAGCAGCCAAAACACTGTCCAAATTCTTTTTCAAAAGCCTAATTCCATGTAACAGGCCAGAATGCATACCCGTGTTCTCACAGCAGGAATACCCCGAAATTTTTAGTGTATGTCTTTCTGAAATGTCAGTTAGCTGAAGGATGATAATGATTCTTTGCATAAAGGAAAACGCTTATTTTTGGCCATGTGCAGACCTCCCATCTTTTTTTCACCGGAAAGGAGAAAAATAACGTCTGGAACAACTCTACAACACAATACCGTGCTGCTGACTGCAGGTGGGTCGGTGGGAGAATGCTGGTCAGGTTTCAGCACAGTTGTACTCACCAATTTCAGCTTTCTGATATCGTGTCACAAGCGCAAGGCAGGGCTAGTGGACACGGCAATAAAATTACTGCATGTATTGCTAAATTAATTCATTTGCCAACATTGTCACATGATTTCTGAAGTATATGAAGGAAGTTTTAATTTCCCTTTTTTGGCCATAATTACTAGCATGAACAAATTGACAGCATGACCAAGCTGTCCGTCAGTTTTATCATAGGTTTTCTAGGCGTTTAGCACAAAGGTTAACACTCACATGTGCTGCAAGAATTCACTACCGCTGTTATGTAGCACAAAATCCAGCAGGACTGTGATTGTACATCAAATATGCACAGCGTTGTGACCAATTCATGGGATCATCCATGTGGGGAGGAAAAAAAAAATTAAAAAATCAGAGTGTGCAGTGCAAAGAGGGTTTTTTTTAAACCAGGAAGACAATCCTGGTTATCCCAGCTTCTGCTCCCTTTTAGGTCAGATCCCTTAACTCAGGTTAATGCTGCGCTCATCTTGCTCCTCTGAATGTGGTGTTGCAGAGCTGTAGCAACACGACAGCCCTGGAATTTTTCTTCACTCAGCTTGTGTGACACAGAGAGAGCTCCCTTCAGCAAGGAGCATGCACGGTACAGGTGAAGAGTGACACCTAAAGGCAGAAATGTGCTCAAGGCTCCGGCAAGGGCAACATTCAGCCAACGCTTCAGCCTGTAAATCATCTGCTTGTTGTATTTCTTCTCCAGCCAGACTGACTCGAGACAGTTCATCGTGTGGTCTGGAGCGTTTCTTGGATGCTCCAGAATTATGGACAAAGCATAATTCTACGTTATCAGTAAGTTTTTGTTATTTTTCTTGGTTTTCCAATAATGAATGACTGTAAATGGCTCCCTGTAGCACAGGGGGTAACAAGAAATATGGTCAAGTGAACAGAACTGAGGGGTAGATGACAGTGGTGCTAAGCCAGTTGGGTAATTGGGTACTTTTGGCCACCATAAATCTCTTCAAAACTACTTGGATTTCTGGACATAAAAGACCACAAAGAATTTAGATGATTACCTTTTATGACTTTTCACCTGTCTGGTCTGTGACCAACTTGAAATTTTATAGTGACAAATTCTTCCAACAGAGCATTCAAAGATACATCCAAATACACGTTAGTGTATTTATCTTCCCTTTAGAGAGCTCAGCCTTTAGACAGCTGTACAATTGGCCAACACTATCGTATTGGGAAATTGCTTTCAAATCTCTGCTCTATCTGTTGTGTTGGTTTTTTTCATTTTTATGTCCACTTTAACGGAAAGGCATTCTCTGAACCATACCTTAAGTATGCCTTCCTTCAATTTCTGTTAATATTATAAACAAGATCACAGATTCAGGAAATGGTTTGGGTTGGAAAGGACCTTAAAGATCACCTAGTGACCAACCCCCCAGCCATGGGCAGGGCCATCTTCCACTAGATCAGGTTGCTCAGAGCCCCATCCAGCTTGTCTTTGAACACTCACAGGGATGAGGCATCCACAACCTCTCTGAGCAACCTGTGCCAGTACCTCACCACCCTCACAATTTCTTCCTAATATCTAATCTAACCCTACCCTTTTTCAGTTTAAAGCCATTCCCCCTTGTCCTGTCACAACACTACCTCGTAAAAAGCCCATCTCCAGCTCTTTTGTAGCCCCTTTGGGTACTGGAAGGTGCTATAAGGTCTCCCTGGAGCCTTCTCTTCTCCACACTGAACAGCCCCAATTCTCTCAGCTTGTCCTCACACAGGATGTGCTCCAACCCTCTGATCGTCTTCACAGCCTCCTCTGCACCCACTCCAACAGGTCTTTTCTGTGCTGAGGACTCCCATGCTGGATGCGGTACTCCAGGTGGGGTCTCACCAGTACCACCAAACTACAGAAATCAACCTTGCCATATATTAATTAGTCTTTACCTCTATAACAAATTCTTTAGCAGTGGAGGCAGTCAGAAGTGGCAGACTGAAAGAAATCATACGTGACCACTGTGAGTAATACTGTTTTAGGCTAAACTTTCATTTAGCTCTATACAGCTGAAGCTGATGCTCCCACACAGAGCAAACATTATGACATTTAAAAAACCATGCATCTTGCCAAGTGATACAGCTTTTAATCTTCTGTTTTATGCTCTAGTGCGTTTATTTATTAGGGGATACTCCATCAGCTCAGGAAATGAGTTCTCTTAAAGATAATAGCATTCAGTAATTATCACATCTCTCATTTCCCTATGTCAGAGAAGCCATTTAAAATGATGATCACATCCAAATTCCTGCTACATTGCCTGTAAGAGGTGTATGACAAGTAAAGAAAAAAATGTTACTGAATCAACATTGCAATCTTGCTATGAGGAGCTAATGAGTTTGCATTTCATAGTGAAGTGCATGCAGGAATTCATATTTTCATTGATTTGCTGTCATAGGTGGTACACAGTTAATATACAGAGAACAACTACATAATATAGTAAATGCACACAAGAGCACTTTGGTTTTTTTCTTCACAGAAGAGCATTAGGAAGAAGAACAGTCAGAGCAACAACAACATGGAAACTAAATGAAATATTGCAATTAATTCAGCAAGCTAAATGGAAAATATTTCCTTACCAAATTTTTTGTAAAACAGAATCCAGTAAGGCCTGTCTCAAGTGGTGAGTTTCTGTCAGGTATTTCTTTAAGTGCTGTGTGTGTGCGAGTAAGTCATATCACAATGCTTAAAATGTTTGAAGGCAAGTTAGGAAAGTAAATGACATTGCATATAGGCAGCAGTTCATTTCAATTAGTGTGGTGTTTGGAGAAAATATCCCTGGAAACATTTTGGCACAATAGCTTTTTTTTTTTTCCTTACAACATAACACTGAAATATGGGTGTAGACTTGCCCCCAGGTCACTGCAATGCAGAGGAAATTTTATGTTCTCTTCCTTCCATTCTTTTTAACTATTGAAGAGTACAATTGCTTCAGTAGTATTAACAAACTAATCTACCAGAGTGGGGTTTTTTTTTGCAATTACTCAAGTGTTTATGTGAGAATGCATTGAATGTTTTTAGGAGTTTTTATGTTGAAAGAAAATACAGCAGGTTGTTAAGACTGAAGAACAATCATTTCAGTCAAGTTGTGCTAATAAACTGATAATAAACACTAATGAACTGATATGCTACTTGACTGCTAAGCAGCTGGTTGAAACAGCCCTGAAACTATAAGCAATTTGGTTGTTGATGCTGTGTTCAGCATTTTTGACTGATGAATAAACATCTGACAGCCGTGCTGGCTGTCATCACTCTTCTAGGAAATACCAAGTTAAATGAGCACAATAGAACAAAATAACACCCAATAATTGTAAACAGTCTCCCTGTAGGCAAATGGTTGTTCATAATATCAAATCAGAACTTCACCTTCAGCTCAGGTCAAAAGTTGGTTAAATACCACATGTCCTTTTGGAGCGTTAGACTTTTGTAACCGTGTGTGAGATTACCCCTAAAACACCTACACATATGAATGCACATCATGGGTAGGGAAAAGTGGAAAACTAGGGATGGCCAATGCGTTGTCCCACCGTCTGAATACAGGTGTGCTAATTTTGCATTGCAGAGAAGCAGTGGATTCCCCATCGTTCCCCTCCATGCCAGGAGGACTTCTCTAATTCTGTGTAGGGCTCTGAGAACAATTGCTGTTATGGAGGTTGTGGCCTTTGATGTCAAATAATTCAAATTGTAGGTTTGGCTTCAGTTGGCACACGATGGTTCAGTAATGTGAACCAGAATATTTATTGTCACACAGATTAAGAACTAGCCTATGGTTTGCCTGTGGGAGCCCTTCTCTAACTAGCTCATATAGTTCTGACCTACCCATTGAGAGAGTTTCAAACTTAAAAGACTAAGGCGGGCAGCTCCTAAGAAAATTACTATTCCTCAACTGAGCAGGACTTAAAATAGCAAACAAAAGAACTAATGTGATGGGGATAAAAGTATGGGAGGTGTACTTTTATCCTATAAAATACTCTTTAAAGTTTAACACTTTCTCTCTGTGTTCTTGATACACTAAAAACTCATCCTCCCCTTTCAGGACAAAAATGTTGTAGGAGCAGAGTTCATTGGTGTCATGCATTAGTCTCCTACTTATCTCAGTCATAGATGCCAGAGCAGCATAGAGTTAAAACCTCAATGAGAAAGGGAAATTCAGGTACTTGCTGCAGTCATTTCTGCACCTCAGACCTCATGTGTACATTCTCCTATACTAACACCACTCACACAGGTCCAAGGTTGTATCCCTTCTTCAAGCAAAAACTCTTCCTTCATTGTCTGAGGAGATTTGGCTGAACAGGGTCAGAATCAAGGTCAAGCCTTATATACAGATGGAGGTGGAGAAAGAAACTGCTTAACTGCTGAGATTAAATGTAATTATTTTCTGTAAAATAACTAAAATAGCGGCTCAAGTGGTTTTGGCTCATTTTTCTTTTTTACTGATAGTGACTGATTTTTTCAGGTGTGAGAAGGAGTTAAACGCACAGTTTCTCTACAGCAGTGTGGTGTAAGAGTCTGGCAGCTCCATCCCCTTCTCTGCTTCCTGAACCACCAACCACCACCAGACTTTTCAGAAAAGTATAGTAATTTCAGGAAATGACTTACCTGTGTCTTCTATCCTGGACTAATTATATTTTTTCAGAAGGAAGAACCAAAAAGGCACAAGATTTAAAAATTTCTTTGTATGAATAACTACTATGTGTATGTGATTGAAAATAAAAGCAAGTCTTTAAAATCATAGAATCCTAGTGTGGACTGCTTCATGCACTTTCACCTCTCAAGCCCTGCTTTTCAAGAGTACTATCAAATGCAGTGTAGTCATGTTGGGCAATTGCTCTCTGGACGACAGTGAAGCAAATAAAAATACTTTGCCTCACAATTTAGATATACTGGATATAGTTAGTTTCTATATTGTGGTAATACTCTGGCTTGTGGTGGTAAACATTTGACATGATACAATATTTTCAGCCACTTCCTTGACAAGATAATTGAAGATTGAATAATATGCTGAAGTAGAAAACAATTTACTTCCAAGTTTGATTCTATTTTGTTTCTTTTCTAATACTTTGGTATTGAGGGATGGTATAAAAATGTTCCCTGTGCTTACTTTAGTGCTTTGATTACAACTGTTTTTTAAACTGATGAAATCCATTTACAACCAGAACTCACTTTGGTTTTCCTCCAAATACTGTGCATAAATACTTTTTATACAAAGCTGTAACATTTATTTAATGAAAGATTTAATTGGAATGGAAATAGGAAGATACTCTCAGTTTTAAAAAAAATTAAATGCTTTTCATGTTTTATCTTGGCCATTTGTTATTTTGCAACTTTGGTTAGTATACTAGACATGAATGAAATATCTTACATTTCCAACAGCATTCTGAAATTTCAACACCACCAGGACATTAAATCAAATTTTAAGGAGGGAAATATGAAACTCATTCTATATTGACATTAGTTACATCACTTTTTTAGTCAAAGATAGATCAGTTGGCACAAACAGCACAACCACAGTGTGTCCTGTTGCTTTAATAACTAATATTTTATATGTGACATATACATATATATACATATATTTAGGCTGTCATGATGTTGATTTTGGTATCTATAGTGTGCTCCTACTTCATGTGTTACTGTCTGTGATTCCTCACTTGTCTTAGTAGAAGTGCTACAAATCAGGACTGGCCATCTGTGAGCATACCTTAAACAAGTTGCAAATTCAGTCTCCTACATTTGGAGCTAAACTTCCCAAGATGGCTACAGCACCACTCAAAATCATGTGCAGAAAACCAATCACCCCCCTCTTCCCCACCTGCTTTTCTCAGAAATACAAAATTGTCAAAGGTGTTGCAAATAACAGCGCTAAGATGTTCATTAAAATACTTTTGTTATGCTGATCATGCAAATTTTTATTATCCTGTACACAGTCTGAATTAAAATTTGCCTGGACCTCCTGGTATTTAAGAATCTGTGAAGTCGGATATCAACTCATTATAAATTATAAAGAGATAGCTTGCATGCCTACAAAATGAAGAAACAGAGGTAAGAGATTTATTATTAACTCATTTATGGATGCTAAAGCACGCAAGAGCTAGCAAGAGACTGCAGGTAAATTTAACTACAAAGAAAGTAAAAGATGGTACAGAAGAAATACATTTATTAAAATATTTTGTGTGAATAATACCAGAATTTCAGCCACACCTCTCTGTTTATTTAAATAGCATTGTAGGACCATGGTGTTTTTCCAGAAAACTGTCTGTTCTGGTGTGTGGAAGGAGATAGAGGTTTTGGTCACAGCATTCATGTTAATGGTGTGCCAGCTGCCCCAAGGAAGTGCAGCTTCACTGAAAGTACTTGAAGCACACAGGCATGCAGATGGCAAGATATTAAGCTGAAAGATTAAATAATATGCTAATTTCATGTGCCTTAGATTATCTGATTTTGTTCATTATTTGCTTTAACGATGAAAAAGATGAACACAGTGAAAAGGGAGCTGCTTTGTTTTCTTCAGAGCAGAACAGATGTGCATCAGATGCTGCAGTCCTTTGTGTAAAGAAATACATTTCATTCTGCAGCATTGCCAAGATAAAATTAACAAAATCATTTGAGTTTCAGATTTCTTTTCCTGAAGATTTAAATACTTGATTTAAAGTATCTGTGGAACAGTCAGTGGTTTGCAGTAAAGCATATTTCTGAGACAGAATAGAGTGTCTACAGTGTTAAGCCAGTTACAAGTGGGCAAGAACATTAAAATACCTGCTTTCAGATACTGTTTTGCTAGCATTCTGTAATAGAAAGTTCTCCAGCAGTGTCATAAAAAATATCCTCTGAAACCCTTCTTGGGTAATAATTACACAACTAATGGTAGCATGGACGTCAGTCTGAGCTTTAGCAGGCATAGTTAATCAGTGCAGCTCCATTGCCTTCAGTGTATTTACGGCAGTATCAGTAAATTAACTTGCTTGAAACATCTCCCTTTGGAGAAAATCCACATTGCAGTCCATCTTCTAAAACAGAATAATTCTTGTTATGTTTCCTATGCTTCATACCATATTTGAACATCAGAAGTATTAGTTAGGAAGACATATTGGCATTGGAGTAGACTAATGCAATTAAAACAAACAAAAACTGCTTTAAAATTATATTTTCTACGTATAAAATAAAGTGAATGCTGCACCATTGATGACAGGACCTCCCAGCCAGACCAGGAAAGAAAAGGGATGGAAAGAGATGAGCCAGTGGATAGAAATACACAGAATGTTTCAAGTCAAAAGATGAAACATCTCTGTAGAGAATTACAAACCCTGCAGCAGTAAGTGTTCCTTGGGCACAGAAATGGCTAAGAAGGCAACCAAGAATGAAGTCATCTTGTCTACAGTCCTGAAGCAGGAGTGTGGTCATGCCACAGCATTCTGACTTCCCTAAATCCAGAAACGTTTAAGTCAGTTATCCAGTGAAATCTCCCGTACCATGCTAATTTGCACCAGGGAAGAAGACTGCAGGCACAGTGATGTAAGAGGAAACCCCTGCTGTAGGTTGGAGTGTGCCAAGAGGAATTTAATGTGCACAGCTCAAATGACTGCTGATTTATTGATGGCTCATGTATGTAGTATTTTTTAAAAATTGTTAAGATCTCAGTACAGGTTTGGTTTTTTGATTGTTTTTTTGGTTTTGGTTTGGTTTTTTTCCTCCTCAGGAAAGACAAGGACAACTCTTAGCTACAAATGATTTGAGAAGAAAGAAATACCTGCCCACACAGTGGAGTTTTGGAAGGAATTCCTCCATTTTTGCCTTTTCCAAATTACATTTAAAGACTGCTCTGGTCTTCCCTTGTTTTTTGTCTGTAAGTATTTTTCTTCCGAGGACCATTTTATGCATAGTGATACTCAAAGGCCTCCAATTTAAGGTCCAACAAACAAAAAAATCTTGGTTTCTCTTAATTGCAATGTACATCTCCTTTTAGCTTCCGAGTTTGGGTTGTCTGCTCATGGAAGAGCAACCCCAACATTTGACCTGAGTGTGCAGTCGCTTTGTCTGCTTCAATAATTTCAAGGACTGAATAACCAAACTACACTTGTTTTGAACAAAATGAGCCATGTTTATTTCTGCACACTAGTGATCAGACCACTTAAAAATAAGTTCACAATTTACATGCAGAGAAGTCATAAGTCAGAGAGCAGACTTCTCTAGCGAAACACTTCAGAAACTTTTGAGCTAATGTAGCTTCAATTCTCAGCCTTGTTCCACTAACCAGGTAAGTTTCTTGAACCCCTGACACCAGCTAGCCTACTGTCAAAAAGAAGATAGTTTATTCATATTAAAATCAAGTAATGTTATGTCTGCTTCTCTTTAGGAGAAAGAAAAATGACAACGTAATAATGGAACTTGTCAGACTTTTTTTAGAGAAAACACACTGCTCGTATTGGAATAAGGCAGCCATACCAGCAGGGAATACAAATCTTGGAGACTATTTTTAAAAATACTAATATATTTCTCCAGGAGTTCTTCAAATTTTCAGTGATCTTCAGATAAATAGTTTATGTTTTTACTCCCACTCTTACACAGCTTAAAAAATGTGGTTCTTTCCCTCTGGTGATTTCATATCTAATGTATTCCTATGGTTATCTAGTAATGATCAGTTCATTGAGATTAAAATAAGAAATAAAAAATATACTCTTTCATATTTTGTTTCCTGCATGTGCAGAACATATGGTGAAGTTTGCTTGTTTAAATCTCTCCCTGATAAGCCTTGGAGACAATGGGTCTATTTAAAAGTTGTAAAGGAAACAATTGATGCCAAATAGTTTCCTGTAATAGAAAAGAGAATTCTCTCCAGTCCCATCCAGCTAAGGGTTTGGACCAGCATCTGATTCCATAGTATATGTTAATCCCCTTGTCTTAAGCTTCATTTTAAACTGTCACACAAACCAAGTAAGTTAGAGATAGATTTGGTCAGACTGTGTTTGGGTTTGAATTTTTTTTCTTTTGAAAAACAAGAGATTAGTAACGGATGCTAAACACCTTCTATTTGTCTGCTGTTCTTGAAGTTGTCAGGGTACTTCTCTGTGGACTTTTGGTACTTGAAGGTCAGAAAATATGTTTTGGAAAAACATATGCCAATATTTTTCTCAGTAAATAATAGCAGTTTCCCAATTCTGAGCTCAGGTAGACTATGATATGTATCACAGGGGACTAAGTGTTATTTGGAGCTATGCAATAGTATAATCCAAGTAATAAAAGCACTTTGTTTATGACAAATTCCTTTTTTTTTCTCCATCTTTAATTGGTAATGTGGTTATGATTTGCATGCTGTATGATTTGAACATATCCCTTCAACATATTTTCATTTGTGATAAGGGTGCCTTTCCTAGGGCACTATTATTTTCTATTTCCATGCAATGGGATAATTTAGACAAATTACACAGAGATGTGGACAATGCAATCAAATACTAGCACAAGGAACAGAAAAAAATGACATGTTTTCCACTTAAACGGGAATTAAACACTTTTAAAAGCTTCAAGGGCTATCGTTTTAGAGTAAGATTATTCTTTGTACCAGCGGTAATAAAAGACAGACAATGTCTCACTGGTGGCTCTGTTTTGTCATGATTCAAATGTCATGGCACAGATTGTCTTGTCCAGACACAGAGCAGACACCTGACTGAGTAGATTCTCCTATTCCCAACTCTATGTGTATCATGGACGTGCCTGCCTCCAGAGGTGCTGCAAATGTGGCAGACAAGCCCTGTGCCTCGAGCCTGTCTGTCTGACAGCTCCCTTACCTGCTCCTCAGACTGTGGCATCAACCCATGCTCTGACCCTACTGGGTTCTGCTCTCCTGTCGCAGGCTTTTCACCCAGCCCTCCCAGGCACATCTCCCTCCATGGGCCCTGGACACACAGCAGCTCAGCCCCAGAAACTCAGATTTCGGTGAAGTGCTCAGACCTCGCAATACATACCTAGTTTATTTGCTGTGGATCCGGCCCCTTCAGCTCTTGCTTTCAATCTTTATGTCAGGACTAAACCAGGCAGAAGGAGCAGCCTAAGCCTGAATTTGCCTTACCTCTTTAGTGTGTATGTGCTGTCTCAGATGTGTGATACAAGAACACTTGGTGCTTTTGCTGGTGTACACTTCTGTCTCTGTTCACTGGTGATATTGTGCCGTGGCTGACTGGGAAAAGAGGATGCATCAAAGCACTTGTAACTTTAAGGATGCTATGAAAAGGAAGGTACCACCACGTGCTGTTGCTTCGATTGACTCTGTGTTGCTGTTTCTCCTCTTAGTGGATTCAGCCATAGCTGTGTGGGTAATGATGATGACTAATTGTAATTGACATAATAAGACGCATTCCATGAGTGCAAAGTAGTTGGACTGTAATTAGTCATGTGATAAGGAAGTATACATGGTACATTTTATGCTTGGGTTCTTAAAAATACAAGCTGCCAAACAAAAAGAATGAGATACAGTTTCTTTGATTTTTAGGTGGCTCGTGTACCATCAGTTAGTGTCAAGCCAAAGAGTGGCAACTTCAGAACAACGGAAGTTACTCAAAAGATCAGAACATTCTTATGCTCTGACTGCACTTGTACACACTAAATTTGCTTGCAAATGTGGCCTGAAATGCTCCTTGTGTGCAATGCCCTGTAATTTTTAAACATGCTGAGTAAAGATTTTACTTAAAAGCATAAACTAGTGGTTCCACCATAAGGAAGTATTTTACAAAGAAGCCCTTTGAAATTTAAATAAGAAAGTCTTCTACCTGACAATCTCCACAGTTGCAGGGAGAAAAGGGCATGTTTTAAATTTAAAAAAAATACAGGATATAGTATGAAAGGTAGTGAAGTGAAAATAGATTAATAACTATTGTTATGTGTAGCCAGAGGAAAACCTTCCAGACACTAAGCAAGAGTCTGATTCCTTCTGGAATACCAGCTCTTCTGCAGGAAGAGTGTGGGACTGGAAGACAAAACTTCCAGTACTTTGCAAGAACTTTCCTGTGTAACCTCGAATATATCAAGTCATGCTTCAGCTTTTCCTTCTTTGAAATATGAATAATATTACATTTCCAGGTGTTGTGAGATTTAGCAAATCCATAGAGCAACCTGCTTTGAAAGCTTCAAGAGGCAGGAGTTATAGATGCCAAAATATTACCAACCATACATAAAAAGATATAATTAGGATTATAAACTCAGAATTTAAAATTAAGCAATTCATTAACACTTCACCCCAATTGTAAAGTGTTTCCTTCGTGAGGATTAAACAATGACCCATCTCTAAGAAGTGAGAAGTTTTTCCAAGGGCGTGTTTCTATTGCAAACCCTTTTCTGTCTCTGCTTGTTCTAAAAGTAATTTATGGCCAGGGGATACTAAAGAAATTTCTCTTTGGGGCTAATGACTGTTAGAAAATCTGTTTATATTTGAAGTTGTGGAAATACATAGTACAAAAGCAACATGAAGACTGTCGATCATACTGCTCCATCTGCTTTACACTTCAAAAATAATTTCCAGTAAACAAAGCAGTGAAACATTATTAAGAGAAGCAGTGTGACACAGCTAAATGGAAGTTGGAAAGAAGTGTCCAACAATGCAAAAGCATGTACAGTTAGATATTCCAATAAAATTAATCCACTTCAGTGGGCACAACTGTGTGAAAAGGTTGTTAACTTCTGGGGTGGAACTCATACCTTTAAGTTTGACAAAATAAGTTTGGTTTGACTAGGTAAAAAAATACCATAAGATATTCCAGAACATAGCATTTAAAAGCCCAGTTTTGTACCACTTTAAAAAGTATACTAAAATAATCCTTACAAAGAGAGAGGCAAGTCTTATGAACAAGACAGCTTTTCTGTCAAATAATTCACAAGTTTTTATGGCAAATATGAGTAGAAATGTAAATTACAATGGTTTATAGAGTAAGCAGGGGTCACAATAATTGTCACCTATGAAGCCAGATTATGGTCACTGTAACACTGGAGTAATTCTGCAGATTTCAATGTAATTACTCTGGATCAACTCTGGTGGAACTCTTGTAGAAAATGATGCCCTTAAGAGATTTACAGGCAGATAGAAGAGATTTCTTATGAGTATGGAAATAAATTCAAGCACTATTAAAGGGAGTACAATATTTTTAAAGCATTTGATATATTTTCTTACTTTTTGCTTTCTTCTGACCCTTAGTTCATTTAGTAGTTTATACAGGGATTCTGCTTTAATTCTGTGGCTCTCTCACTCTGTTGCCCTGGAGCCTATCTTCAAATTTTTTTTTTCCTGGTTTTCCAAAACTTTTAATGATTCAACAGACATGTTTGCATCAGCACCTCTTATTATTATTGCTTCATCCATAGATATTTTAATCTTTACTGAGATATTTCATGATCTGTAATGTCAGCCATTGGTTTACATATGCTTTGCTACTACTAGGAAATGCAATAACCCAGCTATTGCCTGTGGAATGATGGCACTGGGAACACAAAAGGCATAAAAAAAGTACTGAGCACAATTTTCAGGACCAGAGTTTGTTAAACTGTTGCTACAACCAGTGTGAATGCTATCAATGACATGCTGTCAATGTAAGTGAATGCTATCGTGACAGAAACTGCAAAAAAGTTTTACAGATGCCAACAATCAATGGCAAAAAAGTTCTGAAAAAAAAGTTGGGTTATGTTAACTTGGTATGCTAACTTTTACTGGTTTTGCTACCTTTTAATGAAAAGTCTGCAATTAATACATTCAGTTCCCATCCCCTCCAGTTAGGTTTAAGATCATGCATCTGAATACGCATATATTTGCTAGTCAAAAATAGCAAACCTATGCAATCCTTAAAGATTAATATGAAAAACTTAGTTTCCAGTCATTTCTATAACCTTAACAAAGTGAGATTTGATTAAGCAGGAAAATTTACGTGTGTAGCCTTAGTAATTTCAACAGCTCAGGAAGTGTAATATAATAGTGCACAAGCTGTAAATGCTGGAACAACACATTAGATTGTTGCCTGTAGACATCCACCTACTGAAACTGTAATTGTGCAACTTTCATTGCATGAAATTAAAAACAAAAATAAAGGATGAGCCTCAAATTATAGAATTTACCAATAGATAAACAGAATTTCTTGTTGACATGTGAGTACTGATGATCATGGCAAAATATACGAACTGTTATTTGTACAATCAGCACCTTCTCTGTTTAAAGTGCTTTGTTTAAGAAGCTCTTCCTGTGTTCAGCAAAAGTTGTACTAGCACTTGCACACAGGATGATGCTAAGTTGTGTTGCAGCAAGAGGAATGAATTCACTGAAGATAACCACAATGCTTTGACATGTTGGAGAGCTAAAACAAAGGAATATTCAAAAGCCTCTCTGCCTGGCATTTAAAATTTGGTCAACCGAGAGTCATCAATTATAGAAGTATAGAAATTACAGAATTATAGAAACACTACAATTTTGGAAAAGAAAAAAAACTCTCTTCTCTGTGCCCCTCTTGCCCCCTGGCAACTTGTCTAGACTTTGGTCTGTCCCTCCACACAGTCTAGCTTCTGTTGATGTGAGAGCCTTTTCTTCAAAACAGGCTGCAGTCTGGGATAGCCTTTGTGTATTTCTCAGCCTCGGTGACCCTTCATCTCATTTCAAATCTCAAATAAAAACAAGTCCTTTTCTCCTACTCTCCCTATACATTTTAATGTCTCTCTTCCGCTGCTCTGATTTAACTCTTGACTGTAATATTCCCAAACAAAACCTTCATTAAGATAGACTCCAAAGTTAAATGTAGAAAGAACCAGTTCGAACAAGTAGTTTCTGTCTGGGCAAGATTGTTCTCTACTGTATATTTAGTACTATTTCAACCAGTCTGGTTTTAAGTATCTAAAGCTAATTAGCTTTGGTAAATTAGATTTTCTTGAAGATTGTCCTCAAGACCTGTAGGACTTGATGTAAGAAATACTTTCCTAGTAAAGTTCCTATTTTTTTTTCTTTTTTTTACCTGGTACTTATGTAACTATACTCCTAAATATATTTGAGGCCTCTTTTTCTGCGCCTGTACCAGTACAGGGCCAACAAGCTCACTTCAAACTTCACTGGCATTAGCCTACAGATGGATTTCACTGGGGGGCCAAAAGAACTTCCTCCCACTGGCATTGAGCCTCATCAAATGTTTGTAGGCAGTGTTCTCCCTATCCTTGATTGTCCTTTAGCCAAATGACATAAAATGGCCAATAGTTCTAAAGGGATCTGTGAATCAAGCTGCCAAACTTCAGATATCACTTGTTCTGTACTTTTTGAAAATAAAGTCCCTGTCTGCGCACCAAAACTGGAAAATGCCCAAAATTAATTGTCACTTTTGAAAACCCCAGATAGTCACTGTACTGTCTTGATCTTTCTCAGAGATTTAATCTTTATGGTAGCTGTTTCTCTTTGCTGTTTCTTTCCGAGCAGCTCACTCTTTGTGTACAATGTGCTATGTCTTTCTTTTAGTCAGTGATGTAAGAAGTTTCTAAAGTTATGACAGTATTTTCCATATATTTGCATCCCTGTAAAATGCACAGTAGGTGGAGATGGAAATTACATTTTTCATTGATCCTAAGCTCCAAGTTTCCTTGTTGAAGATGTTTAATTAAAAAAAAATAATCAAATAGTCTAATGAGATAATTGTTAAGGCATTCACATACATTTACAAGGCCAAGGAAAATTCTATCCCAAACAGATGCTCATTAGTAGAATGAAGAACGAGGAACTAAATCTTCTTTAGAGGAAACTAAATTACCATCAAATTTACAGTCTTTTAAGAGAGGTGACTCTGAAGAGGAGACTTTTGTATTCAGAGACATATTCTAGTACAAGTACACATTATTTCCTTGTTATGTGTATTGGGTTTTAACACATCTCTAAATCCCATTCATTCTGTTTACTTGAATTAATAATGTATCTTTGAAAAAAAATCGTATTCCTACAAAGAGTTTCTTCTGTGCCCCATCTTCACATAAAGAAGACAGAACATACAGTAACACAGGTTATAGCCACTATAAACTGAACTGAAGCATGGAAGCAGAGTTTTAGGATAAAATCTATTACAGATCATTAACATCTATAAAAACTCCTCTTATTTCAGTAAGACACTAAGCTGTAGAAAGAGGAGGTGGGCCCTTGCCATGGAATGTATAAATGTGCAGAGCCTAAAATGAGCTCTTGTTGGAAACACAGATACCAAGATACCCAGTTCACCTTAAAATAAAAATAGATAGTTATCAACTTAAGGAACTTGTATTACAAGAAAATTATATTTAAATTACATAACTAACATCATCTCAGGTTACTGTAGCCTCTTACAATGTAAATTAGTTCTACTCATCATCTTTATTTTTGTTATGACTTACACAAAGTCACTGACACTATTAAGTTATGGTAGACTCACTTTCATGCTGAGTCCTTAATACTTTAGTCAGGTATTTAGTTATGAAACAGTTATGCCAAACATTTCTTATTTTTTCTAAAGCAACTGTTTCAACAATTTATTTATTTATTTATTTAAAATAAAAATTAGTCTTTCAGAATATCATTCTGAAAAAGTTCATTTTCACGTAGCCTGAATTCAGGGACACACATGTGGGGGCAGTATTCTTTGCAACTAAAAGTACTTTTCCTATCGTCTTGTCTCCACACAGCAGGGAGCTACTGTAGAAACCCCAGAGGAACCCACCCGAGAGGCTCCAGCCCCAATGCACAAGTGGACAGTGGGGTTCCCACAGTGGATTTCACACCCATGAGGCAAAAAAAAGCCTTATTTAAAAAAAAAAAAAATAAAAATCAACTTTTCATATCATCAAGTGGACCTTTTCCTCACAATGGTTTGTCTCACAGGCCGTATTTGAAAGCTTTGCCATTACGGCTTTTGTTTTAAGTTTGAGGACCAAGACTGCCAAGGATGGGGAGCAGCCAGAAGTAAGATCATCCCCGAGAAAACCAAACCAAACCAAACGCCTTTGGGGCCAAGAACAGACTGCCGTCACCAGAGCTGAAGTTCACCCCCGAGAGAATCAATTCGCAAGTGACTTTCGAGCGAGGGCGGGAAGGGGCCGGGGCCGGTCCGGGCGCTGCGGGAGCGGGCGGGGCCGGGCGTGTGTCAGCATCTGCCCCGCCGCCTCGGGGGCGGGAGGGAGGGAGAGTGGGAAAGAAGGAGGGCGCGGCGGTCGGGGGCGGTGGGCGGTGCGTGCCCGCCTCCCCTCGCTGCTGGCGGCCCCGAGGGGCAGCGACCGGCGGGGCGACGTGGAGCGGAGCGGGCAGCGGGAGGGCCGGGCCGGCGGGGCCGGGCGGCCGCGGTGGGTACCGGGGCGCTCGGAGGGGCGGCTGCTGGCGGCGGGCCGGCCGTGCACAGCGGGAAGGAGGGATGGAAGCGGGGAGGAGGGAGGGAGCCAGGGAGCCGCGGGGCGGGCAGCGCCGCCGCTCCCGCCCCCTCCGCGACGGGGCTGGCGGCCGGCGGGGCAGGGGATGCTGCTCCGCGCTGCCTCCCTGCCTGCCCGCGCTCCCTGGCAGGCGCCGAGCACAGCCTTGCTACGGGGGAGGGCGAAGCTTCGGGCTCTCTCGGGCTCCTGGGCTCCCCACCGCCGCTCTCCGTGCGCGATCGGCGGCTCTAGAGTGGCGGTAGGTCCGCGGCTCCCGCAGAGCCCGGCGCGGCCGCCCTGAGGTCGGGGGGGGAGCCTGGCGGCGGCCTCCAGCGAGGGGGTCTGTCCCGGAGGGCAGGATGGATGGATGGATGGATGGATGGATGGATGGATGGATGGCCGCCGGTGGGCGTGTGACCGCCTGGCCCCGCTTCTCGCACGACGGCGGGGGTGCCGGCCGAGAGGTGCGGGAGAAAGAGAGAGAAAGGCCGCAAGGAGCGGCGGGTGGTGGTGGTGCTCCCGCTGGATCGCCCGCCCGGGTCCCCGAAGGTCCGCCTGGGCTCTCGGCAGCAGCGGGACACACTTCTGCCGGCGGAGAAGGGCTCGGCTTTGCTTGCGCCAGCCAAACAAAGCAGCCCCTCCACCCCTCGGACGTCTTAACAGAGGGAAAAACTTTTTTCCTTATTAACGTTTTTGGAGGAGCAGAAACGAAGTATAAATCTGTTGGCCGGTGATGAGAAATAGCGTAGGTTTCATTGGCTTTTTATCTCCCAGCAATCGACACCTCCGCAGACCGCAGGATAATCTCTCTCATATTCTAGATTGTGTCATTCTCTTTAAATTGCGTGTTTAAAACAACAAAGGCAGTGACTTCATAGGGAACCGCCAGGAGCTGTTCTGTACCCCTCCTGTTTACTGGGGAAGCATTTGGGAACCGGTTTGGTTTTGTAGGTAGGATCAGAAGTAAATGTAGGACATGGAAACTGTAAGGTTGGTTGCTGGTAATCTGTGTCTAGCCATCTTATTAAGGTGTGAGTTTTGGAGAAGGGAATATGAAAGCCTTTGCATGTGGAACTAGCCGGGGCAGTAACCGAGATCAGTTCATGAAGCCTTTTCAGGGAAGAGAACTGTACAGCGAAATTGGGTCAGAATACACAGACATTTTCCTGGGGGCTTAACCTCATGTGAGAAGGCAATCATTGTATATGTATGTTCCGAGGTGTCATGACTCTCGGGTCATTTGTTTGGGCTCAGGTTAGTGAAATGATGACCTTTAATACCCAAAGTAATGTTTCCAGAGCAGGACTGCTTCCTGTGTTCAAATTAAACATCAGGCCTCTGACTGAACTCTGCCTGTGCAATTCTGTGTTTGGAAGACCAGAAATCTGTTCTAAAGATATTTCTTCAAGAGTTAAAATCAACCAGGATAGAGAAACAAATAGGAAAACAACTTAAATAATTTGGTTCTTGTGCAAGAAATCCTGATGAGGAAAGAGTAAATCTAGTTATAGGATCTTTTGGTACTGCAGTTACAACAGAATTTGCTACCACTCCTAGTGCTATCAAACGTACCTATCTATTCAGCTTTCACATTGAGCATATGTGTTTCACTTGGAGTGTTTTTTTGCCAACAAGCATGTCTTTCCATGAGTTTTAAAATGTAAGCAACAATTTAAGGAAAGAAGTGAATGACAGCAAGAGAGAGAAAAATATGCACTCTAACTTTTAAAGATATTTTATTACTCCTTTTTAACCTAACAGTCCTGTCTGGTGACTGGAAAAACACATGACTTATATTTCTTCTATACTGGGACTTTTCTTTTGCCTGTGCATGATAAAAAAATTAAACCTTCTTTACATGAGGGTTTTTGTAGTGATTTGTTTCTCTTCAGAGTGTGGTTGGTTGTTGGTTTTTCAAGTTAAAGGTGCAATAAAAGTAAATACTTTTGAACATACCAGATGTAAAAGGAGACAGGCCGTATCACAGGGTGTTATTATAACAGCTTAATTAAAAAAAAAAATCTCTCCATTCTGAGACTGTTGTTGAGTGGAATTGAAGGCTGTGGGAACCACAGGCTCAGGGACACTTGAGTGGATGGAAGAGCAGGAAGTATCTGTGAGAAGGATGAGCTGAATGTTAAGGGATAAGTGAGTGCACAGCGTGTATTTTCACCAGGATAAGAGAGCCTCTGGAGAGGATGTGATCCAGTAGTCTATTCATGGCTTCACAGGCCCTTGAAAGTAAAAACAGGCTGTGTGGATAAGTGGTAAATAACCCCTGCAACTGGTCATCACGAGCCTGTGATAACTTGTATGTAGCATTGTAACTTGTGCATAGCATTGTCATTTTCGATGCCTTGAAGGGAAGTAGTGAAGAAGCCTAGGAAAGGGAGGAGATTGCATTCCTGCGAGTGGGAAGTTACCAAGGCACAAATGTTGCATTTGCTTCTTCCAGTGGGAAGAAAGTTGTGTTCCTTCGTTTTTTTTTTCTTTCCTTTATGGTGGGATCTTTTTCAGCTGTATGGGTCTTATAGAGTGAGTATCACAGAGAAGGGCTGCATTTTTCTAAAATGCTGTCTTTTATCTGTTTACTTTTTAAAGAGCACAGCAGAGCAAATATTTTTATTTTTACATGTGGAGCAGAAATTATTTGGCACAAAGCTATTTTTCTCCCAACCAAATGGAGGTATGAACAATAATAATTAGTGGTTGTATAGTACAATAAATCTTCAAAGTGCCTTCAAATCTTAATCAGCAAACCTTAATGGCATACTATTCCTGCAAGAGAGGTAAGTAATTAGACAGATAAAATGAGACTGGGCAGACTCTTAAATGGCATTTATTGTTGAAGTGCCAGTCAGTTTGACAAAGCTCTTCTTTATCAGTGAAGTCTCTGAATACTGCTGTATGTTAAATGGCTTCAAATATTTATATGTTAAAATACATGACAGTATGGCCCAGAAGGCCTTGTTAATATAGGCATTCTCTTGTTCAAAGTTCGTCACAGTTAAGGAGACCTTACACTCAAGAGTCTCTCTAGTGGTTGTTCCAAGACTTATTAACTTGAACAAGAGTAAGGTCAACTCTTTAAGGGGAGTGATTTTCTTTTGAAGAGCTTTCCAGCTTACTTGTGTGACGAGCCTAGAACCTGTAGTCTACTGATAGTAAAACTCAAAGTGAGTTCACCAGGAGTCTGTTAAACCTAAGAACATGTAAGTATTGATCTGGCTGCTGCATTTTGGACCCTTGAGAGGGAGTGTTGGTTATCAGCCCAACAGTCTGTCAATCACCCTTTTTTTGTCTCTGCTTACAGAAAAATTGACTGGAGTTTTGCTGTTTTAAAATGAGCTAGTTAGTGGGACGAAGAGATTGAAAAGCAAGTCTTGGGGTACTGTGTGATGGTGCAGAAAATATTTGTAAGCAGTTGCCCTGGGCTGTTGCTTACCATGGGACAAGCGTGGATGGAAGGCTATGAATACCAGAGGAAGTTAATGTTGTATGTCGCCAGTTAACTATTAATGAAATCTGTGCATCTGTAAAGAAGGGTGGAACTTCAGAAAGAAGTGTTTCCCAGCCCCACCTCCTCCTGAAGTGCAGAGAATGAAGCTGGCATTTACAGATGGGAAGGGCAGAAGGCGACTCTTTGGTGCCGTTTTCATTTTGTCCTGGCTTCTCTTTCTCCTGGGCCAGTTAAATACCTGTTGAGGAACTAGGCCTATTCTTTGTGCATCATTATCTATTAAAATGCTTTCATAAAAGGCAATGAATTGAGTAGGCCGCCTTGGGACAATGATATGCCTTGTGAATTTGAAATCCAATTGCCAGGATAGAGATCTACTCCAGTTATGACTCTGTGTAGGAAGATTGACAGAGGTGAGAAGGCTTTGTTCTCAGGGTTTCATCTGTTGTTCTTTATCTTTTATGTGTAAATTTAGTGAGCCACAGAAATGTCTGCATGTAATATGTCAAGAATTAAAGGAGACCCAGTATTAAAACTGATTTTTGATTGCTGGTATTTATTGGGAATAATGTAGTTTTGCAGGACATTGAGTGTTATTAAGGATTTGTAGATGATAGGGTAATGTCAGATTTAGGACTAGGTGTTGTGTCAGCTC
Source organism: Pipra filicauda (assembly GCF_003945595.2). Taxonomy (NCBI): domain Eukaryota; kingdom Metazoa; phylum Chordata; class Aves; order Passeriformes; family Pipridae; genus Pipra; species Pipra filicauda. Next base: position 4,496,200 of record NW_024105087.1, on the reverse strand, counting down.
ATGGTTCCTGCTTTTAGTCAGACATTAAATTAGGTAATATGGGGTCCTTGGAAAAGAAAGGGAAGGTTTATCTTCTGTTTTGTAGCTAAAAGTTAAGCAGGGGGGGAAGAATTGACTGACCCGAGAATGATGAAAATTTAAGTGCACAAATTTGGAACTGAACACAAACTTCTTCATGAATTAATCTGACACTGTCTAAAACCCCCACTTTTTTTAGTAGATTTTGAGACTTTTAATTTGTCTGTGCTTCAACTTTGTCAGAGGTAGGATATGGTTTGCTGGAGATTCATAGTTTCTTTATCCTTCTCTGGATAAAGATTTTTTTGTTTGTTTCTTGAAAATTGTCTTACTAAAGAGTACTTGTATCTGTGGGAGAAATATGGGAGAGAACATCCCGTAGAGCTTGCTGAAATTTTTGAAAGTGAATCTGAAAATGGTTTCCATGTGGTATTGGCATCTTCTCTGACTGTTTGTATGTTGTGTAGGTACTTGGTTTCAGGCACATGTGGAGAGATACCTCAGAAGTGGTGTATATGAAGTCTGTTTTATTTAGAAAAAAAAATCTCAGGCTGAAAGGCTACTTGGGTGACTTCTCTTAAACAACACTGTTGCAACTTGTAGTTGTGCTGTAAGCTTGAAATTGATGCTAAATTTATTAGGAAACACTCCTATTTAACTCTATTTCTCAAGTAAAAGAACTTAAGCAGAGTCTCTCTCCTGGAAATCTGCTTTAGTTCCTTGCTACATAATTTGTCGAGGGTAGAATGCTGTTAGATCATATAAATACCTCATTTTTTGAAGGTAGAGTGTGCTTTTCATCATAATGAATGCTAAACTCTAACTGGATAAATCAGTGGAAATACCAGGTTCTCCTGTGTTTCATATCCAGTTTCACAACAGCAATAAAAGCTGTTTTGGCTATATCTGTATATGTGTGTAGGTGCAGCTGATGTTCTCCAGCAGCCAGATGACAGTAGTCTTCCATGCACATTCCAGGATGTCCTTGTGTATTGGAATCTTAGCACCATGGTGTGTGCTGTATAAAACTGACCGTACTAGTTCATTGTAATAGCATAGTTATGCCAGAGTCTTGGAAATTGTTGCATTTTTGGTCAACTTAAAATGCTATTTTAGAATAGATGTTGAAAGTCATAAAAGTTTGTTAGTGGAAATAATTTTTATAGTAAAGTTACATGCTTGGAGATGTAAGCTTCTCTGAGTCTGGTGTCTATTCTATAGTCTATCTTTATTTTTATTCATGTAATAGCCAGTGTTGTGCTTGTGCAGTGGGCAGGCCCTCAAAACCTGTCAGGAAAAAACCTGAGGAACTGAGTGCAAAGGTTTTCTAAGTTATTACTGAGTAGGGACAGAACATGGCTTATCTCATCATCTCAGGGCTTGTAGACACTCTCATTTGCAGCTCCCTGTTTGAGCAGGGGAATTGGTTCCCAGTGATTAACTTTATGTTTCAGATGAGGATTTTTTCCTTTTTAGTATTAATTTCTTTAGCATCTCAACAGTGTGCATATATTGTACTGTGTTTTCACATTATAGATGTGAATGGCTACGCAGGGATCATAAAAAACCACCCCACTAAACCTGTGACGCAGGTGCTTCCAGGGATTTCCTAAGGTCACCAGAGAAAAGTAATGGGACTTGACTCATAAAACTGTGTCTGTTGCAAAGCAGTTTTTCAGAGACCCCGTAGAACATTTCTGTTGAAATAAATATTAACTACGAAACTCAAACTTGCAAACAACCTTATTTGGTGTTAAATGTGTTCCATCTTCCTTGATGGGACTGTTGACTTTTTCTGCTAACCACTTCTATATATTGTAATTTTAAAAGATTACATGAACTGAAAAGAGAGCTAAATTGGAGTTTAAAACTTCAATTGTTAGAAATAGTTGTGCTTCCTAGCAAAGTCATGCATGGTTTAAATGATGAAAGATTTGGACTTGCATATTGCTTTGAGCAACAGAGAGGCAAAAAAGTGGAGCATTTTGATTTTTAACTATACATAAATAGTCAAACTTTATATAACTTTTTTACCTAGTTTGCTCGTCAGAGCATCGATACTGTAAAGCATCTTGCTCATTTTTCTTCTCTCACCATAATTCATCAAGTGCAACAATATAGTACGACCACTTCTCTCTTCACATAATTTAGTGTTTCAACAAAAAGAAAACTTAGAGAAGGGATATGGAGTGGTCGCTTTGCCTTTTAGTATCCTTACTGTAAAATCAGTAAGTGGAAAATCCCCTCCTAGTGCTTAGGATTATGGTCAGTGAAATAATAGCTCTCTTTTCCCAAGTCAAGGCCAAGTTGTATTTGCCTTCAGTGAATTAATGTGGGAGTTTGAATCCCAGGCAAGCAAATGGTTGATATGGCTGTACAAGTGCTTCTTTAATTCCTTGCTTTTTAATGTCAGTGAGTAACAGCACACGTGTTACTTTGAGAGACATCTCTGCAGTATACGTCGCTGACTGGACAATTGTGTGGTTAGGTTTATGGGGAGTTATCCCTCCAGCAGCCTAATTAAAGACTATGTGTAACTTCCTTAAATGGGGTGTTTCAACAGGTGATAAATACTGCTTTCTCCTTCAGAGGTTTCTCTTATGGTATTTCTTTCAAGTGCCTTAGTGTGTTTTAACTATTTTTCAATGATTGAGGTGTATTTTTTTGTTTGTTCTTCTGAAGCTGGCTTGCTTTCATCTTCTGTAAGTCTCAAAATTGGACTTTTTCACATTACTTTGATATTTAGGAAATAAGAGAGTACCGCCTATATGCATGCATTAATCAGAAATTCTTTTGTCCATATGCTCCTTCTACACTTTTCAGTAAAGGATTTGTCTTGGATAGGTTTCTAGGAGGATAGAGATTCTGTCCAACCTTCATAGACTCTGTCTTTTAGAGCTTTTGTGTATCTTCAGTCATCTTTTCTCTGTTCTTAGACTGGTGGCCTTGACTTTGAAGGAATTTCCTCTTAACCATTTGAGAGAGAACTTCAGAAACACTTGAAGAAAAATTCAGCTTATTAATCAGTGCTAGAAAATAGTACAAAAAGTGGCAGCAAAAAAAAATAGCACATCTAATGAATCCACCGAAATATTAAAAAAAAAAGTTGCAGTCTAGGGAAAATGAAGATTTTGATGATATTTTTCCATAAAAATAACTTTGATGTTTTTGCATGCTGGTGTTTGGCATCTGAGTTGATACACCCTGAAGAACAATGAGGATCTCCCTGCTAACTTCACTGGAAATCTGAGTAGGATGCAAGTAGAATACAAATTCTATTGCCATCCTTACTGATATGTAACATTAAAATAGACAGTGCAGCATATGTCTGTAAATGAAAAAACTGTTCTGTAGAGGAATAGCAGTTGTGAGCTGTTAAATGGCTTGTATCTGAAAAAGAAAGAAATTATTTTACAAGGTAGCTAGAATACCTACACAGCACCTGGAAAACTTGGACCTATAAGGTCTAGCTTGTGAAAATGGTGTTAGAAAATCAATATTTTTTGGCAGAGAGAACAGTTTGGGCAAAAAGGGAAGTGGAGAAGGGAAGGGAGGGAGAAGAAAAAGGTTGGGCTTATTCAAGGTGTGCTGGGACACCTTCAGTTCCCTCTAGTTCAGGTTTATGGGCTTTACCAGAATGTCCTTATCTTATGAACTGGTGGTGGAGGCTTCTGTGAGCAGAGGTTTCTTCCTCATAAAGGTAGGGATGAATTTTCAGACCTTCAAAGCTGCAGGTACTTTTGGTGTTCCCAGCTTAGTGGTCATATTTAAGGCCTTCGAGGGTTAATAATTATCTGTTGTGTATTGTGGTATTTTATTTGTTTGTTTTCTTGGGGTTTTGTAGGGTTTTTAGAACTGTTTGCCTTCTTACCCCTTTTTATGTATAAGGTTCAACTCTGAAAATCAGAAATTTGCCTGGGAAGTCTGCTATAATGATCCATTTAATAAGAACGGCAAGAAATATACACAATAAATTTTTGAGGAAATGCCAAAACATTAGGCTTAGATTTCCTGAAAGAAGTTTCTTCTGATACTATTTATCTGACAAATATACATGCTTAGTAAAACAAGCTAATATTCAAGAACTTTAAATTTTGTACAGCTTAATTTTTCATTGTGCCCTGTCATTGAATCCCTTGAATGACCTTAATAAAGAATTTGAAGATTATCTGATTATAAAGATTTGCTAGCTGGCAGTGCTGAAAATTTGTTTCATCAGCTATATAGACTCATTTATTGAGTGGCTTTGCAGTGAGGTTATCACATGTATGGAACAGCCAAATCAGCCTGGAGCTTTAAGCACGTGGGCTAACACGTAAAACTGAATTACTGAAATAGCTGTGTAGAGCTCCTCTATGTCAAATTAAAATGTGTGTGCTCACCATGATGGGCACAAGACTTGGGTGTTTGAGAAGTGTGATGCACTCTGTAAATTAGTGTTTGTTTTTTTTTTTTTTTTATTCTTGTTTATTTTCAGAGGATTTTTGATACCATTGTATCACATTAGCACTAGTGTTTGTTTTAATCTATTGTCAAACAGTTTCAGTAAGAACAACTTTTCCCAGAATTCTATCCTCTGTGTATTTGAGAATACGCTATGTAAAGGAAGAAAACCTTAAGCCTACTTTTTGTTGTTTTGTCACAAAATCCTAAGGAAAACCCTAACAATGTTTTAATAGTATTTTATTTGCATGCAGTGTCTTCAGCGGAGAAAATATTTAGTATGCTGGAAGATTGTTTGGATTTGTTGGAAGAAAACATTTTCTGTTATTTTTGGTAGCTGCAGACATTTGCTGGTGGTTGATAATAGTCAGGCGACTTTGAGGCATGGCTGCATCCTTCAAGACCTTCAGCATGTTCTTCTCTAGTGAAATTTGAGAAATAAGTTACTGTTTTCACAGCAAACAAAAGTGAACTGCTTAATTGCATCTACGTTACTGGAGCAAAATGTCATGTGGAGTGAAAGTGAAAATGTGTTCAGAAAGGGATTAGACAAGTGAACAGAGATCATTAGTGACTATTAGATTTGACTGTGCAGCTCTACCCTTTAGCTCAGGAACTTAGTAAACTGCTGATTGCCAGGAAAGGGGATTGGAGAGGAAGCCTGATACAGTACAGTACTTCTTGTATTGAACTTTGCTTAGGTTTCTAAATACCAAAAGAAATGAGAAGCTCTTCCAAATTGAGAACTTCTTTAACTCTTTTTTTTACCAAAAAAAAAGAAGAAGAAGAAGCCTAATAAGAAATCTTTTGTGTTCTACATTTGAAGCTTGTGTGTGTCCACATGGGCTGACTTGCTGTTCAGAGAAAAACCTTAGGAGTCTAAGGAATCCAAGCTCTGGGAACTACTGTACTGTCCATGAAAGTCTGTATTACAGCGGTGTGTTGGTTGCACTTTGGTCAGTGCTCTGGATGAGAGGCATCTGCAGTGGTCATGGCTGTACCTAAAAGAAGGGAGAAGTTTCTACCTAGCTGAAGAAATGTAAATGTTTAGCTATCTGGTTCAAGCTGAAGTGCCTGGCTTGTTTTTTCATCCTTCTGTCATGGAATCTTTATTCCCCTCTTCAGACTGCTTATGGAGGGATTAAATGGTGGATGGTCAAGTAATGAAGGGAATTGATTTTTATACATACAACTGTAGAGCAAAAATGGTTGCTCAGGGAGAGGGGAGAAAAAGACAGGAACATCTTGGTGATATCACAAAGTTTCAGTTGTAGTATTAGTTGTTGTTGAGGAGGAAAGTGAAAATATACTACTTGATAAAATGCTAAAATAGGTTATATAAGTAATTGTCATTCTAAATGCTATCACATGAAAGAGCACAACAAAAATCAACTTGTGGAGACATAAGTAGTTGGATTACTTCTGCAGATGAGAAACACGTTGCTTAAGAAATGAAAGACATTCTGCAATGACAAGAGGCATTCTTTTTGTTCTTGCTTGCCTCAACATCAGATTGTACTCTGTTGATACCAGCATGTGTGCTGGTGTGCTGTGTGTGCTTTTTGGCCTTGCATACTGAAATAGGGCTTTTTCAATGCCAAGCCATTAGTTTTGTGGTATTGTCAGATACTGGTAGAATTTTTGTCTTTAACTACACAGCATTAGAGAGCAGAATAGAATCAGCAAATTGAATTTAACGTGGTATGTGAAATTTCCCCGGTGCTTGCACAGTGCAGAATATAGTTTGCAACATTATAGAAAATATTTTCATGCTTGACAGAAACTGAACTCTTTGATATACACGTTAATTGTCACCGAGTCTGTCCCACCCATTGCCTTTGCTTTGAGAATATTAAAGAACTGAAGACCACAGAATTTAACTTTTCACCGTAATATGAACTGCTGGTTGGGAAGTCTGCTGCTGATGGAAAATCTGTTTGTTCTGCTTCCCTCTTCAGTGGTTTTAGAAAAATGGAAGAGAAACTACTGCCTGTCTAGACTTTAATAATTTATATATATCTATATAAATATATATATATATTTACTTTTTATGTACACAACATTCATTTCAAGGCTTATGATGTATTTTCAATGACAGGCTATAAATGCCAGTTAAAAAAACCCTACTGACAAACAACACAACACAGTGGTTGTGCTAGAAAGAAATACGCATCTAATAAGAGCAATTGCTTTTTATAATAATTTTGTATCCCCAAGGTATAATGTCTTTAAACTGTTTTCAAAGAATTTATGGAACTCAGATTTTTCTCTGTGACAAAAGCTCTAATTAGTGGCCAAGAGGCTCTTGGATATATAGATCAACTGTAAATTGTATATGACTTCTGGGTGGGGAAAGTTTGGGTTTCGTTTTCCTTCCTTTTTCCCACCCCTACATCTATCAGTTGGAGAAACTGGGGTTTTTTATTGCCTGTTTGTGTAAACTGATGGTGTAAAATAAGGGCGAAGTCTTACACCTGCTTTTACAGAAGTAATTATTGTAGATGATCACTAAAAAAAAAACCTGCCAGCTAACTTAGCCTTCAGTTAATTTTTTTGCCAAAGCTCAGAATTTTAATCTATACCTTTTAAAATGCAGCCTGTAAATGGTCCTATGCATTTATTTCCCCCTAAATGACTGATATAATATTCAGCCTCTAGATATGAGGATGAAAAAGAGTCAGTAGTGTAAAACCAAATCATCAAAGCACTCAAAACAATTATTTGAGGAAAAAGTGCTTTTATTCTGTAATTGATTAGTAATGATCCACAGGATGCCTAAGTTTTGCCATCTTAGCCTCCATAATGATTCTTTAATTTATTACTATTGTGTGAAAGTTACCAATGCTCCTAACTGCTACTTTGTCTCTCAGTTAGGTATTTCTTCTTGGCTGAAACAGTATATATATATGCTTTATTGCAAGCACACTTTCTTCTTTCTCAGCTGTCTGATGAGGTCCTGGTTCCAGCTTCTGTACTTCTGCACAGTGAGGAATCTGTGGATAGCTCTTCCCACTGTGAACTAAGAATACATTACATTCTCCTATCTCTGAGATTTAAATCTCAAGATTGCAGAATTTTGTTCCTTCCCCCCTTTTCTTTTTGTTTCTCCTTGCCTCCTTTCTTTAATACCCGACTGGGTATTTCTGTAAGTGGTGAACACTTGATACTTCTCACTGATTGTTAGTGCTGTTTTTTCTCAGGTAAATGTGTATGCAGGATGAGATAAACCAGTACAACTGGTCCAGTTTGATAAACTATCATTCAAATTGAGTATTTTGTAAGCAAAGTTTCTAGGGAGTGCATGGTAGTGAAACAACACGTATCAAATTTGAAAGTGTTTTTACACTTGATAGAACATTAGAAAATTTTGAAATCTGTTTCAGACTACTGCCCAAGTGTTGTTTGAAGCATTACATTTATGAATTTTCCATGTGCTGTGTCAATGAATAATCTCTTTCACATCTTTTCCAAAGTATTTATTTAGGAATGGAAGATAGGAATAAGAGTTGAAGAGGTTCATCCCATCTCTTTTCTGACACAGATTTGTGACATTTTTTTCACAAAAGCAGAACTTTCTCTTAGAAGTTTATGTCATTTATATACTGAAAATGAAAATAATTTTTTTTTAAACCATATCCTTTTTTTTTAAGTTTTCAGGACTAAAATTGAAGTACGATATGCAGGACCAGAAGAAAATTTGGATTGTTGTAAAAGTTCTAGACAGGCATGGAAAGGATGGAAGTTGGTTTATTGTTTGCAGACTGTATTGTATAGGATGAGCTCTCAGGTTTTGAAGGGAGGAAATTTTTTTTTGAGGTGTTTGTTTGTTGTTTCAGTTTGGTTTAGGTGGTTGTAGTTAGTGTTTTCTTGGGTCTCCATGTAATAACTGTTGCAAAGTCAAGCTGCTGTACATGAAATTATCAAAGTGATTAAGAAGGCAGCAAAATATGATACATTCCTTAACTGGTCTAACTCTCTGTGGTCCACCTGCATCAATAAAAGATTCAAGTGCTGTTATATTATCCTTCTATTTTTCTTTCACTTAATCCCTCACTAGGGCAGTGGGTTCAGAGATTGGTTCTGTTGCAGTACAGCAAGTATAATTTGTACATAGGCATTATCTGTGTATGTCCTCAGTCTGTCTAGCTTTCCATTACTGTTCATAGGAATGTTTTTAAGAGGGATGATGCTGTGACTCGCTTTTCTTTCATAGTTTCTAGGCCTGTAGAGGAAAAGGTTCTGCTAGTTTGCCTTTGTTGTGCAACCCAAGGGTGTAATATGGCCCTTTGTCCTGTTGTCTACTAATATGAATGTTTATCATCCAGACAAAGCAAAACTTCCCTGAACTCTTATTTTTTTGGTGATAGCAGGCTTGGTGTTATGTCATGGGAGGAGGTGCTGCTAGCTTGTTTTTCCTGTTTTGTTGGCAATGCCATCTTCCTTAGCTTGTTCTGTCCTGTAATCTCTCCAAGTACCAAAATATTATGGTGTGCTATAATAGTGATAATGATCAGATGGAGTTCTTTCTCCATTCTGGTGTGTGAAGTTAAATCAAGTCTGTTATATCATGGCTATCTGTCTGTCTTTCCTATAGATCAGGAAGTCTGTTTTGTGTGGAAGGTCTACTGAGGAGTTGTATAAATCACTCTTGCAGATTTTTCATGTTGCTATCAGTTGATACTGAAGCTTATGTTTGTTGTGATGAGGGTCTTTCTTACACTCCAAATCCCATCCTTGGCTCAGAAACCATAAGTTTGGTAAGCATTCAAGGCTGAGCAGCAGTAACAGGTAGATTAATCTTTTGTGGAAGAGAAATGGCATGTTTTCCCATCTAACAGGAAGAGGACTAATAATCACATCACCTTTGAGGGCAGCTAAGACATGGAAAATATCATGGCTGTAGGACTGAATAAATTATGTGTAACCACTGAATTTAAGATGAATCATAAATTGGGTGTGTGTTAGAAATTTGTTCAAGGGGCAGTGTAGTCAATTTAACAATTGTTCAGTTGTAAACATGTACTGAATCATGCAGTATATAATTATATATTTTTCTGAAGTGTGGTGAGCAGAGTGACAGGCTGAGGGACTCAGGTTAACTGGTCAGGTTCTGATTAACTTGTATGATTTTGCTACAAAGCCATCTGTGCTGTGTCAACTCATGTTTTGGAGCAAGATCGTGATTTCCTAACCATAGGCATTCCAAGTCTTCAAGTGGCTTTGTCTACTAATTAATCTGGAGTTAAACCCTCCTAATTGCAGGATTTAAACAAGATGGTATAAGCTGCTTGGGAAGGTTTTGGCCTCCATGAAGAGCTCATTTAAAAAAACAAGCATCCAGGACCAAAAATCTTCATGTCTTGTGTGAAATCTTTGAACTGATAGCTATCTCTATACATGCTGCTAAATTAGTTGGTGATAGTTGTCACACAAGCTGTACTGTTCTCAGTACTTGGTCTACACCACATCTAAAGAGTTTAGTGGACAAACAATAGGTAGATTTTGATGTGTGTTATCAGTTGAAGGAAAAGGATCAGCTATGGATAGTTGGATAAAGAAAATCTGCTTTTAAAAAAAAGGCAGTATTTTTTCAATAACTGCAAGATAGTGGCAAGTAATGTGCTTAGAGTCCTTGATAATGATAGATTTAACAGAGAAGCTAAAGAACTTGAGAAATACTGCAGTATGAAAATACCAGCAGCAGATGACTGAGAATTTGGGAAATCCTATAATGAACTAGTAGGGAATAATATCCTTCCTATAAAGCTTGTCTTCCATTTTCTGGGCCATGGGTCTGTTTCACAGCATGGAAGTGTACATGGCATGTTTTCTGCACTCTCTCAGATTTTTGTGTGTCCTGCAAATTGATTACTGGTTGGGAGTGTGTAAGCAGAGAACGTGCACAGCTTTAGTCTTAAATTAATATCTGTATGTGTGAGTGTGGAGGGAAGTGCAGAAAGAAGGGATCTGAAATCTGAGAGGATGAATGATCACCTTAGTTGTCACAGTTTCTGTGCTTGGGACAAGCAGGTGTTAGGCAGAAGAAGAAATCTCCATGTTTGCACTGTATGACTCAGAGCTCTGTTATCTTCTCTATTATCCCATTGGGTTATTTTCATTAATGATTTCACCGAATACTTTTTCATATAGTTCATGTCTGGACCTTTCTGCTAGATCGCCTAAATGACATTCTTAGTTCCTGGGTGAAAAAAATGAGATGTATCCTGTTCGAGGACGATGTTAATGAATTTCCAACAGCCTTATCTTCAGCTCAACATCACTTCAGGAAAGGGAAACATCTTTGATATCACTTGAGCAGCAGTTAAGTACTTTCAAGAAGTAGCAGTTAAATAGGTAACTTTTTCTCTGGAATGTTAGTCGCTTTTGGAGAGAAGAACTTGCTGTGAAGTCTCTTATGAGGAGAGGGCTATAAACAGATGATGGATGCCTTTGAAGTGCTTCTCAGGAAATGGTTCTACCCTTTGAGACTTGTTAGTGCTACACTTGCAGTACCACACCTGTAGAGCGAAGAGCTGGTTTCTGGACAGATGGAGGTCTGTATTAGAGTTGCAGCCCATCTGCTGGTACCCCATCTGTTTTTTACAAACGCTTACAGAATCTTATTTAAATCTGCCTTGGCCAAATCCTTTAATAGGCTCTAGGGACCCTCTAACAAGGCTTTCAGGTAGTTCCTGCTGACTTTCCAAAACAGATCAGTGTTCCGGCCGTTTGTCCTTCAGGGTTTTTTACAAGTCTGTTTGTCCTTCGGGGTTTTTATCTTGTCCTTAAGCAGAAACTTAAAACAAAAGGTAATTGTTTAGTCTATACAAAATATATACATGCACACAAATGAGCATACACATTTTGTATAGATGGATGGTAACATAATACATGCATATGTATATGCATATATGTGGGGACACTACACACTCTTTATCAAAGAGCGAGCACTGTAAAAAGCACATCCTTCCTGAAGGCCAATGGAAAGTTCAGGGAGCCAGGTATGTAAACTCACTTGCCACTGCTTCTCATTTCCTTAGAATCAGGTTGCCCTAATTTGAAGCAGGAGCTTATTGCTTGTTGTTCCATGGACAAGTCAAATCCAACCAGCTGCCTGTTCACAGCTGTGCCATTTCCTCGAAGTGTCGATGTTTCCTGATGGGGTGTCAGTATGAGGAATAGAGTACAATCAGGTATCTCAGTTATGAAGAGGTAGATCTCTAGAAGTTGGTTCTGCATTGGAAATGTATGAAGTTGCTATATAAAGTTAGTCACTGATTCCCCGCTGCTTAAGTTGTTTTAGCATAAATTTTCGTTAAGATTTTCACACCTAATAGGAGGATAATGTATCATAGACAATTTAAGTTACATTTGGCGCATGTAAAAATTATAAATCTTACATCTCGTACTACCATGTCTGAGTAGAGAAAAGATCTCTGAGAACAAAATTACTTTATTTTTTTCCTGCTACAGAACAGTGAAGAAAATGCAGTACTCTCGATAATTTGCTACTGTGCTTGAATTAGCTTGTATTTCAAGCTAATTCAGATAAGTAGAGCAAGGATCTCTCACCTTATGCCTTGGTCCTTAAGAGATAGCTTTTCTTGTGTGTACACTTCTTGACAGCTGAAATGTAGGCCTATGTTCCATCTTGTCTGTTTTTCAGGGTAGAAATTCAGACTTTCACAATAAGAATTAGTCATCACTTGTGTGAATAATAGCTTTACACCCAGACAGGTGAGTTCACAGATAAGATATCCATGGTGTCATCTATCTGCAGACCTTGCAATGTTCTGTTCCTTATGCCATATCTTTTTTATTTTTTTCACCAGAAATGAACCAAAGAAATCCTAACTGAGCAGGCAACACAATTTTTCTTCTGCAAATCCTGTGTTTCTGTGTTGCCTGTGTTGTAGAGCCTATGTAGTTGCTTCAAGAAGTCTACATTTCCAGGGAGTTGGGAATATTACTTTTTTGAGCACCAGAGACTGCAAAAATGGTGCACAATAGACCTTCCTGATGGATAGTGCCCTCAGGCATCCTGAAGTTTGAGAATACTTCTTCCCCAGCTGTAGGGCTCCCTCAGAATTATTCCTGACAATTACCAGAAACTAAACCATCATTTAGGATCATGTCTGAGAAGAGTGTTGTATTTGAGAGATGGTCTATCTCCATCAGTAATTATTTGGACTCTCATCAACTGTTTCCACCAAGTCACAAGCAGAAAAAATGTGTATGAGGATGTAGTTCAGTTTAGGGCATTGGGTAAGAAAGCCATTGGAGCATTCGTAGCAACTGATTAGCTGAAGACAATACTGGCTAGGTAGTAACTTTTATTATTGTATTTTTTATTATAATTTTGATGGCGAAAACCAAACAAACATGCAAGTGCAGTAATTAGAAATATTGCTAAATGGGGTGATCCATGTGGGAGTTTGTTAAGCTTCCATATTAAACTAAATGATTACTTAAACAAAAATCCTTGTGTTGTAGTAGTGCAGCTTCTTTACCTGTATACACGTAAGGTAAAGCAGTGCTGGAGGAACCGAATACAGGTAAATGTCATTGTCAAACTTGGTTCTGTTACTCAGCCAGTTTTATTTCTCTTATTGAGTATTGTTTCCTTCCCAGGCAGGACATATGAAATAGCTTTTAGTCTGAACTGTACTCTGAATACCAGACATGCATTTTGGTTGAGTACACAAGTCATGCTCCCTGCTAGCAGCTCGCTTTCCTGTGATCAGTGTGTAAGGGTGCTGCTTTCAAACCAAGAACACAACTGAACTGTTTCTGAAACCACTGCATTTTCTCAAGTGCCATACATGAGGTTGTTCTAACTGTGGAGAAACTGCTTTGGTGCCATAGTGAGGTATCTCTTCTGCTAATTTCTTTTTCCAAAATGTCTAATAGTCAAACATGTGAGGCTGACAAAGATTGTTATGCTCAAATCCACCTTTCTCCCCCAGGAGGAAGAAGTCTCAAAACCCAAGTGAGCCATGTAGTTTACTCACCATAATGACAACAAAAGCCATTTGTTGAAGGATTAGATATGAATATATAAATTTAAAATATGGCTTCGAAGTAACATACGGTAGGGGCAGTCTTTATACTTGTTAAGAGTACGTTGACTTCTAAGTTACTTACAAATATACTACAAACCTAACACTTTTCTTTATTACTAAAGTTGGTGGGTATTAATGATTTCCCCTCCCTCCTCCTGTTAACACATTATTCTAGTATTTCTAGACCTGTCTGGAAGACTTTCTAGTGCCACATTGAAGAAAATAAAGAATTCTTACTGTCTTGGCTTAATTTCTTGCTGATCTAGTTGTGCTGCCTTCGTTATGCTGGTTATTACGTTACTGCAGGGGCTGTCTTACCAAGAAGAGGCATTTATAAAGCAAAATACCTTTCTCTGTTACTGAGACTGAAAGGATTAACATCTGACAGAATGTGAACCTTTCTGTACTAGAGAATTTATCCAATGTAGTAAAAGTTGTATCACTTCGTTACCACAGAAGGGGCCTTAAACTAAGCTTTTCAAAATCTACTCTGGAGTAAGTTTATCCATTAGCGAAGTTATCTGCTGTGCAGTACTGACTTTATGAGTACCTGTTAAATCAGTGGAACTTACTTGTAGAGTCACTGAATTTCCAGTCTGTGGTAATTTATATCTTGGTGTTAAATATTTGAGCATTATTCTTCTCAAACATTGTGGATTGATTATAAAGAAAATAATATTGTACTGAATGAAAAAGCAGTCACTGTACAATTGCCACTGCTTATTTGACTTGCTCACCAGAGCCTCAGTGTCTTATTTGTAGATAGCTTTAAAATGCCACAGGTGGTGGGAAGTAGTACTTAATGACTTAGAATAATGCTTCCTAGTGACTCCATGTATTAAATCATGTGCCTGCTACTGTTTCTGCTCCCCTGACAATAGATTTGATTCCCTCTTCAGCAGCGCTGAGAGCTGCAAGTAAGGACAGACTTCAGTCATGACCTTTCTATAGTATGTGAGGAATGTGTAGCTCTTGCATGCAACAATGGAATAACTGCTGGACTAAAGCTGAAGGTGCCACTCTTAGTGCCTTTTATCTGATAGACAGTATATCATCACTCCATAATGGAATTACGTTGTCAATAGTAAGATGTGTTTTGCTTCTGATTATTTCAGGTCATCAGAAGAGTTTCATCTGTGAATTCGTGTGAATAAGGATGTTATTGGTTCATCCGCTATTTGAAAATGTTACTATTGCCAAGCTAGTTTGTAGACCTGAAATTTTTGCTTTTCATTTCTAAAGCTTGCCTTAGTCACAGGTCCTCTGTTCCTACTTAGCAAGTAAAATGAAAGTTGCAAGTATGAGAAATGCATCAAGGAGACATGCCTCTCCAAGGTGGAGCAGATCAACAGCAAAATAAGGGAGTTGCCCAAGAATCTTACACCGACAATTAAACAAAGAGAGGGATACAAGAGTCATGCTGCGATTTATGTGGATTAAGCTTACTTTGTAGTGATAATTATATACTCTTCTGAATAAAATTTTAATATCAAATGTGAAACATCAGCTACCCTCATGTATAAAAAAGCATTCTACAGTTGCCTAGAAAACATGACTTTCATGATCATTATATACATTTTGGACTGGATTTACTAGTTTGCCTTACACGAAGCTTCAGATAAACAAGTTTATCTGGTTCTGGTGATAGAGAGACAGAAGAGCAAGGGAGGAAGTCAGCACTAACCCTTGCTTGTCTTCCATTGGGAGTTCAGTCCACTGCCAAAAGCTGGTTTCTTTCCACCTTCCAGGAAAGAAGGCAAGCACTTTTGAGTAAAATAAACACTGCTTGTCCTGGAGGTGCGAGCCAAGATTCTCAGTATGTCACATTCTTCTGTCTTTCACATATGGGAATGTAAGACTGATTTAAGGCTTTGAAAGGAGAAGTGCTAACATCTCATCTGTTCATCCGTGTATGCTCAAATAAAAGGCCAACATTTATATTTCTGGGAGCGTTCTCACATTCTTTGTGTTTTACCACAAATTTGAGCTAGTTTCTGTTCCTTACTTAGGAGGTCTGAGCTCAACCAACAGGCTATCAGTTTGAAGAGGAAATGCAATTTTCAAGAAATTTTCTTGATTATAGTTAGAGAATTTGCCCAGGAGCGTGAGAATGTTTTGCTGACATTTCATCCTGTCTGCCTGCAGGAGAGAAAAAGAGGAGAAAATTGAAGGAAAAATGTGAGTGGAAGAAGCTAATCTCTTCCACAGTGGGGGGGAGGGCAAAAGTGCTTGGGTTGTAATACTAATCTCTGCTGACCTCTCCAAAATGAAGGAGAAAGGAATAGTGTTAAAATAATGTTATTATCAGGAAGCAGGTTGAATGAAAAGCACCATGAAAGTGTGTTTTTTCACAAAAACTTTGATTCACCTGATTTCTGGGCATGTCTTTAGAGACTTAAAAAAGAGGTAGGAGATGAGATTTGGATCTTGTGGGGATTTTTGTCCCCTCTTTGTATCTATAGGACAAATGAAAAAAATAGTTATGACACAAGGGTTTGTTTCCTTATCCTTCAAGAGAGTAATTGAGAATAATGTGCAGTAATTAACTTGAGAGCAAGATTCCAAAAAAAATTAAATAATTCTTTAAACATAGTTGACTTGATTAGCTTGTATATGTGCCTTGATTGCGTGCTTGACTTGTCTATTTGCAAATAATGCCTTATTTTCTGGACTGTCTATGCAAATTAGACCTGCAGGTATAGGAAACCACATTTTATGTGTGTATTTGAAAATAAGGTTTCAAAGACGACTGAAGCACAAGCTTTCTAACTTGGCTCCAGGGTTCTGCACTTAAGTGCAGTTTCAGCAACAGTATTATAGGGGATAAAGTAATTGGTAGATGTAGTCCAGGTCTTGTTCGGGGGTGTAAGATGTGGGTCAATGTAAATAAATTGAATAGATGCCAGGATTCTGAAATTAGAGGGCATGATAATGACTTAAGATGCTTAGGTTCTGAAGTGGGAGAGACCAGACTTTCAAAACTGTTCAGGTCTAACTCCAGTTCAGTGTCACTGAGGCTTGTGCATGTTGAGTACTTTCAGAAAGCACTTCAAGCTCAGTGAGTGCTGAATGAAAGTGTCAGTGTTCTATTTTCAGGCTGCTAATCATGGCCTGAGAAAGGTGAGTTTTAAGAGGCTCTCTTGGACAGAATTGTCTTGTTAAAGGTTCTTCTGCTTCAGGCATTGCCATCTACAGGGAAGAGGCCTAGAAGGGGCTCTTGGCTTATCTGCTAAGAGAAAAGTGTTCCTTGGAAACTGCCACTTTTTGCCTAAGTATACCTGTGGAGCAAAGGGGCAATATTGCCTGTATTTGGGACAAATAAAGTCAGGTAACAGTGTTTTCTATGGAAGAAATAAGGTGGGCTTTTTCACGCAGAAAGTATTTTGGAGGTATATAGAGCCTTCCTGCTATCTCTTCTCTGTTGTAAATTTTGTTGAAGGATAAAAATGAATACCAGAGCATTTTATGCGATTATCTAGAGATTCTAACAGTGTTTTTATATTCTAGATTTTTTTTCCACTACCTCTAGCATATCTAAAAACAGAGTGTGTGCCTAGAGCAGCTGCTCTCCATCTTTCTTGGCAGCATATTCTGATGAGATATCAAGTATAAGATTCAAATATGGGGGATTGCAGGCATTTCAGTTAGCTGATGTTGTTAAAACATAGCTTTTGACTGAAAGTTTTCACTCTGAAGTTACAACGTGGGGAAAAATGCTGATGCACACAGTAAGGAAAAAGGCAAGAGATATATGTTACTGGTACCAAAGCACAAAGTTGTCAAGCATTCGTTAAGTTGAAGCAGTGTGATCTTTTGACTTTCAGTCTGTTTTTGGAAACTTTTTGACAAAAATGGCTGCTATTATAGTCTTTATTAATAACAGTTTTAGCAATAGCTTTTTAATATTTTGGCTGGCAACATTTCAATAAAATTTGGAAAGAATAGGCCATTAAAATTTTCCTAATTCTTGGTTGCTCTTAGAGACCTTCAATTTCAAATTTTAAATGTGCAAGGAAAAATGGTGGTGATTGTGGGAAATGAGAATTTTGAGCATTTAACTTCTGTTTTGCATACGTAATTAAAAAGTGTTTTGGAGACTTTGCAAGTTGTAGAAAAAAAGTATACCTCTTGCAAATTGCTTTCCTTTGTACTTTGGACAGAGCAAGTGGGAGGCCACCTCATGTGCCATGTTGGCACTGTTTGCGTATTCCATGGGTGTTGAGCTCTTAACGTGGGTTACTGGGACTTTAAAGTGCAGGAGCAAGGAGTTTACTGAGCTTGATTTACAGGCAAGAGACAGAAGTACCCATCCCACTCATCAGGGAGTGTGTGAGTTGTCTGTCTTAGAGGGAGGAGCTGTCAGCTGCTCCTCATGAGGCACATAGGCTTTTTAAAGGAAGTACCTGAGGTACGGGAGAGGCCTCTGGCTTAAGCAGCACTTTTTCCTGTAACTGCACTGCCTGCATGGCTTAGGGCTGAGTTGTGTGGAGGGTGAGAAATCACATGCAGAGCTTGTTGATACAAATGATTTACGCCTGAATTTACTCTCTTGTCCTGGAGTGTAAAAGCTGCGTCCACATGACGTGATTCCTTTCCTGTGGAAAGAGTGCTCCTGTTGGTCTGGGAGTAAATTCTGTCCCAGAGAAAGCAACCTTCCAGCTTCATGTCTGTGCATCTCCACTGTTAACTATTTTCATTTGTCCACTGTCTTCTGACACTATGTTGTGCTCTGTGCTGTGTGAGTGTCCCTGTTCGGATGTTCAGTGCCTCTGATCATGCGTGGGTTTTGGGTGTACGGGTAATCCATGCCCTAACAGTTCATGTGGAGTTCATGTCACCACCTAACCCTTTGGTGTGCCTCCTGACCGTGACTGCATGTGGACTTCTCACCTCGTGAGGCAAGGTGCAGACGCAGGATGGGCTTCACTTTGTAAACCTCTCGATCCCATTTCCAGCAAAGTGTCGATGTGGCTTCCTACTAAGATGCCATCATAACACTGTCCCAAGAAAAAGGGAAGTGAACTCATCCTTGGTGCACCTTTCAGTGTTCTTTAATCTGTCCATTCTCATTACAAGGAGTGAAAGAAGCAGGGCACAGGATTCCATCAGGGAGAGGAACATTGCAAGAAAAATGGCCTGTTGGAATATGACTAAGAGTCCATTGAGAACTCTGCCAGTGCATCTAGATTTCTTTGCCAGTAAACCTGAAACACTGAAAAACACAGGGACTGCCAGGAGCATCTTTGGATATTTGAAACAGACTCGCTTGTACTGTTTGTACAAGAGAAGAGTCTTTGTTTTACTTGCAGTTTTGAATTCTGTGCGCCTTCTTGAAATCTGCTCACCCTCTCTCCTTGGATTGCCTCCTCTTTGCTCAATTGAAATCAGCTGAAAGTTTACCCCCAGCAGAGATAACTCGTCTTTATTCTGTCTTTCCTGCATTTCAAGAGGTTGCTGTTCTTAGTCTGTTGTCCCCTGTTGGTATCACCCAGCTTGTTTTCTCGAAGTTCTTATACATAGGAGTTTAAATACACGTTTTAAATGATGATATATATTTTAGATGGAAAAGGAATGTTCTACAACTGTATAGCTGCTGACATAATGGTTATTAGATGAGAAGATAGGCAGTCTATAGTTTTGATATGGTATTCTACAAAAACTTTATATGTTTTTCTCTCACAAAAATTACTTGATACTGTCCTTATGTTGCAATTTATGCAAATGCTCGGGTGTTGCACAAACCCAAAAGCTTTTGTATTTATTAAGCACCTAAGCTTCTGTATTCACAAAGGATCAGATACTACTGAAGATTACCAGAATCTAAGACAGCAAATTTGGTAAAATTGTATATTGCAAACATTAGCATTCCTAAAAATTTCCTGTGAAATTTCTTGTGAATATTCCTTGTGAAAAAAATCTGACACAAACAAACGTGGGGAAAAATATGTATTGTGCGAGGCACTTCCACTGTCAGCTCCATCGTGTTAAATTGGTTCCAGGTGGGCTGTACAGGTGGAGAAATCTGACCGTGGATTTGCCCCCCAACAGCTTTATCCCAACTTGCTTCAGTCAGTTCCTTGGTGATAGAGAAGGGGTTTTTGTGAAAGGTTCTTTAATCTTTACAGCTAGTGGTGTTGGCCCATTCAATGCTGTGACAGACAAGCTCTGCAGCTTAAAGATACTTTCCAGGCAGAAAAGTTACAGAGTTTCAGAGAAAGTTACTAAAAAGTTACTGAAACAGATTCGTTTCAGTAAGAGTCCCACTCAAATCCCAGCTTGTGCCGTTTTTCATGTGGCTCCATTTGTAACGACTGGTTTTTGATGGATTCTCCTTGGGCTTTCAAAATCAATTTGAAATGTTTTGGGTTTGGTGTGTTGTGTGTTTGATTATTTCTCAGACTACTGCTGTTTCTAATATGCAAGCAGATGTTGTTGCTTTTACTGCTACAGCTGAGGCCTGGGTGGCTGGGTGGATACTCAGAGGCTTCTTACTGTGATCGAGAAATTTTTTTGTGTAGGATTCTTTTACTGTGGATGTAATGTTTTTGGGAGCCTCAGCAGACATGCTTATGGTTTCTCTTGTGTTGTTAAATGGGGAATTGGCTTATATCTGCTACAGAACAGTCCACACTATTTAATCACAGCTGAAAGGATTTGAGATTTTGCAGGATGGGGAAAAGGGGAGTGACAAAGAAGGATTTTGGAGGAGATTGTTGTTGATGGCATTATGCTCAGCATACTCCTTTAGAATATTTAGCACAAAAAGTTTTCATTTGCAGTTCATGTATTTTTGGTCCCTAGGACAAGATGAGATCTTTTAATCTGAATAATCCACTGTGATTCTAGATATACATACTGAAATGTGAGACTGTGCCATGAAATCACAGAATTCCCTGGGACAGATGATAGACCAGATACTCACTCTGTGCCAGGTGTAGGTGAATCCCATGCTGACTAGAAACACATTTATCTCCGGTTTTTCATCCATAAGAAGTCTGTATGGGTTTTCCATACAGACATATCCATTTTGAATGGCTTATTTATTTTTCTCTTTGGGAATTCAGATTTCATCTTTCTTTTAAATGTATTCTGGATCTGCTTTGCCTTGCATTATCTTTTGGTGATGACTTTTGCACATTAATTGTTGAAAATAGATCTGGCTTACTAATAGGCAGAATAATTGAATGCTGGAAACTGGCAAGTTGTGAAATAAGGGAAAATAAACTGTGCTGAAAAGCAGCCAGCAATATGTAATTTTTCAATACTGTAGTTAGAAATTCTAGCTGAAAAGGCTCTGGGTAGTTACTTCAGCAAGTATCTTCAAAGCTCATGTTTTCAGATAGAAACAGCAGCATATTCAGCCTTTTATGTTGCCATCACTTGTGTATAAACCTGGTTATATTTAAGTAAAAACACATGGAAGGCACGAAACTGCCTAGACAGTTGGGAAACTAAATATAGGTAGTCAGCCTGTCCTCCTTGCAAGTCGTTAGGTGAATATCCATGAGTGTACATCTGAGCCAGGATTGCATGCTGATGGGGAGGCTCTGGCTGGAGATTTAAAGGAGGAGGGAGGAGCCTCCAGCAGTACCATTGGGTCATGAAAGCTGTTGATGCCAGTTACTGATCTCCAGGCAATAAGCATTGCTTATGGGACTGTCTTTTCCATTTCCAGCAGCAACTTTGGAGCCTTTGAGAAATAACAAACTCACCCTGTGAAAATATATTCCTAACAACAGCTTAAACCTGTCAAAATAATGTTAAAAACTTATTTATTTTAATGAATCTGTAACTACTAAGCAGTCAGTCATTTTTATAAACAGAGCAAACTCTTGCCCATAGCATATGGACTAATGCCAGCTTGTTGAGTTTATTGATTTAGAGCCTGCAGTATTATTATGGAGGGTTGTTGTCTTAACCCAAGTTTTATTTCTTCATGCTAGCAGGTAATCAAAGTTCTTCATCACCATGGAGAATGTTTTGTATTATTTATATTTGATGGGTTCTATTAATGTTAGAGAATTTTTGTGACTGAGAATTGAAAATGGGCTATTACTACTTGAACAGTGCATGCAAGAAGAAGATAACTCTTATGTAGTCTTAAATCAATCTGTTTCATTTCCCAGGTAACATGCATGTGTCACTGGCAGAGGCTCTGGAGGTTCGGGGGGGACCATTGCAGGAAGAGGAAATATGGGCTATTTTGAATCAAAGTGCAGAGAGCCTTCAAGAACTATTCAGAAAAGGTAAGCATTTTTAAAGACTGATGCATACAGAACTGGAAACATCTTGGTTATGTGTAGGTGTCATATAAGTAAACTGCCTTGTCCTTCCTGGGCTCTAAACCCAGATAACAACTTGCTCCTAGGTTGTCTTTAGGTAAGTACCTAGCTGCACCCCAGCCCAAAGGATGTTTTCACCTCATGTTCTGTCAGAACCTGTAGCACATCTGGTTTCATATGGTGATTACTTTGGTAGGAATCTACCACGGGGTTTTTGCATTATTTTAGACTCATTGAAATGGGATGGAAACATTAAAAACAAAAGTGATGAATAAGTCTGAGACCATTGGAGCACTTTGGTACTGAAGGGGATGTAGAAATAGGTAAAGTACAGTGCAGTTGTGACCAGTCTGCTCTGAAGAAGTATAGCCTCAAGTAAGACAAAGGTGAGCAACAGAAAACTTGACCAGAGGAGGTATCATTCCCCAGAATTCAAGTAGCAACACTTATATAGCTACTGAGAGAAATGTGGTGTCATCTTGTACTTCAGAAGAGTGGAAGTCAGTATTTCTCCTTCACTCCCCCAATTTAGTAGGCTCTAAGCTGAGCATCGGCCATACTGCTAATAATGTACATTTTAGCACTAACTTTGAGTATGGAGCTGTTCTTCTTCCTTATGTTTTCCTTTCTTTTCTTTAACATTTGTAAATCCTTAAGGCCCTTCCTTCCCTTTTTTGCTTTTTATAGCAATAAAAGCTTAACTCAGACACTGAATTTCAGTAGCATCTTTAACCTGGTCTCAGATAACATATGTTCCCATGATGCATCTTAGTATTTCAGCATATTTATGGGAGTCATCTCTTTGTATAAAAACATGCATATGTAAGCTTAATCAGTTTTATTTATGAAAAATCAAATGGCTCACACTTTGAAAATATTCACTGTTTTGCCACATTGCTCTGCAGGGGTCACATCTTTGTTATTGAGGGCAAAATATTTTGTATTTTTTGATTCAGAATTTCATCAAGATTCAACATCTGTTGGTTTGGGTTGGGGTTTTTTTTTAAGATTTGGTTTAGATGATCTGTCAAATCAGACATTAGATCTGTCTTATGCATTGCACAATCTGTGAAAGTAGTCTCTGTTGGATACTTCACAGACTCCAAAGAAGGCAGATGTGAGCAGAAACTGCTTTATGGTGCTTGATTTCTGATCAAGTTTGATCAACTTATTCAAAATATTTCTTGGTAGGTGAATTATGGGTGGTTTTGATATCCTATGTAAATTTACCTTTTTCCCTTAACCAGCAAGCTCACAGCCCATGTGTGGTAAGAAGTGTTCTCTATTAGGAATGCTGAGTTTATTGTTGCAGTTTAATCAACTGTCCTGTCCTGCTGCTTCTCATAGTGCAAGAAAGGGAAAGCTGGCATCTTCTTTCTCTCTCTTTCACTCTTTGTTGTCTCTCGGAGACAATCAGAAGAATTACTTCTTTTGAGAGGGCAGGCTGTTAAAACCTTGATTAAAGAGAGATCTTGAATGATTAGAGGTTTACTCTTGTAAACTTTACAGGAACTGACATATGGAGCTCCATCTTGTAATCCACCTGCAAGATCATAGTTGTATGAGTATATAATAGTGAAACCACTTAATTTAGACCATTTTATACTAGGTCTAAATTCTTTCCAAGGAAGTCTCCACTGAAAATAAGAGCTCACCCTTTCTTGTCCTGACAGTAACTCAGAGAAG
The DNA here is from genome assembly GCF_003945595.2 of Pipra filicauda. Taxonomy (NCBI): domain Eukaryota; kingdom Metazoa; phylum Chordata; class Aves; order Passeriformes; family Pipridae; genus Pipra; species Pipra filicauda. The sequence continues at coordinate 4,472,709 of NW_024105087.1, read as the reverse complement.
AGTTATCACAATAACTATGAAGACTGCATGCAAGCATTGGCAACGAGAACACAGCCCTCCTTCAGAAGGACAAGTCCTGAAAGATGTGAGCACAAAATGGAAATCTGCCTCAGGACTTCTGATGTGTGCTTTTTAAGGCAGGAGAATGTTTGCCAGCCAAGACTGGCTAAGGTGGCAGAAGCTTCTGATCTCACTTCCTATCAGTGAAGACCAAAACACACATTCAGATAAAATCAGTGCCAGAAGAATCTGTCTCTTCTTGGAGATGAAGCTGTTTTATTGAGTTGTTTTTCTGCTAGTTCAGCAAACTATTTTCAGTGGCATGCTATTAATTAACCTGGGATATAGCCTGTGGTAAAAGGCACGTCAAGAGACACTCAAATGAAAGAGCTTTACTGTGTAACTAAGGTTGATAAAGGCAATCTAATTCCTCCCAGCAAGATTTGGATAACCAGACAGTCTTTAATGAAGATTTGTCTTCACAAAGGAAGCAATCTAGAAACCTTTTTTGGTCATCTTGAATATTGCTTCTATGCTGGCTTGTAAAGATGCATTGTGGATGTGCAGGAACAGAGAATGCAAAGGTTCCTGTAGGCTTGTCTGACTCAAATTTTTTTCATTATTTGTGGAAGACTTGTAGCAAAGAGATTTCCTAGAGAAATCTTGGTTTCCTTGGTCAAATTTCAGACCCATTTCTTCCATGCATATGGTGTGAAAGAACTACTGTGGAAGTGCAGGTGTATAGCTCTGAAGTCCCCGCTCATGCGATTCTGTAACAAATTTTAAGCTTTGATGACTGTTTTGTACACTAAGTTTCTTTAAAAAAAATAAAATAAGGCATATTGTTCAACAGTCTGTGCTCCAGCTGTTTTGTAATGAGGTGGATAAAAAGGCCATGGAAATCATCAACTCTTAAATTGCCATCTGTTGGCAGCCTCCCCACACCAGCCCAGCAACCACACACACTTAAAGGGATTACCAGCCCAAGTAACCATTTATTTATGTATCTAATCCTAGTAGAGTTTTGGTAGTTTGTTTGAAGTTGGGAATCTTGCTATTACTCTGTCAACTGAGAACCTGTTCTTCAATTAATTTCTTTTTTAAGCTGGTTTCTGGAAATTAGGGAAAAATTCCCAAAACAAGCTTCTGTTGCAGATTTGATGACTTCTTGATGTCTAAAAGCTCTGTGTGTCTTTTACTGAGTCTACCTTCTTATCCATCAAACCACTTAGTAAGAGAAGCACAGAATGAAAGTCCATGTCTTACGTGGTTAATTCTGTATCATGCCATGTCTGATTCAGTGACTGATACAGAAGTGTTCATATTTTCATCCCTATTAATATTTACAATTCTAACAGATGTCAAACTCCTTAAAAATACTTCACAAATTTCTTTCAATCATTATAAGCAATGAATGCTTAGATTGAAATGCCCAGTTGCTGATCAGTGATTTAGAAGATCAGCTCTGGTAGCTGTTCTGTCAGCATATTATAAGCTGTTAAATGAAGGAGAAACACAATCTAGGACTCAGTTGCAGATCTGACATCAGTTGTAGTGGTAATGTTGAGATTAATCTGGAGATTTGAAAAGGCCGATACCAGACCTGCCCTTCTCTTACATCTGTTTAATTATCTGCAATAACTATTTTGTTGTTGAAAGGGTGTATCAGCTGTTTCAGACATGCTGTATCTTGTACTCAGTACTCCATGAGGTCAAAGGAAGAAGTCTTTGAAGTAATCTCAAATGTGAGTGTATAAGCGTAAGGGGAGTGCTGTGCTGTGCTCACTGCTGCTGAGAGTTATAAAACAAGCGTCCCTCTAATTTGGTAGGTTTAACTAGAAAAAGATTTATCAAAACTTGAAAGTGGAAAAGACTTCATGTTGCTTAGGCCACTCCTATGCTAAAGTGTGTACTGAGGATTCTGAAAATAGTTGGACCTTATGTTTGGAGACATGTATCTAAAGGAAGGAGGAAGAGAAGGAGAAAAATGTGTCTGATATTAGAAAGACATGTTGAGCAAAGAAAGACACTTGGCAAGTTGACTGTCTTGCAAATTTGTATGTGGGAAATGATTTATGTAAAGAGAAGTTACATCATGAAAAAGTGGATGTGAAGAAGGAAGACTCTGGTTTTTGGGGACCTGTAAATCTTGTTGACATACTATTGTACCTGCTTAGCTTGAGCAAGTGTAATGAAAAAAAGGAAGGTAAAGTGTGAACTGTGTTGATGGGACTAATGGTGGGTCCCAAATAGTCACAGATGTAGTTGGGATGGAGGAGGAAGTAGATTGCTTTGATTGACAAGAGGGAAAGCGCACTAGGAAGGCGAAAAAACCAAATCATCATTTTCCACCCAGTCCTTGCTGGCAGGCATTAAATGATGGCTTTTTCCCCTTACCAATATCTGTTAAGGAGTGGTTTTACTTTTTCTCACCTCCTGGTAGTATTTGATCTTTTGGTTGCTGAGAAGGAAAGAGACTGGGCTTTTGTAATTTTGTTGGGTTTTTAAAAATTCTTTACTTTATATTCCTTATCCCTTCCTCCATCCTCCACACTTCACCCTGCACCAAATGAGGCTCAGTTACTACTCGTGCTCTTTCCAGAACTCTCTGCTGGATGTAGTCAGCATAACAACGAAGTCTAATGTGGTGTTATGCTGACTGGGAAGCAACTTGGGAACAACGTGTGTGATCTCAGGATTTAATAGTTCACCCTGTTTCTTGCTCCAGAGTTCTCAGGACAGTGTAAACTTCAGTTAGTCCCTCAGTGTTTCCCCTTGTGCTGCTGGTTTCCATCCCTTTGTGCCCAAGGCAGAGGGAAGAGAAGTGCTCAGTGCTGCTTCCCCTGCACACCAGGCGTGCAGGGACATGCTGCACCAGCCCAAAGGAATGTAGGATTTACAGCATAAGTGGTCCCTTGTGCTGGCATAATCCTGGCATGGTTAGGGATGCGTCAGTGGTCTGCCTGCCTTCATCCTGGCCTAAGCATACAAATTTTCAGGTTCCTTTGCTCTAGGACAAATCTTACTTGTCTCAGTGAGGGCTGTAGAATGAAGCAAGATGTGTGCGGAAAACCTTGTGTATATTTTTTAGTTGTTCTGTGCTTTTTAAATACTCGTTTTGTGTTCTGAGAGAAGTGAAATGTGCATCTCTGCTGACCATTTTTGCCAATGGCTGTGGCCTAAGAGAGAAGCAGGGAAAAGACAGAACTGAAGGAACTCCAATTGTGAATGTAGTTTGGGAATTCAAAATTACCTGCCATCAATATAGTAAAATGGATCCATATATTGTAAAACGGATCAATTTCAAATATCCTATATTAATTTAATGTCTCTTATAATGTGGTGGGTCTTTTTATCTTTGGCTACTTGTATCCTGTTAAAGCATGTAAAGGATTTTTTTTTGCCTTTCATTTGTTTGGCAGATGCTCTGTAGCTGAAGATTATTTCTGTTTTTATTGCATTTAAAGCCAGTTCACTGTCTCACTTTTAGTAAGACCACACTATTTATCTCTGTCTTGGCACTGCTTGTTTTAAACTGTGCTCTCACAAGTGTTTTGTTACCAAGTTGCATAGTTCTGGAGTTAACTCAGAAGGCTGGCTCTAGCACAGTTGAAAGCCTGTTGGATAGAGAATTGACCAGCAGCCATATCCTGAATTCCAGTGCTTTTAGAAAAATGGGTTTTAAACTTTTTCTTTTCTTTTTTTTTTTTTTCTTTTTCCCCTGTATTTTCAGGAGTATGTTTCTCTTACTGCTCTGGTAAATTATCCTGAAAACATGTTAAAGGGTAGTAGTGTTACTGAAAAATATTTTCTTAAGTTAAATCTATCTGGTTGGAACTTTGAGACAGTTATTTTGGTTTACAATGCATGCCTTAAGGGAGGAAGTGAAGAATGAGTTATTCTACTCTCCTTTGGAACGGTAGAATAGATTCCCAAAGTTTGATAGTATGATCTGCTATATTAGTTATAAGCTAATAATAAGGAATTTAAGAAAATGTTGACAAAACAAGTCTGGCAAAGTCAGCTCTTTTTCTGTAATTAATCACATTCATTTTACATTACTTCAGGTCATGAAGATCGTTGAGTGTGGGTGGATCAATAAATTCAGACTCTATCTGAGGGAACAGATGCACACTCCTGAGTTTGTTGAAATTAGTATTGGGAACACTTCAGACTAAATGTGGGGATTTTTAAAATTGTTCTTAAAACTAAATCAAATTTTTATCTCATTAAGTCTTTTTTCAGAATATGAAGAGTTTTTATGTGTTTAAAGTATTTGTCATACAAAATGTGAAATTAGGTTAAAGCCTTCACATTACTTAAGGTTCCTGAGTTGGGACTTATAAGAAGAAAACTTACCATATTTTAAGGTGTCGCTTGTTTGGATTATTTTTGTATCAGTGGTGTATACACACAGGGTTATTTTTGAAAGTCAATGGCTAGCTATGGTCATCTTCCTAAAACTGTTTTGTAGCTTTGCTTTTCTTATGTTCATATAATAGGATAGGACTGCTCACCTTTACATTTCTTTTGTTTAACATCACAACTTACTGCCACAACAGTGAACAGCAGTTGTTCTGCTTTGTTTCAGAGGAAATGGGGTTACAAAATTGAAGGACTTACCTGATAGATCCTTTTACATCTGATACCTGCAAGCCGTAATTTAATACATTTCCTAGGAGATTAGAAATATTCTAGATTACAAGATAATTGAGCAGTCTAGGAATCAGCACTGTAGGAACATCCTGAGCCGATTGGAGAGTGGAAAATGTTGTTAATGGTGGAGCTGAAGGAGGATATTATTGTTCTGCTGTTGTTGCTTACTATGTAGAAGGAAAAGAAGGACTTAGCATTCAAATGTGTGTTTTCTCATATCTTTGATATATCATGTAGCAGAAGACAGAGCAATTGCCTCTTTGCCTATGGACAAATAAAAGTTAACTTTTATTTTTATTTGGCTAAAAGCTTGTGCCTCCTTCAGTGAAACTGAGTTGATTCATGTTCGAAGTGTAGAAAAAAATATTTGGACTCAAGGAAATGGTCTCTCCTTTTCCTGCCTTAATTCAAGGTACATTTGAGGGTTTAATACCTTCCCCTGTGGGTGCAGCCTGGCCCCTAGCCCCTTCCTATTTTTTTTAGGGGAAGTCTGTGGCCAGAAGTTTCACGGCAGTATTATCTGACATCAAAAAACTAACTGGCAAATTGCCTGTTCAGGGTGTAGGAAGTTTTCTTGGTCACTTTTGGTTCTGCTATTTCGGTGCTTGTTTTGCTCTTTTCAGCTATGTATTCACAGGTTTTGAATGGGCAATCTTACTAAGGTTTCAGGTTTTCTTTGCCCACTTCTACTGCTCCTAGAATCATTCTTTCCTTTTTCACATTTGTAATATTTTTTCACTTTAGACTAAAAAGGACCCAAAACCATTTCTGTTTTGTCCAGTCCTGTCTGCCACTGTAATAAGCAGCATTTCATCTCTACTTATTTTGTCTTCTCTCTTCAAACCACTGCTATGTTAGTATAAGAGTAAACCCCATTCCTACGATAGGAATTAGCTTTAATGACGTGCACTACAAAAAATGGGCAATTTGTATGTCAGCTGTAATATAAATGAAATAACTTGAGGACAGGAGAGCTTGTGAGTATTTTAGCAGGCTCTTCCTGAGCTTGCTGGTATGAGCAATAGCAAAGTATAGTCAAAAAAGATAGGTGTTACTCCTCAGTGTGATTAAAATTGAGGTGGTTGTTGTGGTTATGAAACACCACAGGTGGAAAAGGAAGTGTGAGTCTCTTCCACTAATAATATATAGGCTGATAGTAAAATAAAATCAAGCAAGGGCATCAAACTACATGGATTTAATTTCAGGGTGTTTGGTTTTTGTTTTTTTTTTTACTTTTCAACTACAGCTGATCCTACTGCTCTGGGATTCATCATTTCTCCGTGGTCTCTCCTGCTGCTTCCATCTGGCAGTGTATCATTTACTGATGAAAATGTCTCCCAACAAGACCTGCGAGCCTTCACAGCACCGGAGGTTCTGCAGAACCATTCGCTGTCATCTCTGTCGGACGTTGAGAAGGTACAGTACCTCTTCCTTGGCAGACAGCTGTTGTGTGTTGCTGCTGATCCCTTCACAGAGGAGCTTTAAATTGTCTTTTTTGTGTCCCTGTGGTTTGTGATTTGTATGTGTAGTTTGTTCTGTGAGGGGGAGGGATCCTCCTGCTTCGTTTTTGTTCATAAAACTGGAGTAGTGATTATGGTTGTATGCAGTTATGAAGAAGAGTCTCTACAGGTCCCGGTCACATATATGCTACTGAGAGCCATACTTGGGCAGTGGCTGCACAGAATAACTGACCTTAAAACTAGTCTTAAACAACACTTCACCTTCTTTTTGTAAAACATTTCAGTGACATCACCAATTGTAATTTTCAGAATTTTTTTTTAAAAATGCATCTGAGAGGTAAGCAGTCCAGGGCTTTGACAAAAGGAATATTCCTGCACTCACCTCAAAAGAAAACGTTTCTTTTAATTAGCGTAAGTGTTCCTCAGTTACATGCAAAATTGCTCCTTTCCACCTTTCTTTTTTAGCTCTTCCCCAAGGGGAGATGTTCAGACAGGTTAACTTTGTATATGTGATCTCCTCCAGGTCATGGATAGGCACAGTCAAAATGACAGGCTTCTCAGATGTTTTAACAAGAATTTGTTGCAAATGGTAACACTTTCTCTGGAAAACCATTCCCTTGGCTTAGTCAAAGATATTTAGAAGTGGGAGTAAAAAAGGAAGTGGAGGTCTGTTTGTATCTCCTTGGTTTCTCTGGATCAATAATCCTTGGAGAGGGAAGCTAACCACAGCCAGTTTTGTAGTCTGGGAACAATTATGACATTTGGCAGTCTTCCTCCAGGAAGAACAGCAACATGTTCTTACTCCAGAGGAAAGTGGTATTGGCATCGATAGCTGTTGTGTGCATAAGGACTATTAAAACATGTTTTTCTGTGTTGAATATTTTGTGTTTGCAGCTTTTTTTCTTCTAACCTTGTATAGAGTCAGTTTTCTTTAGGACTCTATTACTGAATACCTACTGAAAATTGGTTTCCTCAGTTACTCTCAAGCCCTTTAGAGATCCCTCTTGCCCTGCATATTGTCAAAATTAATGGTATCATAAAATATGTTTATAATTTTATCTGTGAGAAAACTATAAACAATTGGCAACCTAGGTTGAAAGGTTTAATAGAGAAGTAAAAATGACACTGACATAAATGCAAATTTGGGTTCTGTTATGTAGGATGCAGCTGCCAAGTTCTTTGGTCATACTGTTGGAATTGTTTATCTTCTTTCAAGAGGGGACAACACTTGAAGATAGTAATGTTACCTCTAGTGCCAAGGAGTTAATGTACAAAACAAGCCTTTAAAAATGCAGGAAAAAGTTTTGAAGTGACAAGTTTGTGACCTTCTTCAGAGCTGATTGCATTCTTTGTTCTATGCCAGTATTCAGTATGCTACTTCTTTCTTTTTGAATTAGAGGGCTGTTTCTATTAAAAGCCACGCTGTGATGTTTCTTGATCTTTAGGAAGGAATTACACAGAGGGACCTCTGTGGCCTGTAAGCTCCAACACAGAGCACATCAATTGGCAATGACCAGATACTGGCATTCTGTGCATGTGCAATGCTAATTAATCCTCTCTGATTACGGTGCTGTGAATTTCTTTCCTGGTATCAGTATAACTCTGCTTGCTGGATGCGAGGTGATTTGCTTACTTGCTTATAAAGAAGAAGAAAGCTCCCTAAAACACTACTTTGTGCAAAAACTTTTGTCCTTTTATGGCTTTATAAGTTTAAGTTATTAGGGCTGATAAATAAGTTATATGTGCATCCCTCTTTTTTTGACTGCTTCCTTTTGCATTCATATTAAACTGAGTATTGGGTGGTACACACTGGTTGCTTGCAAGAAATGTGTTGACTTCATGTTTCTTAGATCTTGTTTTGCTGACTGTGGTAACTTTTAACATATTTAGACCTTTTTTTTCCTTGTTCTGTAACAACTGGCTGTAGCTCACTGAATTAATTTACTGGAAATCTTTGGTGTTTTCCTTTTTGATTATTCTTCTAAAAGTTGCTGAAGGCAGAAAAATGCCTTGTTTTCAAGGCCTTTTAACAGACAGTGACAGAGTTGCATTTGTGTTTTGAGTTATGACTGTGCTCGCTAAGACAAATTAACAGTGTATTCAATAATAAATATTAGAAAAAAAAAGATAGGAAATTAGTACCCTTTTGATTCTAAAACACAGTCAATTTGAATCCCAAATAAATCTGAGGTAACTGCAAGCTTATTGGAAACGAAGTAACCAAGCCACTCTAAATTATAATGGAAGATTAATTTTGGAAATGAGTTTGATGTTGATTTATTTTGGAAAATATTAAAAGTATCATAGTAAAAAAGTTAACTAGAATTTTTGAATAAATGCTTTTATTTTGAAAGTTGTTTTTAGGTAGATTAGTAGTTTAGGCTTAGTTTAGGTTTAGTTTATGTTTTAGTTTAGGGGTCTGACTTCAAGTCTTGGTTTTGGAAATATCTTTTGTATCTTTTGTTATGTTGAAGCTCAGAATCATAGAGTGGTAGTATATCCTGAGTTGAAAGACACTCATGAGGATTGTCAAGTCCAAATCTAGATTCCAAAGAGGGCAACCTAAAAGTGAAATAATGTATCTGACTGTTGTTCAAATGCTTCTTGAACACTGACAGACTTAGGACCATGACCATGTCTCTAATTAGAATTAACAATTTTTATTATAGACACTTTAATTGCTGTTCTTGCACTGTTGGGGGACGGATGGAGTTGTGGAGTTTATATCCAGTATATCTGGATATGTATGGAAGACTTTCTAGTATTTCAGTTGAAAGGGTAATGGGTAATAAACCACTTTTCTCAGTATTTGAAAGATAATGTTTCTGGTTGAATGGGGCAGTGATATTAACTGAGAACTCTTTGATGCATGCCTCTGACTACTGACCTAACCTGTACTTTGCATGTAGCAGAGAGACCTTATACATTGTTGGCCTCTGGGAGAGGAGGCTGGTGGGTGAGCCTGTGTTAGCTACACAATGCTGGCTACCTATTTGTGTCTAGGATAAAGCAGTGTGTCACCTGCACCTGTGTACTGTGCTGTGTACATTGCATCTGCACCTGTGTGTATTGCTGCAATCCTGCCTGAACGTGTCACGGGCAACAAAATTTGCCTCCTTGTTTTCCCTTCTTGAGGGGAAATCGAGCACAGTCTCAGAGAAATTCTCCGTGGGTTTGCTCCGAATTTATCACAAAGAAAAGCATTGTTTCTCTGTTTTTTCTCTACCTGAATATCATTCTTGCAAATCTGTGTGGGCTCATTGCTCCATCTTCAGTGGGACTGAATCACAGCAGTAAGGAACAGTGTGCCAGCAGTATCTGGTGTATCGCTGCCTTAGACTGATGGGAACCTTTCTGTCCTGTGCTGACTCATACTCTGTGCTAGACAGAGACCATCCCACAAGATTTTAGCGGCAGAAATGTCGTATGGGAGTGCTTCTCTGAGTACGTTGAATTTCTGTTTTATATGAATAAAGCGTGTTGAATTTACAAGAACGATTTTAATAACATTTTGTTTCTAAGTATATTTAGTAATTGTTTCTTTACCCTGCCACAGAGCTGTGTGTTGCTCTTGAATACATGAAAAGGAAACTTTTTTCTGGTTTATGGTGGAAATCTAAAAATACATGATACTTGTGTTTGGGATTAGTTCCCCATAGACTGCAGTAATAGTATGATGACTTACAAGCAATCTTGTCTAAAAAGAGAAATATTTGTGTTACTCTTTTTCTGAGTCTTGAGAATATATTTTGTTGTCTTGAATAGGCTAAGAGCCTCCTCAATACAGAAAATTCACTTGTATGACCTTAAGCTAGTTCTACATGTGTGATTTTTAACAACTCTACAAATTTAGTGTGGGAAGAAGAAAATTTTTATAATTTCTATGTTCTCTTGGGTCCATTCATTACCTTTTGTACAGTCAGTTTACACCTGAGTTTTTAAAATCTGTATGTGAAGCACCTGAGTCAGCACAGATCTTGTAAATTTATATATCTAGAACTTAAGATGTTTTACTTTTAGTTGGTGAAGAAGGTGACTTAAGTGAACATTTAAGTTATCACTGTCCCTGTAACTGTTGTTCATTGCCTTCAGAATTATTTAATAAACTTGTTGTTTTAGGTAGCATAAATATTACTAATAGCTTCGTAGAAAGAACCATCACTAGTGTATGTTACTTATACATTCCAGAAAAAACTGCTTTTTTTCCCCCCAACTTACTTACCTGTTTTGTTTTGGCACTCACCTACAGTGACAGCCTATGCTTGTGCTCTTAATTCTGCAATATTTAAAGGTTTTATTCCCTGTACTGATGGGCTTAATATGTTAAAGATATATTAATGTCATTAATGTTGATATTAATTGTTAATTATACATGTAATGATTAATATATTTGTATCTTAAAATATCAGTAATAGTTACTTCTTTATATGTTTATATTCTTATGTTCATTCCTTTTTTTCCTTCGATCCCCATCTTTGGGATCTCCTGATGATAGTAGCCCACTGTTTGAGTCATCCTAAGGTCTGCCTTGCCTTCAGAGTAAAGTTTTGAGGATCCTTGGACACAACCATATAGTCTTTATCTCACCCCAGGCTGATCACATGGATTACATGAGTTTGTGGCTTCAATGTGAAATGAAAGCTTGAAATTAAACAGAGAAGACAGAGGCACTGGTTAGATGCAGTATGTTCTGTAACAGTAGAATTTTCTTCTCTGATTCTCGTGGTAAAGGAGAAGAAGGATTTGAAAGACAACTGAGCTTAAAATACCAGAGATATATTTATAGGCAAAATGATGTTAATTGCTCTCCTTTAAAGTTGTGCTTTGCGTTTCCAGTTGTGTTCAATGGGTTGACGAATGTCTTGTGTCTTATGACAGGTCCATATTTATTCTCTTGGTATGGCACTCTTTTGGGGAGCTGACCACGAAGTTCCTCAAAGTCAGGTAAGTTTAGGTTTGGTTTTATTTAATAGTGCAACTTCAGACTTGATAGTTTGACTGACTGCGTCAGAGTTAGCACAGCATTGGAGTTAACATAGCATCTCGTAATGAGTCAGTGAAGAGAACTTCACAGGATTTTACAGAATGATTAGGGTTGCAAAGGGCCACAGGAGTCATCTGGTCCAAGCACCCTGCTCGAGCAGGGTCATCCCAGAGCACACGGCACAGGATTGTGTCCAGACAGTTCTTGAATATCTCCAGTCAGGGAGATTCCACAGCCTCTATGGGCAATCTGTTCCAGTGTGTGGTCACCTGCACAGTAAAGAGGTTTTCTGTCCCATGAAGTGTGTAAGGATGATGGTGGTGTTGTCTTGCAGGAAGAAGGTGCTGATAGTACATTTCTCTTAGTTTCCATGAAGATATATCTGAGCTAGTCTGTCCTGTAGTGCCACAGGCTGAAAGAACAGTTGAGGCTGCTGACAAAGGAGAAAATAATTTGTTTTGGTTTAGGCTTATATAAAAACAAATATTGAAATAACATTGTTGTTTTACACATAATAAAGCACTTGTTCTCTATGCTGCCGTAAGTTCTGTGAATCTGGACTTGGCACATACAGATACTTAAGTTTCACAATAGCCAAGAAAGGGTATGAATTGTTTGGAACAGGGAGTAGACTCTTGCTATTGACTTGTCAGTCAATGCAGACAGAGTTGCAGACTGCTTAGAACTGGGTGTTATTGCTCAATGGGGTTATTTTACACACCCAGCAGAACTCCTAGACTGTCTTTCCACAACTGACTGAGGATAATGTGATTCATCATCTTCCTGGATGCTCCTTCCCTGCCCCCAATTAAACTTTTAGAAGTAAATGTCTAAAAGAATGAAAAGAAAATGAAATATATTTGAAAAAGCACATAATGATGGACTTGGAACTGCAGGATTGTGCAGCTCAAGGAGAGAATAAATTTGTGGTTCACATTTGAGTTTGATCCTACTAGTTGGTGTTGTGTGTAAAGATAAGGAAGGAAGTTTGGAAAGGCTCTTCCACAATTTAAGGATCCAGTTCCTAATACTTTCTGTAACAGAGTGGTAGTTGGGTTCTCAGTTGTACTTATTTGGAAGTAGCTGCCTGAAGGTGAAAATAAAACAGTCTGAAGCTCTGACTGTTTAGGGGTACCTATTCATAATGCTTACCGTGCCTGTCCCAAAAGCCCCAGTAATTTTAGACAGCAATCTGCTTTCTTTAATGTCCTGTCTTGTAGGACAAGAAAGGAACAGTATTTAGCAGTAGTGGGAGAGGGACTTAAAGTAGGTAGAGGTGTTGAGCAGAAAGTAGGCATTAATTTTAGTCCCGGATTTGTTTCTTTCTTTGGTATTAGTGTAGCAACAGCTTCTCAGTAATGCAGTGGGAAGGCACACTCTACCTGTTCATAGAACAGTATTTTCCCAAAGATGGTGTGGTGAGGTATGCCTGGAAAGAATTTACCTTTGGGATATTCTCATATGGTGCCTGTGGAGTTAGTGGAGGCAAAAGGACAGTCTTGTGTATGGCATTACTTTTAAATGTTAATGTGCATGTAAAGGTTTTCCTGTTTTTTAATACATTTTCTATATTTGTCTGCCTGTGTTAGTTAATGAGCTGCTTCTCTGCTGGGAGTGCGATTGAATAAGAGAGTGATTTTTTTGTAATTAGTTAGAAGTGATAGATGGGAAAAGCCTATGTTAATTAAATCAGGGTGGTCCAGAGCATTTTTTATTTTTTATGGTACACCTTAAGAGTACTCATGCAGGGAAGATTGGAAGACTGTAATTATTTGAAGTGCTCTGTGATGCAAAAAGCATGACAATGCTTGTACTTTGTGGGTAACCACCCACTTTGGGAGAGCTGCAGATCAGAAAGCTCAAGTCCCAAGTGCCTGCAGCATCTGAGAACAAGTGTTATCTCCGACTGCTGCATACCCTGAGGAGGGATATTCCACGTTCAGTGTGCTGCATTAACTGAATGGGTAGAATAGAAATAAATCTAGATTTACTTTTTTTTTTTTTAACTGAATGGGTGTTGTCCTGCAGTTATGAAGCTCTGCTTCCTTAACCAATGGCTTTGTTATTTTATTCCTTACTTTTTGTTGGTATTGTTTTATGATGTCTCTGGAATTTGGAAATGCTAACACATCTGCTGCAAAATATTGGTGAGGTGAGGAACTACCCAATATGAGCATAGAGGGTTGTACAAAATGATTGTAGTGCGAACTGAATTTTATACTTGTGACTGGCTGGCAAAATGTTCGAAATCAAGGGAGAAAACTTGCTCTGAATCTTTTCACTTTTATTTTGTTTTCACTTATTCATTAAGCATTTGAGAAAGGAAAGCATCGGTGTCCTGACCTTACAGATCAGGCAGCTTGTTTGGGCTAGAACGTTGCAGAGCGCGAATTGAGTCTAGGTGCTGAATGCCTGTCTCCTGTTCTACAGCCACTATTTTTTCACCACCTAGATGGGGACTCTCAAATTGGCACTCAGATAACATAGGCAATAAGTCTCATGAATAGTTATTTTATGTTGTTGAATGTCTTTGGTTTCTGAGCGTTCAACAAGTCACTGTTCATACTGATTTTTCCTGTTTCTCCTGTTCTTGTTTGTCACTAGCCTATCAAACTTGGAGACCATCTCAACAGCATCCTCCTCGGCATGTGTGAAGATGTCATTTATGCCCGTGTATCCGTACGGACTGTTCTGGATGCTTGCAGTGCCCACATAAGGAACAGTAACTGTGCCCCTTCTTTTTCATATGTGAAACAGTTGGTCAAACTGGTTCTGGGAAGCCTGTCTGGGGTAAGTCTGTGTCAGTGTTTGAGAAATAATAGAGATGAGCAGGAAGAGAGCAGAAGTGCTAACTCACAGTCACTCTGCAGTCATTCTTTGTCTTGTTTTGATATGTTGCAATTTTGGGAAGGGTCAGAAGAACTGCTTCTCTCCCCATGTTACAAGTTTGTGCACTTGACAATTCCTCCTGAAACATGCATTCACGAGTTTCCGAGGAAGATAATTTTGTGAACTGTGTCTTCATTTAAAAAAAATGAGGAGACACAGAACAAGATGATGAACTCTAGAGCAAGCCTTAGACTTGTTGCTACTTGAAATGCTTCAAAAATGATTGCTGTGAGTTTTCTTTATCTTAGTTATGTTTGCCTTTTGGAGAGTTGCTTATTAACAGAAAGAAGGACTCTTTAGGCAGTGTGCCAATTCTCTTGCACTTCTGCTCAGCTCTTGGATATGAGAATTGTGGAGGATTTTATTGTCTAATGATGACCAATCTGTCAAACTGTTTTTAGAAGTCAAAGAAGCTACATGAACTCATCTTGCAAAGTTACTATTCCTGAAAGACAACTTCTGTCTTCACCTAAACCATTACAGCATAACTTCAGAATAGTTCAATTGTTTCAAGTTATAAAGGAAGACCATAAGTTGTCATAGAATCAAAGAATAGTTTGGATTGGAAGGGACCTTAAAGATCATCCAGTTCCAGCCTTCCTGCCATGGTCAGGCACACCTTGTACTAGATCAGGTGCTCAGAGCTCCATCCAGCCTGGCCCTGAACTCTTTCAGGGGTAGGGCATCCACAGTTTTCATGGGCAACCTGTTCCGGTGCTTCACCATCCTCTCAGTAAAGAATTTCTTCCTCATATCTAATCTAAATCTACTCTCAGTTTGAAGCCATTCCCCTTTCTCCTGTCACTATAGGCCCTTGTAAAAAGCTTCTCTCCATCTTTCTTGTAGGCTCCCTTCAGGAAGGCCACAATCAGGTCACCCCTAAGCCTTCTCTTCTGAACAAACCCAATTCTCTCTGCCTTTCCTCATAGGAGAGGTACCCCATCCCTCTAATCAACTTCATGTCCCTCCTCTGGACTTGCTCCAACAGATCCCTGTCCTTCCTGTGCTGGGGACCCCCAGAGCTGGATGCAGCATTCCAGGTGGGGTCTCACCAGAGTGGAGTAGAGGGGCAGAATCCTCTCCCTCGCCCTGCTGACCACACTGCTTTTTATGCAGCCCAGGACATTATTGGCTTTCTGGGCTGTGAGTGCACATTGCTGGATCATGTCCAGTCTCCCACCCACCAGCACCCTCAAGTTCCCTTGGCAGGGCTACTCTTAATCTGTTCATCCCCCAGCCTGGATAGATACCGGGGTTGCCACGACCCGAGTGCAGCACCTTGCACTTGGCCTTGTTTAAACCTCATGAGATTCCCATGAACCCACTTTTTGAGCTTGTCCAGATCCCTCTGGATGATATCCCATCCTTCAGGTGTGTCAATTGCTCCACTGAGCTTGGTGTCATCTGCAAATTTGCTGAGGATGCACTTGATCCCTTCATCTTTGTCATTAATGATGGTATTAAATAACACTGGTCCCAATGCAGAGCCCTGAGGGACACCACTTGTCACTGATGCCCACTGATACTCTGAGCCACTGACCCTCTGGATGTGACCGTCCAACCACTTTCTTATCTATCTAACAGCCCACCCATTGAATCCATCTCCCTCCAATTTGGAGAAGGATGTTGTGGGGGACCGTGTCAAAGGCTTTATAGAATTCCAGGAAATGACATTTATAGCCCTTCCCTTGTCCACTGATATAGTCACCCCATCATAGAAGGCCACTGGGTTGGTCAGGCAGGACTTGCCCTTGGTGAAGCCATGATGGCTGTCGCAAATCACCTCCCTGTCCTCCTTGTGCCTTAGCATAGCTCTTAGGAGGATCTGTTCCGTGATCTTCCCAGGCACAGAGGTGAGGCTGAAAGGTCGGTAGTTCTCAGGATCTTCCTTTCTACTCTTTTTAAAGATGGGCACAATAAATTGGCAATATTGTCAGATTATTCTCTGACCATTACTTGCTTTCTTTGCATTCTGTTTATAATTAAAACAAATGCTGCGCAGTTTGTTATTGCTGAAGTGATAGCCCATGATAGTCCTGAATATTATCTGGTTTTATATCATCCAATTTTTTATCTCGCAGTGTAAAAATTTTGGTGTCTAGAGACGCAGCACTGAAATCAGGTGAAAAACTTTGATCTTGTGATGCTTCCTTTCTTAAAAAGATTATGATCTGATTGTTCGATAGTTTCTTCGTAAATGTGGTTTGGAAATGCTTGCAGAATGTGAGAGGTCCCTGCATTTGTCTAATATTTGGCAGCAGCTGATTAAGCCAGGCCTCCAGAAATATTGCTGAGCCTGAGCTCCACAAAGCATTGTCTAGTCCCTGAGGTTATGTCTCCTCGCTGTGATGTCTGAAGTCTTGTTTAGTTGCCAAGTGGAGCTGATCTGTGATTCAGTAAAATAAAGGGCTACAGGGCCTTAATCAGTGATTCTGTTAAAATAAAGATCCTTAAATCAGGCCAGAAGCTATAGAAACAGCTACTGTGGAAAGTGAGTCATTTTTCTCCAAGTTCTTCATGGCTCTTTCTGCTTAGCAAATTTTCTACCTTTCCTCCCCTTACTCTTGTCAGCAGGCTTTCAGTGGGAATCTGGGGTTAGTGTGACAAACTGATCTAGACTGGCCTGCCAGAGACAGCTGTAGTGGTCCCAGATGCTTGTACTGAAATCCAGTGGGGAGCTGAATCCAGCAAGTGTGTTCCCGTCTCCCTATACCATGTTGATAATGAAGGAGCTGGGCTACTGGTGGTTACCCAGTGCTGAAGCTTTGCTAATTTCTCTGCCAGTAACCTTTTAATTCATAACATGTCACTGCGTTGGCTTTTGCAAGGAGGCCAAAAAAAAAAAGCTGAATAGAACTGAGTTGACAGAACAATGACGACATAGCTGTGCTGCTGTGTTTTTCTGCACCTTAGCTAGCCATCCCTGCTGGTTTTAATGTTCTGTATGTGTGCTGGAATTTAAGTTAATGAGAAAAACATATAAATTTGTTTTTTCAGAAGCAGAGTGAAACTTGCTATTCCAAGATTGGTTTGCCTCTAATCTTGATTTGCCTTATCAGAGGCTTGAGAGGTCTTAGCTCTGTAACTGGTCATTTGGTGGTCTGTGAAGTACAGCTGAGAGGTCCCTTTTGAATATTTTCATTTTCCATGTTAATGTGCTTTGTAAAGGGCAGTACAGCACAAGGCTGATTCAGTCTGTTTAATGTTAATTGAGTTGCATTGTAACTGTAATGGATAGAAGTCTGCTTGATTCCTCCTTCCCTCCTCCCAGCTAAGCTGCTGTCCCAAATTGTGCTCCTGCCATATCGAAAGATCTCACTAAGAATGTTTTGTTGTAGCAAATAAGACCTTTTTTCAATGATTGTATTTCACAATGATGTGAAATAGCTTTTCTTAGGGAAGTAGTGATTTTTTTTTTTTTTAAAGTAAGGAGTAATTAAGCCTGAAAGGAAAGGAATGGGCCTGAGGGGCTAATGAGACTTCTCACAAATGTGTGCATGGGATTTTACATGTGCAATAAATTGTGGGGGGGTACAAGACTACTTCCTGTTACACAGAAAGCTCCTCAGGCCAATCACAAGTTCTAGTCGTGTTGCAGTCATGGAAGATAGTTTTTGTGTGTTGCTGTCCCTTCAGTTTGCTGTAGAGATGGAATGTATTGAAGTTACATGCTTGTGAACTTAATTTATTCTTAGTGGAATAAAGGTAGGCCAAACACGTAGTAAAATAATGCACAAACTATTCAAATATAGATAATTCTAGGGGATATTCTCACTGATTAACCTTTTTTTTACGAAAAGGTTTGAACTGCCATTCCGCACTTGAACTTAACTGTTTGACACTGACTAGTGTTGTTCATTTACATAAACGATGCTTGTTTCATGTTAATGTGAGCTCTTGCAGTATTTAACTTTGTGTTACTGCCTTTTTTTGCAGATGGATCAACTGTCTTGCAATGGAGATAGAAAATTGCAGCCAGACAGGAGCCAGGCTATTCGGGAGAGGCTGAGGGGAAAAGGGCTTCCCACGGGTAAGTGCTTCGTTGCAGTAAGGGTTATGGCTAAAAAAAAAATACAGCCTTCTGGAAGACCAAGTTTGGGTAGATTTTGTGACCAAAGAAATGAAATAGAGGAGGACTTGCTTACATTCACAGAACTCTGATGGTTCAGTGTCTAGCTAAGTGTTGGTGATGGTGACAGGGGAATGATTGTTTCAAGAAAAGACTTGGCTTTTTTCAGTTCAGTCGTGGTAGTGAGAAAAGGTTTTAAAGGTTCTTGGCCAGAAGTTTTGTTTGTGGAGAAAGGAAATCTTCAGCTGAAGGTCAGTCAGCTGGAGGGACCGGAAGCAGCTTTTCTTTGTTCCCTCTTTCCTATGGACTCTGCTTTTTCTTCATAGCTCTAATTGCACAAAGCCTCTTTTCCAGATTCCCGGGCAGCCCTGGTCTCTTTTCCCTGCACACAAAGCTTTTTTGCTGCTTCCTCTTTTTCTTCTGAAGAGAGATATTATATGTTCCATCACAGTTCTGTGCTTTGACGGTGCATATGGAGGCCAGGTAGGGTTTTACTGTTACTTCAGGGAAGTAAGGAAAGACGACAGTGGCAGGACAGGGAGGAGGCAAACAGTTGCTGTTGCCACTGTGGAGGAAAAAGGATAAAGTGACGTAGGATAACAGCTGATGCTGGCCGTGACTTGTCACTGTGTAAGGTCATAGATGTTGTTGTTTAAGGTCAGTGGCAGCATCAGCAGCATCAGCTCTGTGCTAGGCTTTTCAGACAAGAGGATGTATTCTTCCAAAAGACTGGTCTCAAATTTTTCTGGAAGAACTGTGGAGCTGGGCAGGAGCATTTTATAGGTCATCATCTTGGACCACTCTTAAGTCGCTGTGATGCAGATGGTGACATGTTATATTCAGGTGAGACCACTTTTGCCCTAAAAGGTTCATTTTCTCGAAATGGGAGTATTTTGGTGCCAGCATGCGACATCACCCACAAATACTCACCACTGTAAGTTGTCAGGGACAGAGGGTTTTCGTCTGCCTCACGTCATCTTGCTGCCTCTTTACCACTAGTAAACTTGGAACACTTATGTTGGTGGTGTGCTTGAGTTGCTCCTCTGTTTAGTTTTGTGTCAAGCAACAGTGCAGTGAATTGCAGGAACTGAAATAATCCACGGAGTTGTGACAATGCGAACTGCAAAGGTTAGACACAAGTCTGGCAAGGCATTGGTGGTCTTCCTTTGTTGATTCTTTTTTGAGATGAGTCCTAGATTAGGCTACTGTTTGATATAAAAACCTTATGTCAGTGATTGCCAGCCCTTCCAGTACATCACTATGTGTTTAGGAACAGTTTCTGGTACAAGCTGTTGCTTCGTTTTCTGGCACAAATTCACTGTTCTGGCTGCTTTCTCAGGGGCTTTGTTTTCTTACTGGTTTTTTTTTTCTTCTTTTCCAGAATATTTCTGCAACAATAGGGAGATCTGTAGGAACACAGGATCTACCTAGTTAATTTTATTTGTAAACTATGTAATGTCTGCCTTTCCTGAATTTCTTAAGCTCTTTCTTAAAATTAATTCTTACCCTGGTTTCCACCAATTTTAAGGGTTGAACCAGAACCTTATTGTTCTGGTTGTTAAATTGTTAGTTTATTCTTTAACCCTATTCTTCCCAGTCTCCAGTGTTGCCATATTCATAGTTTCTTTACACACTTCTGTTCTTTTGTCAGTACTACCCTATTCCATATGTCTTTCAAGAACTTTATTTGAGCACAATACCTTACTATCTCAAGCTTTGTCATTTCCATACTCCCTTTCCATCATCTATTCTGTTTTTTATTCCATGATCATAATACACCATGTTTTGGTGACGATCAAAATATTTGTTAAGTTTTGGAGACGTACAGGGTTGTCTGTTTTCACTGCATTAGCAAACCCTGATTATTCTTTCCTTTGTTGTTTCTAGTTTCGTTTTCTCTGCATAGTCTTTTGCTGGTTTGCTTTTCGTTTTCTTAGAAAATCTGTAACTTTTTTTTTTTAAATGTTTGTCTGGTTTGAGGGGTGTTGTTTCTTTTTTCATTTGTTCTCCTACCCACAGCTTTGCTTAAACGTTTTAGCAGATTTTTATTTCTCCAGAAGTAACGTTTGTCCCCAACTTCTTCAGTATATCTCAACAAAAAAGCTTTTATTTTAGGTTGTACTAAACTTTGGAGATTGTTGTAGTATCTCCAGCCACTATCTCCATGGCTGTCTGGTTCAGTGCTAGGGTGAATAACATCCCTGTAATGTCTGAAACTTTCTCTGAGAAGTATGTGTTTTAGTTAAAGGAAATAAGACTAGATGATCCAATTGTTGTTTTTTTATTGCATTCTCTGACTTGAAAAAGAAAGTCACAGCTAGGATATTCTTCCCTCTTATCCTTGCTTTTTTTTGAATCACTTATATGTATGACTCCTGAAATGGTTGAGAGTAGTTGATTTATATTTTAATTACAAAAACGTTCAGTTAGGATGCAGTGTCTGAATCTCTGAAGGGCTGTGGAGCTGAATGTGTGTCTTGCTGCTGTGTGCTCACTTGCCTTCTGGCTCTGCCTAGGATTTCCAGGTGCCAAGCAGAAAAGGTTCCCTGCACTGTGTGTGCTTGTGAAATTACTGGGTTGGGGAAGAACAAGCAAAATTAGGGGTTCTTGGAGACTGAGGAGTCCACTTGGCTCAGCTACTATCAACCAGTGAATTCAACACAGGGTTTTAAACAGCCTTGGTCAAAATCACTCAGTTTCTGAAAGGCCTCTCTTTTTTAGGGAACATCACATTACTCAAATAATATTTTTGAAATGAGTGAACTTGATAACCCCCAGACTACAGAGTTGGCTGTAGAGATGGGGGGGCAGAGAGTCCCCATCCTCTAACACCTCTAACATGTGTAGAGTGTTACAGATAATGTGTGGCACCCCACGGAATAAATATTTGTGCATCACTGTTCCACTGCAAACATTACATTGTCTGCATTGCTCCAAGTCTGGTCTGTTACGAGTCTTTTTTTCAGAAGAGAAGATAAATGGAGGTCACTCATTCCTTTATATTTTAAGCTCTGCCTGTCCTGCTTCCACTCAACCTCTTCCAATTTCTCTATATCACATTCACTACCTGTGTAAGTCATTCTTTTTCTCCCTTTCCTTAGAAGGTTTGCAACCTTCTTAACTTCTCCAAAACCTTTCCCAATTCTACATCTGTTATCAGTCATGTTTCCTGGTATGTCTTAATAGCATCATCTTACTTCTTTTTATTTTGATCTTAGATACGTTCCTTGATCTCCACTTTGCTGAAACCTCAGGGAATTGTAAAATACAAACCAGTACCTCTCACATAACCAAACCAGTTCCAGCTGTTTTCAGTTCCATTTTTATGCTGATGTTATGTATACTGAGACATGTATTTGAAAGTTGGTGAGGACCCAGTGAATTGGGTGTCTGATATTTATGAGGCAGCTCACATTTGACTTAGGGCAGTTTAATGCTTGTTATTTCTTTTTCTGCAATGCTGGTTTGCTTGTGCAAATTCTGTCAATGGTAGCGTGGATCAGCTGCCCTGAGGGCACTGCTTTAAATTTCTGGGAAAGCGAGCTGTAGAATGTAATGCTAATTATTATACTGATTGATAATCTCATAGATTGAGGAGCCACAAGTAGAAGGCCAGATGAGAGTTTAGGAAAAATGTAATGGTAAAAGAAAAGAAACCAAAAGAGCTTCAGCTCAGAAAAGCATGGAGTCCTTTTTCCTTCAATTATCACTGTGCTGTTCTTCTGCTGTGTGCAGCTGAAATAAACACCTCTTACTGCATTTGCAAAATGGCAAACATTTAGAAAGGTAGGAAGCTATCAGACAGGATTATGGTTTTGAGTGAACTGCCTTTCTAATAAGTTAAAGTTATGTCAGTTATCTTTTATCTAAGTGTTTGGGTTTAACTACCTCTGAGGAGACATTTTGGTCAAGTTTAGCAGTGAGACAATTGGAGAGGGCAAGGGGGGTGCACATATGGATGTGTCTGACTTTACTAGTTATTTTACCGATGTATTTAAGGAAATAAAGGTGGCGAGCAGAAGTCTTTTCTGGAGAGGACAGAAGACTGGTCTGATACTTACTGAGGTGAAGTTCTGTTGAGTCATTGTGAAAATCTTAAAGAGAATTCACAATGAATCAAATAGCTGTCTTTTGGGGAAAAAAGCAACATAGGGGTATGGTGTTTATTGTCAGCTTAGGGGTATCAGTGTGATACACTGAGCAGGTAACTTAAGACAGCTGATAAATCAAGCTAAGTTCATGAATATAGAGATGGTTCAGTAAGAGAGATGTGCTTCTAATTGGAGAGTAGCCAGCTAATACCTTAGATATTTGCAGTCTTTGGAAATTGCTATGATTTTTGCCTTAATTGAATTTCATTATTTTTAGGATCAGTTTTCCACACAGTATTAATCCATAGTTATCATCGCCGGGGCTTTATTGTTGACTTAGGATAAATGTTTTGAAATATTTTTCCACCTCATCTGTTTAAATCAAATTTTTTGCTCTTCTTAGGTGACAAGGTTGGATATTTACAGCTATTCATTTCCATCTTTATGTCTTGAAGATAATTATTAAATTAATAAATAGCTTTGTGTTAATGTTCTCCCCAGTTAAATTTATGTCTTGTCTTTTTCGTGACTCATTTTCTGTGGCTATCTTGGTGAATGAGTTTTATGGCAGGGCTGACTGCAGAAATAATTTATTCTAAATTAATATTACAGAATGTTTGCTTTTAGTCAGGTCATACTTGGAACACAGTGTTTAGGAACTGACTTAGCCAGCAGAAGTAGAAGCAGTAAGACCTGTCATGAGTCATCTGAACCAAGGAGTGTTATTTAATTTTTGTACTCAAAACACTTTAGACCTTAAGAGTCTTTACATCAAGAATTATTTGTGGAAGTTACTTGACTAACTTGATAAAATTCTTCTGATGTGATGAAAGAGTAAATAAGTGCTAAACTCTTTCAAATATAAAGCAAGAGTTAATTCACTGGGTTACTCTTCACCACAAACTATCCTTCAAAAGGTTGTGACGGCTATTTAAAGTCCAGTTGAAATCTCCATAACTTGTACTTGCCTGGCAGCCCTCTTCCCAGCCATCTAATAATTGAAATCTTGCACCTTATGTGTTTATTTGCAAAGTTCACCTTAACTGTGCACAACAGGAAATATTTGGAAATAGAGATCAAAATTGTTGATGTTGATCAACTCCCTGTTTCATGAGACTATATACGCTATCAGATGCAGCAAAAAATAGTAGGTGCTCTAAACTGAATAAAAGATGCTGAGGCTCAGTGAAGTTAATTTTAATTTTAACAAGAAATGCTAGTTCTTACTTACTGTTCTTCATGATGTCAATTACCAATGTAGCTGTCCAGAAAAAACTCTGACCAAAAAAAAATGTACCCTTTTGCTTTTGATCTGGGGAAATTGATTGTGGATTCTATTTTAGTTCCTGTTCTGGGTGAAAATGCAGCTTCTAGTCTATAAAGAAGCAGTTTATAGTGATGATCTCCATGTGTGAACTGAAGTAGCTTATGCATTATGTTGCTAAATCCAAGCACACAGATTTAAGCTATCAAAAGCTACAGCACAAACTTAATTCCATTGACTTGAAAATTACCTCATCTGGAAATAGTCTTTTTTTTTTCTTTTATTTCCCCTGTCTCCTCAGTACTAGAAAAAAAAGAATTGAGTAGGTGGAGAATAACTTCCAGAGTTCAGCAAAACCAAATGAAAGCCAGATGAAGGTTTCTTGTTGAATAAAAAAAAATAAATTACTTTTTTGCACTCCAAAAACTATGCCTGTTTTCTTCCAGTAAGTGTTTCTGGTTGCATCTAGCAGTACTGGTGGTTTGCCTTGGTTGAAATCTTTTAAATTTAAGTATAGTAGCTACTGCTATATGGAGTTTCCAGCCTGGCAGTGTTGGAAATGCTGTTACAGTGCTGCTGAGGACAAACTTAGAACTCTGAAGACAAAACAAGAGTGGACTCAAAGATCAGTGAGGAAACCAAACCAGAGATGTCAAAGGCTGTCTCTGAGCAGAAAAGCAGCTGTATCACTGAGCTTCTCCTGGGGTGTGCAGAAATCCAGGGAGGGAATAGCTAGGTGGACCTTTTGGCTACTTGGTTGAGAAACATACCCCAAAAAATTGACCCATAAACCTGAGGGGGAAAAAGCAATGGTTGCCTGAGAAAGGGAAGAGGTAAAATGTTGCATTTATGAATTATGAAGTGCTACTTGGCAAGGATCACTACCACTGTTCTGAACAAAATGCCTGGTTTCCGGAGCTATTTGGTGTTTTTTGATAGAAGAGCTGTGTCAGTCCAAAGCAGAATGCAAATTGTTATACAGGATTTATAAGTTGGTCATTACTTCCAGTGCTTTCAGCAGTCCTTGTGTCCAGTTCATTTCTTTCTTCACAAAGAATGCATTGTTTAGGAGTACTTCTGTCTGAAACTTGGATTTTTCTCAGCTATTTAGAAAGTAAAAGAAACGAGGAGGTGCCATTCCTAGCAGTCAACCCACAGGCCACATCTGGCTCTGTTGTCTTCTGTTTGGCTCTTAGCCTGCCCCAAAGGGATTGCAAACCCAACTCCTCCACCAGCTACCCACTCATGTTTGAGAAACTAACCACGTTGTCTTGGGAGAAAGAGTTTTTTCTGTTACTTTGTTTTCTGCACAAAGATGGTGTGGGAGATGTTTTTTAAACTCCTGTATAATAATTTCCTGTCTTCAGACTTTCCAGTCTTGTGCTTGTGTGCTTTCATGCACATGTGGGCAATCTCTCTCTGCCTTCCCAACCCCCATCTCTTCCTAACCACCCCCCACTCTTGTGTGTGTGTATGTGCATATATCCACGAGTTGAAATTTGTAATAGAGATGAAAAAGTTATTCCATTTTGTGCAACGAGAAGAAAGAGGAGTCAGTAAGACTTAAAAGAAAGTTGAACTGTTTTTATTCAGTAAAAACAGATACAGTATGTGGAAGTAGTAACTGTGTTTGCTTTTACATAGTATTTGATTAATTGCCTTTGTGATCAAGCTGGTACACAAATAATTGCAGATACACTGGATTTAGTCTTTAGTTTCCTCTTGCTCAGAGGAAAATCAACCAGATTACTGTCAGTGTAAGTGAAAGATGGTCTGTGAATGACACTGGTGTTAAAGAGGGTATAGTTGCATTCATAGCTGAAGACACCAAAGGAAGAAGGAAGCAGATCTATGGTTCTTTAGCAGATGGAACATCTGGCAGTTGAAGGCGTGTGTGGAAAACTAGATTTTCATTTTAGCGCCACACGGGAATTTAATTGTGGAGTCCTGGTGATTAATTGCTATTTTTATTGTATATATTCCCTCACTGTATATAATATACTTTGGAATCATGCAGTTACTATAATTGCATTTGAATTATTTATAGTAATTATAAATAATTACACTAATGTAACATCAAGTAGAGGATAAACACCCAAGGGCGATATGTGAAATCAAGAACCTGTACACTCAGACGAGCAAGAAGAGTTTAGTTCAACAGAGAAGTAACTGAGGAGGGGGAAAGTATGCCTTTTGAAGTTACTTATGTGCTGTAGCATTTTAGTTGCTGATGGCTCCTTCTGTCACCATCACTGTCAAGCAGGGAAGCATTTCTCTGTCCTGTTATACATATGGGTGACTGAAGCATGGAGTAGCTCTGTGTGGTCTCAGGCGAAATACTTAGTGTCTTTAGTGGAGCCAAGGTACTCGGGAAGGGTCTCCAGAGTTTCCATTGAAAATACAAGCCTCTTTTTTTTTAAAGAAAGATCATAACATGAGTCTACCCATGCATTATAATTCAAAGCCATACAAGTTCCATTATGCAGTCAGGTTCATTTGATCATTAGCTGGATCTTTATTTTCTATATGTAGATTTTTGCTGGTAGTTCTTCCCTTTATTTTTCCACTCATTTCATCATAAAAGCCACAGGAAGAAAAGTTGAAGGATAAACTACATATTGGCCTAATGCATTTGGACTAGAGTATGCCATTCAACTGAAAATCCATGTGTTAAAGAAGGGCATATTATTCCAGTCTGCTCTGTTTTGAAAGTGTACTGTTAGATGAAAGGTAGACATATGAGCCTTGTGCTGAAAGAGACTTACTGCAGTCACTTAAGGCCCTTGATCTAATTAATGGTGAGGTAGCGTGTTGAGGAAGTCCAAGATAAAAAAAGGGAAAATACCTTAACAGTTGATTTTGTGACTTTCAAAGTCTGTAATAGTACTTCAAAAAAGTAAGAAGGGATGAGGACAGATTTAAGTCACTAAAAATAGAAAAAATTGGCCTGGACTGGTTGCTTGTTGCCTAATCCAATTTTACTGCTTGTATCTGCAATTGAGTTGCTTCTGTACTGAGAAGTCTTGTCCTTTATCCTTGGCCTCTGCTTTCTGGTGCCAAGAGCAGCATGCGTTTTTGACTGGTATAAAGTACAGATCTCAGAGTGCTGCTTTGTTTCAGTTTGCCCTCTCAAGATGCCCAACTTGAGCAGGCTGTGCGTCCCTTGCCCCAAAATCACTTCTTTAACCTTCTCTGAGGATGGTTTTTTAACAGCTCATGTTGGCACTGTGAGTCAGTTTGGGCAGAGCTTGTTGAAATGCTGTTATGCAGAGAGGGGTGGGGTTTTGCAAAGGTGGGAAGAATTGCCAAGACTGGTGAAATGTGGGAGTGGGGAGAGTAACAAAGGAACGATGAAAGATGTCCTAGAGAATTTTGCAGTCTCAAGGCTGAATACTAAGGCCAGCTGTAGATTCCTTTTGGTACTACGTTAAAATCTTATGCTGGCTTGCATAAGTCAATGTGGATATGAGTTAGACCTGGAGAGTGGAAGAGCAGTGTGGCAGTGTAATGCCTCCTGCTCTGCTTCCTGATGGGACAGCTCACCTCCTGTCTCATCATGCAGTTAGCTGGTTGAGTGGCAAAGCTGTAGCAGTGAATACTTTCCTAGTCACTACTGATGAGATAATGTTCATGGTGTTTGCTTTTCCTCGTGAGGAAGCCCCAGGTGGGTGGATGACTTGGACTTGGGGAATAGACAGCATTTCTTGCGTGTCAAGGCAAAGGAACTTGTGTCTTTTGCACCTCTGCATGAACTGGAAATAGTTTCTGTTACATCTGGTCTGAATGCTCCAAGTCCATGGAAACTACAGCTTTGGTGAGGAGGATGCTATAGCACTCTCAAGTACTCTCACTGAGAGCTGAGCTCTTCCACTGCAGTTCTCACCAGCACACAACAGATAGTTTTATGTCTCTGGGCTTGCTGTGGTGAGGATACCCACTGGTACTAAAAGTACAGGTGTGACTCTTTTCATTGGATATGATTGGATTAATTGCAACAAGATAATGCTTCAAGTGAGGAGACCTAAATGATCTTTTGAACCAGGAATGTTCTGAGTCATGACTGATGATGTACTGAGTAATCCTGAATGTATATCCTTGGTAGTATATTGGAGTGGCAGTTGTCTGCTCATTTTGGGCTTTTTTTCTGCTTTGTTTGCCCTTGTTTTGTTCAATAAGGTTTCAGCATATAAATACTTTCAGTGTTGCAGAAATGGTTGTTGTGGTTTTTTTTTTTACATTAAAAAAATATGTGAAAACTCTGTAGAGGAGGTTGTTTTGGTTTTATTCTGCCTAGAATTATCTTGGAACTCTCATTTCTGGGGAGGATCCTTGGAGCTCCTTTGGATTTGTGTTTTTGGTGATTATCTATAAAACTAAACTGCACTGTTTAGTTTTTTGTCTCACAAATGAGTGAGTTAGAATCCTGTATAGGAATGTTTGTCCTTGGTGCATGCACATGAATGTGAAGTATGTGTTTGTGGAATGGGTAATGTACTGCTGCTTTAGATGGATAGTGGGAACTTCACAATGAACAGCTATTTTTAAAAGGCTTTTTTTGTGTGTGTGAATATTATAGGTAGTTCACCAGCCTTAGGAGGATGTACAGTCTGAGAATAACATAATAACATAATATTTACCTGACCACAAAGATAATTATGTTTAGTTTAGGATTAAAGCTATATTTGTAAAATATATGTGTCAGATCCTTTTAGAAGATGAATTCATTCTCATCGGCAAAGTGGGTTTTTTTTAATTGTCTTGGCTAGAACATGTGGGAACTGTGTAGTTTCTTATAGGACAATCTGAACCTGAACATTTTGCTGTCATGTATTTTGTGTGTTGGTAAGAATGAAGAAGTTGCTTGGTTGCATTTGGCTTTAGTCTTGCTTATTTTGATTGCTATTTAAATATCAAAGAAATAGAAACTGAAAACTAACAGCTCAGCCCAGCCCCTCTTCAAGTAGAGTATTAGAGTTGAAAGTTGTTTACACTTTTAAAAGCAGAAAGCTTTTAAAGCATTACTGACTACATTTACGAACATCCCTAAAGCATTCTTTGAAATTCTGTTTGAAAGGATAACACTCTAGATAAAGATCATCAGGAGCCTGTTGTGCGAGGGGGACAGTTAATTTCAATCGACTTTGGAAGAGCAGCAGGCAGCACTATATAGCCGTCTTTAAAAGCAATAGATACAGCACCGTAATTTACTTTGAATGACTGCTTGCTTTTGCAGTATCTGCTGCTTCTTAGAGGATGTACATGGGAATATCACTGTAAGGAGGGAGCTAGCTTTAAGGAAAATATCACACGCCATACTGACTCCACCTGGGTGAGCAGGCATTGCTTAGGCAACTCAGCACA
This sequence comes from Pipra filicauda, assembly GCF_003945595.2. Lineage (NCBI taxonomy): Eukaryota > Metazoa > Chordata > Aves > Passeriformes > Pipridae > Pipra > Pipra filicauda. The sequence continues at coordinate 4,443,935 of NW_024105087.1, read as the reverse complement.
GAATATTTTTAGTTGTTTTTTCTATTCGGGAGTATCACTGATAAAGTGGAGATTGCCACACTGATGCAGGGTGTATCCTGCAAATTGGAAAGTTTAGAATCTATAAGAATTTTTTCAGTGCATTTGATCAGTTGGAGATATGAGTAGATTATTGCCTATGTGATATCTACAATAGACGTGGGATTTTTGCCACTCTAATAATGAAGAAGCATTAAAAAAATTTTAGTTTGCTAGCAGTTGGGTAGTCTTTAGGTTTTCTGTGAGATATTACTCTTATGGTTATAATCATAATCCTTTAACTTTGACCTCAGAAGGACTTAAGAACATGAAAGGTAAACTTGCAGATTATCTGTTAATATTAAGAAATTTGATTATACTTACTGATGTTTGTAATTAGTTTTGTAAAATCAGGCTAAAATTTTGTGCCTGAGACATACATGATCCTTAAAACTTCTCGATGACCATGAAATTATATTCTTCAGAGACCACATATTTCATTGGTATTATTCCACCTCTGACAGTTTCTTTTATTCTGGAAGTAATTTCTGTGTAAGGGAGAGGGAGAAGAGAGACTGTTCCTAAGTATTGGTGGATCTATTTATTGATGAAAATGGAAGGTGCAGGCTCGTAGAGTCACTTTGATCTTGGAAGCTTGATTGGTTTTGTTTTAGGAATATTCTTTATCTGGAGAGACTGTCATCACCAAAAATAGTCATTAGAGGAAGATCCAGGATTCTTATCATTCCTAAGTACACAATCATTCTTTTCTTACTACTGACGCTATTTCAAGGAATCTGTAAATCTATAGAACAAACCTGGACTTGTTATTGAAAATTGTAGGCGGTGTATTTGGGTGTGACAGGAATGGCTGATTTCAGTTTGATTATTAAGTAGTATTTTTGATGATAATCCAGACTATTTTAAAAATAGAACTAATGAGAAAACAGCTTCCAGCATGTATGTGATAGCTTGGAGTTTTTCTGTGTTAATACTGAATTATAGTAGGCCTTACATTTTTCTTGAGCACTTCAGAAATAAAAGAAATAAAATGCTCGCCATATGAAGTAGTTGGAGTTCTGTCTTTGTTGACTGAGGCAGCCCTTTAAGTATATTTTGGATGACAAAATCAATGCTAAAGTGTGTATTCAGTATACAGTTGTGTTGGACTACTGTGTATTAAGTAGAAAATTACATGTATGAAATGTCTCCTTATTCCAGGAAAGACATCGGCGACTGATGCACCTGATGAACACAGAGGTCACTTCTCTCAGCAGACCACCCTTAACAAAGGACTTAGCAAGTCTATGGGATTTCTGTCCATTAGAGGAACACAAGACGAAGAAGAGTTTTTCCAGGGCATTTCTGCAGATTATAACTCGGGACAGGAAGATGTTTTCTGTCCTCATAGATGTAAAACCAGTGAGTTTGAGAAAAAAGGTCACCTTCATACAGATGTCCCTCCCAAAAGGAAAATATGGGCTTCTTCCACAGATTTGCTTTGCACTACTGACAAGGCAGCTGAGAGGAACCATGCTGGAGGCTCTCACAGGCACAGCCATCAGTGTGAAACATTTACAGTACGGACTTCTACTACTACTAGAAACAAGGAAGCAAGGTACTCTGATGGGAGCATAGCACTGGATGTCTTCGGACCACAAAAACTGGACCAAACGCGCCATGTGCCTGAGACGTCAACTTCTGCAGCAATATCAAGTGCCTTTGACAGGATAAGAGAGAGACAGAAGAAGTTGCAGCTTCTGAGGGAAGCTATGAATGTAGAAGGTTGGTGAAGCTTTTTGATTTTCTAAATATTCCAGTCATCAAAAAAAGTGTTCATTGTGATAAAATTGAGTTCTCTTGTAGCAGCTCTTGAAACTGCAGAGATCTTTGCTTTGTCTTTTTCACATAGTGAAATCACTGAAGCATCTGTTGCCAATGAAGATAAATGTGCTTGCCCAGGTTGTTTACTCAGTGAGAATAGTTGATCTCTGTAAGTCAACCAGTATCAAGTTGATCAATTAAAATTAGAAAGAAAAAAAGAAGTTGGTAACAGCTTGTTGTCAAATAATTTTCCTTGAAGGAAGATCCTCATCTCCAGCCATTAGTGATGAACTTATGCTACAGAGGAAAGGCAGAATTTCATCTCCAGATCTCTCAGTTTTTGTGCTGTATAATTCCAGACTTAAGCCCTTAAATATGAATTTTTTAGGGGCCTCATGTTCAGGTCTTTACTTCAGTGGGAATACTTGACAACAAGTTCCATCAGTTCATGACAAGAATGCATGGGGAAAAAACAAGTCTTTGTAGTTGTTCTGTGGAACAACTTTCTTTTTTACAAGTTTTTTTTAATAAGTTTTGTGGAACTTATAAAATTATCTTTGTACATAACCCTGTTAGTGGAACTGCATATTGTTTGCTTTGTAAATGTGATGTGATTTGCAGGGGTTGTAAGTTTGAGACAGTTGGATAGAAGCTGAGAGCAGAGCTGGATCCTGCTTGTGCTGAGCGAAAAAGCATAACTTGGTCGTCTAAGGTATATGATATAAGAGCTGTATGTACAGAATGAAGTCAGTCATTTATTCAAAAATCCATACGTTTGAAAGCCCATGACTGCCTGCCTTGTTGTGTGTCAGAAGTAACTGTGTGAAAACACACCCTGCTTTGGCCTCCTTTTTCTGCCTGAGGTGTAAACACCTCCTTATTAAGGAGAGATGATAAAGCCTTTTGTCAAGGTTGAATTTCTAAAAATGCCTGCTCATGCCCTTTGTGGCCACCTTGGGAGATGCTTGTACTGCAATTAGCATGGCAAGCCAGTTCTTTCCTATGCATGTGAGCCTTTTGCTCCAGAAAGGAGGAGTGTTACTGGAATGGCATAGGCAGTTTAAAAAGCTGCTGTAATTTCTGTGCAGCTGGAGTTCTTTAGTGCTATCAAATTAGCATCTTCCAATGAGAGTTATAATGTGAAGGAATGAACACAGGTGAAAGCAGCACTGTGGAGATAACATTGTTTATCTCTATAGGAGATGTCTGAGGTACAGGGAAGGTTAGTTGGGTTTTGGTATAAGAGTCTGAAATCAAGGGGGACCATCTCAAGTATGTGAGTCAACTGGGACAGCTGGAGATAGGCAGCTGACAAAGTTTAGGAGGAGGCCACTCCCAGTATTGGGAAAGCTCAATAGCCTTGTTGTTCAGGAGTGCAGCTTTGTGCAGGCTTGTGTTGCACAAGAGCAAAACCAAAAGCGTGGCCAAACCCATTGATGAGCAATGGGTTTATCATTCTCATTCAAGCAGATTGGGAGATGGCAGAAAACAAAACATGCCCGTGCCTTGAAAACTGAGATAGGTCAGGTGTATGAAACTACTCGATTCATAAAGGGAATGGGTGAAAGTGCAGTCAAAGTAAACTGGGAACTGGGATTTAATAGTCACAGAAGCTGAGTGACAAATGGGTACAGGGAAGATTGAGGCAATAGCTAATGACTCATTGCCCATCCTTCTGAATTCACAGTCACTACTTGATAGAAAAAAACAAAGATACTTTTGCAGCAGATAGCTGGGTTTCAGAGTTTTCTACTTTCAAGGAAGGTACATGTGTTTCGCTCTTGAATTGAAGTTAAGAGTGTATACTTTACTATTTTATTTTAGGCTCTCCATTGTTGGCGTGGTTTTGGTCAGTTAACTACTTAAAGAAAAGTCTGGGACCAGAACCTAGTGGTGAATATGAACTTTTAATGAGAGGCAGTTTAAAGTATATTTTAGTAAGATGGATGACAAATACTTTTTCACATAGAAGTTAGTTGCTCTTATGTTTTATAGGGCTTGAGAAGCCTGACTGGAAGTATCTGTTCTGCCTTAGTGAGCAAATTCTTGAAAGTCTTAATACATGAAGTCTGTTAGTCTAAGACTTCTTTCCCTTTCATTTTCCTTTTTTTGTTCTGTGTTTTACCATTCCTTATCTCACATTTTCTTTACAACAGACAAGTCCCTTGAGATCTTTCATAAAGAGTCATTTGCTAGTTTCATCTGTCAAAGAAATGAACAATACAGTCTCGAGTGTTTTTGTGCATTGCTGTTGTATGCAGTTTTGAAGCACTTAGTAGGTAGAAAGATATTTCCACGTGTCAGTGTCAAGTGTGTGTGGAATTGCTCTTCTGACATAAACCCAGCCTAGCTGAGAGATATGAGGAACTGTGTGGAAAGCTGTGGTGTAAAATATGTCAACTGTCTTGATAAAGGTAGTGGCAGTTTCTTGGACAGTGCTTGTGATGCAAGAGTATCCTACTACCTACAGCTGGTGGTCACATAGCAGATAGGGGGGCACCAATAGAAGCAGTGGAAAGAAGTCCACAGAAAATGACAGCAAATACTGTTCTTTCTCTGTGTCTACAGCGTGACTTCAAACAAGGGGTAAGGAAAGGAAAAACGGAGAAGGAGAATAAGTTATTTTGTAAGACCACGTAGTTTGGAGTGAGGGTTCAGTTCAGGTTGGAGGGGGAGGAATGAGCAAGGAGTCATGGTAAACAGGGTTATTTATGGTTGGCTGTAGTAGAAAGGACACAATCAGCCTTCTTTTTCGTAGGTCTGGGGATATTTCCAGTTCACTTGAGCCCAGGTCTAGGTCACAGTTAAACCTGTGTAAATTGTATTAAGCCTCTGCTTTTGGCCGTACGTTGTTTTTCTGTTTTGGAATTTGAAGTGACATTGGATTCTCTGTGGGTTGAACTTGGCCAGATAAAACTTCCCTCAAACTACAAAGGAATTTAAGTGACATGTGGCTTATTTTTCTTTAACTTATTTTGGGTTAAGCTGGCAAACTTTTTTGTTATTCGTAAAACCTTAAGGAGCTGACTGCCTTGGAAAAAGAAAATGTTCTTATGCACAGGCTCTGGTTTGCCAAGCTTTCACTCAGAACAGATTTTTACAATCCAAATTATAAACTCATGAAAAAGCAGAGTTTATAGTGGAAAGAATGACAGAGGTTTAATTACAGCTGTGCTGTAGTACTTTGTAGTGAGCTGCAGACCATCTGAAGTGCACTATAATCTGCTGTCAGAACATCTCAGATTTAGCCTCGCAAGCCTTCCAGTGTCATTGCAACTGCCTTGCTCTTGAACTTGCTGTTTTATAATAATCTGCTGTACAGTTTCAGGCTTGAGGTTGTTTATCTCTTGTCTGTTGAAGATGATCGTTTATGATTAGGTGCTACTTAGTCAGATAGAGGCAAGGGAAAGAGCCTGCTATTTGATTTCAGGTATAGACAATTCTGATCACTAAGAACAGACTCCAAAAGCATGTGTTAATCTTGCCAGGAGACGGGGGAGTAAGTTCTGCATCTTTGCTGTTTTGTTCACTCTTGTTTTGTTATGGAGGTTTTGTGAGATTAGACAGAATTATTTAGAGCTGTGAAGTTGTTAAGTGTTAAACCCAAGCAGTTTACCTTACCAGGAGAGCAGATTTTGGTTTTGTTGTTCTTTTGAAACTTGGGAATTGTTGCTTGGCACCGGCTGATAGTGTCCTGTTTCAGAGAGAAAATAACATTCTACCGTTTTCATTTTGCAAGCCTGCCTTGTCCCTCAAGAGCGTGAGAGTGTCATCTATTCTCCCTTGCTCCAGCTTTCTTCTCACCCACAAAACTGATTCCTTGTTTATCTCAGACCTACCTCCAAATGGCACAATAGTAAGGCCTTGTATGGTGGCCTTGTATGAATCTCTCCTTTTGCGTAGGCAGCTCCCTCTACCCTTGTTTTGAGTGTATGCATAATTCAAAGTGAATGGGTTTATTAGTTGAGCGAATGAGTATCTTTTTTTTTAATTCAGATTTGTTTATGAGGATGTTGTAAATGAGATGCACGAGGTAGCAAGACATAAAGATTGCCTGTGTCGTGTTGGGATACAGGAGCACAGAACCAGTTAGGAGACTAGTGATGTAGTTGGCTGTGGGTTGAAATAGCAGACAGGGTGGAAAAAGATTTCAGGATACCAAAAAAGCTGATCTTGCTGAAGCTCTGGAATGCTGAATCCAGGAATGGGGGTAGTTTGGTAATATTCTTAAGCCTTTGTTAAATGTTTTTGCAGTTGGGAACCAGGTGAATACTAGAGCCTCAAGTTGTGTTTATTCCTCTTTTTACCTTTTTTTTTTCCCACTGAAATTATTAAGTCCTCAGGTTTTGGAGTTTTTTGTCCATTTATTGCTCTTGGTTCATACAGTCAGCGAGAAGAGACAGTAATATTCCATGTTTCTAGAGGCGGGTCTCTGCCTCCTAAGTCTTCTGTGTCTTTTTCTCACAAAACTGTTTTCATTAGCTACCTGGAAGACTTATCTTAACCCCATTTATAAAACTCCCATATTATGACAGCCTGTGTTTAGCTGGGAAAGTTACAGCTAAGGATACTCTAAATGCCTGGGTTTGAAAAGCTCTCTTAGTTTGAAGTTGCATCTTTGAACAAGGAAGAATTTCTGCAGGTAATCAGGCACCTGTTGGTAGCAAATTTATTCCAGCAAATTAAGCCCCAGAGATTTGAATTTGGGAGCCTCTGAAGAAGTGGGTTAAATGGAAGATTGGATTTAGGGCAGAAAAAGGAGTAGCAGCTTTACAAACTTACTACTGTAAATTCAATGAAGTGTGCATACCTTCTTTTTTGTCTTGAATTGAATGTACTCAGTTCATGTGTGGGCCATGGGAGTCATCCTCAATGGTACATCTGTTTGCATGTGAAAGCAAAGGAAGGTGCAGTTTGCACATGTCTCAGGATCATTGTGCTGCAGTATGATTTAAATTCAGTGGTGGCACAATGGATTCTCATGTGGTTGGTATGCCTGGTAAAGATAAGGTTCAGGTTGAACAGTATTCAGAAATCATACTAAGGAATCTGAAAGTTAGGAAAATGGCCTGGTACTATTTCAGTTGGAAAACTTCAGTTGTTAATTCTACTGGGGCTACAGCAATTGGCTTTTCAGGGAAAAAGAAAGATGTTTGTGGGATTTCTCTAAAATATAAGTACTCTGGCATCAGCCACTATTATTTTGTTCTGAATTACATAGCTTAACATCAGGTAATAAAACAGCTCTGACAATTCTATAATTGCACAGCAGTATGGCATCCATTTTATCTCATCTGTTGAGCTTGCAGCAGCTCACACAGTCTGGGATTGTCAATTTTTAGTCAACTTTATCAGTTGGATAAAACATTTAAATTAAAACAAGCAAACAAGTTTATGGTACAAACTCTCAGTTTGTGCCTGTGTTCATTTACATACCTTACCCTAGATGGCATGATCCAGATCCAGAAAAGAAGGGTGTCTTTCTGAGGACAGGACCCTGAGTTCTTTCCAAACCCTGGAGTTGTTGTGGTTAATCTTGCTGTTTTCCTTTTCATCTTAGCACTAAAGATGTGTGTTTTCTGCAGTTTTACAAGGCTACTTTTCTCTCTATAGATTAGATCCTGCTATGCCCTCTGCATCAGATGTCCATTAGGCTCCCTGGGGATTTACCTGGATAGCTGGTGACTTGGGCTGCATGTGGAATACAGCTTTTTCATTTAGAACATGGGTGGTGGAAACCTTGGAGGTTAAAATGCTCCCCTGAGAGGCTTAATGGATCTGTTTCCTTTGACAGTTGTTGGATGTAAATCCTTACCAGGGATTTGATCTGGATCTCTTATGTTCTTCCTGTTAAACCTATGCTGCCTTGCGTAATTCAAGCTTTCTTATATGAAAAGAGGAAAAGGAAAATTGATTAAACTCTTGGGAAAGAAGCAAGTCTTAGCCTCTCCTAAAGGATAGTTAATGTGTTTTAAATGGTATTATCGTACACTCTCCTGTAATAGAGACACCCACCAGTAAACCTCATAGGGCACACGAGAGCTCCCTCCCTGTCATGAAACTGTCGGTTTAATTCTTCCACCTTCTCTGTCCAGCCAGTAATAATTCTGTAATGATGTGTATTTGAAAACCTGGGTATCTAATGTGACTCGTGTTCAGGATAATGAAATTCCAAGCTAAATGTAGTTCTCTGATTTCTGTTGAAGTTGGCTGAGGTGAGGCTTTCTGTAAATTACTTGTCTGGGCTTGCATGTCTTGCCTTGCGTAAATACTGTGTTTTGTTACTCTGTGCTGCGTGAGGTGCCTGTAGGGTTGTGCTCTGCTGCTTTTGATAGGGAGTTTGAATAAAAACACCACTGCAGCACTAAGCAGCACAGAAACAGATTCTTCAAGTTGTAATGCTTCATTTACCTTTGCATTGTGGTGCTACCACGTGTTCACTTAGATTATTAGTACAAGTTTGATATATTTATTTGAGTTACAGACTCTTAAAGCATGCTTAAACTCAGGTTTCATTTCCCACTGAAGTATGAAATGGTTCAAAGTACAGTAAGAGACTGTAATCCAAATACTGAAGTGTTAAGAAGGGTAACTGATTGAATTAGTTTTGCTACAATGTGTTTGATGTTTATGGAAGTTAAATCAATTCTGAAGTCTCTCTTCAGTCACCAGAAATTGAAGAAAACCCAAACAAACAAGGAACCAAGACAACAAACCAAGGCCATTCAAAATTCCCAGGGAAAATTGCAAATATGGGAGACAGGTTGTTTTGTTGTTGTCTTTAGCTTTTTTTGATATTGTCTTGCAGCTTCTTCCCAGCCAGACAGGTTAGAAGTTTGTCCTCATTTTTGAAAATTCTGTATCAAAAGCTTAACTTTAATTTGATCCCAGAACTGTAACTTTGTGACCCTTGAAAAAGCCAGTTCTTAATTAGAAGTTTAACTTGGATGTGATCCAAGTGCCTTCTTTGAAGTTAAATCCTAATATAATATGTTAGAATTGAGGAGAACTTGCTGGAGGAGACAAGAGAGCATAAATTATTTGGGTAACTTTGTGAGCATTATAGATAAAATAGTCTCAATATTTACATTTTAATTGAGTATTTGCAGGTCTGCAGTGCATATTCTGTTCATGCCCTAGAAAAGATTGTTTGGTTAAGAGGAAGTACAGTGTTGGGGGGATGTGTAGGAGGTGTACATAGACATAGACCAGCAACAAACTGGAAGGCAGTTACAAAAGAGAAGATGCCCCCAGCAGCAAACAGTTCACATCTGTATATATTTTCTCTACACCAAGCAAAGTGAAGAAAAATCTAGGGCATTTACGTGGAATTTCAGGATGTAGCTTCCAAATTGCCTGTAAACTTTGCTTGACAGTCATCAGTGCAGCCCTGCATGGAAAGGTTGTACAATGCCTCCAGCAGATGAGAAGAATACCTTTGCTTGCATTACTGAGTTAAGTTGTATGGTCTTGGTTAGGGAGAAGGGTGTGACAAGACAGGAGGGTGGTCCTCTCCTTGTGAATGCTGGGATAATAGGTTTGAGCCTAGTTGGGACTTCGGTGGAGGTCTGTGAAGACAGTGAGATAAACAGTGATTGGAAATCTTACTTTATGTTTCTTGGCTCATGGACTTGCTCCTTGGCCTACAGCAGGACACCAGCTCCTGCTAACAGGGAGTCAGGGGAAGTCAAACACCCTGCAGAGTCACGGATCACACCACCATGTACAAACACTTGTCTCATGTTTTAACTGCCTATTTCTGTTTTACCACATTACTTTTTTTTTTCCCCAAAATTTTAATGTCTTGGAGAACCAGAATGTAGCCATAATTTCTGTGCAATTTGAGACGCCTAGGCTGCTGACTAAGTGGAAAAAAATAAATCTGTTTAAAGTCTCATGTCATATTTTATTGTTCCCTTTCCATCATCTTGCTTCAAAGTCGGTTCAGCAGACTTGAAAAACCTACAGCTAATAAAACTACTGGGAAGCAAGAGATCTGGTTCTAGTTAAATGTTTTGGTATTGTAGCCCCAGTATCGTGTTTGGATTGATGCCTCACTTAAAGGGCTGGGAGCAGTTTAAAAATAAATCTCCAAAAGCTACCCACTGAATTTGGTTTTTATTTCCCTTGTTAGGCAAGTAATTGCTAGACTGGGGGTAGATTTCTTTGTTGTAAAATCCAGAATGCTGAAAGAAGCCATTGTGAAAGATTGAAGCAACCTCACTGCTCCCACACCCCTCCACCAGTGAATTCTCTTCATCTTGCTGTAGATTAGTTTGCATATATGCAAACCATATTGCTCATTTCTGAGAGTAATGTGAAATGTTAATTGGGTTTTATGCTGCTAAACTGTGCATCTGGGGTGGGCTGCTGGGAGCTGTTGGTTTCATGGGTTCATTGGCAACTTTGCTTGCTTTTCCCAGTTTTCTTAAAGAATCCCTGCACAGCTCAAGTGAGCTGATCCTGGCTGTTGAGAAGGAAGGTTTTGAAAACAGATAGTCCAAAGTGAACATGAACAAGTCTTCAGTCTTGTTCTACTGCATTATCTTATATCTTTTAGTGCTTTTTTCCTATTTGGAATTTTCCCTGCGAAGTCTAAATGAGTAATATTGTTGACTAACTTGTTCTCTGACCTAACACAAATTATGCTGCAGGTTTATTGTTCTCTCCGAATTTTTTACCAGGTGTTTTGTTTTCTGGATGTGGGAAGTTGGAACTTCCAATTTCTTTTTTGCAGCCTCCAGACATACCTGCTCATGTATTCCCCATTTTGTATTCTTGCATTGTATGTTCCTTGCTGTAGTGACTCACACTTGTTTTCACAGCAGTTACATGTGTTTTTCTCTGTATCATCACTTTTGTTTTCAAAAACATGAACTGTAGTCAGACCAGAAGCAGCCTTCAACAGAAAAAGACACCAGAAGTTTTCTCTGACTTTGACAGTGAAGCATTGGTATTCTGAAGATTGCTTCGTGTTCTGCTTTTATGCACATTTTTTGCTTGTTTGTTGACTTGTGCCAAAGTTCTGGGAGATTGTTGCAAATGTCAAGTACATGCCCCCTTCTGTGGAATCCTGTGCTCCAGTATGTTATTTTAATAATCCCCTGAGAGTAGGAAGTGAGACTGCTGTATTGATTTCTCATCACATCAGTTTAGCTGTTCTGGTTAATTAAATATCCTCTAGGGGTTTACTAATTGATTGTTAATCATATTTTGTGGATGTCAAAGATGAGCTGTATATTAATTTTCCAGTGCCTGCTTTGTCTGTGTGGATATTTTTCTTTTTTACATCATGAAGAAACCAGGCACCAAGTTATGGTAGTTGCTTTACATACTGGAGGTGCACGTCAAGTGTTTATATCAGTTTTGTTTGCAGGAGGGGTCCATTTTTGTCTTGGGTTTTGTTGGGGTTTTTTAAAATATTAGTTTTAACTTCGAAGTGATGATGAGAGAGAAGTTCAGAGGAGGTGGCTCTGTTAGGATAGCCAAGAGGGGCCTGGCAGACCACAGAACCCTCAGACTACAGGAACAGGATGGAACTGCACAGCAGTGTTTGCTTTTAGACTCCATGGCCCCAGATGGGCATTTTAACATGTTTTGAAAAATATTTTTAAAAATTTCAAACGTTCATTTGTGTTTGATTTTTGCATATCTGATACCCTGATTTAAACTTTCAGAGCCTTTGAGAAGGTACAAGTCTTATCACAGCGACGTTTATAGTACTTCAAGTGAAAGTCCATCTGTTATTTCTTCGGAACCAGATTTCAGACAAGGTAAGACCTATGTTTAAAAAAGGGAAAAAACCCCCACCAAACCAAACAAACAGACAAACAAAAAACCTAAAGAAAAAAGTTCAAGATGAAAAACAGACCCCAAAAGTATCAAGTTCAGTCTTTAGTAGGAGGCTCGATAATTACCACTGATACAAAGTTGTAAGATGATGTAATTACAACATTGTGTACAGATCAGCATAATTGTCAGTCTGTTCAGAAATGACTTTGACATTTAGCACTCTGGGAGGGAACTTGGTAGGAAAAGCTGGAAATGGTTAACTTTTTACTAGAGTGGTTTTTTTAAACTTCATGCTGTCTTCAGAGGCACAAAACCGATCGAGTTATAAGTGTACAATAACAGTAAATTTCAAAAGCTTTGGGACATACATGGTTTAATTATTTTTATGTCAGTGAGTTTTGCTATGAGGGTTAAGTTTGTTGATAATTTATATGCCAAGGATTTCAGTGTAATGCAAAAGTACTACATAGTACAGGCTGTTAGTATGATAAATTTAAGTAATTTCTATTAAATCAGTGGCTCGAAAAAGCAGTAAATGGTACAAAGGGTTGTTCGCTGATATATGGCAGGAAAAACCATCTTGGTGAATCATTATAAGTAATGGAGGCAAATCATGTCGTGAAAAATTAGTAAAGAAAACGATAGGCAGCTAGAGTATAGCTGCACTGTATGTATTCTGTATGTACAGAATGCCTCCCTGTACTGACTGCTCTCTCAACCTTCTTTGTGGTTGTCTATCCTTCTGCTTACTGAGCCAGAAGCATAAGGAGCAGTAACAAGTACTGAGGCTCCTTTAATGCATTTCCCTTCACTTGCTCGCCATTTAGAACAGACTGCTTAGGTGTTCCAGTCCAAAGTCAACAACTCCTAAGTTTTACAGGCAAGATAAAGCTACTTTCTGGCTACCAGTAGTAGTATTTCTGAACTCAGTGAAATGACTGTCAAAAAGACCTATTTCGAAGTCAGTGTGGCTGTAATGTGTTCTGCAAGAGCTCTCCTGCCAGCTCTGTTTATTGGGGCTACAGTACAAGAGCAGTAGTTTGCAAAATCAGGCTCTAAGTGTAGCATCTCAGGTGCTGCTACAGGAAGATATGCCAGCAAAGAAGGTAACTACTATGAAGTGAATGGCAGGTAAGTATATTGCCAAAAGAAAAAAAAATTATTTTTTTTTATAAATTATGATCAGGAGTGAGATTCCAGGGATAAAAATCAGGAGTTCAGTGCCTGGTTTCTTACCTCCCTTCTTGTGAACTGGATGCATAATGAGTTAGCTGCTCTCTTTCTGTTCTGGAGTGGTTTCTTATGATGTCTCTGCCATGTATGTATGTATATGTCTCAACTCATGGCTGATGAGGAAATGTGTTACCTTGGGAAGGTGTCTATGGAATTGGATGTGGGGTTTTTTTTAATTGTGATTTCTTTTAGGCCTTCCTTAGTATTCTTCTTTAAAGGACCATCAGCTATCTTTGTTGGGGGAAAACTGTAAGATAGCTTTGAAAACTGAAATCAACTTTGTAATACTGGTTTGTTTGATACTGTAATGCCATTGTGCAGAACATGTGAATTTGATTCCTTGTAAGTAATCTCATATGATTGAAAGTCCTTGATTTTTAGATGGGATTACTCTGTGTACTTTCTTGTGTCAGTCAGGTATTAATTTGTCTTTTGGTTTGTTAGTGAGAAGAAATGAAGGCTTCAAGAGAGATGATGCCAGTGGTGTGTTATCAGGTGCTGATGATATCTCCACATCAAGTCAAGCTAATTCTCAGAGAGCAAGGTAAACTCCGTGAAAACAATATGTCTTGAAGTGCTCTGTCTTTATCAAAGAATGTATTCTAAATCTGCAAGTAAAGTTTTTCACTCCCATCCCAACTTCTGCTTAAGGTTAAAAAAATGGCACTTTGTACTGGCATGAAAATAGAACTATATATTGCATTCTGAAGTAAAAGTCTCGTGATGCACTGTGATGTAGAGGTAAGTTAGGAGTCCAGATTCAGTTCCCATATTTATTGGAGACTGGGTTGAACTCTTATCAAATTGTTATATCTGTCAGAAGGGCAGGGGCTACGGTCTGCTTGGAAATATTTAATTATTTTTTATTGTACTTTTCTAAAATAAATTTTTAGAAAGTATTGATATTAATGCAGATTAACTTGCATTTCTTTCATTTAATAAGGAAATGATAATGTTTATTTCTTTGAAATAAGTCAAAAGCTATAAATTTGGTTGGTTATTCTGAAGAACTCTTACTTTATGTTTTTGTGTTTGAATTAATTTTTTTTTAATACCTCAGCACTGATTAGACAGGCCAATTCAGTAATAGTTTATGCTTTTTGAAAATTACTTTGCTGTGCTGTGTATTCAAATATTACATCTTTTGAGGTTTTATTTTTTCAAGTGCTGTTCATCCATACAGTTTTAAAAAGTAGGTTCTGCTTTGAACATCACCTTAATACAGCACCTTTTTACAGCAGAAGCATATGTTGCCATACCTGTTATGTTTTGAGAGTGTTTTTATTCTAAAACTTTGAGAATTTTTATTGACATTGACCTTTGGATGGAAAATTTTCTTCTGGTCCCTGCAAGATACCTAATCACCTTGGAATATTATATCAAAATGATGCAAGTTATTTTTGTTGTAAGGAAAAAAAAATAAAGACACATTTCTTTCCTTCCCTTCTTCCCTCTTCCTTCATCACATTACAACAATGGGCAGCTTTTTGCTTTGTATGCTGTAGACCAAGAGAAAGATTGCTGCTGTGCTTGATATTAGGATATTTTTGGCATAAGCTGGAGGGGAATGCTGTTCTATTCTGCTAAAGAAACCTGGAGATGTCTGAAGATTGGAGCTCTGTCGGGTGACATGGCAAGACTGATGAATATGTCCTCCACATTCTTTTAACACATAGGGTAATGTGCAGTGAATGGGACTTAGAACCATGCTTTGAACATGGAGATGAAAATAAATGAGTGTCTGCTTCTTGCACTGTATTGTGTGCCATAAATGGATCTGAGTAAGGCAGGGTCTCAAATGAACTGTATCTCACTGCAGGTGAACAAGGGAACAGTTACTTAGAAATCTTGCAGCTTTCAGTTATCTGATGCATTGGTTTATGCTTATTGATTTTCTTATTACTTGCACTTTGCCTGAGAAATGCAAAGTAATCTAGAAATGTACATATTGGCATTTCTTGCAGGGAAGAAGTATTTAGGCATTGCTTAACTAAGTCCATACTGGTTTGTTGTCAGGAATATGGTATCTACCCGTGTAACGCCGTATATGTTAATCTGCAGTGTCCAAGCAGTCTTAGAAATCCATCCTACCTTCACATTAGAGGATTTTGGTTAATATGTGTGCTTTTAGGGCAGACTTTCAAGGGGGTGGGATACTGGTTTATAACCTGTGTAACCCTGTTCAAGAACTGTAAATTTCTACTTGGTGTTTTATGCTGTCTTAGCACCGCTCTAAAATGACAAGGCAGACTGTTACTACTGTGTGTACAGAATGAGCATATAGCTTTCATAACTTATTTATCATAGTTGGGTTTTTTTTTCCCTTTTGATGAAAACTCCCAAGTCAACCTTCATTCTGCTTTGCCTTGAACCCAGGAAATAGCCCATTCAGCACTGTAGCTGTGCTTCAAAATAAAACAGCAGTAATTTGTGGATGCTGATAGAGAACTTTTGTTTCTATTTACAAAATGTTTCAGAAACAGAAAGTAGTATGTGGTATGTAAATGAGTCACATTGTAAATGAGTCATTGCTGTAAATGAATTGGACCTATTATGTGAGTGAAAATGCCAAGGTAAAACAGTACATGGTTTCTCATGGTTTCACATTATTTTTTATTACTATGTTGAGACTGGTACCTTTAATGGACATAATTTGTATACATGTGAAATCTAGAAGGAAAATCTTGATTTGCAACTGTAGCATAGACTTACCTTTTGTGTTTAGTAATAGAATGAATTTTGCATTTATGTAACTATACAGTCTTATTTTAAAGCTTAGTATTTTTCTGAATCTCCTGTTTCTGCTTGTTCTTTTCTCTGTGCTTGTGCTAAAAGATACCACTCTGCACTTGCACAGAAATGTCATGGTACAGTACCACAGATAGTTCTTTACTGATTTTCATAACTGTTTCCCCATTTTCATAAGGTGAATAAGTTTTTTAATAACCTAAGTACCAGAGTAGTATGTATATCCAATACCAAAAAAGTGAGGGCGAAGGCTTGATTTTACTAGCCTTTTTTTTAGACCTGTTCAGAAACAGAAAAGCAACCAAAACAGAATTCAGTCCTGTAGTAATAGTTATATAATACCTATTAATTATGTGATCTGAAGAGAAAACAGTGTGCTCTCTCTGTCTTACTACAGCAACTATTAAAACTTTCCAGTGCTAACAAGTGTAAAAGGAATGCAATCCAATAGGGTAGTTAGCTAAGCAGGGGATTTCTAAGAAAGTAACTCAATATTTTTATCCAGAACTTTGCATGTTGCTGCTTTAAAATGCCCTGTGTTGCAACAGACTCTGTTTTTTATAACTTAAAACCCCTCGGCTCTCAAAGTAAAACTAGTGATAACAAGTAGTTCCAAGGAGCAGATTCTCAGAGTTTACATGCTTTGGCTGGTCATATAATTCCAAGATTCGGGGAAGTATATGCAACTTAATCCGTTTCTTAAATTCCTTCAGCACTTTGGAGCATGTTTCGGTGTTTTACTCTCTGTTAGAGATATCATCTGTACTTCAGTACATACTAATTTTTCTGATCCTGTGATATGTTCTTAGTCAGTCTGTGTAATTATCCACGGAATTATCCTTATAAAGTTGAGTTGTAAATCAAATAGGGGGATTTGTATTTGAGGGAGTCTTTTAAAAAAAAAAAGAGAGCAGTGAAGCTGAGCAGCTTGTGCTGTTTGGGAGAGGTGACCTGTTCTTAAATTAGCAGAAGCCATAGATGTACAGCCAGAGTATATTCAAACCCTTCTCGTGGTCTGTGACTGTTGTTATCCTTTAAACTTCTTGGAGTGCATTCCTTGTGGCAATGGCTTGTCTCTTGTTTCCTCTTTGCTTCTTATATTCCTTATTTTTTTCCTTTTTTTCCCTTTTTTTTTTCTTTTGTTTTCTTTTTCTTCCTTTACTGTTTCTTCCTTTTTCTCTCTAGGAGCAGCAGCTGACATGGATCTCTTCCTTCTGTTGCCTTTTCCTTCCAGTAGACTTCATTTTCATATCCTTCCTACCTTACCAAAAGACATCCATCCTTTCTCGGTCCATTCCTGACCTTTCCACTGCACTAATCATTAGAGAATGCCTACCTGCTTCCCTTCTTCCAACTTCCTTCTCTGATCCAATACCTGCTAATTTCTTGGTAAGTACACTAGGGGAAGAGTTAATTCTCTTCCCTTTTTTAAAGGCATCAGCCTTCCAGGTGACTGCTCCCCTACCATCTTCAGGTTAATAAGTAACTGTGAGGTTCTCATTTACAGTCAGACACTGCTGAAAATACAGAGTAGCAGCCAACTACTTGTCTGATGAAGCACCACACAAAACACACTCTTACGATGTTATCTACTAGGAATGTAATTTAGACTTTTTTGTTGTTGTTGTTGTTGGAGTAACAATACTTGCATATTCCGAACTTCACGAAAGAGCTCTACCCATATATGTCAACAGTATTTCCTTGTCTTGGAACCTAAAGAGTGAATCGTGCTGTAACCCCCCCATAGAAAACTGGCAGTCTGACCAAGCCAGAGTAAATTTTGCTTACCCAGGATGCTGAAGGATGCAGATTTATGGTTGGTGACAGTGCTAAGTTAGGAAGAATTTTAAACCATTAGGTTTTTGAGCTTCCTCCACGGACACCCCACACCCACTCCAATTTTCAGAGAAACTAGCACATGTCAACAAAGATGATAAAAGCAACCTAAGGACAAAAACTTTTCATTGCCTCTATTACACAGAGCTGTATGTTATTAAAAAGGCAAGATTTTTTTTTCTGCAGTAGATGTTTTCACAGTAGCAAGCATTTTCAGATAGAGCCAGTTGCAACATGTCTGTCGTTTTCTTATAGTCTTTGATAATTCATAGATATTTATGTTCAGAAAGTGTTTGTTTTTGTTTTATTTCAGAGCCCATCCTTAGACCTTGATCTGAAGGGCTCTTGTGGGTGTATTTAACTTGGTTCATTGTCAATATTCCCATATATGTCAATCCTAATAGGTTTCTTCATGGTGAAAGCTAAGCATGTGCACATGTCTTAGCAGGCCTGAGACCTTTCCTCATTACTTTGTCCTTTTAGGTGCACGTGATTAAGTCTGTTGTAGAAAGAAACAGAGGAGGGAGAAGGGAAACAATGCTGTGAAAGCCCTGCACAGTGGAAAGAACAGTGGGCTTACATTAATACATTTTTCTTTAATTACTTTGTGTCTTCCCTGAAACTTCATTTGAAATTCATTTAAGCATCATTCTCTTCTTGTATATTTCTTATTTTAATGCTGGTTTTATATGCTAACCAATGACATCTGACTATTAAAAAAATAAAGAGAAAGTAGTGCACTGTTCATAATACTGGTATTCATTAGTAATTTTGTAAAAAGATGAAAATAGAATTTGAAATCATATCCACCAAGCATAGAAAACTGTACTGTCTGGACAGGTTTATTAACTGATTTCTCACTCATCAATCATATCTTTTAGGTTCTTCTGAAAACTAGGTATATATATGAATTGAAAAGTAGGTTATATAAATGGAATGTCTTTTTGAGTCTGTAGATTACCTTACTATAAAGGACTGTATATCAGTATCACTGCAGGACTTACTCTAAATTTATCTGTATTTCTCAACTTAAATGCAATGATATGCAGGCTTCTAAACATTTTCTTTGCTTTTTCATGTTTTTCATTACTCAGTTTAGATGTATGGTAAACACTGAGCTTAGAATTGCTTGGATTTCTCTGTTCTTCTCATTTCTTAACCACCTGTTTCATTTTTCAAATAAAAAAATGGCTTTTGTTCACCCAAAATGGGGCATGAAATTCTGTCCTTCCACAGAGAATAAAACTGATAGGATTTTTGGGATCCATAGCTGTTGAGAAAAGAACTTGAGGATAGATTGCTGTGTTTTTCTGGAATACTGATGCAGTTTTTATTAGCTTTTTTCTTGTCTTTTCCTTCAGATTATCAATTTAGACTCTAAATTAGTCTTTGTGGTGACTGTGTATCAATCAGGCTGTTCTTGGGAATTTAAAAGAAAAGGAACTATTTTAAGCAAAATAAGATTATGAAAACATTAGAGGATGATATTTAGAATAATTAAGTATGTAGAATGTTAATACATATGAAATATTTATGTAAATATTTCAGGCTATACTTCTGCTCAGGAGAAATCAGGGAATAAATAGCAGGCCCATGCAAACATAGAAAGTATTTGGAGCAATATAAAGGACACTATCATTTCAGTTTATTTCTTTAACAATATATTTTTGAGCATGCCTTTTTCACAGTCCCTGCTTGAACACAGAAATTAAGATGTTTTTTAAAGCATTGATATTTTTCTTCCTCCTGTGTGCTCACTGGTTTTGTGCTGATTCACTGGGTTGGTAGTGTCAAGTATTTTTTCCACTGCAGCTGAGCCTTTATTTTAATATGAATAAATGACAGGCAGCTCTAGGAACTTGGCATGTTTGCTCAGTTTCTATATTGATGCACAGGGCTAACCTCCTGGCTGCTTAATAAATGTGTTCCATGTTCTGTTTGATAACTAGTTTTTGTGTTCCGTGTTTCCACTTGGGAATGTGCTTAAAGCAGCAGAATGTCTTAGGCATACCTATTAATGTCTGTCATCCCCTCTGACTATCCTATAGGCAACATGAAGCACCATTTGAAGGCAAACTAATAAGTCAGGAAGTGATGTTGAAGCGTCAGGAAGAAGAAATGATGCAACTGCAGGCTAGAATGGCTCTCAGGCAGTCTCGACCTAACCTCTACCCAGGAGATGCAATTAGATCCTCAGTGCTTGACATCACCAGAGATCCACTGAGAGAAATAGCCCTGGAAACAGCCATGACACAAAGAAAACTGAGGGTAATGCCCTGATCTCAGGTGAACTCTTATTTTCATCAAAACAGAGCAGTGGCTTGACTGAAACTCTAGTATGTGGGACTCATGAACTGGGTCCTGTAATAAATAATCATCAGCAATTAAATACTAGGTGTTTGTTGTTGCCCTGATGAGAAAGGACTACTCTCACAGGGTGAAGTTATGAGATTTTTTGCCATTAGTGGCTGCAGAGCCTAGAGTGGTATCAAGAGATGCTAAAACAGGCAACAAGGCTTGACAGTTGTATCAATTAAACAATATAGCGTCCTAACAAAGGTAAGGTGTAGATTTTCTCCTGTATTCTGTGGTGTTTTCAGCCACTTCATTTGCATTTCTCTAAGTGGAATGTGGATGTGTCCCACCAGCATCAAAGGTTATTAAATGAACAAATTGGGAAGGTAAAGAAAGAGAGAGAGGATTCATTTGGCCCTTAGTTTGTATGGGGATTCACCCTGAATCCCCATGCAAACTCCCCTTTGCTTTCCCAGCTCTCTTGGCATGTGAATGAAATATAAGATTACAGAGAAAGAGGGAGACAGGTATATAGGTAAATAGAATGTCTGATGTGTAAAAGAGATGATGGCTTGATGCCCTCTGCTGCTACTTTCTGTGAACTGGACATTTTTTTCTTTTAATAAGGATAAGAAAACTTGAAACAAGACTCAGGGATTTGCTGCCCTAATACAGGGTAATAGCTCCTGTATCTGTCTCCAATCCATAGCATTCTGATGAGTTAGTTCATGTGGGCTTTAATTAACCGGGTTGGTTCCCCTCTCTGCCCCCCAAACCCTAAGAGGTTTATGTGCAAATGTTTTGCATTTGGTACACAGGAGGTAGTAGGCAGTTGCCAATGAAGGTTTTCCCTCAAAAGGTGAATCTTGGCCCACTTGTGGTATTGAAGTGGGTATTGCGTAGAGGACTTCCTATAACAGTTTGGACAGATAAACTCCTGTAGTTTATAGGGTGAATTATTAGAACATTTATTTGTCTACAGGCAGACAGAAATTGGCCAGGATATCTACTTGATAGATAGAACTAGACTGAAACATTTCAGTCTTCAGGAGATGAGACTTGTGTGTCATAGGCAGAGATTTGTCAAGCTGGAATTGTCACCAGTGCGGAAAATCTTAGTGCTGTCAGGCAGTTCCTTCCAAGATAAGCCCAGATGGTCCCAGTATACAACCCATGTATTTAAAAGGAAGACAAATACTCCACCATTTGCTTTTTGTCCGGCAAAGGAAGGAAAATATACAGTGTAATAATGTCACCGACACTGTAACTTGCCGGTGGTGTCTGGCACTCGTGCTGGCAAAATCGTGTTATTTAGGCTTAGCACTTCAATGAAGGAATTCAGTGCAATTTTCTAATTTCAGACTTCGGTTTCTCTTTTGCATTTGGAGTTAACTGTGCCTCAGCCTCTTGTTCTAGCAACACAGTGTTCATTCATACTCTTTTGTGATTTGCAGAATTTCTTCGGCCCAGAGTTTGTGAAAATGACGATTGAGCCGTTTGTCTCCTTGGATCTACCGAAGTCTATCTTGGTAAGAAAGGGGCTGTTCAGCCATCTGAGGCAGGGGAAGTGTGTGAAACCAACAAACGTGGTTTTATCACAAGTGTGAATGTTGAGAGATTTTATTTCACAAAATGCAGACTAAGAAAGGAAAGAGCGATGACACCAGGCGAAAAGTGAATGTGATGCTTCTAAGCGGGCAGAAGCTGGAGCTGACCTGTGATACCAAAACAATATGTAAAGATGTCTTTGATATGGTTGTTGCCCATATTGGCTTGGTGGAGCATCATTTCTTTGGATTGGCTACTTTAAGAGGTAAGAATAATGATTTGATGTATTTGACAGGTACAGAATAAGAGGAATTAGCTACATGGTATTGAGAAAAGATGAGCAGAGACTACCTCCCTCAGAGGACACAAAAGGGCTTTGAGTTCTGTTAGTACAGCTTGGGAATGCTGCAGCCTGTGGTGGAGGCAAACCCTTTGTGATGCAGAGGAGGGCTCTTGCTACAGAGGGAGATGGCTGTGTTGCTCCTGAGCTATTAGTTTTTGCTATTAGTTGAATACTCTTTTTCTCCACTGGGTAGAAGGTCATTCTGGGAAAACTAATCCAAGTTTCTTGTTGGCCTGTCTCACAGGCTGTTGAACAACTGTAGCCTTTACAATATTGGCATGACATAGAAGCCATTAGCAACTCACAGGCTTACTCCATGGCAGGCTGCTGGTACTCTTAAACGTTTTGCAGAAATGTAAATGGGACAGAAATAGTAAGGGAAGAAAGAACTGACAGATTTTGGATTTCCTCTGGGATAAGAACTTGTACATTTAAAAAAAAAACCTAGCTCCTATTATCAAAGAAGGTAACTTAATATTTTTTTTCCATATTGGTGTTTTCAGGATAACTATAAAATTATGTCTTCAGCCCCTATTCAGTATTCCCTATAATATATATTGTGCTTATAAGTCATTGCTAGTCAAGAGAAAACCTTTCTGTTCAAAACCCGATTTTAGAGTTATAAATATGGTCTTTATCCTCCAGCTGGAAAATATCCTTGGTTTTAATGTTTTTACCAATGTGCTTCCCTTTAACATTCATGGCAGACAATGAATTTTTCTTCGTTGATCCTGACATAAAGCTAAGTAAAGTAGCTCCAGAAGGATGGAAAGAAGAACCAAAGAAAAAGAACAAGCCTCCTGTCAACTTCACTCTGTTTTTTCGCATAAAGTTTTTTGTGGATGATGTCAGTCTGATACAGTGAGTGTATGAACTTTTTTTGTTAGCCCCTTGAGCCCTAAATATATGGACAAAAACTGGCTATTAATCAAATACTGGAAATTTGCTGTAACAGGAAGAGTGCCAAAGATAGTGGGGGGGGGTTCATGGTTTCTGTTTTATTTTCCTGTCCTAGGCATACGCTGACCTGTCACCAGTATTACCTACAGCTGCGAAAGGACATCCTAGAAGACAGGATGCACTGTGATGATGAGACAGCCTTGTTATTAGCATCCCTAGCTCTCCAAGCTGAGTATGGAGATTACCAGGCAGAGGTACATCATCCATTTCACCTTTGAAACTGTGATCTTGCTGCTTAATTAAAAGACTGTGATCTGCCACACATGCTTTACAGCTCTGTGCTGGACTGGAAGCTCAGCTGATGTGCTGTTGGCAAGTTTTGCTGTGAGCAAGTGTTCTTTCAGTCTAACGCAGGTTGTTGCAGACTTTAGTTCAACATCTGGGTGTTGAACCCCTTCTTTTCAGTGGAAGTAGAGTCAGGCTTGAATATGAAGAAACTGATGTGAAGTTAAGCTCTGGGTCAGGGCTGAGATTCTGATTCCCTCCCGTTACTCAGAATCATTTGATCCTATGATTTGTAACGTACAATTCTTTGTCAGAATGAATGTTTATGCTTCATTTGTGCTCATAGGGCAGTATATGGAGGTGCCATCACAAAAATGTTTCATGTTGTAGGTGCATGGCATGTCGTATTTCAGACTAGAACACTATGTCCCCGCGAGAGTGATGGAGAAGCTGGATCTGTCCTACATCAAGGAGGAGCTGCCAAAATTACACAGCGCTTACGTGGGTGCATCTGAAAAAGAGACTGAGTTAGAATTTCTGAAGGTAGGTGGGCAACAATTCGCTTCCTTAATCTGTAACTTAAGAATTTCCTGTTTGGAATATGGGTGCATGGATAGCAAAAGCCCAGGAAAACAGCTCAGAGTCTGAGTAACACTGAAAGGAAGAAAGCTGAAAAGATTTTTTTTTTTTTTTTTTTTGCAAAAGACACATCATAACATGCAAAAAATAAATGGTAGCAGATGGGAAGTTCTCTCACTTTTTTGCAATCAGTAGTCTTCATGTTTTAGCTCATGCTAAAACAAGCAACTATTTATTCTTGTGTTTACTCTGAAGGAAGCTGTGTTAATGAGGCAGCACAACCTGCATTCCCCATATCTTTTGTGCTTTCTTTAGAGGAGAAAAAAATATTTAAATTATGAAAACTTTTCTTACAGATAATACTGTTCATGGAAGCACTGCCAAGGAGAATTTCTTGTGTAGGTACTGTGTAAGGTGATAGGAAAACTATTATCACAGATACATTTGGGTTTTTCTAAAAGGACCATTGAGAAATCTAATTACAGTGTTTGCTGCTGTTGCTTTTGAGATAATAATTAGATTCTACCTTGATACAATGACTGCAAATGAGTTGGTGGGTGAAGGTTTGTTGCCGAAACACCGAATAACCACTACATTGGAATTCCACAGTCACACTGTACTTCCACAATCTCTTTGAGTACACGAAGAGGCACTTGGCTGACTTGGCCCCTTCTGAGCCTGTTCATCATTTCACAGAAGTGTTCTTGTTACTTAACCATAGGAAACAAGAATAGGGGACTTGATCCTAGCTAAACCCAGCCTTACTGGGGGTGGAGGGAGCAATTAGATTCCCTCCTTTGATTTCATTACATCAGTCCCTTACACCAGTAGTGAAGAGACAACAGAAACAAATGACTGGGTGTGCAAAGTGAGTGAAACTGCATCTTTTGGTGGTTAGGATACCTTAATGTAATCACAGAATTGCAATGTTAATTTAGTTCTGTGGTTTAAAAATGTGTCAATAACAAGTGCATCTGGCTAGTTACAGTTACTTGATAACAGTTGGTTTACTAAAATCTACACATATATACATACATGAAAATATTTTTAGAGAAGTATAATATTTGTACAGAGGTATGAAAACTTGTATTGGCCTTAACTTCATACTCATAGAAGTTTCATTGCATTGATCTGTACAGTTGTGTCAGAGGCTTACAGAATATGGGGTTCACCTTCATCATGTGTTGCCTGAGAAGAGATCCCAAACAGGTATCCTTCTGGGAGTGTGCTGCAAAGGAGTTGTTATTTTTGAAGTTCACAATGGTGCCCGTACACCTGTACTACGCTTCCCATGGAGAGAGACAAAGAAAATATCCTTTAGTGTAAGTTGACCTCTTTTCCTCTCTCTCTGTTTACACATCTGTATTTGTGTCTCCCTTTACTGTGAACCTTGTGTTCGTTATTTTTGCAAATTTGGCTGCCATTCTAACAGCATAATCAGACTGCATTTTGTGTGGCTGTTGTATTATGGGATTGAAATGGGAGTTGTGATGTTTTAGAGATTTTTTCTTTCTATTAGCTTGCATTCCATGCTGTTGAGATTCCAGCCTCAGAACAGAGTTTAGCACCTGTGTTTTGGCAAATCTGTATTGATGTGATATGCGGCTTCCCTGCCTTCTAAGGAAAGAGCTATTACAAGGATAGATCAAGGGCTACTCTAAGCCTGGGGAGAAGCTTTGCCCCTTTACTGCATTTCTGGGCAATCTGCCCATGCTGCTGTGTGGGGCATGGATGGTGAAGGAGCACCAAACTGAGGATCCTGCTTTAGAGGACTGAGTACTGGAAAAAGCCAGTACTCAGTAGGAGTTATACCTGTGTTGCTTTTAAGTTGTTATATTTCCAAGAGTAGTTAAGTTAAATGATCACAGATAACGGAGGCTGACACTTGATCTGGACAATACCAGCCAACTTCAGTGGGTGCATCATAATCTGGTGATCATGTGTCAGTTTTTAATGAGGCATTGAGCTTCAAGTGCTTACCTTTATGTAGGTATTGAAAACAGTACTTCTAATTCTGCCTGATACCTTATTGAAAAGCTACAGCATGTTTCATATGATTTTAACTAGAATTGAGAAACTGAAGTTTAAAAATTATTAAAAGATAAATTCAAGACCTGGAACATTAACTGGTAGATTTCATAATTAGATGGGCGTCTAGTTCTTTTTCTCTTGAGTGGCAGCACCCCATATGACTTCTTCAGGGCTTTTGAAAACCCCATCCTGCAAGATGTAATAGGGCTGGTTGTCACTACTCAGCACCAACAGTAACAGAGACGGATTAAATAATAATAAAGCACCATCTCAGCTAGCCCAGAAGTAGCTTTAAAGAGATACTTTGTAAATCTCAAATTACTTTCAACTTCTATTTTAGCAGAAATATCTCCCATCAGTGCATCATTTGCTTCAGGAAAGTTTGAATGCTGTAACTGTGCACAAGCAAATACAAAATTGTGTGTAGGCTAAAAGAAATAATTGTCTTCAACTTTTTTCTTTCTCCATTGTGTAGAAGAAGAAAATAACTTTGCAGAACACATCAGATGGTATCAAGCATGCCTTTCAGACTGACAATAGTAAGACTTGCCAGTACCTTTTGCATCTCTGCTCTTCCCAGCATAAGTTCCAGCTACAGATGAGAACCAGGCAGAGCAATCAAGACACTCAGGACATTGGTAAGGACTCTGATACTGTGTTGGTCTTTAATAGCAATCTGTATGTATTTTTGTAAGGAGAAAAGCTGAACTTCAGTAATTCTGAGTGCTACATATGTGTAGCTCTACATTTGGAGGGTTTATACTATGGAGAGACTCTACTAGCTAAGTTTGTTTAGATTTTGTTTAGGGGGAGTTGGGAAAGGAATTGGGAGAACACAACAAAGCTGGCACAGCAGCTCCTCTAAACTAAAAGGAATCTACAAATAGCTCACTAATAGTACTTTCCCCTTTGATTAATGGCCTTTTTTTTAAAGAAATAACATCAAGATATTTCGATAAAAGGACTTTTACCTTTTGCTTAATGTGAAAGGAATTGGTTTGATAGTGTGGAATTATGGATATAATGGTGTGATCACGGGAGGACAGATAAAATTGGGAGCATTTCATGATGCTGCATCTTTAAACTGTGGGTATAACTCTCTTTATTCCACATAATGCTTCGTGGACCTACTTAGGAACAACATTGATACTATGTCCTTTGTAATTGCCACTTCATTCATAATTTGTGAGTAAAATAGGAAATGTAAAGACATTCTTTTTAGATAGAAAATATTAACTAGAGAATGTAATCATTGAAAAAAAAAACCCTGTATACTAATTTCTTCACTGTTTGGAGCAGAGCTCACTTGGCTGGCTGGCCTTCAGCATGGTCTGGAAGTGCTGCTTTGGTCAGTCTGTCTGCTCATTCTTTCTTTGTTCCCTGTTTTTATCTGTCTACATTCCAGTTGCTGTTAATCCAGACTTCCACAAGTGTAGCTGGGATGGAGTTTGACCCCATTGCTGCAGATATTGCCATCTCTAATTTAAAAAAAAAAAAATAGAGAGAAGGGGTGGGTGTGGGAAAAGGCATGTGGCAACTATGCAACCTTTTTTCTGTTCTCTTGGGCTCAGCCAACTTCAGACCGAGAAATAGACCAAGTGACTTAAAGTCTTTATGCCATTCTCTGATTTAGTGTTTGCTTATCCTAAATTGCAGAGAAAAGCCATACACGAGAGGCTTTCTTAGCTAGGCAGACTTGGTTGCTTTTAACAGATGGAGTATGTTATGCCATGGGAGTCTGGAAAACAATAGTTTGCCTCTGTGCAGTGCAGATCACCTGGAATTCAGAGGTCTCAAATTCTGCCAACCATTCATAATCAGAAGCAAAAAAATCAGCATTATGGTTAATTCCATTACACTGGTTATTAAAAGTAAAAACAACTAAACCAAAAAATTTGCTTTTGTCATAACCTTACTGATCTGGGTTAACAACATAGTGAACACAAACATGTGCCTTGCAGTGTTCATGAGGTGGAGTAGCAGAGTACAGAAGATAATTGTTCTTTGGAAGATTATTTAGAAATACAGTATTGCAGTGTATTGCGAGACTCACTCTGATTTCAGTCAGTGAATGGGAAAAATATTTTGAGACAAGGAGCAAGGCCTGGCATGCATAGTGGCAGTGAACAAATTTTCATGGAACATAACTGAGAATGGAGGCATAAGGCCTTTATAGCCCCTGTGAGGTACATGACATGTTTTTCACTTGTTGCACAATGTCTTCAGTGACCTGGGGGGAAACCATTTTAGTATATGTAAATATAATAGAAAGACTTAGACCTGCAAAATAGAAGGAAAATGCCTCTTGAATAATCTTTCTGCATGAATAGGAGGAGATGAGACACAAGTTTAAAAAAAAAAAAAAAAGAAAAAATACTAGCAGTTTTATGGTATATAAGAAATAAGATAAGCTATAGCATGAGGAATGGTGGTTTCCTTTTTACACAACTTCTGTGGCCATGCAGTGAACAGAACCAAGCACTGAGTTTTAAGATGAGTGTTTAGGTTCCAGAAAGGGCATATGGAAAACCACAAAAATGAAGTGAGGGTTGAGTCAACCTTATGGAGAATTAGTTTTGAGCACATGAGAATTTTCAGTTATGGGGTTGGCAGAAGGTGTGAAAGTATTCATCTGAAATCCATAGAAATTCAGTTTGATGTTTGCAGAGGGTAAATACAGTGTTAAGAGAAGAGATATTAGAATATTTTATTAAGGTAGTCTTCCCCAGGATGGGAACACAGCAAGAGCAGGTGTTACTGATACTTTCTATCAGAGTCAGGAAACTGGGGTTTGTGGATTTCTGGTCTGATTGGGGAAAATCATTCTTTTGTACCTCATTTAATCTGGTGGCTGTGGCTAGAGGAGGTGTTTGGTGTGGATAAGAAAGTGGCAGTTGTGTACTAATTCACCTTTAAAAAGGAGAAAAACATACCTTCCACAACTAAATCTGCTCAATCTGTATGCCTGTTACTGTTACTAGTTACTGCTGAGTTAATTCCTGCCCTAGGTATTAGGAGGAAGGAATGTCTTTTGGAATGGCAGGGCTAAGGTTGCATTGGCCAAATATGCTCTTTCCTAAATGCCAGAGTATTTACCATTAAAGCTAATGGATGATGTGTACCAAAAGTACACATATTTTCCTTTTAAGTTACAGTGCAGCTTCCTAGAGCAGCTTATTTCAGAAATGTTTGTACGGTTTAAAGAAAATACCAGTTAATCCTAAATCAGAAATATGTATGCAGCTGGGGATTGCCTTTCCTCAGACTTCCTTGTGAACCCATTCCAAGACATCAGTGAAGTTTATGAAGGGTTCAGGTGGCCTGATTTCCTTTAAAGTGTCTAACCAGCCAACAAGTTGCCACAGCTTATCAAGTTTCTGTGTGAGAGCCAAGCCACAGGAACTTAACTGCTAGCCTTAGGAGGCAGTTAGGATAATAGAAATGAGCCCTGCTCAGCTTTGCTCTGAATTAAGATGGGGGTTAGACTAAGTTGTATTATCTTGCATTCACTTTCAGCTAAGAACATCCACCCAGACAGTTCCCACGACTCAGCTGACAGTAATTTAATTACAGTCCAAAACCTGTCTCTCTCTGCTGCTTAAGGGAATCCTTGTTAATGTGTCAAAAAGTCTGGCAAACCCCAGTCAACACTTTCTGTTCTGTGCTAGAAGGCTTAGGATGTTTCTGGCAGGGAGGTCCTCAAGTGCACCTGAGGGAAGTGATGCTCTTTAACCAGGCAGAGATGCTGCCAAGCCCCCATGACCTTGCAGCTGTACTGTAAATGTGCAGGGACTCGTGAAGAAAACTAAGCAATGAATAGATGGAAGTTTGGTAGGATGTGATACTGTGGAGATGGGGGAACCCTATTTGTTCAAGTTCTGGAGAAGGCTTGTATGAGGAGGTTAAAGGAAGTGTAGTCTTCCAGGTCACTTGGCCTGAGGGTATTATTTGTTTTGCAGAAAGAGATCATGTGCCTGTGTATAAGGCACAGCAGTTTAACAGGGAATGTGAGTCTTCATGCTAATAAAGGGATAAATATTCTGCTATTCTGTGTTTTTGGCCTTTGCTATAGTAGACAATCAGGTTAGTGTAGTGTCAGGAACTCCAAACTTCGCTTCCTGAGCAAACTACATGATGGGTGTTTATATGTGTCTGATCATGGTACGTACTTCTAAGCATCTAGGGAAGATGTATTTTATGTTGGTTGTTTTAAAAGCATGCTTTACACAAGGAGGTCACACTAGCTCTACTGAATAACTTAAATTGTTTGGGGGTTATTTTTGTTTTTTTTTTTTAATTTCCACAGAAAGGGCTTCATTTAGGAGCCTAAATCTTCATGCAGACTCTGTCAAAGGTTTCAACATGGGACGAGCCATCAGTACTGGCAGCCTGGCCAGCAGCACTTTGAACCGCCTCGCCGTTCGACCCCTGTCTGTTCAAGCAGAGATTCTGAAGAGACTGTCCTGCTCTGAGCTCTCACTCTTCCAGCCACTTCCTGGCTCTTCAAGGGACAAGAATGAGAAGAGTCCATGGGAGGAAAGGCCCAGAGTTATGAGCAAGTCGTTTCACGATCTGAGTCAGAGTCACATCTCTGTCTACCCCCAAAAGAAAAATATTATTACTGCTTTGGACTCTTCCCCTAAAAAAATAGAAGATATAATGGGAAGAGTCTTTCAGCAAATGCCAAAATTTGATACTGGATCAGCAGCGGGAGCACTAAAACCGAGCAAGTAAGAGTCTCTCTGACCACCCTGCAGTATCTTTGTGTACAGTCAATGTACATTTTGCATCAGTTTTGATTTATTATTCATACCATTATTTTATTACATTGATCCTTCCCTCTCCCAACTTCCTCTTCCCTCTGTCTGGTTCCCCTTCTCTCCTTCTCCCCTTTAAGTTCAAAATCTCATGCAGGTTTAAGTAGAAGCCCTGAAAGAAAGAAAAATGAATCAGACTCATCATCCATTGAAGATACCGGTCAAGCCTATGTTGTAGGTCAGCATGCAAAAAATGATATTACTGTATTTACTAACTAACCTCTAAAATTGCTTTGGGTGTAATGCTTTGATATATTTATTAACCAATGGTAATATTTTGATTTGAAAATGGGAACAGAGTATCAAATGTTAAAGCAATCCAGGCATATTGCCTGTTGTTCTTGTGTAATTGTTGCAGTGAATCAAAAAAATCCTCCTTTGGTCAACACCAGTCTGTACACAGGTGTGCAAAGTGTTGGTACTTAACAGTAAATGCTGTTGCAGAAAACATCTTCCGTTTTGGCACTTCAGCGTGCCATTTGGTTGTATGGATCTTTTAATAATTTGCTAGTCTTCACAGTCTGCTTGTCAAGCTTGAACATTGTTAGTGTTCTCTGTGGAGAGGACGTAGGGAGTGAGTTTTTTGGAAGTGACTCAGTTCAGCTATAAGCTGGATGTTAACTAGTGCCTCTGAGTTAATGCACAGGGTTTTTTGGTTTTGTTTTTTTTGTTCAGATGGAATGAATCAGGTACAATTTTTTTTGCAGTGCATTGGGTGTTGCACAAAAACACTTTTGTAGTGAGGTAAGCCAGATGTTCTTACCTCGTTTTCTTGGCGAGGATTGGAGTGCACACAAGTAGTCTTACTAGGCAGTAAAAATACAGAGTTCACATTAAAAAAAAAAAAGAAAAAATATTCAGAGCAGCTAAGTAGACTTAAAACTAACATGTTGGGTTATTGAACATTAATTTTTAATACCTGTGTGTCATCAGTTTCTGGTTCTAGAAGGATCCCTGTTATAACAATAGAAACTACAATGACTGAAATATTTGCAAGCTTATCTTGCTGTTCTGCTTTGCTGCAGTTACAGAACAGAAAAAGAGGAAAAAGGTTAGGTTTATGGGGACGGGGGTCAGTATAAACAAACTCAAAAAAAGGGAAAAAAAGCAAACAAAGCAGAGTGTAACATACCACATCTGCCCCCACTGTGCTTTAAACCATAATTGACTTGAGAACTATGTTTTTTCAGTACTGAGAGCATAAACTTCTGAAGAGTGAGATGAGATACGCAGTTTCTGTAGTGTCTGGTTGCTTTTAGTTTTACAGTTAATGTTAGCATGTGCTTACCCATAATCTTCTGGGCATCAGTTCTGATAAGGATATTAACTACATGTCAGAAAGTCCTGCTGAATCACACTGCCTGTGCTGGGGGACATGCATTCTTTGTGTAATGAAACTCATCAGATAAAACTTTAGGGTTCATAGATTTGGAAAAGGCTTTCCCAAAAAGCTCGAATCACCCTACCTCATTTACTTTTATAACTTGGTATATTTATTATTTTATTCTCTTTAAAGTAGGGCCAGATTTGCTTGGCATTGATGATTTCAAAGAAAATATGATCCTATATGCAAACCATTTTAAATAGAAATAGTCCAAGTCGCTTGTTTCTGCAGCAGCTTATTTGTTCCTTTACAAAATCTTACAGGAATCCTGTTGTGTTGGTTTATTAGGTTCAGCATATTCGTCCAATACTGTTAGAAAATTCAGCCTTTAACTTCATTGCTTAAAGTTCCGTTAATTTTATATGAAGTTAATCATGGCTGTAAAGGCCAAACCTCTGTCCTTCCTTTAATTCATTGCCTTTGCATGAGCTGCCATCTATCTGAACCTTGAACTACAACCAAAGTACATGAGTAATTTGGATTTGCCAATGCAAAACTAGTTTTATGTTTATTCATTTTTAAAATAAGTAATCTGGTATTGTGAACGAGCCCATCTGTACTGTGTAAGTCTGTAATACTTCTTAATAGTTTCTGTATTTAAAAAAAAATTGATAACAGCATCTAATATGTCCATTCATGTCACAGGTATTAGCATGAATACTTCAGAAAATCTGTCATCAGCAACGTTGAAAGAGAGCGGTAAGTGGATAAGTGATATACCTGTAGAATTAAGTCAGTCAGTTTGTTTGTCACTTGTAAAATGCTTCATTGTTCCACATGTTCTGTTTCTTCTTTTACCAATGTGTTTGCCTCCTCCCAACCTGAGCAGGGCACATAAACACAGATCTAAACACTTTGCTGAACTGAGAATAATAAATTTGAAGATTCTAGGACTCAGTTGTGTTGTCACTCCGTGAGACTATGCCAGGTGCTTTTCTTAGGAGGAATAAAAGATTTTAACTGCTGAAGGTGGGAGCAAGTTATAAGGGTGGTAGAGGTTTTTTTCTGTATTTGGACATGACTTAGAAGATGAAAGTTGGACCCACTAGATCAAAACAGCTTTTCAGGTTATCAGAGAAGTAATCTTTTTTAATGGAAAAGAACTTCAAGGCAAACCTGAAGGGAAGTGTTCAGCTAGTGTCTGATCACAAAATGTTGGCTTTACAGTTGACTCTCTGCAAACAACACAGAACAGAGTTGCCACACCAGAGAGAGAGATCACTTTGGTGAACTTGAAAAAGGATGAAAAATTGGGCTTAGGTAAGTGGCTTTAAAATTGTTGTTGACGTGTATTTCTTGAAGCCAAAAACAAAATAAAGCTTTCTGGTCTGTATTTTAAGTATTTATTGTAGGACTGAGGAAAGCAGTGCAGACAGTAGCTGGATTTTGAAGGCATTTAACATGCTGAAACCTGGACTATTTTGATAGTTATTGCTGGTGATGTATTGAGTGATGTTAAGCAAGTTTGTTTCTCAGTTTTTCCATATTGTAAATGTAGGATAATACTTTACATTGCGAGCTAGTCATCCTAGAAGTTAACCTTTAAAGTTTATCTCTGTGTTCAATATTGAATTTTGTCTGTGTGGACACCTCACAACTGTGACAGCTGAACAAAAAAAAGACATAATAAAACCATTATGAGCTAATTGTGGAGTGTTTTTCTTACTCCTGTAATATCAGATGGAACACTAATTTGAGGTTTAAGAAGCCTGGGAGATGAGACATTTACATTCCATTCCTTCCTCTGCCACTGAGGTTTTTTTCATAAACCCACATAATTTTTCGCTGTATGAGTAATGAAAAATTTGGTGTCAGTATTGTGCTTTAGGAAGGCTTTCTAAAGTATCCTTAAGGACATTGTTCTGTCTGTCATTCAAAATAGGACTGTAGTGTAAATTTGAAGAGGGGGAAAAGGCCTACAAGACAGTAATACTTAGTGTTTACACTGCACCGTAACTTAAGAGTTGACCAAAAAGGAAAGAAATTTAGAAGAAATGCACTGTTTCTCTTCTTTCTTCCCCATGCAATTTGTGGTATTTTGCTGTTTTAGCTGGAATAGAGAAGACCTGATATTTTTTTTTTCTTCTTGAACTTCCTTCCCAGGTTTCCCCGGTAGAATGAGCAAAAATAGATTAGAAGTCTCAAAAGAAAACAGGGAGTTGAAAAACTCAGATCTTAAGACCAGAGTCAAACATTTACATGAAACATCTAACAGGGGAGAAAACCAGAAATTTTTAAGTAATAGAAAATAAATTTCATCTGGTCAGTGAATGTGCATTTAATATCATCAGTTTGTACATGTATCTCTTGCCGGAGTTGTCTTCTGTAGCCTTTGCTGGAGTGTCCTGGGCAGCCAGGGAGACAAAGTCTGAATCAATTGCTCAAAACAGAGTATGCAATAAAGCTTAATCAAAAAACTTTGCTGTTTATTTTCATGTAGACTTAAATTTGAGATGTATTGTTTTGTTTTACTTTACATGTCGTAGAATGACTAAGTTTTTGTCTGCTCTGAAATATGGACTTGTATTGTTTTAAGCTACGCTGTGATCACTGACACTGTGGCCTGCTTTGGACCTTTTTTCGTAGGCTTTCAAATAGTCGGTGGAGAGAAGACAGGGAAACTTGATCTGGGAATTTTTATTCATTCAGTTATTCCTGGAGGGCCAGCTGATTTGGAAGGATCTCTAAAACCAGGTGAATAGTGTAAATAGCAAGAGGTGTATACATGTAGGAAAAGGCCAAACCAATTCCACTATGGCTGTGGGTGTCACAATCCCTTACAATGTTCACCTTCAGTTACCTTCCAGATAACTTCTGAAAAACTAGTGATACCTCTTTGTTAAACTATAAAAAACCAAAAATCATTCAAATGTAAGTAAAAATGATAAAGCTTGAAGTAACAGAAAATTAAACTTACATATAAAGGGCTTTATTTTCTATTGTCTCTGTTACAGATGCTTTATAATTTAAAATTTTTAAAACTCAATATTCATACTTTGATTTTGGAAAAAGTGAATGTAACAATACCCATAACTATAGCGGGGGAGGAGAAGGAAAAAGTACAAATCATAATATGGAAAGGTTTGTCTGGTTTAAAAACAGGAAATATTTGTGACCAGTTCTTGTGGTTTGGTTTGGGATTTGGTTCCCTATTCCAGCATCACTTGAATTTTAGTAATTTTTAATCCGTGCATTATGTACAGGTTTTCAGATCTGTACTGCACATTCTCACTGATGAATAAAAATGTAGGTGTTAGATTGTATCTAAACAAACCCTTTTGTGTAGGACACCGACTAATATCCATAAACAGCACGAGTTTAGAAGGTGTCAGCCACCACGCAGCACTGGAAATTCTGGAGAACGCACCTGAAGATGTGACACTTGTTATCTCTCAGCCCAAGGACAAGCTATCCAAAGGTATGGAACTGCAGTCACTTCTGTAAGCAAGCTAATCTGTGCTTGAAATTGTGTTCTGAGGCAGAATGATGAAGTAACCTTTGGTGAGGACACACCAGTTGCAGCGTAAACAGAAAGTGTTCTGCATAATATGAAGGGGTAAAACCTTATGTGGTTGTAAGCTGAGAAATTCGTGTCATGCTGTAGATAAGATGTTACCAGCTTCTGATGTCTGTCTTGTCTCCTGGTTTTCAGCATCATCTAACACTGCTCATATCAGTAATGGAAGCAGGGGTTATTTGAGGAGGCCATCGTCGGTGCAGGACAATGAGGCAGAGTCCTCTTCCGAAGAACACAACCGGTCCCGTGGTCACCAGAGGCCTGTTTCGGGGAGCTTGTCTGGCTTGTCAGGAGGCAAGCGAGATGGAAGCATGAGCTCCCAGGATTCCAGAACTGAGAGTGCCAGCCTGTCACAGAGCCAGCCAACCAGCTTCTTTGGCAAACATGCGAGTGGCAGAGCCCAGCAGGATCCTCAGCTTTACAGTGATTTCCAGTCTGGGGTTTCTAAAATGAACGAGAAGAGAAGATCCTCATCAGACAGTACTCGAGCGAAAAATAAAAGGCCTGGGGTAGTGGAGCCTGTGGAATATTCTGACCGAGGGGATTCTGACATGGATGAAGCAACTTACTCTGGCAGTCAGGAGCAACAGCCAGCTAAAAAGGCATAGTGGATTTCATATGAATATTTCCCATCAGGATGGTAGCGGTAGTGAACTAGCTGTCTCTGGGTGTCAGCAAGGTGAAAGGATGTGGGGGAAGAACAGCCTAGCCTAATGTGCAGCAAATCCTAACAGCTAATTTCTAATAGCTTGGTGATTTGGTTCAAAATAAATGGAGAAAATCACTTCAGTAACTTGAAACAACTTTCCAGCTTTCCAATATCACGAGATGGGCATGTACATTGGGATGAACATACAGTGCACTTGTTGAGGCTGTAGAAAACCTCCTTTCAATTTTGTGTGTTTGTCCAATATGATCATAATCTAGTGACCATCCCTAGAGGTAAGTTTATTCACCTGGCAGATAAATGAAATTTTTCCTAGATTAAAGTAGGAGTCATGCATTTGGAGTGGGTAGCAGTAGAACTCATTGTCTTTTGGGATTGATCTAATCTGTGGAAAACTGCTTGCGTAGTAAAGTTCAGCGAGCAGCCATGCTCTGAGCAGACAGCCTGCTGCTTCACCTTTCCAAAAGTGCACAGTGGCAAGTACTGCAAATTAATTTTCAATTTACAGTGATTCCTCTTTTCAGCTGATGGAGGTTATTCAAGTAAGTTGTGGCACCTCCTGTAAATTAATCCAACAGGCTCTAGGCTGCTGTAATACTGAAATACTGTCGTTTTGGTGTTCTGTGACCAAGTCACTTTGACAATAAAGACTTGGTTGCTAAATGCCAAGCATATTTCTGTGCTAGTGACCCTTAAGAGTCTTACTAATTGGTACTTTGCCACGGGGACTCCTTCTGGCTGTGTCTGACTAAAACCCCCACCCTTTAGGGTCTTAGCTCTAAACATCTGTTCTAATGGCAAATCATTGTCTCTTTTTGTTTTGTTTGTTTCTTTTTCTTTTTCCTTTTTTTTTTTTAATAAAGGAATCTTTCTCAGCGAATACAGCAAACAAAGTGAATTCTAAAAGGGTTACTGCAGCACTTCTTAAACCTGGAGATATCTTTGAGGTTGAACTAGCCAAAAAAGATAACGGCTTGGGAATAAGTGTCACGGTACTGTTTGACAAGGTTTTTAGATGTTTTCTCTTTTTCTCTACTCCCAGCAACCCATTAAATTGCTAAATTACAAGGAAGCAAAATACTTTCTGAAGTCACTGTTCAGTATATAGTTTTACTGATGTGTGATTAATCTTACCAAAGCTGAAAAGCAATACTATTTTATATCCCTTTTCTTGTCATCTGCCCTTTAAGTAATTCTTGTTTTTTATTCTATGGTGGAGCCCCAAAGTCCTTATAGACTCTTATCACAGATGCTGCTTTGTGAGTACAAAAAGAAAGATGGTCTTGTCCCTTGCTACCTAATATTGTGGCAAATTTACAAGGAAAGAAATGAGCCCCTCCCTGACTGACATCGCAGGCAGTGGAAGTGGTAGTGTCATTTAAGAGTATCCATGCACGCTCACACACATATACTGTGTTCAATGTTCTCCCTCTGCTGGATAAAAGGCAGAAAGCAAAACCTACTCAGATCCAAATGAGACCTGGCTGACACTGCTTTCTTGCAACACAAGACAAAAATATGTCTTTAAAGACTAATTTCTTTTCAGACTATAAGACTTTGAAGGTGGTTTT
Organism: Pipra filicauda; assembly: GCF_003945595.2. Lineage (NCBI taxonomy): Eukaryota > Metazoa > Chordata > Aves > Passeriformes > Pipridae > Pipra > Pipra filicauda. The sequence goes on along the minus strand of NW_024105087.1, from coordinate 4,406,568 downwards.
ATGTTTAGAGCCTGTCGTACTGCAGAGTGGCACTTCAGAGAAGAAGAGAATAATTTATATCTGAAATGCACACATTTTCCGCTGCTTCTGTTCTTGTATTGAAAAATACATTTTGGTATTTTAATATTCAGCTATTTTCACTGGTGGATTGGTCACCAGACTCTTCAAAGTCATGTTGCTTTGTCAAGCTTATAACTTGGAGGAACAAAGGTTCAGCAGGAATTCATTATTGAGCAGCATCAGGCCTGCTGTGTGCATTGGGTTTGTAGAAGATGTTAGAAGATACCAGCTGATGCAAAGATTTCCCTTAGAGAGTGACCAAGTGGTGTCTTTATGGACCTTTGTTTTTTCAGCCTCCATTCTTGCCCCTACCCTCCTATCCTGTACGGTGGTGATGAGGAGAGGTGTGCAATTAACTGTTTTAAGTTTTCACATGTTTCACTATGTGCTTTGAGAGTGAACATTAATACACTGTTGGTCTCCCTCTTCCCTCCAAGTTTGTGGAGCAGCAGTGAGCCAGAATCACACAGCGGTTTGGGATAGAAGGGACATTTAAAGATCATCTAGTCCAGCCCCTGGCAATCAGCAGAAAGGCAAAGGCCCTCCAAAAACAATGTCAGTTCAGTTTGAGCAGATTTTTTTCAGCTTAGACCTTCTAACTTGTCTGAGCTAGGAGAAAGCAGCACTCCTTAATTTCCTGTTACGTCAGAGAAGTTGTATTGGAGTAGGACACTGCATGGGTGTGCATCTTCTGCTTTGGCATGCTGTGCTCCTGCACATCTCTGAGCTTTGGTATGCATGCAAGCATGTGAAGTCTGACATAATGCACACACATTTCTGCTGAAGGACATTTGTTTGTGTTGGGTGCATTTGCACTGTCATGCATTGTGTTTTTACAGTCTTCCCACCCCAACTTCATTTATAGTAAATTGCATGACTGCAAAGAACAGACTCGGTGTAACATTTTGGTTTTGATAGTTTACCTGGTTTTAATACGTACCAGTAGCCCAAATGCTTCCTAAGTACAGTTTTCCTTGTGTGACACTGTGTTTAATTACTAAGAATTCTAATTGCAAAAAGACTAACAATCTTATTTTTACTTTCTGTTTAGGGTGGTGTAAATACTAGCATAAAGCATGGTGGTATTTATGTGAAAGCAATTATTCCCAAGGGAGCAGCTGAAGCAGATGGCAGAATAGAAAAAGGTAATATTTCCATTCTTTCACTTGGGACTCCTTGAAGTGAAAAAAGAGCAGGGAACTGTCTGTGATGGACAGTTCAGTATCCTGTGGCCTGGATACAAGCCCTCTTGTTTGCCTCCTGTCATTGTACCTTTTTCACTGGGAAGAAGAGCTGTTCTTCCAAGCTACTGCAGTTGTCATTTTAAATATTAAATTGATAATTCTGCAGATGAACATTAAAAAAATAGTGTAGAACAACTGCAGAACCAGCAGTGCTGAGACTGTGGTGTGGAAAAACAGGAGATAGCTGCGGGATTTTTATTTTCTAAAGCAGCTTGTGTTAACAGAGAATGCTTCTCTGTTCTGGCCATGGAGAGAGAGGGCTTTGTATTATTTGTGGCCTTCTTGCTTGGCATGCTTGGCAACTTGATACAGAAAATGCTGTAATTGTTATGGGTTGTCTCGTTTGTAAGCCAGGGCACATTCTTTACTGAAGTGAGAATTCTCTCTGTAGACTTAAGATTTCTTTATTAGAAAGAGTCTGTGACAGGTTGTCATTCTGTTGGTTAACACTAGTTTTGACATGGGATTATCCCACAGAATCATAGAATCATTTAGATTGGAAAAGACCTTTGAGTTCAACCATATAGTTTGTTTGCAGAGTTCTCTTCTTGACTCAGAGTATGGAGAGGAAGGAGAATTTGCATAAATAACTGTCCTTGTTAGCTGACTTGAAGCTTTTTGTGCATCGTATATGTTTTATAGGTGATGTTCTGCCTACTTTTTCTTAAATTATTAATCAATCATTTGTAGGTGACCGCGTGCTCTCTGTCAATGGGATTAGTTTGGAAGGTGCTACCCATAAGCAAGCTGTTGAAACTCTGAGAAACACTGGACAGGTAAGTGGCTACTGGTTCTACTCCTATCTGTAGTAAACTGGTTCTTCATGAGTGTAAAGAGACTGGAAATTCTCTCAGAAAGAGATTGGAATTCTCCCCAGTGTCTGGTTACTTTAGATGTACTTTTTCTTAGCCTCCCTGACTTCCTGGCCCTCAGGTCTTGCTACCCACCCTTAGTGAAATTCTGGCTCTGTGTGCAGGTGAGGTCTGTATAGAATTGGTTTCTCCTAGCTCATGGGTTTCATAGGAAGGAAGCCCAGGTACACAAGTTGGAAAGCTGGTGTAGCAGCATGCTACAGGTCTGCACCACTGAGGAGACAAGGGCCTTCGTATATGCAGCTGTGTTTGCATGCTACATTGGTAGATTTACCTGAGTCTTGGTCTTTTTGGATAGCACTTGATTCTGTCAATGGCGTGTCCTCATTTAATAGTGCTGTTTATGGTGGCTGCTTCATATGTGGAGGTGTGTGCAGTACCAGTGAATGTACACATTCAGAACTGCTAAGGACTACTATTTGTATTCACTTTGTAAAATGCTCTTAACTTTATTCCCTGTACAAATGTGAAAATGATGCTATCTTTGACAATTCTTAACACCCTCACAGCTTTATTGGAAGAAAACTCTTTCTTGCTCTGTGTTGGCAAGTATCTTGCAAGTCCACTAGTGTATTTTGGAGGTTTTCACTTAACAGCCCTTAAAATAAGGAAAAAATGGAGGTTATATGGGGAGGGGAATGTCTATAAAATATGCTGCTGTAAAACTTAGGACTTACATTCTAACTTATTCTTACAAGTCAGAATAAAACACGTACTGTGGACTGTGCTATCTCCCTGACTGTTGCCATTTAACTGGAAAATGTTTCATCTCTTTAGGTGGTGCATCTGCTGTTGGAAAAAGGTCAGCTTTCAGGGGCCAAGGCTCACGCTCCAGTAACAACACAGTGCACACCTCTAAATCAGGTGGGGCAGTGTGAGCCACAGGAGAAGCCAGCGGCAGAATCTACGAATGCCAAAGATTACAGCTTTGTCACTGCAGGTCAGGTCACATGGAACAATTGTCTTAGCTATCAAAGCATCCTTTAGTTTTCATAATATTTTTCTTCAATTCTTAGAACAACAGGAGATGGAGCTGGTAGGAATGTATACCAGGCCCCTGCACATAATGCAGTCTCTTCCTTTGTGCTGTTGCATTTCTTTTTAAGATTGCCTTTCACACATTCGTTACTTTGTTTAACTACTATTAACTGTTCCCTCCCTCACTATTTCTTGTTGTTTCCCAATTTCATCGGTCTTACAGGCCGAGTCTGTAGCAAGGTTGGAGTAAGAGAGGTGCTGCTGTATCTGATGCTGCTAAGGAGTGCCAAGGGATGGTTAAGCTACTTATACATAAATGAGAGCTTCTGTAGGTCCTGCAGTTCCTGTCTAGATGAGAGAAGACATCAAGAGCTACATGAAGAGACCAGAGGGATTTGTGTAGCTGACTAGAGGTTGACATATTTCAGCCTCTTCTGCTGGTGACTTGTAGAAGTGAAGGGAAGCCTACCCAGATGGTGTAACCACTGCAGATACCTTTGGGTCTTCTTGCATGGAATTTATCCTGTCTGCCAGACCAGAAAGGTTGTGTCACTCTGGGCTTTAAAAGGCTCCTTAACAGACTTCCTGGTGAATAATATTCCGGAGACACTCTGCCTTTCTGTATATAGATGTTGTTAGGGCATGCAAACAGACTGAGAAGTCATGATCAGCTTTTTTGTCCTCTTTACCTTGGAGGGATCTTTTAGATAACACTTTTCTTCAATAAAGTGAGAGAATCCCATGAGCGGGAGATTGCTCATTGTCATGTCTGGAATAAGAGCGCCAGACACTTTTATTCATGGCCAGTGTGCTGTAGGAAATAATAAGTTAATGTTTCTTTTGCAGAGAACACATTTGAGGTGAAGCTGTTGAAGAATAGCTCAGGCCTTGGGTTCAGTTTCTGCCGTGAAGATAACCTTACCCCAGAGCAACTGGGATCAACTATTGTGAGGGTGAAAAAACTCTTCCCTGGACAGCCTGCTGCAGAAAGTGGGCAAATAGAGATTGGAGATGTCATTCTGAAAGTGAATGGAGCATCACTAAAGGGTTTATCCCAACAGGTTTGTATCTTTAGTAGTGAAAATCACGTTGTGGTAGGCTTGCAAGTCTTGTGGGGGCTGTGTCTAACTATGAATCCACTGTGACCATAGGAAGTCATCTCTGCTCTGAGGGGAACGTCTCCAGAAGTCTCTCTTCTCCTTTGTCGGCCACCATCTGGAATACTACCAGACATCGATCCTTCGTTGTTGGTAAGGTGTATGGCATGTGATTATTTTTTTTTTTAATTATTTGCTGTTTAAGGTTCATTTGTTAGATCTGAAGAGTGGGTTAGTTAAATGCAAGAGATGCAGATGGAAAAATGGGGAGGATGGTCACAGACATGTGGTTCTTGGAGTGAATCCCTTAGAAGTGCACTAAACATTTTGTGAAAATGTGAAAGGAATGCATGACTTTAATAATTTTTTCCTCCATTTTGTGTCTTAAGGGAAATTGGTTTAATACACTGTTTCTGTGGCAGAGATTTCTTTGCAACCTAGTGGTTTGAACTTGATATCAAACAGAAATTGGATATTTCTGTGATTCTGTGAAGGATATAGTGCAAAACACCAGTTTGTCTGGTGTTGATGCATGTAAAAACAGGAAAAAGGTTGCCATATTTACTTGAAATTAGAGGTGTCCCAAAGAATATTTTCAATATGTTCCAATAAGTAAATTGAAAGAACAGAAGAGCATTTTAGGATACTTTGAAGGAGTGGAAATTAAATGTGTTTCAACAAAAGAGAATGTAGGGGACAATTTGCCTGAAAATCAGACTTTCCATAATACAGGAAAGTGTAAAACTAATGGAGACAAGTCTTCAGTTTCAGTTCCCCAGGGAAGTGGTCACAGCACCAAGCCTGCCAGAGTTCAAGAAGTGTTTGGACGATACTCTCAGGCACATGATGTGATTCTTGGGGCTGTCCTGTGCAGGGCCAGAAGTTGGACTTTGGTGATTCTTGTGGGTCCCTTCCATCTTGGGATATTCTATGATTCTTTGATTCTAAGTTATTTTAATATTATTTTCAAACAATAAAAATAATTAAAGTCTGATGAGAGAAACGTAAATGTACAAATACAAATTTAAGTTAAGTTAAAATTGAAGTAAGAGGTAAACAACTGAAAAAACAAATAATACAAATAACTACTCCTATAATAAACCTGTTCGTAGTGTGGAATAACTTTTATAAAACAGTGCATATATTAAAAGAAGAGATGACAATTTTTGTTTATAACTTTTTCACAGATTGATGTGTTAATGAACACAAGAATTTGGCCATAAAAGCCTAAATGAAGCTTTTAAATTTTGTCTGTCTGCTAGCTGACATCATTCTTGGGAATACGTGGTTATTGGTAAAATTGTTCTTCATTCTCATGGGAGTTAATAACTGGGTTAACAATTGCCATTTGGCATAAATTTACTTAGTTTTTGTAGCATGTTGTGTAGCTTTTTGGTTGAAAGCCCCCTTGTTTCCTTCTTATGTGAGATTGGTTTGACTTCAGTTGCTCTGTAAGTGTCAGGATTGTGATCTAGTTGGAAGGGATTTCATGGTAGTTGCCTAGAGGACTGCTGGGCATAACTTAAAGGCATCTATCAGTAGGCTTTCTAAAGCTAACGCGAGGGGTATATTTGTCTTCTTATTTTCTGAATTTTCTGATTTTGAGCAGTATATATTTCAAAATTTTGCACACAGTGTCTTGGTCAAGTTGCACTGAACTTGGTGAAACTGATATGTTTACACAACTGAGTAAACATCTAAATGAAAGTAGCCACTGACTACTTGTTTTTGGTAATTTTATGCAGCCTTTGAAACTTTCTTTTGTCATCAAAACTGGATTATGATGAATTGAATGTTTTTGGTCTCTGTAGACACCCATCCATTCACCCCAACAAGTATTTCCAGAGGTCAGCAGAGAAGTTTCTGGTCCATCAAATGGGGAACAAGGTGATAGCTCAGATGAAAATGAAACTACTGATCTGAGCAAGAAAAGGCTAAAATCTCCCTCTAGAAGAGACAGCTACAGTGACAGCAGCAGAAGTGGTGATGAGGAGGTGATGGACTCAGCAGCACAGGTGGGCCTTGGCTGGAGTTCTACACTGTACCAGAGCTCAGGTGAAGCTGAGACACGGGCACAGAACCAGTATGAGGCACACAGTGGGCAGAAGGAGGCTGTTCGCACCATCCTGTATCCTGATCAAGAGGTCCCTAGCAAGGCAGAGCTTGAGGACAGGTATGCTGTTGGTAATGATCCTCATAATGTTCCAGAAATGTTTACGAAAACATTTTATTGGACCTATTCATGGAAACACTTTTTTGTTTTGCTTTTTAGATCTGCATAAAGTCCATATTGGTCCATATATTAATTTATGAGTCAGAGCCTTGTTGTATTTATTCTTGTTTTTTTTTTTCTGTTTTATCTCTAGTAATATGCCATTGGATTTGCCAGAGATCCCAACCTGTAGAACTGTACCTGATGTTACCACATCCATTTTAATAAATGACTGTTATGCTACTCCTGCCTCTGAGCTGACTCCACACCTGGGAGGAATGGATTCATTACTCACCCAGCTGGAAAAAAATGCTGAAGAATATGAACCGGTAATTTCCTATATCTGTCTTTCAGTACCATAGATTGTACTTCTGTGGTCAACTGGAAGTTGTTTCAGCCATGATATTCAGAGTGACTGGATAGAAGTTGGGCACATTGATTTACAAATGGGATAGTTGCAGGTTATACTTGCACTGTCCTGGGCGTGTGCCATGTAAATGGCACATGTAAAAGTGCCATTTGTAACCAGTGAACTGCAGCTGCTCATGCAATGTCTGCAGGCATTTTCTTTCTTGGCACTGAGTTGGTACCCTTCCCTCTGTGAATGTGGAGGCATCCATGTGTACATAGGTAGATGTGTATGTGTCTATCTCATGTCTCATTTCATGCTGGAAACCTTGGCATTAAATATTTATCTGCCTCTAAACACATACTCAGGAAGCCGAAATGGCAGATATCTTGCTTCTGCACTTTTAGTTTTCTGGGTGATTGTTCAGATATCAGAGGATAAATTTGGGCAGCAGGGGCATCAGTAGACCCTCCTCTTTGCTGTATTTATAACTATGAATCTCAAAGACTTTCTGCTCTGCTGCAGAATGCAGCATATTTTTGAGGCTCTCCTGGGATAGCTTCTTGCCACCCCAGAAGTGTCTTGTGTATCAGAAGGGACTTTTGCTTCCATATCCTCACATAACCTATTCAAAGATTGAAAAAAAATTAAAATTGAGCCTTGATATGCCTCAGTTGTGAAGGTCTTTCAGGTTACAAAGCTATTCTAGCTTATACTCCATTTTGACAAGAAACAAGTTGTATTTTTCTTAGTCCCTCCTTCAGAACTTTTTTTCAAACCTTCCTGATGCTTGGTGATTTTTTTTAAAATGCAAATGAGGCAGATCCATATCTTTCAAATCAAAATTAATGAAAATTAAAACAGGCCAAACATGTCCATGTGTTCAGTTCCAAGATAAGCTATAGTATTGTATCTCACTATAGGAGATTGTCCACTTCACTGTAGAAATGTTCACTTACTTTGTTCTGAATACTTCCTGATGGTGTTATTTAAAAACACAGAGCCTTTTTTATATATGGAACTAGATGAAGGTGGGTGGCAGTTTTGACATGGGCCTTCACAATTTTGTTTAAAGTTAACCTTTGGCCCAAGGTTAACTCCACACAGAACATTATTTGGTTCTGTCATTTAAATAAATAGGTAAATCAGTTGTCTGTTTCTAACTGTCTTAAATTCAGTAAAATGTTCGTGTTACTTCTGACTGTCTGCATTGTAAAGTGCTGTTTTCTTCCCCTAGGAGGTAGAGCTCCGAGTCACTATGACAAAGTCAGAAAAGGGTAGTCTGGGTTTCACAGTGACCAAAGGTAATGATAATGTTGGCTGCTACATTCATGACATTGTTCAGGATCCTGCCAAAAGTGATGGGAGACTACGACCTGGAGACCGACTGATAAAAGTGAGAGAATTAATGTTTTCAGATGGAGAAATTGCATGAAAAGGACAACTTTGAGTAAAAAAAAAAAAATCAAATGTGGTTAAGGAATAAAGGCATGCACCTTCTGAGAGGCATAATTTGATAGCAGTTGAGGAACGGCAGTAAATACTTCCTCAGCAATGCTGTCTTACTTGGAACTTAACAAGGAGATCTCTGTTGCTTTTATTTTTGCAGGTTAATGACATTGATGTCACCAACATGAGCCATACTGATGCAGTAAACTTTCTCCGTGCTGCCCCAAGGACTGTCAGATTAGTGCTAGGGCGTGTTTTGGAGTTACCAAAGATGCCAGTGTTGCCTCATTTACTGCCTGATATTACACTAATGTGCCATAAGGAGGAGCTAGGTAACACACAATTACACTGCTTTTGGGCCTAAAGCAAAATTATCCCCTTCAGTTACAAAGAAAACTTGATTTGTTTTTTTTCCTCTCTCTTTTCCTTCAAAGGTTTGTTGTTATCAGGAGGTCATGACAGCCTTTATCAAGTTGTGTATATTAGTGACATTCTCCCCAAATCGGTTGCTGCCAGAGATGAGAGTCTCCATGTACTAGATATTATCCATTACATTAATGGAGTAAGCACACAGGGAATGACTCTGAAAGAAGCCAGAAGAATGCTGGAAACATACCTTCCAAAAGTGGTACTCAAAGCAACCAGGTATGTTTTGGAAGCAAATGCTTCCCTGTAGGTTTTATTTTTCTTGCATGATTGTATGAGTATATGGGTAAAACGTGTTCCCGGTATGACAGGAAATTCACCCCAGTGATACTAGGTGGCATGTTATTGAGGGCTGATGCCACAGAGAGGATCTGTATGTTCACTGGTTTTTGCTGTAGTGGAGCAGAAGGGTACTTGGTACTTGCCGTGCTTTGTGTTTCTTGGGAACACAAGGCTGTGTCCAGCTATGAACTACAAGTGTTCAGACAAACCCCCTGCCCTTGGGTCAGAACAACCCTCTGCAGCACTACAGGCTGGGGGAAGAGTGGGTGGAAAGTGGCCCAGTGGAAAAGGGCCTGGGGGTACTTGTTGACAGCGGCTGAATGTGAGCCAGCAGTGTGCCCGGGTGGCCAGGGCCAATGGCATCCTGGCCTGTATCAAAAAAGTGTGTCCAGCAGGATCAGGGAAGTCATTGTACCTCTGTACTCAGCACTGGTGAGGCCACATCCCAAGTGCTGTGTCCAGTTCTGGGACCTCACTTCAAAATAGACATCGAGGTGCTGGAGCGAGTCCAGAGAAGGGCAATGGAGCTGCTGAAAGGTTTAGAGGGTAAGTCCTATGACACGCAGCTGAGGGAGCTGGAGGTGTTCAGTCTGAAGAAAAGGAGGCTCAGGGAAGCCCTCATCACTATCTACAACTACCTGAAAGGAGGTTATAGCAAAGTGGGGATTGACCTCTTCTCCCAGGAAACTAGTGACAGGACACAAGGCAATGGCCTCAAGCTGTGCCAGAGGAGATTCAGGTTGGACATCAGGAAGAATTTTTTCACTGAAAAGGTGGTTAAACATTGGAATGGGCTGCCCAGGGAGGTGGTGGAGTCACTGTTCCTGAAAGCATTCAAAAAACGACTGGACATGGTACTTAATGCAATGGTTTAGTTCACAAGGTGGTGTTCAGTCAGAGGTTGGACTTGATGATCTTGGAGTACTCTTCCAACCTTAATGATTCTATGAAAATACCGTTTTCAAAATATGAAAATGGTTATACAAATACTCCTTTTTCTCAAAGCTGCTACTGAGATTTCTATAATCATAAAAATGAGATAAAATGTTGGTTTGTGCTTAAATAGTTCTACTGTCACATGGTTGTCGCAGCACACTGATGAATGTCAAAACCCTGTGGCACAACTAGTGTGCCACTGTGTTTTCACTGACCCCTGCTGTTCTTTTATGGCAACAGTGTAAAAAAACTCTCTCTTTACATTACTCTGTTTCAATATTTACCTAAAACTGAAACATTTACTTCATTTTTTTTAAGTCTTCCAACCATGCCTGCTGTTCTTTGCTTCTTCTCTCCCTTTCTCCTTCCCACTGTGTTTTATCCCAGAAAGGGAAGGAGTTGCAAAGTCCTGGGGCTGCAGGGTTGAATCTTTTTGTCAGAATCTAGAGGGAAAGTCCAATTCTTATGAACTCTTCAGTGCTCCCTGAAGTAGGAAATTACCTAGCTATCACTGCTTATTCTCTGTCATTGAATATCTTAAATGTTCCAAACCTGTTATAATGGAAAGCATGATTAGCAGTTTTACCGATAGTACTATTTACATCGATATGTGATTATTACCGCGATTTATTTATTTATTTTTAATAAAGATTTCTGTAAATATATCTTTTCTTAGAGATGGTCATGCAGTGCTCCCAAAATCCAAAAGCCCTGAAAACTCAAATCCATGGCCAGTGAAAGCTAATGGTAAGATTTGTGCTCTTTCTCATTGCAAGTGAAATGCACATGTTTATAAAAATGAAGGAACTGCTACGGGCCTTAAGATACTATCCTAGTCCAACTTACTGTGATCAGCTCCAACAGCTGTTTACTTGATCTTTCTTTTAAAAGCTACATGAAATGAGATTCAGCAGTAGTCTCTTTATGATTCCATTTCTCATGTAGTTTAGAAATTCTCTCTAGTGTCAAGCCTAAGTCTTTCAAGGAGTTAAAAAAAAAATCAGTTGATTATTATAACTGTTATTAATAATAATGATGATGTTGATGTTGTTTTCTCTGTTCAGGCATAAAAATACCAATTTGTTACATTGGAAAAGGCTTCAAATTCCTTGTTCACTTTCTTAGACTCGGGGTCCTTTACCACCTGCATTTCTGTGCAGAGCAACTGCTTATGCAGTTATTTACCATTAACTTTTTTTTGAAATGTGACCCTTAGCATTTGACTTGATTCATTGTAGTCTTGTTTTTCACGCTTCCTTTAGTGTATCTTGATAACTTGGAGTACTGATCTCACCTAATGAAATTATTGCAACTCTAACAGTAGTGTTGTCCCCATATTTTCCAAGCATGCTACTCATTTTGTTTCAATAAACATAGTCAAGATATTCATTAGGAGCAAATCCTATAACCAAATCTTGAAAGATCTCACTTAAAACCCCCTTCCTGTAGATGACTTGTCATCTATAGGTCATGACAAGACGTAAGGTTACTCTCAGTCTTCATTTATTTCATCTACTGGTTCCTTCATTTATAAAAGCATAAAGTATATGAAGTCACTAGTAGCTGGGTGTATATCATCTACTGCTTTCACTTGGTCTCATTTGTAATACTAGTAATGGTACCTCTGGGGTAGGCAGTGGTCTCTGACATCATAGTGTCACTCTTTTCTTTACCAAGAAGGGAAGGGTACCTTTGAACAAAGACCCAGATGTCAGATGATGTTTTTTTAAAAAAAATGTAATCATTGACAGGTCATAGTGGGGTTGTATTTTGTACATTTCAAGAGAAAGGGAATCAACCCTGTTCCCAAAGGTGCATGTTTCCACTGTACTTTGTTAAACTATTTATCAACATTTCTCTTTGCCTAGAGTTGCTTACTTGTATTAGCATTCAGGCTTTCTGATCCCATTAAATATAACATTCAAAAAGCATTATGGAGTATAGTCAATCAGATGTATGTTTGGCAGCGCTGAGAAACCAGGCAGGCAGAAATGCTACTCATGTCATAACATAATATTAAATACCTTGTTTCTTTCATAAAATAATTGATGGGGACTAATTTAGTTTCTGTGAAAAATTGCTGTGAGGTTGTTGTTTTTTACCCATTTTTGTTTAGGCTGTTCCTGTGGTGATCCCTGTGATAAAACAGTAAAGACAATTGATGCTTACGGGCCCAAGGTAACTATTCCTCTGTTGTGCCTATTATCATGAACCAGAGAAAAGGATCTACTTTACACACTTTAAAAAAATAAATAAATTAATTAAACAATCCATTAATCAAAGTATGCAAACCCACTATTGTCAGTTGATACGAATAAGCAGTGACCATAATAAATACGCAAGCTTTTTAAATTGAATCTGCTCTTTCTTTGGAACAGCTTTATTGAAAGACAAGTGGTAATATGAGAAGGATGCAAGGCTATGATCCAGAAAACTCCATTCAGCCCACAGTTTATGCAGATGCTTGCATGTTACATTTGCTGGGTGGTTTTCTTTTTCCTCCCCTTGTTTCTCCTGAGAAATGCTGTGTTGTGGGACCAAAAGTATTGAAACCTGCATATGTTTTGTAGAGCTTATAATAATGTTAAATACTACTATGTGCTCTCTTGTAGAAACTACTTCTTCATCAACACGTACTCTTTTTCTCATAGTACTTTAAAATCTTTTTATTTGCTCTTTTGATATCAAATTTTAACACACCTAAAAGCTTCCCACCCATCACCAGCTATCTCAGATAAACTCTGATTCATATTATATTGTTTTGTTGCTGAGAAGAGAACTTTTTAGTGGTTGGTTTCTGCTTCAACAAACTGCCAGACTCTTTAAGAGCTAGTTTGAACTGTTCTTTGCTTTCTTAGATAAATGGCAATGGCATCCTAGGACCTTCTCAGGGAAATACAGAAAACAATATCCATCACACGAAGGGACTAATGAACCTCTCAGGACCAGGAGATGCACCTTCCCTAGGATTTACCAATCAGATATCAGATTTCTCTAAGCACATGGACAAATCAGGTAAGAGGAGGTGAGGTGGGGACAGCATTATTTTGTCTTTAGTGTGCAAGAGAATCACAGCATTGTTGAATATGCTGAAATAAGTCAATGTTGGGCTGGCAGTCAATTTTGGAAGATCATCTCCAAGTTGTGTGCTTTGCTTTAGAGGATTAGTTGATGTTGAAAGTAGATTTATGGAAATTGGATTCTGTGTTAGAGAGAAATGAAGACGAGCCATGGTAACATCTAGAGATAATGCCATGGTGCCTGTCCTTTTAATTTTTTTCCCCCAAGCCATCCTATATTGGGAAAACTTGTAATTTTGTACTGTTTTTCTTCAGGAACAGAGATTCCAGATGATGAGTATTACGATGAGGATGATCACAATGAAGTTGTCCAATATCTGTTGGATGTTGTAGATGAGGAAGCTCAGAACCTCTTAAATCGTAATAATGCAAATTCAGATGCTCAGAGTCTTCTGCATCTCAAGAAGGCTGCATCAGAAGATCATCTGCCAGGTAACATGAGCCATTAAAAAAGCATATCATTAACAGCAAAACACTTTTTGAAAGAAGGTGCCAAGTAAGTAGTTGATTTGTCCAGAGGGAGAGTTGACACTGAATTGATGTGTGAACTGAAAGTTTCCCAAGTTGAACACAGACAAATAGTTGCTGATTCAGATGCAACTTAATGAATCAGGTTCTGGTTTGATAAATCTGGTTGGATTTTGCTTTAAGTAGTCTGGGAAAATGAATCCCATTCTGCATTCTTGTCTCTTGAGTGAAATTCATGTTGTTTAGGTACCTGGTCCTGCAGCTACAGTTGTATTGGAATGCTGAAGCATTTCAACATTTCATTGATAGCAGATTGCACAATTTGGAAATTTGAGATCTCTCAAAACCAAACAATTTTCCGACCTGCTTTGTCTCTTTTAGAATGACTGGGGTTTATTTCAGTACCTACTTCTGCCTGTACACCTTTCTCTTCCTTCATTCCATGTCCTCAGCTCCACTTGTTATTAACTGAAATTTAGTAAGCAGTAGGATTTGTAGTTCCTTTGTGGTATCACCCTATGTACGCATACTCCAAAAATTCAGGTGAGATGTTTACTACTTCTGTAAAGATTTCTTCCAAAACTCAAGATATACCTTCCAAAATTATAATTATTTCAGCACTTTTGATGCACCTCAAGATCATTGGGTTATTGTCATTGGTTATTACACTGGAAATCAGAGATTACTGAGGTTCTGGCTGTGCCAGCTGAGGAATATCACTGGAGTTCCACCACTTCCAATTTCTTGTAGCTGGCATCTGTCCTTTGCAACTGAAGGTGAATTGAATCCATAAGATACAGCAGTGGGGTGCTACCATAGCAGACAGACACAAGTCAAATTTTATCTGGCACATCCTAATTAGGTTTTGTTAATACAAAGAGCGAGTAGAATCCTGATTTAGATCTACTCTGGTCCAAAAGTAACTGAATTGCAGAAGAACTGTTGACATGAGAATATGATAACTTAGTAGTACCAGCCTGTCCATCCGTTTATGCTGTGACACAGATATTCTGTTAGCTGTGCAAACAGCCTCATATACCATGAAAGCTGTTCCAGTTATAAAATAAAGGAGCCTAAAATCTGATTATCCTGTACAGTAAGCTCTTTTCCAACATGCTAGTAGCAAAGGGACTTAAAAAATGTTTCTTGGTTATTCTGGCACCTGTGTGGTGCCAGAGAGGTGTTAACAGGATTCACATCTGTGAGGGAGTGGCTCCTGGACATCTTTTGGTATGTTTATACTGCATCTCCAGATTTTCTTATTCAATAGAGATGAATGGAAAGGTGACAGAAGATAAGTCTGAAGACACAGACTGTGATGGTTCATCTTTACCTGAAGATTTTTCAGAGGTAGGATGGCAAGAAGCTGTCAGACATTTGCCGATTTTGGTTTCTCAGACACCCTTTGAATTTATTTTCCTTACTGGAAATAACTTTAAATGTCTTTTAAACGAGAACATCATTGTCAGTAGTAGCTTTAAATGGTGTACAAACATTTATTATTTAAATAGCAAATGATTGTCATAAATTAACTATGTAAAAGAACAAAGCATATAGTTATTTTACGCTGTCATATAAAGTCCAGCAACTGTTTTTTTCAAAAAGAATGGTAATAAACTACCTTGTTAATGTTCAGGCATTTAATCTAAGATTTCATTGATTCCTGCTCAAAGAAGGAAAGCAGTCACAATGAATGCTGTCTAAACTTCACTATCCAAAACATACATTTGAAATTTCTTCTACTGTTTTTTGCTAGCATAAGTTCATTAGCTTGAATAGCTTCTATATGTTGCTTACCCTACAGTATTATGTGTCCTGTTTTACATCAATCACTAGATGCCTAGGTTTTGTCTCATGTTTCAAATCAGCAGAACTCTGTCTATCCAGCATATCCTCGCTGCTGCAGCTTTCTGTCCAGTTAGTAGAGCTGAAAATCAAATCAGGAATCTGGCTCTGTGTCAGTGTGCTCTAGGAGAGCCATGAGTAAAACTCTCTGAGTATGGCAGTGGAAACTTGCAAGTTGGCCTAAGAAGTATAAATTGTTTTGTGGCATTTTTCTTGAAAGAAGGATAGAAATGTCACCTTGTCTTTTGAGTCTTCATGTGTGTTGAGGAAGATGCATATGTGTCATTTAGAGCCCTGTTCTGTTCTGTATAGGAACTGTGGCTTGACAGGAGGCAGTTTTCACTATCAAACTTATCTCATAAAGGGTTTTTAAGTATTAAAACCAAAAAAAGTCAAATTAAATGACTCTAACTTAGATGACTCTAATGCTGCTGTGAGTCAGGATTGATTTTAGCATAGTTTTTTGGCCTTGTTACAGCACAGTATTTTTCCAAGTGCTTAGTGTTCTTGTCCTCTGTTATTTTGGGTTAATGAGATGTCTAAAAGAGGAAAGTCTTTCATTATGTGCTGCTTTGAACTTAGTACCCTTCAGAAATAGTCCATGTAATTGTTAATTGTTTAAAGTTTGCACTGGGTGAATGTTGTAACTATGTCCTTTAATGTGTTTTGAAATATTTCTTCTACTAGCCAACACATGTAAATGGTTGTGAAGACTATTGTGAAGCAAAAGCTGTGCCAGAAAGGTAAGATTTCTGTTCCAGTGTTGCTTGAAAGCAAACCTATGGAGTCTGAAACTCTGAAGTGGAATATGTTATAATAAGAGAAAAACAGCAACAACAAAAAGCAACAAACCAACCCCAAACCAAAACAAACCTAGTAAAATATCTATGCAATGTCTTGTTGAATTTTCTCTGTCTATTCCTTATTTGAAAGGTTATAATTTGCCTGAATACTGTTCAGCTTTGTGGTTTACTATGCCCTAGTTTTACTTGTTCCTTTGATACATGGTTATAGCAAACCACTGGACTGTGTTCAGATGCCTCCAAATAACATAATTTACATTGTACTATTTGGTACTTGTATATGAAGAAAACATTCAAACAAATGTTGTCTTCAGTTCAAATCTGTATAAGCTTCATTAGTGTTACTTCTTCTGGTTTTAGAGCACTGTAACTCACCTGTATACTTCCAATACACCCCACTGGGTGCCTGGGGCTTATTTATTTTACACGGAGTACTAAGGACATACCTGGCCAAGTTACTATTTGTCCCTTTGAGCCACTTTGAACTGCATGAATTCCCGAGATTGTTTTTCTTTGTGAAATAATTTTAGTCCTTAGTCTTAGTGAAATTTTAGTCAAAGTTTTTATGCTTTTATGTTTTTAACTTTGTGGGAAGTTTTGGATTGAGACTTAGCACAAGCAGTGACATTATGACCTCAAATACTTAATACGTTTATCACCATCTTCAACAAAGCTAGAAAACTTCCAATTGAAAATAGATGTTCTAGTGTGTAGGTACTGAATTATATGAATGATAAAAATCTGTTATTGGATGCTATTTAGTTGCTTAGCCTTTGGAAAGTTATTACTAGAGTCATGTATTCCCGACTCTTTTTCCACTGTTACTTTATTTAGGTCCCTTCTGAGGATATTAAAAAAAAAAAAAAAGTTAGGTTTTTGAGATCACTTGTATAGGTCTAGTCCAGAAATACTTGTAGCTATAATTTACTTTCTGGAGACTTTTTTTACTAGATTGCAAATGTGTTGGTTATTTCTAGGTGTTCTTTTTTACTTCCATACTTTGTTCTCTTACAGATCTCCTCCACAGCCCTCCTTGAGCCAAGCAGATGACGATGAAATCACGTGGGGAAGTGATGAACTGCCGATTGAATCAGTCAGCCAGGAACGTGTAAATAAAGGCAAGAACATTTAGCAAATAATCAGTAGAAAACTGAGGATCACATTAAATAGATGGAAGTGAATATTAAGGTGTTTTGGATATTGTTTTGAGGGTGTAAAGGCAGGTATAATGAGAATTCAAACAGCTTAGCGGCCACCTGGAAAGAATCTCTACAGGTTTGGGTAATAAATGTGTGAGAGTTAATGGGAGCAAGTATTGGCAACTTTGCATCTGTAGATGTAGAAAAGTTGGAACCAGCTGAGATGCTTTCTTCCTTAGTATCTATTTGACAAAAGCTGTAACAATATAGATATTTGACTGTGATCAGATTGATGCTTCACATACCAACTACTCCATGCTCAAATTAGGCAATATTTTTTCTTTGTCTTGACTGTCATTCCTCCACTGCTGCTCAATGTGGCAGAGTGTAACTCTACACTGTTTGATGTGTTTGGAAGACTCTAGTCTTCACTTTTTTGAGATGGCATTAGAAATGTCAGTTCCTGAAATTCGTATACAGCAGCCCTTTGCATTCATTAAAAAAAAAAAAAGAATAATCTATTTAATACTTCAGACAAAGTCACAGAATATGCTGAGTTGAAGGGACCCACAAGGATCATTGAGTCAAGCTCCTGGCCCTGCACAGGACCATCCCCAAGATTCACACTGTGTGCCTGAGAGTATTGTCCAAATGCTTCTTGAACTCTGTCAGGCTTGGTGCTGTGACCACTTCCCTGGGCAGCCTGTCAGTAGATTTAGGACACTTTGAATTACAATGCCAGGTATATTTTATTGTTCTTCAGAGAAGCACTGAAGGCCTGATGGAAGGCAAGCTGTATTGGAAAAAAGTTGTCTTTCAAGTGTGATAGCCAGGAGATGTGTTACACACATGTTGAGTATAAGTGCTGAAAACCAAGTCACAGGCTGTACTGTCTTAAGTGGAGAGATCTGAATTCATGCCTGTGTGCATTCATCAATTTTTTAAGAACTTAGATTTAAAAATGTATTTGAAGTTTGTTTCAATGTATTTATTGGAATTTCAGGAAAAAACTCCCTTTGGTTCCTGGATTCACCAGAGCTGATTTTGTGTCATACTGGTTTTGTTAGTTAATTTGGTTTTGCCTCTGCAACTGAGAAGTATATTCTCTCAGGTGTATGGAGGCATTTGTAGTGCAGCGGTGAACAGCAACATGCAAATCCAGCATTGCGCTATGGCTTGTTTCCCTAGTTTTAGATATTTATTTATATTTATATAAATCAGTCTTGTTCTTCGGCTAGATTTCCCTCTAGTGACAAACGAAGAGATCTCTGCACTCCCAACTGTGAATGTGCTCCCTGGAGGCAAGTACTCAGGAGCCAAATTGAAGTCAGTGATCAGGATGTTGCGTGGATTGCTGGAACAGGGAGTCCCTTCTAAAGAGATTGAAGTGAGTAACTACTTGTCCCTTAAAGTCCTTTTTTCCTGTATGAAACAAGAATAGAATGGCTGGATCATCACTGCCTTGAATACCACAGCTCTTTAATTGGCAGCTCAAAAGGGATGAAAAGAAGTAACACCAAAGACTTCTCTCCCTTCCCCCTACTAGCTGCTGAGAGATAAGATTAGTTTGAATTCAATTCAATTCAAAAGTATGTTTACATCATTCTTGGTTCTGGTAAATTGCCAAGTGAATATGATGTTAACAGGCATAGACGAAGTAAATAAAGGCTGTGAAACCTAACTGCTGAACGTGAAACCAGTCTTTCCGAAGTCTTAAGTCAGCCATGTTATATGATCTCTCTTTTGGGAGAATGAGATAAAATATTTACTGTATAGTAGGTGGGGGTTTTGTTTTGTTTCGTTTCATTTTCTTAGCAGTGTAAAATTAGATTCCTTCTTACAACTGCATTATTTTGCATCGCCACATTAGGATTTGATTTTTAACAATTCTATTTGTTAATGACTTCATCATATAATTCCTCTTAACACTTGTTACTGTTCAGCGTTTTCCTAATGCACGTGTAATTTCTTCTTTACAGAACCTTCAGGAGTTAAAACCTCTGGATCAGTGTTTGATAGGACAAGCAAAGGAGAACAGGAAAAAGAACAGATATAAAAACATACTTCCTTGTAAGTCCTAACTAATCTGAAGTTCACTGTTGATATTCTGTTACCAGCTCTATGGTCAGATGGATTAGATCAGAAGTCGGATGATTTGATTCTTCATCCTAGTAGGGAAAAAATTAAAGCAAGCATTTATAAAGCAGTTTGAGATCAGTGAATAATATATTATTGTATTGTAGTAGTTAGAGATAGATGTTCACAGACTTTTCTGTTGTGTCAGCAGATCCTGTGTCTTAAGTGATGTATACATAGGGAGCCAGATAAGATTTTTTTTAGCTTTACCCATGTAAAATTGGAAAACCAGACATGTATACTGTTGTCATTAAATTTCCTGCCATAAAATATTGTTTGGTGGGAGATGTGTCAAGAAGTAAGAACTGACAAAGATTAGTTCTGAATGAGAAATATTAACCTCAGTTTTTCAGAGGTGCTGCAGTTCAAATCATGCATCCTACCTGTCTGATGATTTGTATTTCTCCTCTAGATGTCTTCTTTATTCGAGGTACTGATTAATATCCTAAATCAAGTATTTAAGTGATTTATTTTTTTGAGTAAGATCTGTGGAAGCATCTGTGGAGATAAGTTCTATGTGAATGTGTAAAGCTCACATCTCTATTGTTTGAAGGTCTAATTATGTGCACACATAACATGTTGTCTTTTTATTGTATGGGAATTGCAGATGACACCACTAGAGTACCTCTTGGGATGGAAGGTGGATACATCAATGCCAGCTTCATTCGCATGCCGGTGGGGAATGAGGAGTTCGTTTACATTGCATGCCAAGGACCTCTTCCTACTACTGTAGCAGATTTCTGGCAAATGGTTTGGGAACAAAACTGTACTGTGATTGCCATGATGACTCAGGAGGTTGAAGGAGAAAAGATAAAATGTCAGCGTTACTGGCCAGATGTCCTCAATAAAACCACCATGATAACTGATAGACTACGCCTTGCTCTTGTGAGACATCAGCAGCTGAAGGGCTTTATCATTAGAGTGCTGGAGCTTGAAGAGATTCAGGTAAGTGAATCTAATTCTGCATGCTTAGAGCTTTTTCTGGGTGTTGGCATATTTATCCTTATACCTCTAGCTTGCCTGCTTTCAACTGCATTGTCTACATCAAGAGGTCAAACAGGACTGCACGACTGGGCAACGCTTCCTCATTGCGGCTTGTGCTACTGCGTGACCTTTGAGTTGGGCAAGGAGATGATTTCATTATGCTAATGAGACTCTAAATTTTGGCTTTGTTTGGCCGCAGAAACATATATAGGGATATGAAATTCACTAATAATTCAGTCTGGCTGGTTGATTCCTCTGTGTGATCAGCTCAGTCTGCACAGTGAACGTTATACTGTTAAATTACTTGCTAGTTATTTTCAGTTTAGCTCGTTGTTTCTCTTTTCTTATTGAATTACAGAACATCTTCTTTGGGCCAGTCCCATTCTTCTGAGATTTTTCTTTGGGAACTTTCTCTTTTCTTTTTATTCTTGCCATGTGTTACATGTTGTCGTTGTTGTTGTTGTTGTTTTTGAATCTCAGACAGGTGAAGTACGGCACATTTCCCACCTGAACTTCATCGCCTGGCCTGACCATGACACCCCTTCTCAGCCAGATGACCTGCTCACTTTCATCTCTTACATGCGGCACGTCCACAAGTCGGGACCCATTATAACTCACTGCAGTGCAGGCATCGGGCGATCGGGGACCCTTATTTGTATAGATGTTGTTCTGGGGTTAATCAGCAGAGACCTCGATGTGAGTATCCAAGAGGATGGGCTCAGTTGTGCTTTTGACCTGTAGGAAGTATGTTCCATTGAAGCTATTCAGTTGCTTAAAGAATATGCCATGCTTTTGGCAGTAGCACACTGGACATGTGTTAATGTGTCATAAAGCAGGGTGTAAAACAGCAGTACCTATGAAATGTTTCTTCATTGATGACCCCAAGAGAGAAGAGCTCTTATATCCACTGGTCCTTGGGTTAGCTCAGGGGATCTTAAGTGGCTTTGGCAATTGATGGAAAAGTTAAAAATGCCTGCCTTACCTGACTGTGTGTACTCAGTGGAACTTTCATGTTAAATAGCACTGGGGCTGAGCGCTGTGGCACTCAGTCAGTCAGAGATCCATGGACTGTTTCAGGACAACTAGAAGCTGACCAGAGTATCTGTTTAGGCAACTGAATCAAAAACTCAGTGTACTACAAACATCTCAGATGAGGGCATGTAGATTAACTTCTCCAGCACAACCAGGGATATGCTTTCTAGGATGATCCACAGGAGGGTGCCAGCTTCCTTATGTTTCTGTCCTTTAGCAGCCTGATGTAGCAAATCTTTTGGTGAACTTGTAGAGAAGATGAGCTACAGTCATGCTTAGCTTAGTGAGATCACTAAGTACCCTCTAAATGTCTAGTACTTTATAGATCTGGGGAAATAAAAAGAGTTTTGTTAGGTTGCACCAAGGGGCTCAACTTTCTGCACATTCAGCTCCCAATAACAGTAAGCAAGAGGACCGGTGCACAGAGAAAGAAAACAAGAGAAGGATGGTGTCTGATGTAGGAGGGCCACATCCAGATTACCCAGAGACAGCACATGCTGGTTTTCTACCAAGCAGGCATAGGCTACGGTGAATCATTTATTTCACTACTAGTGCACCTGGTTCTATTCCTTGGCTTGATGCTGGGGATGTTTCTTTTCTATGCATGTATGTCTTTTTCAAGTTCTTAACTTGCTGCTTGTTTTGGTAGTTTGACATCTCAGACCTGGTGCGCACGATGCGTCTGCAGAGACACGGAATGGTTCAGACAGAGGTGAGTCTGGCTTCCCCAGGTACACAAGAAACCAGCTGACAAGCCAGAGAACTTCCTGTGATTGTCTTCGTGCATTCTAATGCAACGTTTGTGTCACAGGAATTAAATCCGATGAGTAGCAGTATATATTTAACAGTTAGAAACACAAGCCATTTTTAACATGCTGTACTGTTTTGATCTGTGTTTAAAAAAAACCCAATAATAGCAAGTTTTCATCTTCAAAAGTATGTGTTTATAGCTGACCTTTTATGGCTAAAAATTACATTACAAACTGAAGAGAAGGCCTAACTGTAGATGCTATGAATCACCGATACTACCAGAGATGTCTTGAAATCTACTTTGAGGAGATATTCAACCAGAAGTTAAATGAACCTTTTAAGAAAAATCTAGATCTAGAACTAATTGACTTTACATTAGAGATGGTCATCACAAGGTCTTGTTAAAATCTTCAGTTTTTCTTTGAATATGAAGGAATTATGAAGTCATAGTTTAAAAAAAACCCTGAAATTAAACCACTTAATTATCAACCTCATCCCAACCTCAAAGCCCAAAACATGTATTAGCCTCTACATCTATATCACTGAGATTAAGATAAGAAGTTACACTGTCTGAGTTCTGTATTAGTTGGCAAGACATTGAAATTCACTTCCTGTCTTCATTTCTACTCTCCTTTAGGTGTTTTTGGTATGAAAGGAGGATAAATGTCCCATATAAAAATATATCTTTAGTGGCAGAGGAGTATCTGTATTTGTTTTAAGTTGAGGTTGAATATTTCTCCACTGTGGCCTTTTTGTTTGTTCGGGATTTTTTGTTTTCTTTGTGTGGGGGGGTGTTTTTTATTATTATTATTATTGTTGTTATTATTATTTAATAGTAGAATAAGTGTCGAAATCAGGTGCTGTACAACTGTGAAGTGCACATGAGAGCACTTAGGTGGTGCAGGCATTTTTCACATTTCTATAATTTCCCTTGCAGGATCAGTACATTTTCTGCTATCAAGTTATCCTTTATGTCCTGAATCATCTCCAACATGAAGAACAGGAGAGAGACAAATAAAATACTGAAGCAGAAGCGCTCATGAAATAAGGAAGCAAGGAGGTCGAGAAGCTCTCAAGTGTTTTATTTGTTCTGCCAATAGTTTTCTAGTCCCTTTCTTCAGTTGCTGTCAGATGTCTTTTCTATAAAGTCTCTCCATCATTCCAATTAAGGTATATAATTACAAGGGAAAGGGATAGCTCGTACAATACCACTAATGTCTTGAGCCGCATGGACACATAGGTGAGATTTTTGTATAACAATATTTAATAAAGCTGCATTTTTTTGCAGCTTCCTTAATATGTCATAAAAATACAGTAAATAAATAAAAATAAAAATGTTTTAATTTAAAAAAAGAATTCAAGAAGAAAAAAAAAAGTAATCTTATAGTACTTCCTGCAGTTCTGCAACTGTTTTGGGGTATTTTTTTCTTACGGAGTAGGGGAGTGGGAGGGATGAAGCAGTATTTTTATCCTGGCAAACTTTATTACAAAGACATTTTACTAGTCTCCCTTTGAAAGCTTGTATATGGCACAGAATTTTTGCCCTTTTAGTACAATTACAGCTGTTTTATAGAGGGTATCTTGAAATCAGTATTTAAGCTTTAAGAGATGCCTGTTAGCATAAGGATAGTAGTGAATGTTAACTGTATCACAGTTAATAATGTTTACTTCATAGAATTTCATGTATATATTTATATACTTTTACAAAAAAAAGGCTGAATTATTGGGTGTCTAACCTTATAACTGATTAGGCATCTCCACTCTGTAAATAAATAATATACCTAATGTACACTGATCGGTGGGTCTGGGTATTTTTGTGTCCTTGTGACTGATTTTTCTTGGCCTTACGTGGCATCATTCATTGTGGTGGCTGCCCTTCTTAAGACATGTGCAACAGAAAGGTCTGTGCACATTGTAAATTTTCAGTATCCTTCTGTGTGCATTTGAAAAAGTCACAGAACTGTGGGTTCCTTTCTGGAGAGTTTCCCCACTATGGTGAAAGGAAGAGGATATTTTCCTTCCTTCCTTGTGTTTCAGCATACCTGGGCATTGAGACCATTTCACTTTTTTGGAGGGGTGGGTTTGTACTTGTTTGCACTACAGCAATGATCTGACATGATTACATGATTGCAGTGATTACAACAGTGTAATCTACTCTGCTTACAGCAACAAGGTTTGAGGTGGGAGGCAGGATGTCTGGGTTCTAAGTAGCTCAGTGGTTTAGTGATACTGTAAACAGTCAAAACTTTTCTGAAAGGAAAATGTCATTTTAGGTTCTGTAGGAGCTTTGGATGGTGAATAACTGCCATCAGCCAACACAGCAGCCTCGTGTTTGAGCAGTATTCCTGTCCCAGCAACCCTTGCCAGAACAGAAGCTTTTGACTTTTGCTATCAGGAAGGGTATAAGAGTACTAATTTAACAGCATTCTGCATTGAAGTAGTGCAAATAAGGTTCAGAGGCCTGTGGTTATCCAAGGTTTTGACTCTTCAAGACAGTAGCCCACAGTGTTCCAGTGTCCCAAAACTGAAACAACCACTGTCTTACTTGGTTAATGGTATTCTAGCTAGCAATAGTATGACTTAAAAAAGGAAAAGAGCCTTTTTCACTTGTCAGAGTAATACTGTGTTTTTTATTCCCTTCAGCATAACAGCATAATTGTGTGTTTTTCAGAGCAGCATAGTTTGAGAAAGGAAAATTATTTCTGTGTAGGTAGAAGCAGAGGCAAATTGACCAGCTGTGTTGACAGCACACTTATATGAAGGAGCTTTAAAGAAGATTTTTCAGGACTGTGGTTGTCAACAGGCAAAGTGAGTAAATGCAGTTAGTTGATACACTGCTGCTGTTGTTTTAACATAAATAGCGAGTTCAGAGGATTTGGGCATGTCTGGTTTTTAGAAACAAAAAAAAATGTTATGGTAACTAGCAAATATGGTTAAGGCAGTTGAATTCTTCTTTTAAATGTTTTGAGATACATGCCAAATAATGTAGAAACGGCAACAGATTTTTGTATAGTATGCTACATGAAGCCAAGTACAGCACAAACAATTTGCATCAGATTACAGTGTATGGGAAACACAAATCATAAAAAGTTCCAAGATTTGCTGCTTGTCCTTACAAATATGATGGTTTGTGGTATGGGATGTTATACTGAATTTCCTTTTAATG
The DNA here is from genome assembly GCF_003945595.2 of Pipra filicauda. Classification (NCBI taxonomy): domain Eukaryota; kingdom Metazoa; phylum Chordata; class Aves; order Passeriformes; family Pipridae; genus Pipra; species Pipra filicauda. The sequence goes on along the minus strand of NW_024105087.1, from coordinate 4,381,260 downwards.
ATGGGTGCACAGAAAAGGAGAGGATAATTAACTTGAGCTAACTTCCCCATCCTCAGAAAAGGGACACACACAGAGGCACAAAAAAAAATTAAAACATAGAAGACATACAAAAAGGAGAGACACACACACACCCCAAACACTTCCCTTTCAGTTTCTCAGATGATTACCCTTGGAATATGAATAAATAGACATAATTAAGGAATAAATAGACCTGTCTATTCACCCTACTGATATTTAGGTATTGTACTGAACCACAACCCTCAGCCCCAGATGCCCACCTGGGAAACCCAGTACCCCTACTCACTTACTATTTTAATAATTTTTAAGAAACTGGGGGTCTTGTGGAGCATAGCAACTTTGAAAAAAAAAATGATAAATGTAGTTTTTCTATATCTGCCTTCAATCTCTTTAACCCATTTCTTTCCATCCGAAATCATCCTTCCCAGTAGCATCAGTATGCAACTGAGAGCAAGGTCGAACAGGAATAATACAGAGTTCCTACACTGAAGTTTTCTTGGCTGAATTCCTGATTACTCTTGTCTTTATGATAAAATAGATGGGTCCGAGGAAGTCAAACAAGTGTGGTGAAAGGTGGCATTGGCCTCTCTTGCAAAGTGGTCTGAATTTCTTTGGGCTTTTGTCTCAACGCTTAAGAGTTGGATATCTAATAAACATTGAATAGTTCTCTAGTCTAACACTTGAGACACTGGGCACTGGAAGGTTGTCTGTTTTCTGCTAAGCAGGTGGAACTTGCCATCTGTTTTACTTGATGTGGTCAGGTTGGATGAAATTGGACCCCACAGCTCAAAACTCATTACAAGAAAATGGATGTGCTTATGGAGTGTAATTGCTTGAATTTGGGTTCTATGGGAAATCTGTTTGGAAATATGCACCAATGTTTATCTTTTTCTCTTTTTTTTCTCTAAAGGATTAGATTACCTAACATCTTTGAAGAAATGAGAAGTAAAATGACTGAGAAGCCTAGTTCTTTGAATGGAAAAAATGCTGTGTGCTTTCTTGGTATGCTGACTATATGGTTTGCAGTGGGAATAAAATCTTGAGTGGCTTTTTTTTAGAACTGTGATGCCTTGCTGAGTAAGCATCCAGGACATGCTCCAGCTGAGAGGGATTTTCCTTTTTATAGGTATCTGATTTTTAGCAGGAAGTTTACCAGACTAGGGAAAAAACTGATATATAATTCATGATGGTTCTAATTAAAGAACTGACCCCATGTGTTAACCCAAGAGAGAAAGGATCCTTTTGTTCTTCCAGCCAGAATTAGCTGACAGAAGCATATAAGCTTTGCCACATAAGCAGTCCCGTGCCATTAGTAGTTTATCATGCTTTTTTTTCCTTGCTGGTCTTTGGCTATGCAAGAGAAGGGCAACAATCTACAAAGGAGGAATTACAGTTACTCCTTGGAAACTGTTTTGAGGGTTCATTACTGTTCCTTGCATACTTTTAAGCAGCCTCTTTCCTTATGACTTAAGTCATTCTAAAACTAGCTATCTGGGGAAAACAAGAATTCTAGAATGATTGAAAGAACGATTTTGTAGGGAATGCTTTCCTTTACTACATGTCCAGTGTTTTGTAGGAGGATCCTGAAAGGTGCTAGGAAAAGATTTCAATATCTCCTTTTAAGTGAAACAGAAGCAGTGGAGTCTCGTAACTGGGCCTGTATTCCTGGTAAATAAAGCACTTGTACATATTCCTCTGATGGCACAAGCCCAAACAGAGGCCCATTCTCTTGGGTCTTCAGGTGATTTCTGCAGCTGCAAAAAATTTTCTGTCTCTGTGATGAGGTGGGATATAGGAGGACAATGAAAGCTGACACGGGATCTGGACAGCTCTTTCTGTGTGGTTACCTACATGGTAGGCAAAGGTGTTCTGTAGTGAACTCTGCATGTGTGGCAGAGGCCAGTGTAATACCTGCTCCTGCCAACCTCTTAGATGAAGGCAGAAGATAATAGTTGGGCCAGGGTAAGTAGTGCGTACTGTTAACAGTGCAGAATAAAATTTTAATCTAAGCTTTGTGGGTTCAAAAACAGCAGACTTGCAGGTGGTAAAATGCTTACAAAGTGGTTCTGACTTCCTCCATGTTAAAAAAAAACAAAACACCCAAACCCAAAACAAACAGGAAAACAACTGCTCTTCCACTGAGAAACCAGAGCAGCTTGGCTCCTTGTGTAGGCTAGCAACTTTCTGGTATATGTCTTCTCAGTATTTCTCACGTAAGTGAACCCACTTTTAATACTCATGATGTCTGTGATGTCTTTTTTGCAAGGGTACAGAAACCTATGAGCCAAATTCTGTTAATGAAATGATCTCGGCCAGGTGAAGGGTAAACTCAGGGAAATGTTACTGACTGTTTAAGCAGCTTTGAGAGGACAGTGTAGCAAAGGCTCTGAATAATTAAGTGTTCACCAAATACTCATTCAGTGAATGACATTCACCTGGCTGGGCAGAGTCCAGCAAGTGAACTAGCCATTGGAGAAGAAAAGGCCAACTCAACACTGGGAAAGAATGATACAAATAAACAAATATACTGAAAAGACAGAGTAGCATTACAAATGTTTGGTAGGATAACAAGTTCCAGTGGCATGTGGTTCTAAACAAACTGGAGTGCAGCCACTGAATTGGAACTGGAGGTAAACTAAATTTCTGGATTCCATCTTTTGAAAAATTCCTCCTGTAGTTACCATACAATTTCAAGAGTGACTCTCCAGTGAAGTATTGACTGATTAACGTGTTGTGCTTGGCAGTGGTGAATCTGTCACTTTTTCTGAGCACTGGTGTGTTTTTCAGGAGAATTTGTGGAGGGGGATGTTTGAGACCAAATTCTCCCATGAGAGCTGGGATGAAAATGTCCATCTGTGTCCGTAATTTTGGCCAGTATGGGTTCTCTGCAGATACACATCTTGATCCATCCAGTTCATGCCAGGTTCTGATAAAACTGGTGGTAGCCATCATGGGCAGTCTTGTATTGCTGTGGACATTGGTGACTGAATTTCCAAATGCTCCATAACCCACTGCATTTGTTTCTTTAATTTCATTCTCACTGGCCATCATGACTTGGAGCATGTTGTCTCTATGTGTTTTGTCCTTGCCACAGATCATGATATTTTAAAGCAGTACTGGATTATTTGTCTCTCTGGGTTTGGTTGTAGCCATAGCAATGCCAAGAGATGCCAGGGAGATTTCTTTTGCTGTCCAAATATTGGAAGTCAAATGGGTACCTGCACCTCTGGTAAGAGAGACAATCTGATTCTGCCAATAAAACTTGGCCATTAAAATTTGAGCACTGTGGGTCTGAATGGCCGGTGGTTGTTGATGAGCTGTTGCCAGTGTCTGTTGCTAAAGTGACAGCAGAATCAGTTAAAGTCAAAATATCCCCACAGTGTGGTGAATCCGGAACAGGAGTTGTTATTGTCTGGTCCTCATCCAGCAATGGATTTGTAGAGAGGATTGTTGTAGTCAGGCAAGACACAAGTTCAAGTGGGTTTCGTGATGACTCTTTCCAAATTACTCAGAATCGCAGCGCCACCTTCCCAAGGAATTACTCTCTCTGTCAGCACCTTGTGTGTTGTTGCCCATTGGTACCCCAACATCAGTAATGGTTTTAGTATTGTCAGTCAGAATTACAGGATTGTTCAATCCCTGGGAAGGTTGGGACAGAAATTATAACTAACTTGTGTAGGCCATCACTGGTAGCCCATCGAAGGCTAAGCACGAAAACCATCTCAGAAAGTGCTTTCTCCTTTTAGGTCATTGAAAAACTTTCAGTGTTACCTCAGACCACACTTATTTCCCATTTTCCATTTTCTTATGTATGTCATTTAAATAAACTCAAGTGCCTTTCAGAGCCAATTTTGCACCTTGAAGTGCAATGGAGTCCAGCTGTGCTAGGGCTGCTTTTGAGCAGCTGTCAATCTGAATTTCACTGTTCTTTCCATCTTCCTCAGGCAGCAGTGCTGTTTGCTGCCCTTGAAATCTGTTGTTCCTTTGAAGCACTTGACAAAGACCAGTAGTTTCCCTTCACTTTTCATATCACATGTATGTTGATTGCTTGTACACATGACAAACCATACATGAAAGAACCATACAGGACTCCCATGATTGAATTGTCTGTGTAGTAGTATTGGTGACAGCAAATATGCTTTGGATATCATATGTGGCAAACTGAGAACTGGTTAAAGAAAATCTGACAGAGTGCTGGAAAGTGAAGTCCTTTGTCCCTCATGGTAACAGGTACAGTGTCTGTGCTAACCCCACATGGATTACTCAGTCTAGTAGAAGCATGGCTTGCTGGAATCCCTGCTCACAGCAGCAGAATATCCCTGTGTTGTGCAGGTGTGTTGTGATGTGACCGTCTGTGGTCTTGGCATCACGCAGAGAACTGGCAGACTCAGTGCAGGCTTCAAAATGTATTCCATGGCTCTGACTAATACTGCAAGGCCAAATGCAGGTGTTAGTCATGTGGCCAGAAGATATTCCCATTCCTCTTTGTCCTGTTCTGTTTCTTATCTCCTTTTACTGCAACTCTCTGTTCCAGCTCCTAGAATGTTGTTTGTGCCTTTGATAATGGGTGAATCTCACAAAGTTCTGAGATAAGCCTTTGCTCCACCCACTGCTTTCTTCAAAACTGGAAGGTTATTTTGCGAACAGCAAAATTAAGTCTGAATGTACAGTTAATAACCTGCCTTAATATACAGATTTAGTTAAAGAAGGTATGCAAAGGATTTCTGGGGGTTAGATTTCCTATTTTCCCAGTATTGCAGATGTCTGTGATTGTAGCTGCAGCTCTGCCTTCAGCTGTGCATGCTGTAGTTGTCATTGCAAGGAGCAGATCACTCATGAAGAACAGTCAACACCTCAGGTTATTGTTCTTGCCTTGAAGTCTAGTCAGAGGTGGAAGTCAAAGTTTCAGTAAAGGAGCTTGATTTTCAATTCCACCTCTAACAGTGTTGAGCTTTCAGGCCAAGTCCACCGAAATTGGAGCCGAGTGTGTTGAGCATTTTGTGAATAACAATTCTCTGTCTCCTTGAGATGAGTAAGCCAAATTTGATGTGCTGAGGAAGCCTGCAGTAGTGTTTTGGAAGCTGGACAGGGTTAGAGGATAAAGCAAGAGAGTTCTTGACTATGCACTGTAAAATGGGGGTCACTTTCTCCACAGCTACTTTGGCACTTGTCAAGTAAATAAATTTTCTCTTGTCAAACATTTATGGGTTTAAAAATATCCTGGCCTTGAGTGGTCAAGTGTTGGGGAGTGCAGCAGAACTTTTCTTGCACTTCCTTGTATCTCTTGTGTGTGGTCTTTCATGGAAGAAAGAGAAGGGAGACTGCCTATAATATGTGGTCACTGCAGGATCATCTGAAGCCAGACCTTTCTAGCCCATCACCTTGTCTGTATCTCTATAGTTTACCCTTGTTCTGATGCCACACAGGCATCAGTATGTTTAAAATAGGGACTGTCAGCCTGGCGTGTGTAGTCTGGTTGCTTTCCTATGCTGTCTGTCTATCTGGCTGTCATTCTGTCGACTCCTAATATATAAGTTGCAAATTTCTTGTGTTCAAATCTGTCTTTAGATTTTGGCATTGTTCAGTACAGACTTACTATGTGACAAGGGTTTTTATAAGTTAGTTCGTTAACAACAAATAATAATGTCTCAAAGACCAGTGACCTCTGACTCGGTAATTAAAATAACTGGTCTGGATCTCTTTGATGCATCCATGAGAAAAATCTTCATTTACACTAAATGAAATGATAAAGTAAGGTCAAGTCTGTTAATCCCCTCAGTATCTTTAACAAGTGCTGAATGCTCTGAAGCAGCAGTAACACTGCCTGGTAGATCCTAAAGCTGGCTGTTGGGATAGTGACACAAAGGCACCGTTTCCAGTTCTACTGTGGAAAAGATTATCATGCTGATGCTACAGATAATAGGAGAGTTGAGTGGTTATCAGGAGACATTTCCTCACCAATAGTGTTCCTAGAGTGCTGCCAGTCTTCCCATCAGCACAATTTGATCATCTTACCCAGTAACCTAAAGGAAACAATTCCTGAAGCACAGCTACTTGCTTCACTTTTCTCAGTGAATCATAAAACACTAGCAAGCAAGGTTAGGTTAGGCAGGAGTTATGTGGGCCAAGCTAGGATGTCCATTCATATGATCTGCATTCATTCTCTTTCTGTAACCTGTTTTTTCATGTACAGCTGCTTTCTCTTCCCAGCAGACCCTAAATTTTGGGGGGTTTGTTTCAAATCCCTGTATCACTGTAAGCATTCAGCATTTCTGTCTGCTGTGATAAATCCTTACCATGACTGTTTTGTGCTCCCAGCAGCTCAGGCTACTTGCCCTGGGCCTTCTGGTCCCAGGACTTTGGATATAAGCTCCTTGTCTAGTGGTGTGTAGCACTGACATGGTGATGGTTGCTTTAGAAATGACCATTATCTTAGGGCAGGATTCAAGAGAAACATTTGGCTGAATGGGATTTTTGTGACTAGTACAGCCACATGGATGTACTAGTAGGAAGAGTTGCTTTTTTTACCTCAAGAACACTTACCTTCTTAGCCCCCAAATTAGTTTGTCTTTTTTCTTTCTCTTTTCATTATTCTCTTGTGAGACAGACATTATTTGCATGTCTCTTGTGTGACCAGTGACTTGATGGTTTATAGCACATAGGGATAATGCAATTTTCAGAACTTGGAGTTTTTTCTGGATTTGGGCATGGTATCAGAGGCTCCTAGGCATACAATAACCTTCTTTTGCACTCCAAGGTTATGGAACTGGGCAGAAATCACTATAAAGGGAAGCACATAGGTGCCTTATCACTCCCCTAGCACAATTTATTGTGCAGTCTGGCCACATCATGTTGTCCACTTGTCTCATTCACTTAATTTGTTGAGATTTGCCAGTGTTCTTGGCTCTTGGTTAGAACACAAATCAGCACCTGACACGAGAAATTTTTCATGTTATGTACGTGGAGACGTGGATTATATTACATTCCAGTCAGTTTCTTTTTGTAGAAATTCACCTTTGAGCCCAAAGGAGCTGTGGTTTGAAAGCACAGCAGAAAGGCTGGAATGGAAAAAGGTGGGTTCTACAAAGGGCATTTCAAAAGTAGCAGAATGACCCCCATCCTCTGGAACATAAAGTTGCCTCACTTGCTGTGTATGAATCAGCTCATCCAGGAAAGGAATCCAAGAGGGAATTGTGCCGAGCAATCGTAATTCTAACAAAGTACTTATGACGGTCTAGTCAAAGTGTAATGTTTATTTAAAAAGTTTCCTCCTCTGTCTAGCTCTTGCCTTACTTTCAAGCAGCTTCTGTGACCTTACACTTGTCCTTGTTGAACTTCATAAGATTTTTGTTAGCCCACTCTTCCAGCTTCTCCAGGTCTTCCTGCAGGGTGCCTCTCACTTCCAAAGTGTCCAGTTCCCCACTCAGTTTGGTATCACTGGCAAACTTCAGGGTGCAGTTGATCGCATCATCCAGATCACTTGTGAAGATACTAAACAGTGCTGGGCCCAGTATCCATCCCCAGGGCACCCCACACACAGGTTGCCAGTCTGAAAAGGAGCTACTTACCAGCACCCTCTGGGTGCTGCCTGCCAGACAGCTCCCACCCACCACATCAGTCACTTGTCTAGACTGTAACACCTACCTTGGTCCAGAAGGAAGCTGTGGGAAACACTATCCAAAGCCCTGGAGAAATCCAGGTAGACACTGTGCACCTCTCACCCCACTTGGACCAAACAGGTTCCTTTGCCATAGAAGGTGATCAGGTTTGCCAAGCACGATTTGCCCTTGTTGAATCCATGCTGGCTTTTCCCAATCACGTGATTCATTTTTCTTGTGATAGCCCCCAGGAGAATTCTTTCATTAACTTTCCCAGGAATTGAAGTGTTATTGATGGGCCTGTAATTTCCTGCATCCTCCCTTAGGCCCTTCTTGTAGACAGAGGTGACATTAGCCTTCTTGCAGCCTTTTGGGATCTTCACAGCTTCTCAAAGTTCGTGAAGAACAGCCTCACAACAACGTCATTCAGCTCTCTTGACACCCTTGGACAGATATTGTCAGGGCCCATCGATGGGTAGGGGTGAAGCTCCTGTAACAGTTCACACACCAACTCTTCTTCCACTGACACTGGTGGGTCTGCGTTGGCACCAACAGTGCTGGTAAAGACAGAGGAAGTCAATTTTAGCTAATCTGTTTAATTCAGAAGTCCTTTCAGCCTCTATGGCTACACTCTAAGGGGCAAAGAGAGAAAAAGTAAATATACTGAAACCTTTTCAGCACTCATATACAGTATTCTGAATATAAACTGTAATGTTAGGGTCTTCCCAGGAAAAGGAGAGGAAAAAGATTTTCAATAATACTTTTTTATTTTTGATTTCCAAGCACTGGAAACTTGTTCATGATATGATTAAGTAAAGCACTATCTGTTACAAATGTGATTTTGGTGAGTATTTATCTATTTCACCAGAACAGGAGGTCTCAAAAGGACAAAAAGAGGAAAAAATAATTTTTTCTCCTACCCTTTTTTTCACTACCATCTTCATAAATTATTGTGCATATTAAGAGAAACTCTTCTACTGGCATATTTTTCAGTCTGAGTTAAATGATGAGCTTTTGCCAAACATTCCAGTACAGTCAGATTCCATTTTACAACTTAAGGTTGCAAAGGGACTTCATATTCACAAAAACACATTGGTAGGCTCTTTCTGTATAAGAAAACAGAATTTTTGTGGTCAGTAAGGGCTGGAAGGGCTTAGTCAAGTAACTGGTTTAGGTCAATTCTAACAGTAATAGGCCCATTTCATCTGACATCTCTGAATAATTAAACTCTACAGGAAGCAATACAGCTTCAGTAGCATTTGTATTCTGGAGTCTGCCTCAATGCTGACATTAATTCTAGTAGGATTGTTGGGGTGTAAGAAATTCCTCCAAGACACTGACGCCATCAGAAGTTAAAAATAAACTTTATTTTTTTGATATATATTTTAAAAGTTAAGCAACAGAATTAAATGCTTTAGTGCTTGATTTGGAGAAGTGAGTTTGGTTTTTCCTCTTGATTTAAATGATTGCAGTAGGAGTTCTGAGCTAGAATCTTGCCCAGGTTCAATTCAGTTTTCATGCACTTCAGCACTGCCCTTGAGAGGCAACTAGTGATCTACCATTTTACAGAGGGGATTCCCTCTGGGAGGTAAAACTGCCAAGTTGAATTCCACTCTCCTCTGTTCTGCTAAAAGAGCATTTAAAAAACTGTCTCCCTACTTGCCAGGGGCTAGCTCACACTTCAGGACACCCAGAACTATTACTAAGCAGAAGCTGAGATGTGCCTGCAGGTTTTTTTATCTGTAGAGTAAGCATGAGTTAGTAACTAGGAATCAAGCACTTAAAAACAGTAAAGCAAGTGCAAATACTTCTGCACTTTATTAAGTCATGTCTATATCCATTTTTATTTCTATATTGATGTCTGCATTCTGCATGGAGCTTCTGATAGGACTTGAGCAGACCTGCATTAGATTCCAACTTACAAGTTGTAGAGCCATGTAGTGCTTTGGTTTCCCTTTTGGAAAATAGTGATGCTGTAATTAATTCTGTTGATAGCACCCTGAGATTTTTTGATGGAAATTCCTGTGTTGTCTCTGTTTTGATACGTTTCAATTTACATATTTTACTTCAGCATCAGTTAATTAGTTCTGTTTCTGAAGGTGCATCTGGATCTAATTGTTCACGTCTGCAGTCACTGTCATTGTCTGAAGCACCAACATAGTAGTCACTTCAAGTCAACCAGATTTGAAGACACATCTTTGGGAGCATAAGCATCTTTCCTAAGATCCTGTGCTGCTTCAGAAAGCAAACAGTACCATCTTTTTGTGATATTGGGTCTTTCTCAATGGTTACAGCTCTCTGCAATGTGACAGCGTGTCTCTTGAGGATGTCTTGATAAGCCTTCACAGCTACTGCAAAGCTCATTCCATGGGGTCATGCTTGTGACATTTCCAGCAGAAGAGAAAGAACAGATCTTATACAGCTTTGCTGTGTAGTGCTAATCTTTCCTCTTTCTCATTTAAGAGTTATGATGTATCCTAAATAGTGTTAGAATTGCTAAGGCTTCATTAAAGCAAATAGTCAAAATGTGACCTTTTCTCATACAGCAAAGTCTGTCTCCTTTTGCATTGCCTCATTTTCACATGACTGTTAGTGGCATCATTTTTGGAGGACAAGTTAGCAGCTTATGCTGCACACAGGCATTAATTTCTATTTTCAATTGGAAATTCTTGAATAATTAAACAAAAAAACCCCACACCAAAGAACAAACTTCGCAAAAATGGTTATTAGCATTTTTCATATGTAAAAAGAAATTTTCGCCAGTCTTTTGCAAAGGTGTTTCCCGACTGACTCAGAAGGAAAACCTTGGCATCCTAGGGTTCTTGAAACATTGAGGAGAGGTGTATGGGGCTACAGGGCAATAAGCAATATACATCACTGAAAATGAGTGAAGCAACAAACCATTTTAAGCTTTTTGAACAAAAAGCACTGTTATTAACAAAAAAGTTGCTTTTAGAACAAGAAAAGGCATCCTAACTAAATTACCTAGCTGGGCTAATTGACATCAGGGAGGAAAGCTTATAAACATGGCTTGGTTGCAATTTGTTACTTGGGGAAATATGTCAGGTTAATAATGTCCAGGCAACCACAAATCCATGGGGCATCCCAGCGGTTGAAAACCTGGCCTGGTCAAAGGCATTTGCCAAACTTGTAAATTGTTTAATGAAATCTAGATTTTACTGCTGATGGGATGGTGGAAATAGGTGTTGGACACAGACTTAGCAAACAGTGCTGGGGGAGTGTGCTCTGAGTTCATCTCTTTTGCATGGACCAAAGCAAGGGGAATGATTTTTTTGCATTTTATTTTCTGTGATGAGCCAAAGTGGTCTAGTTGTGTAGTGGCTGAAATTTAGCTGTGTCTGAGGGCCCGGCTGTGGGGAACTGCTGTTGTAGTGAAATCAGGAGCTCACTCTTGCAGCAATTGCTACGACATCCTTCCCCTTCTGTTTCCTCCTTGCTTCCTGACCACTGCTGCTTTGAATTTTTATCCACTGTTACCTTTTAATCTATAGCTGTCTTTTTAATGCTTGTTTTTTCTCTTCTCTCCTTCCCATTTCCATGAATGCTGCCATTTGTCAGAGGCCTATTTGATTGTCTAAAGGGAGGGCCCTAATGACACATTTATTCTTAAAACTGAACCAAATATCCTGGAGGCTGTAGCAGTACCCTGGTTTGTCATGCTCTTGGCCAAGTCTGAAATTCTCTTTAAGAGCTGACCTGAAATGCAGCATCACCGCTGGGGGAAAAGAGAAAAGGAATCTTTTGGTTCTCCCATTTTTAGCTACATGTAATACATATGTTTGGATTGTGTATGTTTAGGAGCACTGTGATGACTGTCAGTTGGACATTCCAGACTGTGTGTAGCATGTCCCTGGAGATCCTGACCCACTCTCCCTACTTCAGGCAGGTATTTGTCCAGCTGCACTTTAGTTCCCTGTTTGGAATGCTGAAGAGCTCAGCAGAGATGCTGGCTTAGGCAGCTGCTACTCCTTTGAAAAACCTGCTGTGAGAGCCAACATCACATAGTGGCTCCTGCTGCCTTGCAGTTCCAGACACATGATTACTAAATGTATTTTGTTGTTCCTAGACAGTTAAGGCCAATTTCTGCAAACACTCATTATCATCTAGTAATGACAGTGTGTGGCTCTAACAAGTGTCTCTTTTAAACCAGCAGAACTGTTTATAGGAGCATCCCCAGCATTTACAAGCTTTTCTCAAACTCAGTTTCTTAAACTGTAAGTGTATTTGGTGCAGAGATTGTGCCGCAGCCTCTTGGGAATTGCGTGTGGAGAAAACTGTCAACCTAGTGAATAGCAAAAATTCCAATGATTCACTGCCTCTGGTAAGCTGTCTGTTCCTTAGGTTCCATCTAACCTTCCTGTTGTGTTTTGCTGAACATGATCGTAATTGAAAGATGATTTAGACTGCTAGGGAGAATTGAGGGATTCACACAACTCTGAAAATCTCTGTGGGAGTGCTGGGGGCAAGTATTGTGTATCTTTTAATTTTGCAGTGCAGAATTATTTTGGAGAGTTAAATTAAAAGGGAGATTTTGGATGTAACACACACACAAACCTAAATGCAGAGTGTGTGCCCACACACACATATCGACAAAGGAAAGAAATGTTTAGATTTCATTTTTTGTTTGAAGGAAATAAGTATTTAGATTTCATTTTTTGTTTGCTGTAACAATTACTGGAATGACCTGCTAGTTTGGAAACTGAAGATTTTTCATGTATGCCTTCTTGACTCTCCCTTTTTCCCTCTGCTGACTCCAAGGAAGGATGTTCCTGGGTTGGTCTTTGTGACTGTGAAAGCAAAGCTGGGGTGACATCTACTGTGTACAACATGCAGTTCTTTTGTAAAAGAGATGTTGAATATCTGGTTTTTCTCTCTAGAGAAGCTGGCTCAAATTGAGCCTTCATAGTGGAATCTATAGATTGTATAGAAGCAGAACAGTGACAATAGGAATTCATTTGATGTAATCTTGGCTTTCCCAGGTGCTGTGACAAATGTCAGGATGGTTTAAAAAATAATCCCTCCCTCAATGCAAGAATCATAATCACTGAGTGGGAGAAGAGGAGTTTCAAATCTAAATGCTGTCTTTATCAAACAATTGATGACTTTTGTAACTTGAATCTGTTTTGAAATTTTCAGTGTTGGGCACTGGGTCTCAATGGGACCCTCATGTAGACATATTGCTTAGGGACAAGGTTTAGTGGTGGACTTGTTAGTGTTAGGTCAGTGGTTGGACTTGATCTTAAGGGGCTTTTCCAGCCTGACCTAAATGATTCTATGATTCTCACTGGTGAGAGTGCCCCTTGTTCCATGTAAACTCATCACGTGGAGTGGAGGTGTTTGCCTACAGCACCCTGTGCCCCCCTGCCTCTTCCCAGGTAGTGTTTATGCCGTTCCCATTTCCTTCTCATTTAGATCTTTACAACTGCCAGTATGCTTTATGCTCATACCACCTATTACACGTGCCATCCTGAGGCATGAAAAAGCAGGGATCACTGGATCACTGCCCAATCACATTAAGGGGGGAGGCATGGGTGGACAGAGATACTGTGAAGGCTATCTATAGCACCTCCCCTGCTATCTCTTTCCAAAGTACATAATTTTTTTTTTTTTATTTTTTTTTTGGCAATAGATCTGCAAGGAATGAACCTTAACTTGTGAAAGTTCATACTTGTTATGGAACATTTTAAGGCGTTCAGAGTGATAAGCGAGTAATGCCAAGTAAGATGAGGGGAAATTGCTCCCTGGTGGCTGCCTAGTGTAGTCTGGTGCTGGGAGAAGGCGGTTTCTTTTTAAAATTTGTTTTCTTCAATTTAGGTACTGGAAGACAAAGGGTTGTTTTCCTCTCTTTTCTCAGAAAGGTTTGATTCCTTACATCTGTAGAGCAATTTCTTTCGTAACAGGCTACATCCAAGTTAGTCTTCTCTTGTTACAGTTGACATATCCTTTTGGTTATATTCTTCCCTGCCCTTTCTTTCAGTGTTGTACTCAGCACAGTTTCTTTCCTTTGCCCTGCAGCTCCTCTAGCCTTGCTGTAGCTATGCTGTGTGGATTAGACCCAGTGAAATCTAAGTGCTTTTCAGGATTTGCCCAGCAAGGATGTGCTTCTCTAACAGTCAGCTTTGGTTCTGGAAACTGCTAAGGCTAAGAAGGTGCAATAAATCAAGCCTATAGAGAAGTGCTTTGCCAAAGCAGGGTTAACAGAGAGTTTTGCTGCCTCAGCCTTCTTCAGACTCATCATTGCTCACAGCTTCATTTACCTTGTTGAACTGGTTTTTGTGTGTGCTTGCCTGTATGGGTTTCTGAATTTTGCTTGCTTTCCAACTGTACTTGGGAGGCAGGAGTTTGAGGATAAGATTAACCAACTCCTTTTCTCCAAATATGTGGAGCCCTTGAAATCCTGCACTTTATGGTTGTAGCCCCTGCCTTACGGCAGCAACGTATGTATTTGTTGTGTGGGTAGTTCCTTGCCTGCTGGTGGGGAAAGACACAAGAGAATCAAGACCTTGGCAGGTTTGTGTGGGGTTTGGGATTGCCAGAACACAAGCAACTCTGCAGTCATGCAGCCTTCTGTGTAGAGGTAGCAAGGAGATGCAAGCCAGAAGGGTGCTGACAGCCAGACAGGGAGGTTGGTGGGGCTGAGAGGTTTGGAATTGTTCTACTGGTCTGGAGCAGCAGAGCCTTTATGGAGCACGGTCCTTGCCTTCTGACCTGCTGCAGAAGTCCGGTTTGCAAATGAAAAGGCTACCCATGGCTGCCTCAGGCCGGGAAACAATATCCATTGGACCCTTTTTACCTCCCAGTTCGAAGGACTCATCCGTGGCAATACATGGCAGTGGTAAGATGGATTTCTTGTCAACAGAGCTGGGAGAACACATTGTAATTAAAGGACAGCAGTGACTCTTCAAAAGTGAAGGTGAGGGGTGTGTGTCTGTTTAAAAACCTGATGTGGTACAGTGCAATGAAATGTTTTGAAAAGCTTGGTAAGGGCACGAATTTGACCTATTTCTGTGTATAAAGAAATATGTCTTTTACTTTACAGCAAATATATTTCAGGAAAGCTTACTTACCAGCTATTTAATTTAATAATTTTAATATTACTTGGTACTTTAGCTTGATTAATTGTTCCACAATACTATAAGCTTCTGGCGTTTGTCCCACAAACTTAATGGATTATCATACGTTTATTAGAATAATGTCGTGTTCCATTTTTTTCCTGAGTTAAGGGATGTTGAATTCCCCTTCCTGAACCAACACTCGGGTATTGCCAGCATTGTTAGTGGTCAGCAAAGAGATACCAATCTTCCTTCTGTAGGAGTGCCAGGCCCTGCTGCAGATACTGTAGGCACAGGGTTTGGCAATGTATCAGCATCTGCACCTTATCTGGAAATAATGTTGCTTTATGCTTGAAACTTCTGAGTCTTTTTGTTTATTTTTCCCCTTGTAATATTAGCTTTCTTTTGGTCAACATGTCCAGATACAGATAGGTATACAGGCAGGTGAGAGGGTGCTGTGTACTTAAGATGCACATAATGTACCTACAGCCTGTGCTTTAGCAGTGATGCCTGAGGTCAGTAGTCTGGCATTTTCAGGAATTCAAAATTAGAAACAATGGCATCCAGGTTGCCTGCACACCTTTGTTTGGTTGGATTTGCATTTCTATGAAGTGTTTAGATCACAAGCTCCATGTCTGGAGTACTTCCTTTTCCTCCAATGCATAGGCAGATAAGAATGGATCTTCTAATATTAAAATGCTTATAGACAGCTTAAATACAGTTTGGAATTATGATCACTTGTAGGAAGCTTTTCCTGAAAAGTTTTTAAGGAGGGGATAGCTCAGGAGTGCATTCTGAGCTTATGATGAGCTAAAGAGTACAGTAAAGAGCTTATTTTATTGATTTGATTTGTTTGCATTTTACTTAGTGGAAACATTTTCCTTGATTTGCAATACACCTTAAAAAGATAATGACTGAAAAAAGGGAAACTTGTATCCCTGATCAGTGAATAAAAATAGGTGAGAAAAGCTGCAATTTGCTAATTTTGGCAACAACCATGAGGAAGGAGTCAATAAGTGACAGGACATATTGTGACAGAAAGCCTTCTTTGGGAAACACTGATTTTTCAGACTTGAAATGTTCCTTAGGAACTTACTGGATTTCATCAAATTTTCCAACAAAAATGGCATAATTTTGTTCTTAGAGCAGCTAATGAGCAGAAACCAGAGGCAGGAAAAGTGAGGCATCTCAGCTCTTCCCTTACGTGTGTTCCTGAAACTTTAAAAAAAGCATCAGAATGCAATTTGCTTCACATGAAAAGTTTGTGGCACAGGATTTGTAGGGCTGTATTCTGGGTGGGATGTTTGATGATCTGTCCCTGATCTCCTTCCTTAAAAGTGGAAAGTGGCTGTCACCACAGCTCAGGAATTATTACTTATCTCTCTCACGACAAAGCAGACTCCAAAGATTTGGAAAACCCTGGTAAGTAAGTGGGATTGCTGGTATGCTTTAGAAAATCTGAACAATATTGTTCAGTTCGTTACCTTCCTTTGTTTATCTTCAGCAAGCTGAGATACCTTTCCTTTCCCTGAAGATATCATCCTGGGAAAGGAGAGCAAAAAAGCCATGCAACTCAGCAGGAGAATGTTGTTGTATCACTTTGAGCAGCACTGGGGAAGTCTAGTCCTAGTGTCCTAGTCTCCCAGCCCTTTCCTGCTTTGATTCCTGATATTGTTTTTCCTGTGTTTTGGTAGTTGGCAGGATCTCAATATTCCCTACCTTTTCTGTGTGATTTTTTGCACAAATGTTTCAGATGCTTTGATTACTGATTTTACTTAGAAGCTCCTTTCAGGGGATATGTGTAGCATGAGGTTATGATGACTTTGTTAATCTTTTTTAACAGTTGATACTAATCCACTTTTTAATTCACTGTTAAACCAAACTCACCGTGACACAAATTGGTGGAAGGGAAGAGACCATTAGGTAAAAAATACCATATATAAAGATTTAGATGGTTTAAGTAAAGTTCGGGTATCAGTTGACTGACAAAAGCAGGATTTCCCAAGGTGCTTGCCTTTACACTCCCCTTGGTTTCTGTGCCAAAGTTTTATTTGGCCAAACTTTTGATTTACCCGCAGGTTTGCAATCTCGTCAGAGTCTCAGCAGCGGTCTCTGCTGTGTCCTTTGAAGCAATTGATGGTAGGCAGCCCTTGCCTGGCAGTGTGAAAGGGGGTTAGATTTCACTGTCAGAAGAGGTTTGTAGGTTTGCGAGATGGGCACTGAAATATAGAAGTGGAATAATGACATGGAGGTTTGTCTCCTTCTGTCCTTGGTTCTCTTGAAAGCCTCTGTTCTTCCAGCACAGGTGCCTCACCTTGGCACAGCCTGGTGGTAATACATAGGATCAATCGAGAAGCACTTGAGCAAGTGCTTTTCAAGGGGGGCAGGGGGAAAACTGCTAGAAACTTTGGATGAAAGCAAACCATTTTTTTCCCGGAGAAAGCACAGGTGTTGTGGCAAGTGTATAGAATATCTTTTTTCATTATCTTTTGTTCTGCCCAAAAGAGCTGATATTAATTTTACTTAATCTTCAGAGAGATAGCTCAGACTGGAGATTCCCATACAGGTTACCTGGAATAAGAAAAGAATCAAGAGGAAACTCTTCTCTTGGTATCTGCTGAGCACTTCAACACAAGTTGTGCTTTAAACAAGAAAATTAGGAGGAACATAATGTTGCAGGGTTGGTAGAAACCTTAGCCATGTACAGTCTGTGAGAAAAGTTGAAGCGATCTTGGATAAATGTTTTTTGGCTGCTGAATGCCTGGTCAATTCCTGGTTGAAAGGAGTTGCAGGAGTAGTTTGTTTTTACGATGGTGCCAAGAAACACCCAGAGCAAAGGACAGGTATTGCTGCTTTCCAAGTGAGTCTACAAACCGCAGTCAGGACCAGAGCCCAGGAGAAATTGCATAACAAACTCTACATACGCATATAAATGCACAACAAACTTTTTCTTAAAGGTTTCCTAACCCACAACTCCAAGTTATGGGGCACCTGCAAGTTTAGTATCACGCTCGGGCTTTCCTTTGCTATATCTGTGCTGACACGTGGGATTCACACTTTGCAGCCGGGTTCTGTATTTGTTTTGAAAACTGTTTTGAAAACTTTTGAAATGTTGAAAAAAACCCCACCACCAAACCCACAAAACCAATTCCGAGCCGTTTTCTTTTGCTTATCTAAAAGAACAAAGAAATACCTCCAAAACGAATAATAATAATAAAAAATCTAACCACCCCAATAACAACAATAAAAACAAAACAAACAAAAAACCAACACAAAAAAAACCCCAAGAAAAACAAAACAAAAACTCCCAACAAACAACAAACACCACCCCCCCAAAAAACACAACCCTCCCCAAAAAAGACCAACAAAAAAATCCCCAAAGAAACAAACAAAAAAAAACCAGGAAAACGCCACCCCCCCAAAAAAATCAACCAAACAATAAACAACAAAAAAAAACCCCAAAACAAAAAGAAACAAAACAAACAAACAAACAACAAAAAAACCCCAAACAAACACAAAAAACCCCCAAAACATAACAAAAAAAAACCCCAACAAAAAAACCCCAAAAAAATCCCCGAAAACCAAAAAACAAACCCAAACACAGAAAAGCCCCATCATCAAATCCCACAAAAAAAACAAAAAAAAAAAAAAAAACAAAAAAACAAACACCGTCACCCTCCAGAGCCCGTGGGCTGTGGCAGAGGGTAGGGAGCCGGTACGCGGAGCAGCATCCGCCCCTCCGCTCTCCCCGTCCCCTTTCCCCCCGTTCCCACCAGGCAGCGCCCCTGGCGCGGTCCCGGGCAGGGCACGGCCATCCCGGCCCCTCTCTCCCAGCCCTGCCGGGCCGTACCACGAGCGCTCTCCCGGGCGGGGGGAGGCGGGCGCGGGGCGGCCCCGGAGGCCGCGCTGCCGCCGGACCCGCCGCCCCGGGCAGTGCGGGAGCACCGAGCGGAGATGCGGCCCCGCTGCCCCCCGGCTCCCGCCCCCGCCGGCTGCGGGCCGGCCCCGGGCGGGCCCGCTGGGCCGGGCGGGGTCCCCCCCCGCCCTCCCCGTGGCCGGGGGTGGGCCGTGCGCCCGGATGTCGATCAAAATGAGCGAGCGCCAGCCCTGCGCCGGCCGCCCGGGCGGGGGGAGTCGCGGCGCGGGGGCACCGCGCAGCGCCGGGGAGGCGGCCGGCACATGGAACGGGGGGCTCGGGCAGCGGGGTAGAGCCCGGGCGGCTGCGGGGAGAGCTCATGGATAGAGGACGCTTGGCAGGATAACCCCGCGATGGCTGCTCAGTCGAGGTACGGCATTAAAATAACTTCGGCCGCGCGCGGTGCATCTCATTGAGGGGCTGCTCGTAGCCCGGCGGTGTTAGTGATGCCCTGGCTCAGGCACAGCTTGCTGTAGGCTTTTTACCCCGCGTCTCTGAAGTAGATTTTGTCTGTATATTTTGTTCACCGAAGCGCCCGCTCCCTTCTCTCAGTGTAAACTTTATTTCAGCAGGGAAAAGAAAAGTCTTAATCGCTCCCCGTCAAATGTCTCCTAGTCCAACAAGTTAAAAGCTCTTTGAAACTGATTTTCTTCCGAAACTGATTTTCTTCTGCCCTGTGGACTAGTCTGCTGTTTGTTTGTTTGTTTTCCCCTGTAACCAGCCTAGCGCGAACAGGTTTCTGTCATTGCTCACAGCAGTGTTTTAAGAGGCGGTAGATGGTTTCTGTCGGGTTGGGCTGGAGAGCTGGCTGGGTGCGATGGAAGCAGGTTGTGTCTGCTGGTGGGCAAATCTGCCGGGTAGGTGGGAGAGCAGAAAATGGTGACAAGAGAGGAGCGTAAAAAAGAGTTACGTAGTTGCCGTCGGGGAGAAACATTCAAGCTGAAATACCAGTCTTGGTTAAATACTTTTCAGCTGTGGTTATAAAGAAGCAACATCTTGCCTACTCTCGGGGGTGGGGGAAAGTGGGGGGAGTGTCCTATCTACAGTAAATTTCACATTCAGCATGGAGGAGGCAGCTTTTCTTAAGTTGTAGTACTTGATGGAGCAGTGCTATTTAAAGGACCTGTTAAATGCCTTTTTGCGTTTAGGATGCTTTAATGGGCATTTCAGAAATGCCACAGAGAAAAATTCCTTTTTGCTCTTTAGTCCCATACCAAACAGCCACCTTGCTCCCCTTTCCTGCAGGCAGGAGGAAAAAAAACAAAAAAGACTTAAAAATGGTGGCATATCCTACACTGAAGTTTGGAGCTCACAATGTATTTTCACAGTGGTGCTTTTCTGCAGGTTGGAAGCCAAGAGCTGGCTTTAAATTACATACTGGAGAAGGACAGAGCCCTGAGGTTTGGGGAGGAAGGAGGGGAAGACAGATTGCTTGTTTAACAGCTGAGCTCTTGTCCAGCTTCGATTGCCTGCTCTCCCTGCATGTGGGGAGGCTGGCAATACTTGACATAAAGAGTACTTGACAAAAAGGTAAAGGCTCAGTTTTTAACATATTTTTTTCTTTTGTGTGATCGCTTATCCACATGATTTACTGGCCTGCATTATCAGCACTGCTGTAATAGACCCGCATGCTAAGAGAGGACGCAGCATAAATCCTAGTGATGCTGCCTGGCCCTGGAGCTTGGCTTTGCTCCAAGGCCAGGGACACTCTTGATGTCTCAGAGGTTGCACAGTCATTTTCCTGGGTGGCAGGAGTGCATGAGGGAGCCAGGTCCCAGCAGTAGCCCCCAGCTTCAGCCAACTGGCTGAGAAAGGGCAGAGCTGGCAGTGGGACCAGTGAGCCACATCTGCCTGTAAGGTGAATGGTGCAGAGAATAAAGTTATGTATGTTGAGTGGTTCAAACTGAAGTGAGAAAAACAGGCCAAGGGTTGGGTCCACGGGGCCAAGTACTGCAGGGCAGGTGAAAGGACTGTGCCCCACACCTACCATTTGAGATGAGCATGGGGTCAAGCCCTTCTGTACCCTCCCTTCTTATGCGTCATGTGCATTGGCTTTCGTGTTTGTCAGGATGCTGTGAGGTGCTCAAGCTGTAAAACTGCATCAGAGTGTTCCAGCATAGTGAGTAAGGAGGTTACTCTGTATCCTTGAAAATCAGTGTTAGAGTAAAAAAGATTATTACCCATTTTAAGTCATTTAAAGAGAGTAGGAGTGAATATGAGCAGCAGAAACGAGTCTGTAGGAAAGAGTCAGCATTTGCTAGAAAACCCGATGCTTGTGGTATTTCTGTTTCAGTGGCACAGGTCCACAGGGGTATCCATCTCATTTCAAAATATTTGTGCTTTGTGAATAAGTTGAAGCTTTTATTCAACAGTAAAGGATTAATTCGTATTCATAATAAACAATTAGAGTTATACTGTGTGGGACTGAGAGGCAACATGTCTCCAGAATTCATTTGCCAAAACATGTCAGGGGTTTACACTGCAAGGTAGCTGACAAATGCTGTGAGTGAGCTTTTTTGTGTTCATTTCCTCTTTGAAAAAAAAAACAAAAACAAAACAAAACCAAAAAAAACCACCCTCACCAAACAAAAAAACCCGCTTTTTGCAAGCTCAGTAAATTACTGATGAGGTGGTGTGATACCGAGCACGGTAGGGTTTTGTGTATCGCTCTGTAGGAGGCCTTCGGGCACTCCTCCATCTGCTTGTGTGCACTGTTTCTCACATGCTCTATGTTTCAGCTGGTGAAAGTGATGGGACGTGGGGGAGGATACTTGTTTGGAAACAAGAAAATCCAGCATCCTTTCTTCGGCTTCAGTGCTGTGATGCTGAGCAGCTCAGTATTTGGGTTTCACTGTTTTGAAGGGTGGAAGGGTAAGGAAAACAAGGTGATTAAATATGCCTGTTGCTGCTCTTTAGCATTTTAAAAACTGTAATAGTGATGACTGAGAAGCTGATGTGCTACTAGGTGCCATAACATTTTTAAAAATAGTAATCTTAAGAAATGATTATATGGAGGATTGGGTATGGTTTGTTTTCAGCTGTTTGAGAATGATCAGCTTCTACCAGTAGCTGCTGTAAATAGCTTACATCTGGAACTAGTAGGTGGAGAAACTATCCTCCAGGTAGTGTTGTTTTGTGTATAATGTAGGTTGTTGTTTTTTTTAAGTTGCTCACTGAGCCGTAGGTTTGCAGCTGTAGCTTTCTATGCTCTCTCTTCTGGAATGCACAGATGATCTGATGCCTGTAGTGTCCCCAGGCAACAGGGCTTGTGTCAGGTTTTTATGGTATATTCGGGAACGTATGAGCAGAAGCAGAATTGATCTGAATGAGAACAAGTTTACTTTCTTGTTGAGTGTGGTGTGATACTCATCACATGCCGTTGGGCTGCTCTGAGGTAGGGCAGGATCCCTAGGAGGGGTGTGAGACAGGCTGGCACCTGCCCTTACTACAAGGGATTAGGGAAGAGTGAAGACAACCGACTCCTTAATGGAATGGTAGAGCCCATCTCTTTTCTGCTCCCTTCTTTGTTGAAATATCTGCTCTACTGCAGCAATTGCTAGCTGAGGATCTTCAGATGAATGGCTAGGTTTTTTTAAGGTGTAGGCTGCTTTTCTCAGGCTGGTTAGGATCATTTAAAATGATCTGTAGACCCAGTAGGATACACTTATTTACAGTTGGTGGATAATCAAAATAGTTTGTCATTTTGGATGCTAAGAATTTCTAGTTGTCATATAACCTGCCTTTCAGCCTAATCAGCAATGATTAGTATCATTGCTGGTGTGCAGAACCAGTGCAGTTTCCTAATCTTTGTACATAGGTGAATACAGTAACACAGTCAGAGCAACATGAAATCTGAGTGTTGTACTGTCATCCCTGCTGGGCTCACCTTCCTCTTTCTCCTGAGTCAGCCCTGCAGGTAAAGGTAATGATGGACAGCAGCCTAGGAAGCCCTCTATTTCCACCCCCTAGAGCCAAGTCGTACCAGCTAAACCCAGCAGAGCCTTGAAACGGGGCAGTACCACTCATTTTTGTAGAAAAAGGTAGTGCTGTGCAGAAATAAAATGTGGCTTTATCTACATTTAAGTCATGGTGAATTCTGAAGGGAATAATAACACTGAGGCTTTTCCCTTAGGAGAAGCTATGTTGAATAATGCAGCTTAAGTTTGTTCTATGTCATTTCACAGCTTTCCTGGCCAGGTCTAAAGGCACATTTCATAACTGGTTTGTTTCATAGGTCGAGTTGATACAGGCAAATGCCAGTATTGGTGATGCTGCATTCTGGTCAGCTGATGTAGGTCAAGAAGGGCTGAAACAATGTCTCATTGGAGTTTACCTGTCTGTCGAAAGCTAAAACATCCCTTGAAACCCTGTTGGTTTTGCTTGTATGTTGCTACTAGCCCTGCTGTAGAAATACAACTCTGTTTTCTCCAGAACCAGATGCCCAGATGATCCATGGCACGTTTTGTGGGTTTCTGGGGATTTTCAGTTCGCAGTTCCTTATTGCCTGGACTTTCTGAGCCTGGAGTCTGTTGCTTTGGGCAGGCCTACAGCTGAAACTCTCCCATGCAGAAGAAAGAGATGCTTACAGAGCAGTGGATTTTTCAGGCAGGTTTGCTGGTGTTTTGTTTGTTTGTTTTTGGTTCTTTTCGCAGTGAGAGTTGTTTGTAATAGGCCATTGAAAACTTTGAAATACAGTT
The DNA here is from genome assembly GCF_003945595.2 of Pipra filicauda. Lineage (NCBI taxonomy): Eukaryota > Metazoa > Chordata > Aves > Passeriformes > Pipridae > Pipra > Pipra filicauda. The sequence continues at coordinate 4,357,958 of NW_024105087.1, read as the reverse complement.
GTATACAGCTCAAGTATGCCAGGACAAGAGAATGTTTCCTTAGGTCACATAGTTTTCCTATGTCTGAATCTGTGTTATAGAGAGAGGCATTTTCTCACTGCTTTTTATGAGAAAATCATTTGCTAGTAAAACTGCAAGATGCAGCATCAATAGCAGGAAACAAGCGTTTAATGAACTGCATAAATTCTCCTCAGCACTTTTCTGCTGAGTGTAGTCATAGTGAGTGACAACATGAAGCTTTTAAATGGCTTTAAAATATAATAGAAAAGGTGTCTTCCTAAAGTACGTAGGCATGCTACAAAGACGTCTTTCTGCATGAGGCAGAGGGCAGTGAAGTGAGGAAGACTTTCCCACCGAGTGCACGATGTCTTCCTAAGGCCCGGCTCTGGCACAGGGTGGTCGAGAGCTTAGAGGCTAATTTGCTTTCATTTGCTTCTCTGGCTTGTGAGCACCATGACAAAAGAGTTGCCTGGGCCTCCAAAAAAAAAAAAGAAAAGTAAGGAAAGTACTTATGTTGCTCAGTCTTGAACACAGCATGGAGATTTCCCCCCCCCCCGTGGTACGTTTTTCAAATTTGGCTGCTGCAGTTCATCTGTGTCTGTGATAAAAATTAAGAAGACACATGTAGCACTGGCTGGGGCAGGTATCACTCCAATGTTACCATAGGTGGATTAAGATAGAGCTGTATCTCTCCAGCAGAATGCTTTTATGGGGAACAGACAAGAGCTCCTACATGTGCTAAGAGCAGATTTTTCAGAGTTGCTTGTTCACAGGCAACTCAGGGAAGAGAAGTTGAATTCTACATCAGTACAGAATCAAGCAGCTGGATTCTGTGTTGGAAAGTGGTGAGAGGTAGAATCCTTCCTGCTTGTCTTCCTTCTCAACTGGGATGGCTGCTGTATGCAGAGCCAGCCGCCAGCACTCTTGTATGCTGCTGGGGTGCAGAAATTGTTGATCCCCTTATTTAACTGCATGGCTTATTAAAAGCACATTTATTTTGCTGCCTTATTCTTGTATGAGGAGGGAGAGGTGGCAGATGGGGAGAAAAAGCAGGTGTGTGGGCACAAAACTGAATTTGAGAAGGTGCTCTGCTCCTGTTAATACTTCAGCATTGTCAAGCTGAGGTGTCTGGGGAGGTTTGATTAGGCAGCTTTAATCAGAAATGCCACATGCTTCATGAAGATGTTTGTCTTCTGGATTAGGTTTAGATATTGTTAAGTGCGTAGAATTGTCATTTTCAGTTGTACTGAATGTTTATTGTACTTAATGACCTAAAGTTGCCTTTACTGTTGTTTTTACAATGCTACTGTCAGGTTAAGCGAAAATAATGTCCCTGCTTTAATTTTTAGAGGAAGTTCAACAAGCAAATTGTTAATGTTTAACCTCAGAGACAACAGTAAAAGTCGTTTTCAGGATTGCAAGAACTGTGGGTTTCATTTTTATACTTGTAAAAAAAAGGGGGGGGAGGGTGGCAACAAAAAGCAACCATGAAAACTCACCAAAAATAACAAAACAACCAGAAACTCCCCTACCCCCAATTCACCAGAACCTAAGCAGTAACCCTTTTTAAAAAGAAACAAAAGAGGAAACTCTCGAGCATATGGTAGTATTTTTATTCTATGTATCTTTGCTTAGAATGCCATGTACTGTGTAATCTATAAGCACCAAATGATGTATTCAGCAAGGTATGATCAGCTCCTTTGTGGCACAGTAGTGTTTAACAGCTGGTGTGTGTATGTGAGGTATGTAAGAGAGCATTAGTGCATGTGCCTCTTCCCCAAGCTGAGTTATGGGCATTGCAGTTTGAAATGTGGGTGTCTGCTAGCATCTGAAATTGAAAGGAATTTTTAAAAAGTAGAGTAGTAAAGGGATATTTACATCTTTAAAGCATGTGGTAAGAAATTGCTTTTAGTATTTTTGTTCTTCTGCAGTTTGTAAGGTTTTGCTTAAAAAGATATTACTGAGATAATTCATCTTTGCAAGCACAGCTCAGAAACTCTCCCTCATAACTGATATGCAGCTATTTCTCAATAATCCTATCCCCCCATAGGCTATTTTGGAAAAATCATCCTAATCTGAACACAGGGAATATGCTGGCATTTTAGGAGTGCTTCGGTGACATGCTTCTCTTTTCCATGTCCCCACAGCTCTCAGCAGAACAAGCTGTTCTAGGGAAAGTTGTTTTTGTGATGTCAGTAAGCCGTGGTTCAGCTGAGAACAGGCTGTCAGTCTAGGGACCTATTTCTTCAGAGCTTTGCTAAAATAATGTGTGCTAACAGAAGGATCGCACGGGCTATCCCTCTGTGCTGCAGAGCTGGGAGGTTTGCTTGGATTTTTCAAAGACTCCCTTAGAGTTGCCATTACCTGGAAGCTACCATGTCTGTCTGTCTGTCACTGCAGGCCTTTTTTACTGTGAAAAGTTCTGCTGGCATAGCTAAAAGGCAGCAAATATACTGCAGAGGTGAGATAACTGTGTTGGCTAAAGCTTAGTGTGAACTCCATGATAGTGGTGAATAAGGCTTCTGGGAGGATGGATATGGGATGATGGCTATAAGCTGTGTTTGACCAAAGAGCTTTTCTGGACCACTGTGTCTCCCTTCTTTGTCCAGACCCTGCAACTCCCTTGGAGCAGCTTAGTCTGCTTTGTCCAGCACTTAATTTTTAATTGGTGAAAATAAAAACCCATCTCCATCCAGGGGGACCATGATGTTTCCTGTAGTTCAGCTTGAAAGTTTCTCCTCAATTTTACCTGGTTTTGGTTGGTCTGTTTGCCATTTTCTGGCTTGTGCCTCTCTTTAGTATTTGCTACTGGAAGGCTAAGCCTGTTTGAAAACTCTTCAGTCACAGCTTGGCATGCAGTTAATGCTCAGTCTGTGCTGAAGGACAGTCTTGTCCAATGCACACCCAGATCTGAGGTACATCCCAGTCTGGATGTTTTCCCCATGGTCCTGTCTTGTTCAGACTGGTAGGACACTTATGGCAGTACTTGAAACAGTGCTTCTCCCTTCAAAAATACTTATTTTCAAAGTTTTAAGAACATCAATTCAGAAGCATGTGAAGTTTAGATGGGTTTTTTTTCCCCCTGTGTCTGTGAGCATATTTTATGTACATTCATTTTTGAAAGCTCATTGTTTTCAACCTGTTTAGATGCTCTGTATCTCAGAAGTGTTTAAATATGTTTAAAGTTTTGGGTTTGATTTTGGGTTTCTTATTTAACACATGATACTCTGTATCTTCCACTTTGGAAACAAGATGAATGACTGCCTTAATGTTTAAAGGGAATGTGATCGCTTTGCTGAGGTTTTGGAACACCATTGACCATCCTTATCTGTTTGTAAACCCCTATCCATTTTACATGGACTGGCTTCAGCAGACTATTATTAGTCTTTCTTTGCTTAGCTGGGTTTGTGACCCTCCTAAGAGGAAATGCCTGGTTCTGTGTAAAGCACTACAGGGGTAAAAAAACTACTGGTCTAGAGCATAAGAAAATTCTGTCTAATCACCTAGATTTGGAAGAGACAGAAAAATAGGTAAAATTGTGTTCTATTCTTTGAGAAAGTCTAATCTGCTTTTAGAAACACCATAATAATGAGGTGTATTATTCAGAAACATGGGGTACTTTTACCATTGCATCCTACAGGAAAAGCAGTTGACTTGTACGATGAGGCATTAAAATCAATAGACCAAAATAACTTCCTAAATTGGCTAACTTGGAAAAATTCAGTAACTCAGTGTTTCATCTTTGAAAAAAGACTTGATCATTTAGTGAATTAAGTACCACAAAGCTTTCCCCTGCACTTCTCTATTTATTTGTAACAAAAATGAAGAGTTTACCCTGTGAAAAGAGAAGGAAAAAAACATCAACAGCTTTACTTCAGCAAAGTCTAGAATTTCCCTCTGAAGGTGGCCTTAACTTTTTGTTGTTGTTCCTTCCTCCTTCCAAAAACAGCTCCAAACTCCTGGTGGTTAAATGGCATGACTTCAACCTTGGTTCCAAGTGAGCCTAATGAGATAGGATCCAAACTGGAGTTTCTGCACCTACCTTAGCATGTCACTGAGCATAATGAGTAGTGCTGTTGCTTGGTGCTGTGGTGCATGGACAGTGCAGCTCTACATGAGCAGGACCACAGTGGATTAAAGTGGATGGATGAAACTGTCAGTCTGCAAAAACTGATAATATTAAAACTTGGCTCCCAAGCTGCTTCTTCCATTACTTAAACATGTGAATCAGTCTGGTTCCTAATGATTTGGAAAGGGTGTTTTCTTTCTAAGTTAGTTAAGTAAACTGGATGAACTGACCTACAGAATATAAGTTTCCCTCATTGCACATCCCTTTTTCCTGTGCCTTTGGTGCACTGCTTTTCACAGCCAGAACATTCTTTCTGTAATTCTTAAATTAATGAAAGCCATTTGTAATTATAACATAAACTGGGAATTGCAACCAAAACCTTCTTGGGCTGTGTTTTGACAACTCTGTTGGTGTGTCTTGATGTTGTTTTGCTGTTTGAACAACTTGTGAGAGAATTTATCATGGAAACTGAGAAACTGTGCTTACTAAAAAAATCCAACCAAACCACCCCAAATCAAAGAAAAAGAAAACCACACACACACAACCCCCCTATCCTGTAATGCCTATAAAGCCAGATGTGATCTGGGTTAGTTTTTAAAATCTGATGAACATTTAGTTGACACTCTGTCCTTTGGGCTGAACCTTGTGTCGTTTTGTGGCCAAATACAGTTGTTTCAGTTCTTACTTAGAACTGACTTTAGTATCTGTGCTGTACTTAGTTATAAAGAGACATGTATGGAGCATATGGTGTTTCAGTCAAGGGTTCTGCATTCAGTACTGTTTCCACTCAGCTCCCTTAAGAGTGCTTATTCCTACAGCTTTCTGATTTGGCAATAATCATTTGTGCTAGTTAAAACAGTAGGGAGTAGGAGAAAAGGTCCTATTTTCAGCTATAGCAGAAGAAAACATCAAAATTGTGTTTAAAAATATTCTCTCCCCTTGCCTCGTCCCCACCCTCCCCCCCAAAAAAAAGTCTGATAGAAATGCAATATAAAAGAAGGTATTGTGAAGAAAACTCCTTTCTGTGTCCAAACTCCATCTTCTGGGGAATTTCTTCTTTACTTCCCTGTTCCTTTGTGCATTGATTTAATATCAAGTTAATGGTTTCCTTTTGTAAAAATTACTTCCTTGAAAATGGGCCATCCTCCTCCCTTGCAACCTAATGATGGAAAAGCACAGATGATATTGATATAAGCTATGTTTACTTGAGTGTAACAACTTTAAAGACTGTTTGTGTACAGTAATCTGCCAAGTGAATAATGATTTGGTTTTGCTTGTTCAATATTTCTTTCTTTCCCCTAGAGAGGGGGAGGAAAAACCAGTAGCAGTTACTGGAGTTAATAAGATGCATTTAAAAGGTCTTTAATTAAGCCATGCAGTTTTCTTCGAAGGTCCTTGAACTATTCTTTCACCCCTTCCTCCTCTCTGTCGCTCGGGTAAGTGCAAGTAAGATCCAGTGCAAGTGAGGTGCAGGCACTGACTAGGTAGAGGTCTTGGATCCTTCTTACACACAGTGAAGTCTCAATGGAAAGTAGGAAACCAGAGGAGGGTTAAAATGGTTTGTGTGAGTTGGGCTGGCCAAGGGTGTGCTGAAAGCTGAGGCAGCGTTGAGAATCGGCTCAGCAGGGTGTACGTGCAAGGTGTTGTAACAGCTGCTGCTCCAAATTTCATGGGTTACTCTCGGTTTTATGCATCATCCTCATTTGGGACCAAATTGTAGCCTTCAGCATGTGCACTGGATTCCAGCTGCTCTATTCCCTCCACATCTTTTGAGAGACTTAAACGGTGTATTTTAAGGTGATGTGCTACTTTGGTGAAAGGAGGAATTTAGACCAGTATCTGGTTTTCTAGTTTCCTTTGGCTTTAACCTTTCAAGTCCAATTCAAGAAGGTGTTCCTGGTAAAGAGCTGTGCTTGAGCTTGTGCTCAAAATGAATTCTCGACCTGGAGATTTTACACAGAGAATGGTTTTTGCGTGTGTATAAGCACGTGCTCAAAATGGGTTCCTGGTTCACAATTTGAAACTGAGGAATGACTGCTAGGTGTGTGTGTGACAGAAAAAGAGATGTGGAGGAGGCAGAGATATTGACTTTACCATTTCCTTTGTTCTCTCTCTGTTGTGTGTATTGCTACAAGTATCACAGCAGGGCTGTCTTAAGTGAAAAAATGTGGAGTTAAGGCACAATATGCTAGTCGTGAAGGATTCTAAGAGTTGTTCTGAGAATGAATAAAGGGGAAGTTTCAGGTGGAATAGAAAAAATGCAGAAATAGTGAGGCTCTGTTCTTTCCTTACTGCCATTTTTCAAGTGGCTTCCAGAAATACTTATGCATAACAAGTTTGCTATGCAGAATTCTACTTCTCTGTGACTGCATGTTCAGTAACTGTGCCAACTAAGCAATTGAGTAAGATGGAAAAGATGCAGAGTGTATTACAAAATGTGTGCTAAGATTTAGTTATCCTGTGGTTTAAAAAAAGAAGAGTTGTTCTAAGTCGCTGTGATAAGCTTGCATTTTCTTGAGAAATCTAGCTTTCTACAGATGACTTGGCTAGATGTTACTTGGGTTATGTGAGGTGTTGGAGGTGTTATTCATCATGTTTGTGGATGCTTCATTAATGAATCTTTGGGCCAGCAAGAGACTACAGGGAGATGAAACAATCCAGAGTCAGTGCATCCCCATGATGATGCAGGAAGTTGTCTGGTTGGAAGCAGGTTGTTCAAGAGGCTTACCATGCTTGGCACTGGATGTAGCTCTAGGCACACAGTCAGGGGGTGAGGGAAAGTCCAGCAGCCTACATGCAAAAAATTTAAAACATTCTGCAGAAGCTTGATGCAATGGTTACTCGTGGGCATCTGGTCGGTCCCTTGGTGAGCAAAGTGCAGACCTCCTGCCTCATCTTAGGGCAATGAATGAGTACTGTTGGGAACATGCGTGGAAGGGCAGGGGATGAGGAACCCCAGGGAGAGGCAGTGCTGATTCATTCCCCTCCAAAACTGTCTGTTGCCACTGAGGACAGGAACTCGGAGGCTATTGGTTGTTAACGATGAAAATACTCATAAGGGCAGAGGCTGGAAGGGTGTTGTCAGAGAAGGCAATGTATTCCCTGGAAGGTGTCCCGAGTCACCACTGAGTGGACAAAATGCTCCATATGCCCGGTGAAACTCTTCATGTGTATTCCTGCAGCACTTTGCTGTGATTTTCCAGCCTTGTCCACAAGCTTGGCATAAAATCACCACCGTTGTTTGGGCAGATGTGACTTCCTTTGAGAGGAGTAGTTTCCCCAGAGAAAAGGAGAACTGGTTGAGAACAGTCTTGGAAAGATTCAATCCCCTAGATGGTTTAAACTGCAAATAAAACTATACAGAGCCTAGAAGACAATGAAATAAGAGCTACAACGTAATTAACAAGTACTTTGATTGCTCCTTGAAGAAGTGACCACTTTTTATAGATGTAAAATTTCCTTGATATTTCTTACTCTGCTCTTAGAGGCATGAGAAATGATGCTGTGTTTACAGAGGAATTCACCCCCACATAGGTGTCTGGCCAGTGACTTTTCTCCAGTTTCACCCAGTCCCTTGGCAGGCAGTCAACTCTTCCACTGCTTACCCACATTGGCCCATCTGCAAGCATGCTGCCTGTCCTCTCCCATGTTTTGGGACCCTGCCTAAGAGGAGGATCTCTCTTATTGACCTGTGAGCACTGCCTGCTCTTCCTGGGCTGCTTCACCGGGGCTCTGCCTTGCAGGCATCTGCTCCTGCTGTTGCATTACGTTGTTTGCTCAAGTGTTTAACAAAGTGCTTTTAATGGAAACATAAAACCGGATAGAAATACAGAGCCTAATGGAATAATCTCTTAATTGCAGTGCTGCAAATGACTATTCAGCACATGATTACTGTACTTCCAGGGGGAACAGTGGGCAGGAAAAATATTGAATGAAAGACACTAAACACTTCAGCTGCTAAAAATGATGATTTATTGCCAATCTGAGCATCAGGCTAAGCAGGGCAAATAAACTGACAATAGTAAGTGCTTTTGGAGGTAGAAATTGCCTCATTCAGGGTATTCACTGTGTGCAACATGTAAATTCTACCAGGATAAACGCACAAAGAGCGATTAATTAATAGTGGTGAGATACTCATGCATGCAGTGTCCTTAGGCAACCCAGAAAAAGTATTTATCAGCACATTGCCCAATTATTGGCAGATAACTGCTGGCATGTAGTAGTTTGCTACTTCAGCTAGAAAATGCATTGTCCCTCTGCCTCCCTGTAAAAATCATAGGTTTTGCTGTGTTACGTGGTTTGCAAAAAATCCCTCACGTTTTCCAGCAGCAAAGATGTGCTCAGAGGCACATTGACATTATCAATTTTTGGTACTGCTGCAAGCCTTTCGAGACACATTAGTCCTTAAAGAAACTGTCTATCCTTTGGATATCTCACCCGGGTTAGGCAGTGCCAGGTAAAAAAAAGATATTAATTCAGTATTGAGCTGTTGATTTGGTGTACAGCTGAGTTCTCTCCAGACACAGAGCATGGCTATCAGGGAACATGTTCTCCAGGAGCATATGCTGCTCAGGGAGGCAGGGCGAGTGTTTTGGAAGTGGCCTTGCTGGTTCCCACCAGCACTCCTCTTTCCCATGATTTGATGTGTGGTTTCCCTGTGCTGCCCAAGGACAAGGACGCCTGACTTCGCCTGCCCACAGAAGCCCCTTTGTCGCTCAGGCCTTTCTTTCCATGTTTGGGACATGCCACATGCCTGTTGGACTCACATTCTGGTGCACACAGATGCAGACCGAGCAGGTCAGAGAGATTTCCAGTGTTTGCAGTGGGTCTTGGCACTGCCAAGCCCATGCTGCTGTCCCGTGGGAACTGGAGCTGGCTGTTGCTTTTGGTCTGAGCCGGTGTGATGTTCCCACTGCCTGCACACAAGTGTGGCTAACGATGGTGAAGCTGATCAGTGTGCTGTTTGTCATGGCAGCTTCCAATACCAAGGGGAAGATTAAGGACTTTTCAAATAGAGGTTCAGATGATGCAGGGAAAATTTTTTTGTTTTGTTTTAATTTGAAAATCAGAAAGGTGTTGGATAAATGTGTACAGAATTGAAGAGGGAAAGTATTTGTGGCTGTTTTATCATTATTTTCTTAAAGGAGAAGCTTTTCCTAGTTGCTAAAAAGTAACAGCTTGTGTAAATATTCTTAAAAAGCAGGGAAAATGAGAGATAAGATATTTCAGAGTGTATTTTGGAGGGGCATATGCTTTGCAATGTGCATTAGGCATGCATCAGTACCTGCCTAATGCACCCTGTCATGGATTATTGCTCTTGCTTAGATTGAACACTTGCCAAGTTCTTTCAAATGACAATGAGATGCTTTGTTCAGGCTGATGATTCGAATGCAGTTTGAAACTCCAGCATATAGAGACACTAGGCTACAGAGCATGTGCACCTCTTAATAAAATTGAACAACAGATACAAACCATAGGAAAATTAGCAGGTGCTTCTGTGTATGGATGAAAAAAAATAGGAAACACTTCTAGAATAATTATAGTCTGGCAGAGGCTGCAGGAAAGACTTTTAAATAGGCTTTTCACCATATAAACAGATCTTTTCGACAAACATTGCTAATCTTGTTATGTTTCTACGTAGTCCTTGCTATGCAGATAAGACTCGTCCAACCTGTTACTCAGTACATGCTGTTATGTAAGTGGAAAACTCAAATAGGAAACCTTTTAATTCACGTGTGATGGGTTTGCTGCTAATTCCTATGAAAGTAGGAAAGAATCTAGCTCTTTAATATTCTTTAATTTTTCTTAATCAGAGTTTAGTTATGGTACTGGCCTTTTCATAGCACGTTGACTGATTTAGTCAATTGTTTGGGAAGGATTTGCACATAGAATACGTTTCACAAGAAAATTTATAGATTTGCTTACATGCTTAATAGGTTGCAGGGGATTAAAGATTCAGAAGGCAGAATTGCACTTACCCGTATTTCTGACACAGTTTCAAATCCTCATATTTGTAGCTTTTGCTTTTGTTATGCTTCACAGCAAATTAAATCACTGACAGCATTTCATGTGCAGTTTATTATTTGAACAGCTTCAGGTTTGCAGTCATGAAAGCAGCAAATTTGAAGGCTGATGTTACATTCTTCTTTACACTGGGCTGTATTTGCGTTGAGCTGTAGGGCTTCAAGAGTATATGCTGGCCAACAGCTGGGATGGTCACAGAGGGCAGAAAGGAGGACCCTTCCAACCATGCAGGAAATCTGAGGTGAAAGGCTCCTGGGCTCTGCAGCAATCTCACTGCCAGTCTTGCAAGCTGTCTGACAGCGTTTAGAACAAGCTGGGTGAAGTCAGGGTTTAAGGGAACTGGCTTACATGCCTTAAAATTGTGTGGATGTTTCTGTTGCCTCAAGAAGAGGATTGACAAAAGCCGAGTTGTGATGTATGTGCATGTATTAGTGTGTATCATGCAAAGCAAGAGGAGGTAATGCTGAAACTGGTGCTCCACCTGTGTGACACAGTGAAGGGAGTGTGCAGGGGCTCTTGCTGGAGAAATGGTGCTAAGTTGAGCTGCGTGTGAAAGGAGAATGTGGCAATAGATGTATGTTGTGGCACCTGTGGATGACATGCAATGTGACTGATGGACTTAGGAGCTGCTTGGCAGAGCATGGACAAGGTCAGCTGATAGCAGGCTCCTGCAGAAAACCAGTGACATGTTCACGTGGCTAGATGTACAGGAAATTCAACTATGAGAGAAGTATTGTGTGAGATGTTTAAAATGCAGACTCACAAAGCAGCTGCTCATTAAACATTTCGGTTTTTCTTTTACTAATTATATATCTTGTTAAAATTCTTCTTTGATGTAGTGGAGAACAATAATATTGGGGTTTGTTAAAAAGCATTTAAGAAGTTCTATAAAATCAATGGACAAAAAGCACATCCACTTGAATAATTTTAATGTAGTCCTAAAGTAGAAAATTTATGGCATTTGACTTTTTGCACCTGAAGTAAGCATTTCAGTATACTCCCAAAAACTGAGGTTGTAAAATACATTATAGGACTTGAATCCTTGATTTAACTTGCAAAATGATTTCACATGGAAAATTAAACACTGGTGTTTTTCTGAAATTTAACAGCTGATATCACCTGGATTTTGTTTCTTTTTTTACATTGCTGTAAGCTACTTTTTATCTTAACCCTTTTTACTGAGAGAATTCTTTGGAAGGCTTAGCATTTTTATGAGAATCCTGTAGAAACAGTAACTGAGTTGAAGGGAACCATTGGACTCTGCTTTACTGAGTACTTCTGTGCTAGGTCAGGAATAAAATATTTGGACACTTGGTGTGGAGGAACAGTAGGTCTAAGCAACCGTGGTTTTATTTCCTATAATCAGTAAGATGGAAATATGTGTGTGAATCAAAATCTTGTAATTGTGTTAAAATAAATGAATTAAAATAGGTTTGGGAAGTTAATATTAAAGGTAAAATTTTTTTTCCTGATCCCTTAATTATTAGACTCTTTTTCAAACAGTACTAGCTTGCAATAGCCTTTTTACCTAAACTCTCAGATCTCCAAAGTTTGCCAGTAAAGGATGCTTCTTTTGAAGCATACATTAAAGAAATAGAAACCTGACTTCATCTTTGCATTCTACTCTTTTTGTAGCTTACAACTGTGAATGCAGTTCTCTTGTTGCCTTTAAACCTATTATCAGTAAATTGATTGTACTCAACAACAAAAAGACGTATTTCAAGGCAAAAGCAAATGAGCAGGTAGGATAGGTTTTATGTAAGGTAGAATGTAAGTTGTACCCTATTCATTTTCCCAGGCAAGCCTACAACAGTTCATCCCAGGTGCTGGATTTCTGCCATTGAGATGAGGAATTCAGAGGCAGATGGGTACGGTGGGAGATTTCATGCACCACTTCACTGAAGAAAGCCTTCAGACTGATTGAGCAGCAGTTGATAACCACTTCTGACTGTTCAAGTATGCCTTGTCAGCGTTAGAAACAGTAATATTTTGCTAGTGGTGGGTGAACTGATAAAACATGTAGATGCAGTGAAAGGGTATCCCTGCTCTGAAAGGCTTGCTGCTCACCACATAGTAGTTAGCCTGTTTCTGTGTTCATATAACTGATTTAAAGAGCCATAACAGAAAGATTCAGCATAGAGATAATAGCTGAAGCAGTGCACTGAAGTGCAGAGTGCTGGAGGATCCAGCCAGACTTAACAAAGCTTGAGTTTTGGCACTCTTCCACTGGTTTTACTTCAGTCACATAATCTTCCTGAGCTGGGGTTTGTAAACCAATACTCGAGTTAAATTTATTTACATATCTCAGGCTGACTTAAGCAACCAGGAGAAATGCAGGATGGTTTCATTGTGAGTGACATGTAGATAATCAAGAGGAAGAACCACTGTGGGAGGGTATAATGCAGGGCAGTCCATTCCCAAGTAGTGAGAGTTGCTCCAGGTTCTTTTATCTTGGTGAAGAGCAGAAGGTGTTAAATTGAGTCTCTAATGGGTCTACTCACCTTAATTTTTCTTGCTGCCTTCGTACTGTCTGAACACTGACTTATCCAAACAAATTGCCGCTGTGCTGCTCTAACATGGCCACATGTGAGTTCATGTCTGCATGCTTAGTTCATAGCAGTCACCAAATGCTTTACCTACATTTTCATCAAGGGGAGAAAAATCCACCTTGCAGCAAGCTCCTGGTGCTGCAGAGGCAGGGTATGTGCTGCTGGAAGACTTACTGCAGCAGCAGCTGGCACAGGGCTTGTTACCCTGCTGCCAGCATGCCTATGCCTGCCCTGTGGAGAGTCAGGAATAATGCAAGGTTGCATTTTGTTGATGAGACATTGTGTGACTGTGTCTGACCTTTAAATCCATAAAAACAAGAAAAGGTCACTTCTGAGGGAATCGTGGGTGACTCAGAGTCCCCACTCTGTCCGAGCAGGATTGCTCAGCAGGGAATGCCGCTTCTCCATACAAATGGGTTCTCAGACAAAGCCAGGATGTAGCACGCTGTCAGAGGGATCTGTGTGTACCAGCTGAGCTTGACCAGATTGGTCCTGGGTCTGGGAGCTCTCTGTGGGAGCACCTCTGGAGGCGCTTGGGGCTGTGTGAAAATGTTTGCTCAGCTGTGCAGCAGAGGAGTTTAGCTGTGTTAGTGGCAGACCGAAGCCTCCCATTTTGACAGAGAGAGTGAAGTTTAGAATAACTCGTTTTTCACTGTCACCACTGCAAAGTAAACCCAGTCATTCGAGCAAGTGTCTATCTGTGTCCTGACAAGGCCAACTTTTTGATCCTTGCTGATGAAGTGAGAAGATATGTGGATGGGCTCCTCTTGCCTGCAAAAACTGCTCATATGCAAGCTCAGTCTTGTCACGGTTGAGTCACTGCAATCAAGGCTGCTTGGTGTGCAGCTGTGAGGGGGCTCTCCAAACCTGGGGAACTAGTCCTGCACTCAGGTTCCATAATACACCGCACTTCCAGAGCTGCACCGTCAGTGCTGCAGACAAGGACCAGCAGCTTTGAATCTTTCTGTGCATACCCAGTTACTGAAATAGCACTAGAGTTGTAGGTCTTTACTCACCTACCCAAAAAGACACACATGCATGCCTTCAGGGCTGAAAGGCAGTCAGACCACTCACTTGGCTCAGAATCTGGCTCAGTGTGCCTGCTGTATACAGAACTCCTTGCCTCTAAAAGGCAAAGTGGTCAGGATTTTTCATTGCACATACCTGGTGATTTAAATTTTTCACATTTCCTCCTTTGCCTGCCACATCTAGAACAAACAAAGCCTTAAATTCATCAACTCCTTGTCTGCTTTCCTTGTAATTACACTTCACACAATCACACCTTCTTAAAAGCCCTCCTAGTATATTTGCATTTAGATGGAGAATGACAGCTTTCCTGTTCTCTGTCTAACTTATAATTAACACCTTTTCTGACAACATTCTATTAACGTCAAGGTACATGGGGAGGGGCTGAAAGCCTGGGTTTCTTTAGACTTCATTTCTGCAGCATCAAAAGTGAAGAAACTACCATTTGGTTTGTTCAGGTGCTTCAGCTACGGCAACAGACTGAAGTGCTGTATAATTGTTATGTTTTTCCACATTTTCTAAGTTACTGTTAAGTGAGGCTGGACATCAGCATGAGCTCCTGCTTTTTACTAGGAGCATCTTTCTGCTAACAGACTGTTTGTGTGCTGTATTCTGACCTCTTGGGGGCTCACCACTTGGGGAGGGGGCCATTTGTGTTTCTTACTCATCATGAGGCTTTCCTGCCTCTGGCAATCAAAAGCCTGTTTAGTATGATATTGCTATATTGGCTCTTATTTACAACTAAGTAAAAGATAGCTTTTAAACATTTCAGTTCATGAGGTAAAGTAAAAGTCGTAAACTTTTCACTTTTTTGCCTTTTTTGAGTAGGCATAAAGGTGCCTACTTTAATGGCATAAAGTAGACATGCTACTGTCAATTATTTGCATCTTTAGAAAAGTCTTTTTGCTCTTTTGAGACCTCAGTGGTTTGTGGACCATAGACTGAGAAACCTTGGGGTGTGTTTTCAAGTGCATAGCCGTTTAGGGTTTTTAGGCAGAAGTCTGTGAAGGATTTGTCATGTTTGAAGAACATCTGAGAGTTCCCAATTCCTGCCAAAGTCGCTGGGCGCTGCAGGGACTCAGTTCTTCTCAGGAAACGTTTGGGCTTACTTCTGGGAACTGCTTGAAGATGAAAGGCCTATTGATGCTGAAAGGAAGCAAAAACCTTTTAATGGCTGAGTAATGAATATAATTTTAAACTTGGCAACAGTGGTAGGAAACAAATAAATAAGAATTTGAACCCAAAGATTACCATAGGAGAGGCCGAGTGAGAAGATGATTAATGTTACAAAAGTAGAGCTGCTTTTTTTTTTTTTTTTTTCCTGGCAAAAGCTAACTTAGCTTCTACTTAAGCAAACTGGCAATTCCCTTCTGCCTGTTGTAACATCCTAGCCTTCTCTACTTCAATTTTTTGGTGTAACCTAGAGGTCTGTGTATTTAAAACATAGGAAGAGGTGTATTCAGGATCATTTTTCCATATGCTTTGAAGGAAAGGTTGCAGCAGTGCTGCATTTTCTTGGAACATTATTTGTGATGAAAAATATTTGACTGGAGGTTTTTTACAATCATTGTGGATAAACAGGTGGGCTGTGAGGCCTTGATCTCTTGCTCAGTGGGTCTAATGCTGCTCTCATACAGTCAGTAGTCAGGGCTGGATAGACTCGATGAGTTAAAGGAGCTAGAGGAAGCAAAATCTTGGCAAGCAAATTCAATTCATATTTCTTCAGTGTAAAGATGTTTATTTTTGGGAAGCACCTACTAAGGCTGATCGATAATGATGCAGAAAATAATTGAGTAACTGTACCATCTGTTGCACTTCTGCCTTATGTTTCTATTTTATCATTTGTGTATGTTCAATCTGTGTATCTTCTGCGAAATAGTGTTTGATGTGAAACAAATTTTAAAAATTTAGCAAGTCACAACTTGACAATGTTTCCATAAAGGAAAGGAAGTAAAGGTTGGGGCAACACATTTTTTATGCTGTTTGGTATTAACTGTAATGTCCTTTCATCTGCTTGTCTTAGTCACTGTCAGGCTCACTGCTCAGGTGATACAGTGTGAGAGCTGAGCACAGTTGTGATGCTCAGTAACTTTCTGTGCCATGCCATTATCCATGCTTCTTTTCAAGCTGATAGGCTGAAAATTTAATCTTTGTAGATTTGTAGGCTATAAAAATTGGTGACCATTCTTCCATGGAGACTTTAAGAGCAGCAGAATTGGGATGCTGCGGCGAGGATGTTACGGTGCATCCATGATTTCTGTTTAACTGGTTTTGGGGACAATATGTCTTGCCTTAAACAAGAATACGTCTCTCAGTCATGAGAAGTGTGGATCAGCAGTTTCTCATGATAAAAAATGAATCAATTTTAATGACAAAACAGTTTCAATAAATTTGTGATTTCCTGCAGTTGTACTCAAATGTTGTCTCTGTGTTTCAGAGGAAAAGGTTCTGTGCATTGAGAAGGAAGTGAGTGTGTTTGTGTATTTGCTTTGTAGCCTTTCTCGACACCCCTTCCTTGCTCCTGGATAATTCCTTTTGGCAGCACTAGATCTTTACAATTAAAGCAGATTTTTATTTTCATTTTGTTTTCATGTGGAGAACACACAGGACAGGAGAGGCAGAATTTCTTCCTGCACCAGTCTATTTTTTGAAAATGTTGTCATGGGCTGGACTGTCACATAGGAGCATTTGAAACTCTGTAGTAAGGACTGGCATGTCACTGAGAGTGATTTCAGAGCACGCTGATATTCTCATGACTTCTGTTACAGACCCAAGTCTGGATGATGATGTGGGTCAGGGTCCGTGCTTTGCTGAACTTTCTGAACCAAATTTCTTTATTACAGCCTAGGAGTATTTTACTGTTTCAGTCTGTAGCAAGGCATGATCTGGGTTTTTTTTTGCTGTAGAGGAGTTTTGTGCATGTGTCCCCTAGCTCCCAGGCTCCAATGTGCTTTGTGTGTTGGTGCTAAGCCTCAAGGTCTGGTTTCCCAAGGCATTTTTGCAAATCGGTAAGTAAGAGTTTGGGGGTGGGTTTGGTTATTAGGTTTTGAGGTTTTCTGAGATACCATTCTAGGAAAGCCTAAATATCAAAGTGGCTAGTCTGGAGAGGTTCCTGAAGAAGAGAAGCTGGGGTTTGCCCTGCAGCTTTGTCAGTAGGGGGGTTGGGGCTCTGTGCCTGCGCAAGGGATGGCTTGCTGGAGCCGAGCAGGCGATGTCTCTGCACGGGTTTCCTCTGCTGGCGCCTGGCTGGTCGTGGAGACCTCCTCTCCTCTTGGCACAGGTCCCTGCAGGGCCTGACCTGACCGTGGTTCTCCAAGGCTTTCTGCCTGGCTTCCTAACGTTGACCTTAGGGTAGCCGTTCAGTGTTACGAGTTGCACTGTAGCCCAGGATTTCAAAATCTTTGAAGAGCATGTTGACAAATGCCCTCAATGACCGGGTTAATGGTGGGCAGGAATGGTGTTTCCACAGGTGCTGAGAGTAGGATATCCACAGGCTTATGTTAAAGAAGTGGGCATTTCAGTAGACAGCAGACTCTTCTGCTCTGAATTTGGAATGCCATCTAGTGCAACACAACCTATTTTTTTTAAAAATAAAAGCCCCTGAAGTATGAGATGAGACAGCATGCATGGAAACATGGCACCTACATGACAAAATGGAATTGAAATGAGTTTTAACTCTTGTTTTCAGGTAGTTTAAGGTCTTGTCTGTAAATTAAAGGAGGGAGGGCTGCTGATCTCAGCTGCATGATCAAGTAAGTAGCTACTCACTGTTTCTTCCCTTATCCTTCTGCTTTTGAAACTGCAGCTCCTTCTGTTCAATGAAGCTGGAGGAAACTATGGAACAAAAATAGCTTTGATCCAATTCAGACAGGGAGGCAGAGGGTGGATGACGAACCTGAACAGGAAAGGGGAGGGGAATGACCCCTCTCCTGACTGCACGGGCAGCCAGCTGTGCATGGCCAGCAGCCTGGGCCACTAGTCACTGTGAGGGCATGAGGTGGTCTGCAGTGGTACCAAGGCATGACTAACCTTGCCAAGCAGTGCCCTGTAGTCCTGTGCGTGTGTGAGCACCCATGTCCGCCAGGCTGCTCTGGAACAGGCACCTTTGTCTTCACTTAAACCTGCAGGAACTGGCATTATGGCAAAAAAGCGGTGTCCCTTCCCCTTGCCTCTGTCCCTCCCCTCTCTCTCCCTTCGTACACTCTTTAGAAAGAATTTATTGCTGGGAAGACAGCTTGGGGTCAAGGAAGGTTCAGGGAAAGAAAAGGCCTTTAGAGGTATTACAGCTGCTGTTTTTGCAGCAAGAGGCATGCAAGTTGTTTTACATTCAGTGTTGGGGTACGTATAGGAAACAGGGCTACTTCTCACTGTAAATATTATCGTTGCAAGAAGCTCAAGTGGTTTAGGGTTTTCCTTTTGTTTGAACGTGATCAGAACCCCTGAGCAAAACAGCTTGATTGCTCTGAATTTGGATGCTTGCCAGCCTAGAAATAGAAGGACATCCATAATCCACATGGATGTAGGACACTGTTCAAGTAGAAGGCAATTTTCAGGGTCATAATATGTGGCCTGGCTTTCACTTAAAAAAATGCATTCACTTAAAAAATCTTTTGCAAGCATACAGTAGTAGATACAGCCAAGATTGCTTCTAGTTTGCCTTATAATTCCTCCTAAGTTTTTGTCTTCCGTGGTTGGCATCTCCCACACCTGACTGCACAAAGCTTTCCTGGCACACACAGGGCAACCAACCAACTGCTTATAGATAGGAAATTGCTCACATGCAAAATGACATCAGATGCAGAGGGGAAATGCTTCTATTACATAGTTTGTAACAGAAGGATTATGTATATTGACTGAAGCAATGGTCTGTGATTCCTGTTTGGGATTTTTTTTGTTTGTTCCTTTTTTTTTTTGTGTTTTGTTTTTATTGTAGATTTTTTAAATAGTTTGCATTGTTTGCAGAAGTGGGTACATGGATCTTACTGTACACTTCTGTTTTGCTATATTTGGAAACAGTTCAACATTAGCAAAGTTGGAAACTATGTTAAATGTGAACAATCTAACCCCTGAATATGTTTTTCTGTTTTAGTGGTACAAGTACATCCTGGCTGCAGTTCCATATATAGAAATTTACCATCAGACAGCATCGTTTTCCAGAGCTCCCATTGATCGGGAAACCCCCTCTGTAGCAGTCAGACCTCTTGGTTAACTGCTACAGCAAAGCCAGTCCTCTGCCTTTCCTTTAGGGATGATCAAATTTTCAGGAGCTGATTATTGGTGTAGTATTTGGGAAAATGTCGCTGGTGGGGAAGACAAGGCTCTTCACTTGCAAACTCAGGCACTTGAGAAGATAAGTGTATGAAGAATAGTATTGGAATTGTGTGTATACAGTAGACTGTGCAGTGGAGTAGACATAGGAGACGAGAGAGATACCTGCATCCACTATGCCTGTGTGCTTTTTCTTCCCCAGTGTCTATAAAGATTAGAGCAAGAGATTCCTGTGGTTTGCAGTAGTATTTTAAAGACAAGGTGTAGTTGAAAGGATCTGGTTTTTCATGAAGTCATTCTGCTGCGCACGTGACACGGCTTTATTGGTGTTTTGATGTGGGGCTGGTGGAATTGAGTGCATGCAGATGTGGCTGAGAAGGAACAGGAGGGTTTGACCTTGTGTTTTCTGAATTTCTGATACCTTTTTTCTAAACAAGTTTACATGATCGCTTTAAATGCAAGTACATGGCTTTCTAGGTAAGCAGCTTTCCAGATGTCCATGTGAAGTGGAGAGTGAGTCTTTGAGCCTGTACATTGCCAAGTTGTATTGCCTTGTTTTTTGCCAAGTAGGCAAAACTCAATCTTTGAAAGTGGCAACACCTTCAAAATAGTGGATTCTCTTTTACTCTTGGATGACGAGTTGGGGTAAAAGTCTGAAGGAAAACAGGAATGGTGGTTTTTCACATCAATCATTGCAAGCGGATCTGCCAGCTCGTGTGCTTATCATGCCCATTGACTCAATTTGTTTCACAATTAAATGGGTAGATAGTTTTTCTTCTCTAAGGATACTATCAAGAAAACAAATCACTGAGAAGGATGCATGCTGTACCTTGTGTGTTACATTACTGTGTTGTGCAGCAAATACTTGACATAAGTTATTTGTCAGCTGTAACCACTCTGTGAATTACAAAATTACTTTCATTCTGGACATATACCGTTGTCTGAAAACCAGGGTTTCTGCAAAAAGTAGGCACTTGTTGATAACACTAGTGTACAGTGTTAGTCATCCTTTCTTTCTTTCCTTCCTAAAGCTTGTGCAACGAGGACAGAAACTTGCTGCGTATTCGAGAGAGAGAGAGACGGAGTCAGGAGGTTCTAGAGAAGAAAGACCAGTTCTCAAAGAAGATTCCTCTCTTTGCAGAACCCTACAAGGTAATAGTAGGGGGGCATGGGGTGGAAGGAGAGGAGGAAGAAGAGTTGAGGGGGAAGAGGAGAGCTGTGTCTTCTGCATGGGGTGTAGCAGACTTGAGCATGGTACAGACAAACACAGCATCTTCCCATCTACTGAACTTCAGTTCCTCAGAGTATGTGCTTAAAGCTCTGTTGGCTGTGCAAGAGCACGATGGACTTGGGGTTGGCCTCCTTTGAGGGAGAGTGCTCAGGAGCAGCTTGGCTGCCTGTCTGTCTTCAGATGTGCTTATAAAAAATGAATCTGATGTTAGTGTTCCTGAAGGCTGCAGGTGCACCTGCAAGCTTGACTTGGAATAATTGATAGTGGCTACAGGAGTCCTATTTGCTTTGGAGAGATTTACAGAATCAAGATAAGCTTGCCTAACTTCACTCGTGGTGATGTATAGTGATTAAGTTAAGATCCTGAAGAACTGTCTCTTCTTGAGCTGGATCTCTTGGGGTGTCTTTGAAATTTTCACCTCTTTGTTCTTCTGTTGCAGACTAATAAAGAAGATGAGTTGTCAAGCCGAATTCAGAACATGCTGGGCAATTATGAGGAGGTCAAGGAGTTCATGAGCAACAAATCCTGTCAGAATCTCATAGGAATTCCGAAAAGCGTTGTTCCTCTGATCCCACCAGGACAGCCTGATTACCCATACTTTCCTGGAAAGACCAGCCATACATTACCATCTTCATTCCAGCACCCGCCCCGCCGTCCACCCGTGGGACCTATGGTTGTAGCACCTCGACCTCCAAGCCACTCCATTCACTACCAAAAGGCACAATCAGGAACAGAACCAGCTTCAGGTTTGCACACCAAGAGTCGCAGCTTATCCAACAGTGGGAACCAAGGTCAAGGACGCAGTCGTGGTGGCCGGGACAGTCAGGCAGGTTTTCAGCACAGTCAGAATGACAAGCCTGGGGATTGTGAAGGTCGTGCTCATGAACTGCAGGCCTCCCCTTTGCCACTTTCCCCATTACTGCCATGTTTGTTGTCTTCTCCAGTGGCACCCCTGTCACCTCTACATTCCAGCCAGCATATCAATTCCAGGTCACAGAACAGCAGCAAAAGTCATGGGTCGACTTACAGTCAAACAAAATCATCTCAGGACCTAGTGACAGGATCACAGGAGAAGGAAAGTCGGGACAGCTCAGCCGTTACCTTGACCAGCACCGCTCAGCCTTCCTCTCAGACTTTCCCCCCATCTTTGACATCAAAAGCCAGTGCAATGCAGCAGAAACCAACTGCCTATGTCAGACCCATGGATGGCCAAGATCAGGCACCATTTGAATCCCTGGAGCTCAAACCTCTCATGGAGGAATACCACGAAGGACCTAATGAAGATCTCTTGGATTTGAAGGCAAAAGTCAAAGCTGAGTTATCCAAATTGGAAACCCCTTCTGAGCCCAAGGAAGAACCCAATGAAGATATCTCAGATTTGAAGGCAAAAGCCAAAGCTGAACTATCCAAATTGGAGACCCCTTCAAAGCCTGTAGAGGTAAGTGCAGTTGTTGGGGGTCTCTGTTGCCAGCAGGATAACTTCAGCTCTGGGAGAACAGGTCGTCGAACAGCAGCAACTGCCAGAAGCAATGACAGCTGTACGTGCATGACCCTGTTTAGAAGGTGCATTTTGAGGTTGGCTTTTGATGAGCTGGGTGAGATAGCATCCTGTTTGGATGGTGGAAACAATGCTTTCCATGATTCTTCAGTGGATTCTTCCATTTTCTCAGTGAGGCTGCAGCAGGTTTTATGGTTCGAGAGACTGCTTCTGTGACTATGATTTTTGTTTTCCTCTAAGGCTTGTTGAAAAAGAAGGGGGAACTGATACAGTGAGAAGGTCAAGTGGCGATGCAGTTAGTATGTGCAGAGTGTCAGTACTCAGTCTGAGTCCTGGTGGGTGGAGGCCCCAAATCCTCACTGAATATTGGGACAGGAAACTGTGCAGCAAGGTCTACAGTCACCTGGGACTGTGAACACCACAGGATTCTCCTCAGTAAGTTCATAAGATTTCACTTGTAGACCCACGGGAAAGTATGAATTGCTCTTTTCCAAGTTGAGCCATTTCAGCTGGTACAGCAAGGCTGAGAACAGGGTTTGCAGATCAACAGATGCAGTTCAAAACACATCACTGTTGCTGTTGTACTGTTTAAATGTCCTTGACAGAGGGAAGAAAACTTTGGAGAAGATGCTATTTTTTTTTTAAATTTTTTTTTGGTATCTTGAGTTGATTAGAGGTTATGGGCAGTGAGTAGCAGAGACTGGCACAGTTGAGCTGTGTTCAATTAGTCTGTTGTGGCTTTCACTTGAGAGAAAAAGAAAAGGGCAGTGGACAGAGTGGTTGGGAAGACTTTTCTGAAGATTTCCAAAAGCATTTGTCACCTACATTTCTAAGTTTGGGCCCTGCTGGGAAGTCCTGTAGTTTCACTAGGAGCAGATGTATTGTTTAGGAGACTATTAGGAAACATGAGGGGAAAGGGATGTCTGGAACTATAATTCCTTCTTAACCAGAAAGTTAAGATGTGCTTCTTTCCTTTATAATTATTTTGATGCAACAAGATTCCTTATTGTACTCCATTTGTTTTTGCTGACCCCAAGACCACCTCTCTGATTTTGTCCTGTGTGATGGAGGCAGAAGCCTTGACTGGTAAAGCAGTGGGAGAGGAGGAGCAGTGCTGATGTACATATGCTGTCCAGCAAACACAGCTCTTTTTCCTGTGCCCTTTGAAGCCCAGTGTGAGCTGTGCCAAGGGACCAGCACACTGACCCTACCTGCCTTGTGGCTTGGCCTCCCATGAGCTCAAGGGCACTTGGTTCCCTGGTATTTTTTTTGGGTTTTACTCTGCTCATCCTTCAGCACTGAGATTATTGCTATGCCCTATGGGATATGGGATCCCACAGTGCTGACCTAAAGCAGCTGGGCCAGAAGAGCTACAAAGATAGTTTAAAAATTGTCTTTTACCACCTTTGTAATGAAAAGGAAGAGTGTGGGTGAAGTCTGCTTTTCATGGAAAAGGGTGTGGATTAGCTACAAATGGCTGTAGGCAATATCTTGTGGAAAATGAGAGGAAATGATCAAAACTACATAGTTGAGAAGTTGTTTTTTTTTTTCATGCTGAGAGATTTTATTTGCTTCCAGATAGGTTTGGCATTGCACATCACAACTCAAAACAGGAAGTTCACTGAGGTCTGTATTTCCTTATTTGCCTGACCAGATATTTTACTCTGGGGGGAGAAGTGAACCAGTGCAGGGCATCATCTTCTGTATTATCTTATTGTCTCATCTGTATTATTGTCTGTTTCTCTTTTCCCATACTTCTCCTGTCATCTTATGTATCTCTGATTTAACATGAATTTCATTAGGGTGATGTTAGCTATGATGCTGTGTGCTGAATGAAACTTCTTTCTCACTTTCCATTGAGCACATGAGTCTGAGGCCAAATGCCCATGAAAATTCTACAGCTGCCAGTGCATGAGTAGCATTACTCATGCTCCTTCTGTTAGACCTGTGGCAAAGTAAGAACAGAATAAAAAGGGAATTGAAGATAATACAAAAAAAGTTTTTGCACAACCCAGGAACCTGTATTTAATTATATGCCTAGTCCATTTTGAAGCAGATTGATGAACCTTTTTGTGGATATGCTGAGTGATACTGCTTTGATCTAGGGATCTTTAGGCTGTGGCCCCTGACAGTTTTCTGTGCATAGGCATTTTGGATAATGACTCTGTAAGCCCTTGTGAAAAATTCATTACTTCATTTTCTGCTTATTTCAGTCTTTTCATTGTCACATTTGCTTACTTCTGTTTGGTCTTAATGATCAACATCTATTTGATAATACAGTCCCTCCAGTGCTGAAGCCTGGAGAGGGAGGAGGAAGAAACAGTGAGGTTGCAGCCCTGGCTGTGTGCCCTGTGTGCTGCATGTACAGCTCAGGGGTGGTGACTGGGGAGCAGGGCTGGGCTGGTTTGCTTTTAGGAAACATCCTATGAGGGCTGCTGCACACAGGTGAAAGATTCACCCAAAGAAAGGATCTTGAGAATGCTGACTGGGGGTCCTTTGGCTGAAAGGTCGTCCTGTTTAGTTTTTGGTGAAACAGAAACTGCAGGGAGGCTCCTGCTCTGCAATGACCCTGACAGTGAATAGGTCTAGACTAGCAGAAATTCTGCTGTTCTTCTCTCCTCCTCCCAGCAACTGGGAGCATGGCTTTACACATTTTATTTAAACTGTTTTGCCCCAGTTTACTGAACAGCCACATGCCAAATATGGTTCTTCCCATCATCTCCCTTGACATGACTTAAGAAAGCCATTTCCTCAACCACATATGTGTTGGCTAATTGAATTTCTGAGGCTTGTTTCACCTGCAGCTGTGAATACGTTATGGACAGCTTCTGCTCATGGGAACACTGAAAAGTTAAGCCTTCCAGCCCAAATAGACACACAGTTCCACTGTAGAGTGAATTAATCCACAGAGGATAACCATGCAGTGACTCACGTCGCATTTGCATAAAGAAACTGAACAGCCCTTTCTGCTCTTTCCTAAATCAAAACCTTCACTTTCAAATGCCATCCCAGTCTCTTTAAGGCATCTTTCCAAATTTATTGTGAGCCTTAAAAATATAGCACACATGAAGAAGCTTACATGTACCCCTTGTCTTCATGTGCCAGGTTTTACCTCTTCCCCCAGCACCTAAACAACGATGCTTTTAAAACCATTCTCTCTTCTCATGTCTTTAGGAGACCTGCAGCAGCAACAGAGACCCTTGTATTTCCTCCACTGACACGGTCTGTGATGTGTGAAAGGGAATTGGCTTGACAGCAGGGCCAAGAAGCAGTGAGGCTCCTTTGAGAGAGATGTTTGTAAATCCTCAAGTATTATTAAGGGCAGAGTGTCTGGAGAAATGTACAGCCCTTGATGCCCACTGAAGGTTTGGCTTTGTTTTCCTGGCAATTTTGTAAATGTTAGGGCATAGCTCTTTTTACCTCATGTAATGAGACCTCACTGGACTCTCCTGCCTGTGAACCAGGAAGCAAATAGGGAAACAGCCAATTTAAAGTACAAAAACGACAAAAAGAAGCAACAATGAAGAGGCCCAGATGTGTTAAGTCTTTTTGGTTACACTGTATTATCCTTGAAGCACAGGGTACACACAAAGATCTTTGTGTTCAGACTGGGATTGCTGTCATTTGAGCTCTGTTCCCCTCAGTAAACATTTATGAATGGTCACCCCTTAAAACATGGTTGTTATATAGTATATGTAATGACTAAATACCTACAAAGAAGTTTGGATGACAAATATAAAAAGTCCATTCTAGTAAGTAATTTTTCACTGACTTCTCTCCATGGCAACTGAGCTTTTCTACTGGCAGGAGTTGTCAGACAGGTGAACCCTGTAGGGTAGAAATAAATATATTGTTTCAATCCAGCATCCTTTTGAAATGAAAATCTTTAAAGACAAATATATAGCACTCTTGGCCTTACATAATGAATACACAGTATTTAATATTAATCTGTTGTTATCTTTCTACCATGTATATTATACCTCATGTATATTTCTCATTTACTGAGTAGAAGGGAGATTGTGCTTTTTTTCCCCTCTCTCCTCTGTATTCCTTTTTCTGATTTATTTTTTTCCTTGCTTTGCACCAAGACAGGTAACAAGATGTTACTTCTGTGTCTCCCCTTCTACCCTTTTTATAATCAGAAGAGCCTTGTGTGATTGGAGGTTTCCATGCTTCACCACAAGCATTAATTTGCCTCTTTGTTGGTGTGCGACTTAAAGCAGATCAAACATGAATGAGAATTGTTACTTTTTCTGACTATTTTGGTTAAGAAAAGTTAAAAACCAGAAAAAGTAAACCTCAACTTCACTATAAGGGCTGAAACTGAGCTATCTGATTTTCAGTAAACGTCCCTAACAACTTGTATGTAAATATCCAAAGCTGTGCAATCCGAGGCCTTTCTCAGAACCCTTGGGCATTGTGGTAAGTGTGAGCTGAAATGAATTGCAATCAGAGAAAGGTTAACTGTGGGATTCTCTGCTGCTTGTTGTAATAGCAAGCACCCAAAGACGTATCCTTTTACTTGAGTCTTCTCCATGGTCCTTTTTGGCTCTCAGAAGTAAAAGCCGTTTTTCCCCTCAGTCTCTGTAGCAGCTGGGTTGCAGATACATCCAGAGGCAATGACCCTGGTCACTGCTCCTTGGGGTGGTTGCATAGACTACAGACAGTTTAGGGGTTGACAGAGGTTATGAGGTCAGGATTGCACACAGCTTTTGCATTTTTAGATACGTGAAGAGATTCTGGCTCCTCTTGTTTTCTGTCACTTGATGTGCATGCAGTATCTTAAGAGAAATCGCAGTCAATCCCAGGTGACAGGAGAGAATTGTATGGCAGTGCTGTGTTTCGTTCGTTGTTATTTTTTTTTTTGTCTAAACCAAGCTAGAGCATGCAGGTGTAGTTATGTAAACAGAAAAAGCTACTTGTTTTATTTGATTTAATAGGTAAATCCCATTGGATGCAAAGGAGGTTTTTCCCTTGTGTGCCTCTCCTTTGGAAGGAGCCACGCATTTTATCCAGGCTGGAAATAAACCAGCAATAAAATGCCAAAGCAGCTCTAATAGCTCACACGAAACATCCTCCACCAACCTGTTTGTAGATTTTTGAAACTCTCCGCACTGCTTCTTGCACAAGTGGAAAGTGCCAAAGGGACAGATGTTGCCAATTTGAACTGTACAGGGGGAAGGCAAATATTGCTAAGCAACGGAGTGCTTGAGAGAGCATTTTTCGGAGAGGAGCCAAGGGAGTTATGCCTGGGAGCACTTGCAGCTTCTCATGGCTCGGCGCGAGGGAAGAGATTAAAAGTTCTTTCCTGTCAGGGCTGACGCCGCCAGCACAAAAGACACCATAACCTATTGACACTGATTAGGGCTGACAAGGGAATGTATGAAAACAGGAAATCTCCCCTGCCATGTAGGAGGGCAACAAGACATGTTCACGGAGGTAAGTGCACCAGGCAGACGTGGCACTGAGCCGCCTGTGCCAGGGCGGTGTCAGGAGTAGGCTTCGGCGGGAGGAGGTGAAACCCAGGCAGGCGCCGAGCGCTGTGAGGGCCAGTGGGGGCCTTGTCGGGGTCCGGCTTTCACGTCTGACTGGGAGCAGGTCGCTGAAGGGTGGGCTGGTAGAGAGAGGGGGCTGTTTCCAGTGAGTCTTGTAATTGCAGGCTGCCTCATGTAAATGGAGTTAACTTCTCTAGTTATTGAAGGATGAAAGATCTTATAAACAAGGCGAGTCTTAAAACATCTGTCTGTGGTTGTGCTCCTCCCTGGCCAAGCAGCACTTCATAGCTAAGTGGCAGCCTGGAGGTCTTTCCTCTGGTGGTCCTGAATGCCACTGGAGATGTTTCCTCAGAGAGTGAATCTGCCCATTTCAAGCCTCTGAATTATTCTGGCAGTGGACTCATAGTGTCTTGTTCAAGAGATGTACTTTCGGGATTGAAACACAGATTTGTCGTCTTACATTGGTCTTTGCATTAATAATCTCCTAATGCTATTTTGAGCACCTCTGGTCTTTGATCTGATTCTTTGCATTGTTTGAGTGAAGGGAAATGGTTAGCACATGCTTTGTGTTCTATTTCTTACTTCATGGGAGTTTTTACTGGCTACCAGTGAACCTCAGTGGAAGTAGCATTTTGCAGCTTAGGGATGCTCCATAGGAATTGTCTGCATCAGCACGGTGATGTCAGTTAGGACAAGTCTGGTGGTACTGCTCCTGCTTTTTGGGCACTGATCACAGCACTCTTGCCCCATACGGTGCTGCAGCAAGAAGGTGCTACGTTCAAGTATTGGTCAGCTCTCTGGTTTTCAAGGAGCCTTGAGGGGAGAAAAGTTTCCCTACTGTTTGTGTGAGCTGGTACAGTCCTGCATCACAGAAGGGCTTCCTGATCTTCCCTGGTAGGGCTTAAGATTGCCAGAGCTCGCCAAAGCTTGACATACCAATATGTTTAGTTTTTGAAATTAATTCAACAAGTAGTGGTATGCTTGCCTTGGCATAACATAGTCTGTTTTCTCTCAGTTATGCCTCTCCCACTTGTTTCCTTGTGTGGTTATTCCATACTTTGCAGTTTCAGGTCTCACTTTTTTATTTTCTCTGGTGTCTAACAAGGTTGCTCTCTGAATTATCTTTAACATCCTTTTCCCTCCCAAGATTTAGATGCCAGTTTTCATCTTCATAATGATGAACATATATTACTTAAACAATAAAATAGTCCTTTATTGTTTTAAGCAGCAGAATATTTTAATTCTCAGTTGTAAAAGGTGATACTCCTAACTTTTTGATCACCTGCTTTTCAACACACCGATTTCTCTTCTAAGCAGCATTAGCCGTGCTACACTTTCTTGCCAATTTGTTCCATTGGTCAGATGGTTCATAAATGTCATTTGATATTGAGGCCCTCTTTTTGCATGCAGTCAGGTGTAGCAAATAGTGCGAGACGTGATCTTGGCAGTCCATCGTGCTCCCAGCAAAAGGTCCGGGTGCATTTCCCAGGGAGGCTCTGCCGTCTGCTCAGCTGCCTTTGCATATACCCAACCTCCTGGGAAACAAACTGCAGCTGACATGACTTTGTTTCAGACACCACAAGGGCTTGATGCTGGAAAGTGTCCTCTGCCCCCTCCCTTCCCCCCAGCTACCTTCATCTAATAAAAGGCATTACTGCCTTCTGTGAGACCTGCTTCTCCAGGATATTGAATTCAATCGCTTTGGCCTTTCTGCCCATTCTTCAGATGGAGCTTTTCTGGAATCAAAGGAGGAAGGAACAAGTGTGATGTTTGCTTTGGCTGCTAAGGAAATAGAGCTCAATAGTACTTGGCTTGTGGACTAATTTTTAACCGGTTATGAAACTTGACCTAAACTCTCATTACTTACAGAAACTCCAGTTTGGGTGACTTGTACAAATGTGCACTTTCCTTTGAAGTTAAATAGTAACTATTGCCATTCAATACATTAGCATACAGCTTAGATTATGCCAAACTCAGAAATATTATCTTGGCTGGCTTGTTAAGCTTCACGAAGTCAAAAGAAAAATGTGTCCATTAAAAACCCAAAAAAACCCCAACAAACCAACTTAAAGTTTTCAGATCTCTATTTTGCTGCTTGAATTTAGAAAGAATAGCGACAACATAGCAATACTTGCTTTTTCCTTTTCTTGGGAGACGTCAAGAAATTTAAGTTTCTGTATTAGCATAATTTTGAGAGAACTTATGCCTCTTGAATCAGA
This sequence comes from Pipra filicauda, assembly GCF_003945595.2. Taxonomy (NCBI): domain Eukaryota; kingdom Metazoa; phylum Chordata; class Aves; order Passeriformes; family Pipridae; genus Pipra; species Pipra filicauda. The sequence continues at coordinate 4,328,579 of NW_024105087.1, read as the reverse complement.
GCCTAAATTCAAATGTTTGATTTAAGGCACTTTTGAATTGAATAAACAAAGCACCCCCAAAGGGAAAAGTGAGTGAGCACTTCCCCATGATTTTTCAGGCTAACTGCTGCTGTATGTGTTTACAAGTATTTTTCTGTGTCTCTAGAGTGAGCCCACTGGCACAGTGACAGAAAACCTTTTACAAGTCTATTGTAAAATAAACAATGTGTGGAACGATTTCGTGTTAACACTGTGGTATATATTTCTTCTAAAGGTTGTATTTTTTTAACTTGGTAGAAAAACACTGTTTTTTTTAAATATGCCTTGTGCACATTGCATTATGAATAGCAGTGGCATATGAAGAATGGTTTGAGAAGATGTAGGGAGAATTGATGTAACAGCAAAGTCATGTCAGATTCAGATCCTGCCAACCTACTCCTTCTTATACAAGGAATACTTTGGTTTCTTTCATCAGCCTGTCAGCTCACTGCTGTGCAGACCAAGTTGTAATTCAGACCTGGTTGAACACCATCTGTTCACTAAAGGTGAAAGGTGTGGTATATTCCACCTAAATGTTTTCACTTGAAGCAAGCGTTTTACTGAAGGTGCTCATGGCTGTCACGTTGCTTGTCTATTTGCAGTTTTGCTTTGTTAATCCTTGGCTGGATGTGCTGAAGGAATATCATCTGTGCTTCGCCAGTGCAGGGGACAGGCTGACCTCCCTTGCCTCCTTGGTGTGCTGCGCTGCAGAGCAGGGTCAGCTCCCTTCCTGCCCCTCTGTGCTAATACAGCGTTCGTGTTACCACAGTAAGACTGCGCCTGTTTCCATAATGAAAGCAAGAGGAGAAGCAGTGTGGTATTTATGTTTCTTTTTGCTATGGTAGCAGTAACCCCTCGGGCATGTCCTACCCTTTCCTTAGACGTTTCCTTAGACATTTCCTCGGTGGTGCACATGTAGGGAAATGCTTGTCCAGCTTTCAGGAGTTTGGGGATTGCATGCGAAACTATTGTGATGTAAAGACTTTACCTGAGAGGTCATAAATTGCAGTATGCAAAGGTGTTGAGCCCAATCCGTCATATGGTTACAAATTATAAAGCTGCCTGCTCACATCCCTGAGTATTTTAAACGGTTTGAGTATTTGCCATTGGTTCGTGGGAACTTTTTGCACAAATACCAGCACGTCTCAGTTTAATGAGATTGAAGTGTTTTGCTAAGGAGGATGAGTTATGAGGAAGACCAAACTCCTCCCTCTAAGCAATTGTAAATCCAAAATTAAGAGGCTCCAATGTTCTGCATTGTAATTGATCCAGAAGCAGCAAGTTTTCCAGCCATACCAAAAGCCTTCATTCCCAACTGCTCGTACAATAAGGATCCTCCTTCATTGGCAGTCTTCAAAAGAAGATGCACTGAATACAAAGAAAATATTGAGACAAACGGCAGGAGTATCACAAAAAGAGCAATTCCAGCGTTAGCCATGTCAAAAGAAAGACCAAGGATGCCACGACCCAGAATAGCATTGCTCAGATTAAATACTGACATTCCAAAGGAAGTCATGGCTGGGCTTCGCGAATGAAGATTTGGGAAGGGCTCTACCCACATTTGTTACAAACGTGTTGGTGGCTAAAAAGGCCAATACGAGACAGGCATGTCCAATTGCAAAAGGCACAGCAGAAAGACTCCTTAGATGGTAAATTCTGCAAGGCATGATTCTTTCTACATTGTCTTTTCTCCTCGAGAGTGATCCTGTGTGCTTTCTCAAAGGAAGTAGCAGTGTTATAGATGGTGTGTCTCCAGACCTCCCGACCATAGGCCAGAGTAGACCAGTTATGATGATCAATATGGCCAAGGCTGAGATGTTGTTTCAGGGAGTCCTTGTATCTTCTCTTTGGAGCTCCTCTCATGCAGCAGCCAGTGGCAAGTTCACCATAGAGCAAGATCTTAGGGAGGCGGTGGTCCTTCATCCTGGAGACGTGTCCTGCCCATCGCAGCTGTGTTCTCAGTAATATGGCCTCAATACTTGTGACTGCTGCTTGCTCTAGAACAGATGTATTGGTCACATAATCTGACCAGTGGATGTTTAGGATTGTACGGAGGCAGCGTTAATGGAAGTGTTCTAGGAGTCTCAGGTGGTGGCGGTAGTACCCGGAGTTTCATATTTCTTCTTTCCAAGATTGGAGTCAAGCAAGAAATTTTGGTTTTCTGGATCAGTCTGCATAGTGGCTCTTCATGGCAGACGGCTTGGTGGAGTACGGGTAACTGAAGTCGTCGCTGTTGGAGCTGGAGCTGTCCTCGTCGAGGGAAATGTAGAACTTGCCCATCTCGTTGCTGCTCATGCTGGCAGGGCTGCTCCTGTCCTTGCTGGCGGGACTCGATGCGCCTGCCAACACAAGAGTGGAGGAGGGAGAGGGCAATCTCCTCCCCAAAAAGTTCTTCTGCAGGTGGGTCAAACCTCTCCGATGAAATCTGAGCAGGTCCGGGCTGGGGGCAGAACAGGATGCAAGAAAACGGAGGCAAGCCGTGGCCAGAAAACAGCCAGATGACCAGGCCGAAAACAGAGTGAACCTCTGACCCCTCAAACACTCACCTTGCCTGAGTTAAGGCAAAAGTGAAGGAAAAAAAACTCATCACCCCTCCCCACAGTTTTTAGGAGGGCCATCAGCTTGGAATGCAGGCCTGCTAGTTAGTTCTTTTGTGTGGATCTATCACCCAAGGCAAACCGCCCTCCCCCATTCAACATCTTTCTTTTACAGTGAGGGAGGGGAAAGAAAAATTCTCTGCTTGGTTTTTTAGAACAAGTAAACCTACAGGCTACAGGCTGGGGGCAGAGTGACTGAAGAGCAGCCAGGTAGAAAAGGGACCTGGGAGTTTGGATTGACAGTAAGCTGAACATGAACCAGCAGTGTGCCCAGGTGGCCAAGAAGGCCAATGGCATCCTGGCCTGGATCAGGAACAGTGTGGCCAGCAGGACCAGGGAAGTGATTCTTCCCCTGTACTCAGCGCTGGCGAGGCCACACCTGGAGTGCTGTGTCCAGTTCTGGGCCCCTCAGTTCAGGAAGGATGTGGAGGTGCTGGAGCAGGTCCAGAGAAGAGCAACAAGGCTGGGGAAGGGACTGGAGCACAAGTCCTATGAGGAGAGGCTGAGGGAGCTGGGGTTGTTCAGTCTGGAGAAGAGGAGGCTCAGGGGAGACCTCATCACTCTCTACAACTACCTGAAAGGAGGCTGTAGCCAGGTGGGGGTTGGTCTCTTCTCCCAGGCAGCTATCAGCAAGACAAGAGGGCATGGTCTTAAGCTGTGCCAGGGGAGGTTTAGGTTGGATATTAGGAAAATTTTTACAGAGAGAGTTGTCAGACATTGGAATGGGCTACCCAGGGAAGTGGTGGATTCTCCATCCCTGGAGGTTTTTAAGATGAGACTGGATGTGGCACTGAGTGCCATGGCAGTAGTGGATCAAGGGTTGGACTTGATGATCTCGGAGGTCCCTTCTAACCCAGCTGATTCTATGATTCTATGACACAAAGTCATTTGAGCAATTACGTATGAAGTAAAGTATAGGCAGTGAAACAGTAATACACAAAATCTTGAAGTGAGCTTAGTCTTCTCCAGTTTGTTGCCCCAAAGCTGCTTCAGGAAAAGATACAGAAAGCTTTTTTCTTAGGCAGAGGTTGGTTGGTGTCTTGGTGCTTCTTGTAACCATCTCCCCTTGTTTGGATTTTAATTATAAGCCATTCAGACTGTATGTTAAATAAGCAAAAAAGCTGCTTCTCCCCTCCAGATTATACAAACAAGGAAAGAAACAGTGAACTGATCCCCTCTCATCCTCTCAGCATTGCTTTGTTTTCTGACAGCCTTTGGAGCCTGGGAGGCTCGTGGCCCATAGCCATCCTATTACACCTGGCTGAGAAGAATCAATTGTCTAATGCCAGCCAGGTATGTTAGCTCAGCACCTCCTGCTTCACTTAGCTACAGATGAAAATTGTATGTGACACCTCTGGAGTGCCTAAGCCTGACCATAAAGAATTTCTGGGACTTGGGAAACACTGCAGCCTTTAATGCGGAGTTTTGGGGATGATAAAATGTTTTTTAAGGAAGGTTACGTTGTGAATCATAACAGAGGCAGGTGTCTTCTATATTGATTTTAAATACTAATTGTAGACAGGTTGATCTAGGCAGAGCATGAGCAAAGCAGGTCCTAGAAGGCTGTGTCCAGCCCTGGCCTCTGCACCCACCTGGCAAACAAGCTGTGGGTGCTGTGGATTTTTTGCTGAGTGTGCAAAGCTGTGAGGAGAGGATGAAAGGGTCTGTGTGTTCAGATGAGTAGTAACAAACATCTCCTAGGAACAGACCTTGTCAACCTTGGACACTGCTTTTACAGCCAAAAGTTTAAGTTGAAAAAGAAGTTTTAAGTTTCAACAGTTAGTTTTGTGTACTGAAAAGAGTGACCAGGTAACTGGTGGATAGGACTTCCTCTGCCTTCCTATTGTCTTTGGCAAGATAGGGGAGCTTTCCAAGAGACTTGTCCAATATTTTGTCTCCAGAAGGATAACTTTCATCTGTATATACATGATGATAATAATAAGGCACTTGGCTGTCCCAACCACGAAACATAAAAACTAGAAATAGTCTTTTTGCATTTAGGTCTGTTGTAAAACAATGGTGAAAGTTGCCTTTGCAAGCAAAAGGATATCCTGCTATTTTTTTCCCCTACAGGTTAAGCTCCTTGGTTTGGAAACATTTAAAAATATTTTTTCAATTTTCATTAAGGTTTAAAAATAGCACCTAGGCTCTTTCTGAGTTAAGAACTTTTGGGGGGTTTTGGGGGGTTTTTTTGGTGTTTTCTTCTTTTTTCCTGTGGGAATACTATCCTTAGATCCACTAACAAGCATTCCTTTATTCACAACCCTCCCACTTGCCTTCTGCTTTGATGCACTGCTCCTGGTGGCTGATGCCTTCTAGCTCCCCTCCAAGTTGTGTGGTCTGTCCCAGGCAGCAGCACAGAGTTGAGCTGGGTGCTGGACTGGGACTGGTGATACCGCTCCAGGCTCCAACCTGCCTCTTCAATTCCTTTTTTTTTCCAAATTTTTATTTGCAGTGGTGGTAATACAGGGAAGTGCTGTGGGGCACTGCACAGAGGATCCAGCTGGCTGAAAAACAGATGGACAAATAAAAGGTCTTGGTTCAGAAAAGCAGTCCTGTTAAGTATTAAAGCAGTGTGAGAGCCTGCATCTCCAAGTCTTGTTTACTGAGTCATTAAGAGGAGGTGCACCAATTGCCACCGCCATCATAAATCTAACTCAGCTTGCTTTCCAAGGGGAAAGTGGTGTTTGGAAAGAGAAAACATTTCTGAGAGATGGCAGCACTTAATTATTGTCTGAGGTGATCCCTAGAACCACAGGATGCCTCTCATCACCAAAACCCCCAATTCCCTTGATGTTCTTAACAAATGTAGTTATTGTTTTCTTATCTTTCGTTGTATCAGCTGCAGGGACCAGCTTTTTTCTGGAGTAGGCTAGGAGTCAGGCTAGTCAAATTGCAGTGAGTTAGTACTGAAAATGAGAATACCCGAAATCGTGGCTTGCTGCTCTTACTCAAATGCTTTCCATACTTAAATTCAACACATAAATTGAAAGATACCTTGTATTTGTTCTGCAGGGAACAAGAGGGACACAGCCTCAGCCTTTTATTGACACAATACTTAGAGATTCATATTAAGCAGTATGAAAAATTATTTACAGGAGACACTGTAAGGGGAGAGTAGGTAAGAAAGTTTTGTAGAATCAGGGGGTCTAAATTAGATTTTTGAGAGCTACTATACAGATGGTAATTGCAACGGGGAGGTGCTTTTGTGTGGAGGTTCTTTTTGTAGAACAATATGCTAGTGAAATAATCAGCCTTGGCTGGAGTCCTGGTCTGCATGGCTATATGCAGGTGATTCTGCACTTAATTTTCATATTTAGTTTGTTTTGATTTCAATTATATTATTATTAGATGAAAGCTAACAAGAGATGCACAAATTTCTTTCAGCAGCTCAAGATTTGTAAAGAATCCTTCATTAAAACATATCAACAGTCTGTTCCCCCAGGGCACAAACCCCTTTGCTACTTCAGTCAAAGAAAGACAAAATAGTGATTTGTTTTTCTTAGACTGTTTGAACACAAGGAGGCCCCTGCATTTATTTTTAGATTGAGCAAAATAATCCATCTCAGAGTCAGAAAAGCGTGTAAAATCTTTAAAGAATGTTTTATTTCCTCCAGGCATCCACGCAGGAACAGGACAGTACAACCATTGTTTGCTGAGTATTTTGATGTAAAATGCTTAAATTGCCAGGATCATTCAGTGTCAGCTGAAGAAAGTTCTTGGGAATGGTTTGATTTGTTTTCAAACCTGTGACAAGAGTGGTGACAGGCTGGAGCTGCTGTCTTCTCTCATGAGCTGGGCTCTGGGTCGATGCTGGGGCAGAAGCAGGAGAGTGCCTGGTGGTGTGGCATTTTTTTTTTATGGAGTAATTTCAGCGTTTCCTTGGAAAAGAGAGGAGTGGACTCAAATGGGTTAAGTGTGCTTGTGAAACTGTCCACAGGGAACTTGGCTACATGCAAGCTGCTGGTTAAACCCTGGTGCCCACAGAGGACCTGAAATAGCACCCAGAGAAATTATTTTAGAGGGCTCCTGTGGACTTTGAGACTGGTGGATTGGATTTGTAGTCTACAATGAAGTCTTGTGACTTCAAGCAAGCAACATAAACACAAAAGTGAAAACAAATGCACTTGTAGCGTAACTTCTAAGATTTTGTCTTGCTAGATGAGGCAGAGTCCTTCCATACACTTTTGTGGTGCCTCAGCATTGTTTTAGTTTTTATGCTTTGCATAAAGCAAAATGCATAAATGGGCTTTGTTTTTCATGACATATAGAAGTGAAACTTGGTGCTGTAAGCAATGTCAAGCAGATCGACTTTAGCTTTGCTTTGATTTGCTGGAATTATTCCAATCTCACTCCATTAGGTTGAAGAACTAAGTCGGTGAGAGGGGAGACACAGGACATATTTCTTGTTTCTGCTCATCCTTCATAGCTAACCCCATCCAGCTGGCTACCTGAAGCTAGCATGAAGCCTGAACATGTGCATCCCCAAATGTATATTTTTTACAGCTGCTGCAGTGTGTGGTACCTTGTTCCTACTCTCCACAAAGATAATCTGATACAAGGTTTTTATAAAATTTCAGTTTTCCATTTCAGTTTTCTTTGTGTTTAATTTTATCTTTTTGTCCCTCTGTATTCTACTTCCTTATGTGTTTTTTGTGGTGGTTGTCATGTTGTTGTTGAAATGGGGTAAGCTTTCTTCTTCTGTGCTAAAAATGATGCGTCTAGTGGTAATTTTTAACCTCCTCTGAAAGTTAATCCTGCTGAGAAAATTGCCTTCCCTTCTCTGATTTGTCAGCTTCTCTGACACCAGCTTCCTGAATTTCCTGCAACAGCTCAAGCTGCTGTTCGAGGGACTCTGCTACCAAATAGTACCTGTACGTTATTTTACAGTAGTAATGAAAAATGGCCATTAAAATCTGTAGCTATAACTTATGAAGCCAGTCATTAAAGACATATTGAGCTCTGTACAATTTGAGATTTTAAAAAAATGACACCTAGAAAGATTTCATGACTAAAGTCCTTTTGTATTGTATATTTCTGAAATAAATGTTTTGAGCTTAATACAAAAATAGCACCAAGGAAAACCTAAATATATGCAAATATTTCCATACTTGTATGGGAGGGAAGTGTGAAGTCAGGGAAGGGATGGTTTCATCCTTAAAATACAGCTTGTTTTGAAGTGTTTGCACATCTTTATTCTGATTTGTTATTGACTTAATTCAAAGCTCACAGGCAACAGTGCAAAGTCTTACACATCTCAGTTTTAGCTCAGACTCCATATTTTTCCTTTCAGGAATCCTAATAATTTTTGCATGCAGTTTAAAAATGAAACAAACAAAAACCCCAATCCAAAAGATTGGGGTTTTTCCAAAAACTTCTGGATCCGAAAGAAATTAGAAAAAAATCTTGTGTTGACTGCCTGCCTGCATCTCTCTTGACACAATTTTGCTGCTTTTGTTTGCCCTTCATCACTGTCCCTGTTTCCCCTGTGTAGTCAGTTCTCCAGTGGTTTGCAGGGGTCTTTTTTATTGCAGCAGCTGCGATAGCAGTATTTTCCCTTCGTATGTTCTTGCAAAACAACACTTGCTTACAAATGCAGGTGACATATCTGCATCATTTTGATTTTCAAGTATGTGTGTTTTGGGTTAACCACGTGCCCTTTGAGCCGGATTCTCCGGTTGCTCCCGAATCCTGCAACATTGCAGATGGTGCAGGAATGAGGTAGACAAACTCCTGTGCTGCCCAAAGCTCTGGCTGTTCCTTCCCCACAGCCTGCTTGCTGTGCAGCCGGGATGCGGCCACTCGGAGCTGCGGAGGGCGGAGCCCTGCGGAGCGCCTGGGGCTTGTTCTGTTCTGTTCCCGACACTGAGAGCTCTGCAGCCCTGCAGCGCTGCACAGAGGAGCCAGCTGGCTTAAAAATCTCCGCTCCCTGTGTGTGGGCTCTTGCTCATCTCGATCCTCCACCAGTAACGTTGGTGCAGTGTTTGCTTTTGGGTTCATGTTGCTCCCACAAGCCAAGGAACCCATCTGCAGACAGGGAAGGTTGTCATGGTGGCAGGCAGTGGCCGTTTGGCTTCTTCCTCTGGAGGTGAACCAAGGTTCACCTAAGTGGTTGTTGGTGCCAGAGCTAAGAAAGTTGCGTTATGTTAAAAGGGGTGGATGCTGATAGATAGAACCTGTGGGTTGAAAATGAAAGTTTGGTTTTATGCCCCAGAGAGCTGTTCGGGTTACTAAGTTTCACCAGCATGCGCTTCAAAACCAAGTCATCGCTTTCAGTTATTTCCAATCTGTTTAGCTACAAGCAATTAAAATACCCCTGATCCATAATTCAGGGAAGCCAATGCCTTGGACTAGGTTAGTGCATGTGGGAAAATACAGCATCATGACACACACTTCTGTGTGCTTTTTAGGGAAAAGATGATTTGCTGGTAGCAAAGCGTACATTGATTGCATGGGAGGTTTCCTTTGTGTCTTTTTCCTAATCTAAAAGGCCAATTTAATAAAGTTTTAAAATTATTATTTTGAAGCATTGGGTACACTATAAGAGACATTTCAGATTTGCAAAATGCAAAGAATTGTAACATTTCTGTTTTGTGATATGGAACATTAAAACACTCTTGGCAGAGAATCTGCTTGGTTTCTGGTGTTCCTCAAGAAAGCGTGTGAAGGCATTTAGGAATTTATGTGTTTATGTTGATTAACAAGATGGTTTAGACTTCAAACTTTGGAGGCCTTTTTCAATACGTGGCAGATCATTATTGCATCCATCATCAAGATTATTGTAGAGGCTTGGTTAAAATAGGTCTTGTCTCTTTTGTTGGCTGGTTCATTTTGGAAACGTGCTCTCTGTGCGTGTGCATCTCACATCTCCCTATAGAATGGAGAAGATGGATTTTTAACTACACAGAAATGCAGGTGCAAGGTTGCAGAATAAGTTAGCATGCTATCGCTAGCGTGACTTGTGTGCGAGGATGAGAATGCATCTAATATGCAAGATCTCCTCCTCTGACTGGTTAAGCACAGATGGGTGAAGTGAGGACAAGGATGGTAGCTCTCAGTCTGATTTTTGTCCTGCCTGTTGTTTTCAAACTATCCCTTCGCGCATATGCAGTTTTGTGATCTTCGTTGCATTCAAGTGACAACAACTGAGGTTGACATGAAAAAATAAATTTAAAACTAGATATTTCTATTCAGATACGTTAAACTGTAGTATTATAGGGGAAGCAGCTGTAAATGTGAATTTATTTTCTTTTTTTTTAGCATGAGAGCAGGTGACCTTCTCTACTGATTGTCTCAGTGGCAAAGCTCTCATTAGGAAACGAAACTGCCAACAGAATGAAGGGCATGAAACTCGTAATTGGCTTTTCTCATCCTTGCTGCACCGCCTGCTTGGGTTTTCTTGGTGCTAATAACTCAATCTGAGATGAGGCAAAGAGCAGTAGCTGGCATACTTGATCTACACACACACATTTCATGTTTTGATTAGGAGATCCCAGGAGGCGTAGGAAACGCATGCACACTGTAGCTATTCCTCACCTACACCTCCTGGATATCTGCAGGCACCAGTTTAACCTGAGATGAAGGAGGTGGAGAAGCAAGGGGCTTGTTTGTGCACAGGACATTAGATGGGTGGCTCCAAATGGGCTGTGACAGCAGAGGCATGCAGATAACAGAAATAAGCAGTTGGGTGGAAATTACTGAGATGAGAAGGAACAGAAAGGTCTGCAACACCTTAATGCTTGCCTGAGAGGCAGCCTGTATCCAGTCCAGTTAATATCTCCTTCCAGACCTCCTGTCCTTATCTTTGCACACTCTACATGCTGTTACTGCCTCTGGCCTTGTTTGAGCCCGTACATCTCCGCAGTGTCACACAGTGACTTCTGGAATAATACATGGCCAACTCTCTCTAGGAGGTGATTTTTTTGACATTCTGCTTAAAACTACTCTGCCACAGCCTCCTGATGAAGCAAGCTATTTAAAGACTAGAGAGAAAGCTTCAGCCCCCCACGCGTGAGAGCCGTACGGTACTTCAGCTCCACTTGGCACATGTGGCAGAGTGGGGTAAGGATGTGTGCTGTAATTTTTAATGGAATGTCTTTTAAAAAAGAAGCAACCTTAGAAGTTCTTCAACCTCCTCTTCATTACAAAAAGAAAAAAAAAAGGCACTGCTTATTCATTGTAGTATCTAAGGCCCACATATTATCATGGCCAGTGGACCATCTCATTTGTGTGCCTAGTGGTTCCTCAAGCAGTTTAGTCTGGTTTTGGGTGATTCTTAATATCCTTATTTCCTCATTCTTCTCCCTAATAGAGCTGAGCAAGTCTTGGGGCATGAGCAGAGCTATGTGCTTTTTTGTGGTTTTTTAGAATTGCTGATGAAGAGAGGATTTAGAACTATTTCCGAGAGTTTTGTCACGCAGTTGCTATGAAGCTGGAATTGAGTGCTGCTCAGATTTTAAATTGTTTTCTAAATTAAGAGCTCCCTCTCTTCTTTTGCGGGTATGTGCACCTGTGCATTTTTGCAAGCCTGTTGTACTAAAGACAGACTAATTCCTCATGGAACTTCTAGGGCTTCTTACATTTGTGTAGATGCTTGAAATTGTATTGGCCCCAGTCCTGAAGTCCTTTTCAGTTCATGATCAAAGTAGTAGGGAATCCTTCAGTGGCTGTATTCCTTTTTTACTTTTAAATTAGGATTATTCTTAATATTATTGGTAATTAAATTAGTACTATTGCTGCAGGGGGGGTAGCCATTACAGAAGCACAGCATCAGTTTTGATGGGAACACTGGCTTTAAAAAGGCAAACCAAAAATCCAGAGACCCAGCAATTCTGGATGTCCTGTGATTGTGCTTGACCTCAACCAAAAGTGACATTTAGAGGTGCCTGTGTCATTCCCAAACTGAAAATGAGTCTGAATGTGGCATGAGGAAATCCTAGCTGGAGATTGTACAGATGTCAGTGTCAGACAGCAAATATGTACCAGGCTTAAATGGAGTTGTCTGTGGGGAGCACATTACAATATTCCCAGTAAAGGCTGTAAAACTGGTAATGGGGTTATACAGCCCCGTGTAATATTTGGTCTCCTACACCCACAGTCCTCAGTAGAGCTGATCTCATTTCAGTGATTTCTTTGGCTTTATGGCTTTTTAACTCTTCTTGGAGCAACAGTGTTATTTCTCCTTTTCCCTAAACTCTTCTCTTAAAACTGACAAGGACATCCCTTGCTACTGGGTGGTAATTGTGGTTTAGTAGTGGTTTAGTGGTTTAACAAGCAGAAACAAAGCTGAGATATGACTTGAAGGAAAAAAACCCACCAACCAAACAAACCAAAAAAAAAAGGGGGGCAAAAAAATTACTCAGCATGCAAAAAAGCTCAGGCACTGAATGAACAGTTTTATAAATGACAGGGAGTCCTCATTCACTGCAGCTGGGATGGAGTGAAATGGGGTGTGCCCCATAGTTTTGGGGCACAGGGACAGGTTTGGGCTGAAGGTTGAGATGGAAATGACAGTTGCAGTCCTACCTGAGAGCAGGAGTGTTCCTGGTGGAGTGTTCCCCCTTGCAGTCAGATGACTCTTACCAGCTTTGATGTGGTTTTGGCACTGTGCATGTCCCTGATAGTCTGTGACTGTAATCTCTAGAGCAATCATTTCACCGTGTATTTGATAATGGTGCCTTAAAAAAACCCAACAAAAATAGAGGCCCTTGTACTGCCAATGCAGACTTGTGTGGTACTTGTTCAGTGTCATGTGTTTGCTTTCCTTCCAAGTTTGTGCCACAAAAAGAAAAAGCAGTTTCTTCTAAGCCCCTGGACCTGTGAAGAACTGCGGCCACTGAACAGTGCTCTTGGAGGTGTTATGATAAATCCTCCTGACAATTGAACGATAAATACTCACTGTATGTAAACCTGTATGAACATCAAAACCTCTTCAGACTCATCAGGAAGAATTTCAGGAAGGAGTCTGTGTTGTTTGGCAAGGATAAGAGAGGTCCAGACTGGCTGTTTCAGATATGCTCTGATTCTCGGGTTAATTGAATTCCATTTTTGTCATCACTTATCACCTCATAAAACTTAATTTTCTGAAATACATGAAGTAAACTGATTTTTATTTCTTGCAATCAATCCATTACAGAGAGAGTTTTCAAATACCTTGTCCAGACAGGATCTTGATTTCTTATCTGTTCTGTGGGAAGGGTTTTTAATGTGTTGCTCTCATGGGATATCTCAGGAGTTCTGAAGCAATTTACTAGTTGAGTGCTGCTTTTCTGTACAGGAAGATGCAAGTTTCTGTGTCTGCTGTTCACTACTTACTGAATTAAGAAGTAAATTAGGTTGAGCCACCTAAACTTACTGGGAAGAAAAAAGAAAAAGAGGTGCCTTTTTGGCACTATGAGATATGAAGCATCTTGCTCTCTTGCCATGTGGTAGTTCCCTGTTGTTAGTTCTCCCCCTCCCCTCCTTCTGCCTGCTCAGGGACGCATCTGCAAGCCTTGCTTTCATTCCTGTGACTCATCTGGCCATGCCTCAGCTTCTGCTTGTTTGGGTGAGTAAGGTCAGAAGCATCTCTCCGTGCCTGATTTTCTGAAGAAAAGTCAAATCTTTGTCAAAGGAGCACTGCCTTGATGAGAGCTTTATGTAGACTCAGACAAATGAGATTGCAGGGAAAAGACATTCCTTATCTCCCTTCTCCCTCCAATGTAAATAGTGCAGCATGTGGGAAACAGATGAGTGGCCTTTCTGTGAGAAGGCCAAGAATGACACTTTTTGTCTTTATCGAAGTGTTTGTTTTGCTCTTTACCTTGTTCTGGGGAAGATCCTTCTGACTGGGCCCTGTAGCTCACTGCCCTCTTTCTTTAAGCTGAATAAGTCTTGCTGGCCTTTGCCTTTTAGCAAACTCCTTCCCAAAGAGGAGCCTGGATGCAGCTGGAATCCAGTCCTAGCCCCAGCCTTTGTCAATGGTTTATGCCTGAAGGATTATATAGGTGTAATTGAACCTTTATACAACTTTGTCCTGCAGGATTAAGGATGGTAAACCAGATATATTTATATAAATATAAATAATTTATTATAATAATGGTTAGACAAAAAGAGTTTAATCAGAATTATTTGCTACACAGTATAGGAGCTATAACAGTTAGTATAGTACAGTGCACCATGAAGCAATATTAAAGCAATTATATTAAAGTGATGGTATTAAAGCTAGCAGAAACAGTTATTATGTAGAGATTGATGTTATTCCCCCATACTAACGACCATAGGCAAAGCTCTTGCTCAGCCCCAGGGAGTAACCTTGAAGGGGATCCCCACTCAAGGGAGGAATCTCCACACATATGCTCCAAAAGGAGTATGTTACAAGACCTTACTGTTAACATTTGGGATTGGGCTTTTATAGTATAAAGTGTTTCACTGTCAGTCAGATGTCTTCAGGCCAACTCAGCAGCTTTAGATAAGTTATTAGTAGTATCACTTGTTTGTTCCTTTATCAGGTACTTTATCAGGTCTACATCTCATTATCAGAATGTTTAACTTTGGGATTGATGAATCAGACTGGTTTCAGCATTATTCAGCGCCAAAAGCAACTTGACACTCCCTTCTCCTTTTACCACTGGTAGCTTGGCAAATGCCATGGCCCTCCTGCCCACGTGCCTGGGGAGCAGGAGGTGTTAGTTGTCCCTGTCCCAGCCCCTGCCTTGCCCAGCAGTACCCACGTTGCTGATGAGAGGTGTCACGCGTGTGCCGGGTGGGTGTCCTGCCAGGAACCAGTAAGTGAGTTTGCTGATATGTTAAAAGCAGATTTATGTGTTTGCACAAGCTGCAGTGTCTTCTGTTTGTTAAATAACTGGCAGATATAAGCATTGCTCTTGCTTTGTACTCTGCCCCAGAGCTTGGCTGGTGAGCCTGCTTGAAGGCAACTGCAGGCGCTGCTGCGCTGTTTCCTGGTCCCATTCTGATGGCCTTGGTGGAGTGCCAGGGCACCACAGGGAGCTGGCCTCCCTTCAGAGGGCATCACCACGCTTGTGCTGGGGAACAGGGGCCTCTGCCAGGCAGGCGTGTGTGGTCACTACCTGGCCTCCAGCGAAATGGGTGGGGGAGGTACAGGGGCAGTCCCTTGATCCAGATCTGTGCTATCTGCAGGCTTCTCCAGAAATTGCCATGTTGCCTCTACCCAGCAGTGCGTTCAAGGTTTTATTCTAAACTACACAAGTTAAAATTGTATTGCTTTTGTATTTTTTAATGGCGGTTGATGTTCCCATGAGTCCAAGAGCTGGAATTCAAGGGCCTGGTGCATGATTCCTCCACTTAAAACCACCTCTATTTTGTCTTCTTCAAGCTTAGGACTTTATACTGGCTTCTTTTTCTGCTGAGTACACATGGATGCATAGAATAATGCACATCATGAAACAAGGGGAATCCTGTCAGCTGAATGAGCATCATTGCTTAATGAGCTCTCTTTCACTTTCTTTTTCATCTTTATTAGACCATATCTTCTATTCAAGACTTGAAAACAAGAGGCTTCTTAGAAGTGCATTATTAACTGCCCTTCTGATGGGGCTTTTAATCCTTACTGGCATTTTATTATTAATGGACTTCCATGAAATTTATAGAGCTGTTGCTAAGCAAATCTTCACCAAATACCTGCTTGTCACATGTCAGTTGGTAAAAAACACAAACAAACTCATGCTGCTTCCATCTTTCTTGTTTCAGCAAACCAACTCCATTGATGTGCAGTCCATTGAAGAAATTTTGAGGGTAGGTGCTCTTAAATAATAGATCTCTGTTTGCAGATATTTTGTATGCATTAAAGTAATGGGTGGGGGAAATGGGTGCTTCTGTTCACTTATTAGTTGTTGCCACTGCTCAAAGTGTGTTTTGGTGTGCTAAGGAGCCGTAAAGGTAAAAGTTGGCCTCAAATACAGCTGGAGTTATAACCTTTCTCTGTGTATGAGCATAATACAGTCTAGTACAGTTCAAGAGACAGACTGACAAGGCATGTGAGACAGACAGAGCTGCTCCTTCCTCAAGTCAGGGGTTGCCTTTCCTGAGTGCCCTTCCATGCAAGGCATGCCTCGTGTCCATGCTGCCAGCGCCAGCAGCGTGGCCCTGAGCAGGACCACACACCCGAGTCCTTGCACCCGCCTGTGCATGGCACTGCTGCTACTCCTTCCCTGGAATTCCAGTCCACTCGTGCAAAGCCAAGCCAGGTCTGATGCAAAACTGTAACCTGGTGTCCAAGCTGGCTCTGTGAGCAGCACACAGGCTCCCAGTGCCTGGGTCTGAGTCCGTGTCACCCCTTCCCTGTGCACAGCGTGAAAATGCCCTGTGATTCCCAAACCAGTGGTGCTGATCCCAAGGAGACAGTCCCTTGATGTCAGATGCTATTCTGAGACCTGAAGTCCTAGTGGAGGTGTTTGGTTTCTGCGATTCACTTCCCTCACTGTTGCTTCAACTTGCAAAGTCTTGATACCTTGATTGCTCTCAAGAAGCTGTTGTTGGGGCAGTGTTTTAGTCGAAGGGGAGCTGTGCACAGGTGCTTGCTGTCCGCTGTGTGCTGGTTGGAATTGCAGCATGAGGACTCCAGCTGGAAGTCCAGCATCCTTTCATTTTTCACCAGGCAGCCTGTGTTCTTGCATGTTAGGAATGCATATCACTGCTTTTGTAGCAACCATGGAGAAGCGTGTACAAATACGTCAAGAGGTAGATCCATGTGACTTCTGAAGTGTGAAGCTTCCTCTGTGTCTACCAGCAAAAGTCCTGATAACTCTTCTTCTCAATCTCTTTCCAGGAAATGACCCGATCATGGCCACCTCCCCTGACAGCTCTTAATACTCCTACTAAAGCAGAGCCTTCCAAATTTCCATTCCCAGCGAAGGTAAAACATCATCTTTTTGCCAGAACTTTTGATAAACTAGAAGAGAGCTTTTTGGCTCTTGCATGTGTTTTCATCTGATTTTGGCCCCCTTTCATAGATAAAAGGCTGTTAGGAGGTATTATCTTCAGAAGTCAGATAAATTAAAAGGATGATAGGGATGAATAAAAAATGCTTAATCAACTTAGACATTTGTTGTAATTGTTGTCTTCAAATGTAACTGCTTTTCAGAAACATTTTAAGTATCTCTACTGAAGCACAAAATATATTTTATCTTTATTGTCAACAGAAATATTTGCTGACTGTGTTAAACAGAAGTGTTTGACAGCTCTTATAACATTTTTAAAATATTTCTTAAAAAATGCACATGCCCGTAATGTGCTAGCAACACATTTTTGGTGGCAGTAGCATGTATCATTTCTGTCTATGCTAAGCTACAGCAGGCCAACTTAGACTATTGGACACTCCAAAGTCAAGCTTTGACAAGCTAGTCAAAGTATTTATTACAGTAAGTAACATGTGGAAAACAGATCATCAGTACGCTGCTATTAAAAGACAGCTGATTTATTTTATTCTCAATTTGCACTTCATCCTTTCTTTCTAGGAATTGCAGCCTGAGGGATCTGTAGCACAGGATCAGAGTAAGTTGAAATCCAAAGAAAACACACAGTTATATGTGTATTGACAGATAGTTTTGTGTGTTGTGTGTTATATGTTGCGGAGAACGTCAAATGTTTATATTGATTAACAGACGTGATTTAGTCTACTTTGTTGAACAGTGATGAATTTAGAAATGGCTTAAGAGATAGTATACGTTCATTACTGAAAAATTAAGGCTACAGTTCAGCAGAGGACAAACCCCATTTGGAGTGGTGAATAATCCCAATGGCAAATAATTATGTCCTAGAAGAAAGTGACTAGTCTAATCTGGTGCTCAGAGACCATAAGGTAAAATAGGCTACAAGGGGGGCGAATAAAACCAACCTGTTCATTTTTGATTTACAGAGCAGTATGGCACAGCTTCAGAAACATTGCCTAGTTCTCAGCCAAGAACATCGTAAGTAACCAAATCCTGTTCCTAGCTCTACTGTGCAGTTAGTTAAAAGAACCTGGAATGACCTAAAATTTGGGTTACTCGACGATTCTGAAGATTAAGGGTTTTATCAGTCTGATTTTTCTTAGAAAACTTCAATACAGGGAATTTTCACCAACAGAAACATTGTTGTTTCGTGATGAAATCGTAGAATGGTTTAGGTTGGAAAAGACTTTTAGATCATCAAGCCCAGCCCTTAACCTAACAGTGCCAAGTCTATGAAACCATG
This sequence comes from Pipra filicauda, assembly GCF_003945595.2. Taxonomy (NCBI): domain Eukaryota; kingdom Metazoa; phylum Chordata; class Aves; order Passeriformes; family Pipridae; genus Pipra; species Pipra filicauda. The sequence continues at coordinate 4,310,772 of NW_024105087.1, read as the reverse complement.
TCCTGATTGTGATGACTGTGTTAAAACCAAAACAAAACTATATTAAAAAACAAAAAACTACTAATGTACCAGATTCAAGTTTTTTTAGTTCTTTTAATCTGTGGCTGATTAACATCACACTTTTTGTGCTCTTCAGCCTACTAATAATGCATCCAACTATAAATTATAAGGGATACAAACTGAATCTGATCGGTTCTGGATATCATCTTGAAGCCTGGGAGGGCTAGTAAAGCTGCAGCTACAAAAACTGTAAAAACTAAGGTGAAATTTTAAAGTTACCGTGTGATATAATTTTCTGCAATTGCCCAAGGCAAAGTTTTCTAAAAAGTGTTGTCTTAATTTTATTTTTATTTAAAAAAACACACAAAAAATTTGCATGGGTTATCTAAACCCCTCGATTTATAATCTAATAACATAGTTAGTTGCAGAGTGGGGTGAAGATGAAATTTCTGTAGTGTATTTTATTATGTGTGTGTGTGTATGTGTATATATATATGTATATAAAAAATTAAGTGAAGTCACTATGAAAGTTTTACAAAGTAGGCAGGCATCAACTAATAAATTATTGCTTCAATAGAAAATTTTAAGTTGTTGGATAAAATAACTTGGTACTGTCCTTGTAGGTGAAAGTGGTTATTCGTTAATTACAGAAGTTGCTTGAAAGCAGTTTTGTGTGGCCCGACATTAGTCTTTTAGGATTAACCTGGCCAGATGGCAGCATTGATGTGTTCTGAGCCCTGAGTGACAAATGGAAATCTTTCAGTGTCTGGAAGGCTCAGGGATCTATTGCTGAACCATTAAATGCCTGTCAGTTCATGTGATACATAAAGATCTCATGTTACTCCATAGTATGTTGTTCCATAGAAGGCTGCAAACTACAGACTACAAAGCTTATTCCACTTGTTTTCCTTTTCTTATTGTGAATCATTTAATTAAAAACAAAACAAAACCGGGCTAGTCACAAGTAAGAGAGAAAAGCATGCCTCCATCTTGGTTGAGATTGTAGAGTTTTGCATTCATGCTCTGTAAGATCTGTTAAATGTCCCTTTTCCTACTGTTCCAGCATGATGCAGAGGAGCTCCTGCTCACTGGGAGTATGCGATAGTGTCTTGTTAAGCAGTCAGCTACTCTCTTAATCCATTCCTTATTTTGCTCCTCTTTCTTTCAGCCTAACTTGCTCTTCCTGAATGACTTCTGGAAATTTTCTTTGCACAATTGAAACTAGTAGTTTCAACTTCTCCAGGCTCTGTCCTCCTTCTCAGCTACCCTATGACCCTCATCATTATTTCAACTCTTGAGCTGCTTGTAAAAATCTCTTTAGTGCTTTAGTCAGTTTTCCAGGCAGCAGAGAGAGAATAAACTTTTCCTATAGACAAGAATTGGAAAAGACTGCTTTCTTAGCCCAAGGGGCCAGAGTTGTAACTTTGGCATGGTATGTAGCTCTCTCCTTAGCCAAGATCCCCTCTCTGCTCAGAGTCCTTGCCAGGCACTTCAGAGCCAGCGCTCATCTGCCAGGGATGTGCATACCCACAGCTGACAAAGGCAGTGGAAGCAGGAGGAACAGAGTGGCTTGGGTTTATGTCCAAAATGAAGTCAAGTGAGATCTGCCCAAGGACGACTTCTGCATCTTTCCCTTGAACCTATGCATCCCTTCTTTTCTGTGTTTGTTTTCTTTGGCACAACAGGGCTGGGCTTTCTTCACTGTTCAAAGCGCACGTGACTGTCTGGAAATTCAGCTGCCTGGAGTAGCTTGTGTTGCAAAGTGTAGCTGGCTGAAAACAAACAGCATTTGTGCTGGTTAATTAGAAGTTGAAATCCCAAGGCATCTGTCCACCCAAATTAAGCATTCAGCTTTTCAGAGCGTGCGAGGGTTTCCCAGATGGCTTTTATTCTTGGATGCAGCCCCGAAGTTCGCACCTGGCTGCACTGGAATGAAAACAGCCCTTCTTTTAAAAGGGGAGATGCCAGCTCATTCTTGATGATACATCTTTAACCTGGCTAGCAGAGGGGGGCCAGCCTGTGCTTTCAGTGGGGTTGTTTGGCAAATGATATTCATTTTTGTGCTGCTTCTTTCTCTAAAAGAGCTCTTTTTAAATAGCTTTACAGGGAGATTAATGGTGTATATATAAGCTGCAAATGAACAGGTCCTGCAAATGAAAACTTGGCATCTATTAATTTGTGAGCTAATTAAAGCATCATTAAGGCAGATTTTATTTTTTTTTAACTAGGCTGGTAACAATTTGTTGAAAACTTGTTTTGGGGAAAGTGACTTTGTCTATTCTTGAAAAAGTATGACTTTTGAAGTTTTATTGTTCTTCCTTGATCCTAAATTAAATAGTTGCAGTGTTCTTTTATGCTGATGCATTTTATTTACCAGCAACTCCTGTGGAAAGGGCATTTTATTACAGTTAAATCAGATTTAAAAGAAGACCTAGGTAGCTTCTTTGCACATCCCTGTTCATGGCAGGGGGTTGGAACTAGCTGATCTTTAAGGTCCCTTCCAACCCAAACAATTCTATGATTCTATGGTTATCCTTTTACCTCTAAAGGAAATAAATCTGTAGTCCACGATGTCTTAAAGCAGAACAAAACAAAACAAACCCAACCAAAACCACTTTCAGAACATTTTAGCAACCCCTAAGGAGTTGTAAAAGAAAATAAAAAGAATTCATTGAGATGCCAGTAGACATTTGGCCAAACTGCCCAGAAGTGTGGAGAGTGTCTGTATTGTTACTGTTCTTTTTTTCCTTTTTGTGCCTCATCTGTCTGGCAGTGAGCTTCGGCTCTAGCCCTCTCTAGTGCAGGATTTCTGTAGGCTGCGAGCTCTTTGCCTTCTGTAGGAAATTCAGGGGTCTTGTTTTCCAAGGTGGTGTTTCATAGCACTTTCCTTCAGTGTTTACTCTAAAAGAAGAGACAAGAGGTGATTTCTACTGAGAAGGTGTGCGAGGAAATGAAGCAATAGAGCATAATCACAGGGGAATGAGTCAAAATGCCTGAACAAAGCAAGCACCAACTTTCTCCACCTTTTTTCAGTGCGATGTAGTTCACTGGGCATCATTTATATTTGTTTTCTTGCTGTAAAACATATTGTCATGAGGAGTTGGAGGCTTGTTTTTCTTATTTAGCCATAAGGGCTCTCTGTGAGAAACTTCTTAGTTTGAAATGAGGTTGAAATACACAGAATTTTGACCTGACTGATTAAAATCCCTGCCTCAGTTCCCAAGCTTTTTATCCAATTTTTAGAAGGGCACTTGAGTAATTCTCTGGGTTGAGAAGTTTCAAGATTTGAATAACTATACTTTTGAACAGCAAGACTTTTGCCTATTTTCCAGCATCCTTTTGGGATGCTTGCATTATTGCCAAAGAGGGGAATAACAATATGGGAGAACTTTGGGTCCCTTCCTGAAAATCCTTCCCTTTCAGCCTTATAAGGACTTTAGTAATATATTGAAATTGCAACAGTAGTTACCACCTACAGGCAGAGAACTAAGTGATATTTCTGGAAGCATTTGCAGGCAGCCTACTCCCTTTGCCAGCAGTAGTAAAACAGAGCTCATACCTCCCCAGTTGTAAACTGCTTTGGGTATCCAAACTGCTCAACGGTACAGTTACTGCTAGGATGTGCAGGAGCATAAAGTTCATTGTGCAGAGAAGAAATAGGAGGTGGGCTTGACCTTGGCATTTACTCACATATATGTGATAGGAGACTTCAGCAGCAAAATGAGAACCCCTGTGACAGGAGAAATATTCGCAACCCCTGAGTGCAGAGAGCGTGAACATGCGCAGCTTCTGGTGCAAAGACGATGCTTTCGGTCCCTTGGGGAGCCAGTGTGGGCTGAGAGCGTGAGAATCTCTTCCTGGACAAGGTTCAGACTTCTTCCACCCTGTGCTAGTCTGCTAGATAGCCTTCTCTGAAGAGGATTCCCCTCACAAAACTTGGTCTTTGTTTTCTGTAGATGGCAGCCATTGCTATGGGCCTCCATTGCAAAATATCCCAAGGTCAGTTGAAAAACAGAGTAAAAAAGAAAAAAAAAAGGCATTTTAACCATTCATTCAGGTGTTGACAGGTTTTAGTAGTTCAAGCATGCCACATGTTCAAAAATTATGTGAGAGGTTGATTTGTTTTGGCAAACACAAACCAAGTATTTTTCAGTGTCTTCTGCTTGAAAATGTGTCTGCCTTGGCTGATATTTACCTTCTGGTTTTCTTTCAGAATGCTCCAGGACGACCTGCAGCTCAGTGATAGTGAAGAGAGTGGTGACGACCAAGTTGGTTTTAGATGTTTTATACACTAGGCACACAGACTTCCCTTTAAATCATCACCACTTGTTGCATTGTTCTGAGTTCCCTGAGCTAACCTTTCCTCCCCCTCTCCTCTTTGTTTTTGTGAACAAAACAGGTTGTTGAAAAGTCACCATCTTCACTTACTCCTCCAAGGTACAGGTTTGTTCCCAAACTACTAGCTAGACCAAATAAGGAGAAAAACAAAACTACTTTCTATATATGGGGTAGATGGGTAAGGGTTCCTGCTTTCTCTGGTAGCTATAGGCTTTGGTTTCTGGCTGCTGTTGAAAGTCAGCTTTAAGTGTGTGGGGTTTTCTGGAAAGCTCCAATTAGAAGTGAATAATTTAATTTCGTACTGGATTTTGCCTATGAATCAGAACTGTATTTCCTCTACTGCTCCCTTCTTTTTTCCTCTTCCCCTCCACCTGTGTGTATGCAGATCACACTGGGGGTAACAGGATTTTCTATTGTAGTAGCGATGGGTGAGGTGCAAGTCCAGTTGTAGTTCATAAAGAAGCACAAACAGCCAAGTGGGTTAGAAAAACTCACTGAAACTGTTTCAGCTCCTCCTGATAAGGCAGCAGATTGTAACCAGTTCCCGCCATGTGTTGTTGGTCAGAAGCAATATTCAAGGTAGACTGAAAACTGCCAGCATTAGAGGAAGAAAGGTGGAGGAGCCCAGAATTTTTCCTGTAGGAGAGCCCTGACATACATTTTTGGCTTGATATCTATATTCTTCAAGCACATGATAATGACCTACAAAGTCAGACTTGCAGAAGAGCACACTGATTTTTGGCACAATCTGTGTGTCTGCAAACTGTTAAAATAGGAGTGTTCTCACGATACCAGTCTTGGATCAGCAAGGAGCATGCCTCCAAATCATACAAGTGTGTTGATATTGATGTGGGAAACCATTTGCAAAGTAAAAAAAAAAATAAATTAAAAAATCAATATTTTAATTTTGTAAGCCCATTGCAAAAAAAAAAAAAAAAAAAAAAAAAAAAAAAAAAAAAAAAAAAAAAAAAAAAGCTGTGCATAAAAGTGGCAGCTTTCCCTCAGTTCCATCCACTCCCATTGTCAGTGTGGAGGAAAACACTTGTTTAGAGGAGGGCGTTGCAAGAAATGCTGCAGCTTGGTGTGACTGTTAATGAAGTGGTTACAGCAGCTTGACCAAGTAAAACAAATGTAGAAGTGAAAACTTCAGGGGGATGAATAGAAAAACCAGAAACCATCCTGGAGCATATGTTTCTGTCTTGTTCACCTTCTTTGGAAATTTTTCATTTTGTTGGGACTTTCAGAAAAAGCACTGGTCACTTTTGGTGGGTTTTTAAAATTCGCTTTGCTAAATGAAGCTTTGCACTGTAGCAGTGGCATCCTGTTTACATGTTTGGCTGGGCTGGAGTTGAAGGTTTTATTATTTCCAGTGATTTTTTTATTCCAGTTCTTTATTTTTTGAGTGTGACAGTACATTCCTCTGGCCTTCTCCCCTCTTGTCTCAGTGCCAAAACACAGGGTTTCAGTTTTATTTTTGAATACTGACATGTCAATATAGTAAGTAAGTAACCTTCACCCGTGCTGCTTTCTAATTTTATCTCATGGTGGCCTTGCAGTTCCTTACAGTCTCAGCCCAAGAGTGTGGCATCAGCACATTCCAGCAGCTCAGAGTCAGGGAGCACCAGTGACTCAGAGAGCTCCTCAGACTCGGAGACAGAGAGCCACTCCAGTGACAGTGAAGTGAATGACCCTCCAAGAGCACCAGCACCTGAGGTGAATGCAAATAGAACCTAGAGACTGCTTAACACAGCCTCCTGCCTCTCTGCTGTCTCAGTGCAGTCAGGACAGAAACACTGTCATTGTTTGGGTGCCCCCTTGACGTTTTTGCTGCATCACCATACTTTTCTTGCCCTTTGCTTCCCTTCTAGAGTTTTTCGATTAAATAACCCTTAGAAACAACGTAATTAGACTTTCAGATGCCTAACCTTGAAGTATTCTCCCCTCTCCTTTGGCATCATTGTCTAGCACTCACTGGCGAGACACAAGCGAGTTGCAGATGAGAAGCATGGCTGGCCTGGGGTGTCTGCAGCATTTCTGGGTGCCAAGGCATTGGGTTGTTTCTGCAGCTCCTGTGCCTGAGTGACAGATTCAACTTCTCCCAGGTCACAGCTGAAGGGATCAGACCTGCAGGAAGGGCTGGAATGTGCTTAGTCTTGCTTCTGTTGAATTTGGCTTGGATAGTGCTGCACTGGCGTTTCTGAGGCTTTTACTGGGGAAAGCGGACCAACAGAAATTGGTATCTTAAAGTTTCACAGTTGAGACCATGCATTTTTTTAGAAATGTGCTGCAGAAGTGCTTATGTCTCCTGCTTTCAGACGGTTCCTCCAGCTTGCAAAACATTCTTAGGCCAGTGTGAAGTGCATGGTTATATCTGCAGAGCACAACTGATGTAAAACGATATACTGGCAATTCTGAAGTACTCTTAACAAGGCCCAGAAAACTTGTAATTTATTTCTCCTCCCCTGCCCCAGTTCTAGCTTTCTTTTCTTTTACCTTAGAAGTGCATGAACAAGGAGAATTTTATGTGCTGAAAATAAACTTTGAGAAGGCCTATCTTTCCATCTCACCCCAATACTCTTTACCCTCTGGTTCAGTTACAGACTTTGCCCACTGCAATATGAGTGTCTTTGGAAGGAAACAGATATTATACTTCTCCTCTTTTACCAAATTCTGCCTGGTTTTCCTAAAAATACTAAGTTTTAAGACCCTTTAAGACTTCACTCCAGTGAAGTCCTAGCTATTTGCCATTGACTATTTTATGCTTTATTTATTCAGCAAGCTGTCCGTCCATGATGCTCTAGATCAAGTCAGTGTATGTGACCAATTTGTTTATAGTCAGTTCTTGTGCAAAATTACACACTTTAAGGCCTACAGGCAGTAGTCTCTGGGCTCTGGTAAGCTGTGCTAGGATGGAAACAGCTCATAAGGGCATCAGTCTTGAATCCTTCCTTTCTCTTTTTGTCTGCAGCCTGAGCCACCAACTTCTAATAAGTGGCAGCTCGACAACTGGCTGACCAAGGTGAACCCACCAGCAGTGCCAACAGAGAGTCTCAGTGAAATTGCCTGTGGGGATGGACATGAGGAGGGCAAGAAGCAGGAGCAGGGCTTCAGCAGCAATTCCTCCCATAGGCATGCTGAGCCAAGGGAGCCTCATCACAAGACCCAAGTGACCAGGGCTCCTCGGGACACTCATCTTCCAACAAAACGCAACTGCCAGAAGCCCCCTGTTCCCACCGAGGAGCCCTTGCCCAGACAGACTGTAGGTATCAAAAGGCCCAGCAAGCCCTTGGTGCATGAGGGGTCCAAGAGAGGCCTGAAGGTGGAGAGTGACCCTGGTCCTTTGGAGGTCAGAGACCAGTCTTCCAAGGACAAGCTGAAAGTCAAAAAAATAGTCAAGCCAAAATCCACTGACAGAAAAGACCTGAAGTCAGCACCTCAAGAGCCCTTTGAGAAGAGAAAGCACAAGGGCTCCTACCAGGCCAACACCAAATCCTTCTTGGACCCCAAGCTCATGGAAGATGCCCAGACATGCAATGCTCTCATTCCCCTTCCTCAAGGCCAGGGCACAACCCCAATCAGGACCAGCAGCCACAGGCCTCAGGATTTGCACAAGGAGAAACTGCCTTTGCCTCTTGGGGAGAAGTTGCTCTCACCAGTGAGGGACCCCCCAACCCTTCACCGCCTTGTGGTGAAAATAGATCTCCGTCACCTGGCAAAAGTCCCTCAGCCCCCCAGGAAAGACCGACACCAGAAGAGAACAGAGACCAAGGACCTCCCTGGTTCAAGAAAGCAGGACTTGAAGAGGAAAGCCACAGACACTCCTGAGGAGTCCCTTCAAAAGAGGAAGGTGAGAGGTGGAGAGCAAAGTGGGTTTGTACCAGGACCAATGTGGTGTTTCAAAAACCCCTGTGGAGTTTCCACTTCATACCTGTGATGATGGTTATAATGAGCCATTATGCTCCTCCTATAAAGCTGTTAACACACTTCTAAGGAGAATGTGGATCAAAACTGTCTGCAATTGCTTGTTGGTTTCAAATCCCCTCCTGAGTGAATGAAAAACCCTGTCAGCTGTCTAACATGCTTTGGTATTTTAAAGTATTTTTTGCTGTGTTTTTTTTTTTAAATCCTAGTTTTCTCAGACAACAAAACCTCAGCCTTCCTTCATTGGAGAAGCTTTCAGCAGCAGGCTATGTCAGCATATGGCTGACCAGCCCCCTGGCAGTGTTGATGGGTTTCTCTGGCTTTCAACCCAAGCAAGAGCTTTGCAGGGCAGTGGTGCCCCCTCCCCATGCCACTCCATTAAAAGCAGTGCAGTTCCTGAAGCACATCCCGGTCTGTGCAGTCACCTGCACTATGCATTTAGTCTGCTTTGGGAGAGCACCCGGCCTGCAGTTTGTGGAGTGCCAAGAGAGAGAACTGACCCAGGACACTCTGGTCTGTGGTTTTCAGTTTTGCCCATGGGTGCACCTTCTGCTGCCTTGAGCCATGCAACCTCAGTCTGAGTAGTGTAGTCTTTTCCTGTGTGAAGTCATTTATTTCCATGAAGCAGTTGTGATTGCTTGCAGGAGGGATGAATTCTGCAGGTGGGAACTATGTTATTGCCAGAGGTGATGGCAATGGCCCTGTGCCTTTTGCTTTTCTGGAAATGCAGACTTTTAACTGGACCAGGCTTGCTCATGGTAACATCTGTCACAAAACCCTGCTTTGGATCTCAGCACTTGGATAAATAGGTAGAAAACTTGTTTGGTTTTCCCTGGAGCTGCTGTAATGCTTGTGGTGATGATGATGCTTTAGAGATGTAAGGGGCTTTCCAGAAACCCTTTTGCAGAGTCCCTCAGCAATAACAGTCATTTTCCCTTGAATTACAGCCCTGTATTTAACTGAACTGGTTGTTGCTCACAAGTGCTTTTGGAAAGCTGACTCCCAAGGGGAACTATGAATGTACCTCCAGCCAGCTGCTTTAGCTGCACAAAGAGTTGGCTGCAGGCCCTTTGGTGAATGGGTATTCTCTGTGGATATTTCAGTGCCTGTCTACCTTTTTGCTCCCCAGAGAGCAGGTGGCTCAGCATGGGTGGGTGAATAACCATGGTTCCTGTGTGGGTTTCGTTTAGTTTTGTCATTTTCTGAATTTCCTGTGGTTGTGGGGGAGAATTGAGAAGAACAGGGAAATGGTGAAGAAATTTGAGAGACTCCAGCAGTTCCCTCTCTTGCAGAGCAGAGGGAGAAAGGAAAACAGCCAGTCAGTTTGTCACTTCTTCTGTTGTCTGAAAAACCCAGGAGAGAAGCTATTTGATGTTAGGCCTGTCTTCCCTTGCAATCTCAGTGCCCAACTTCAGGAAAATGCACTTCAGAGTCTCACTGTCCGTCCCGTCAGTGGGCATCAGGTATCATCGGAGGCTCAGGCTTCATGGCAGCCAGCTGGGCCAGGTACAGCTGTCTTTCATGGTAGTGTGGAGACCAACCTGAAAAATAATTTAAGGACATGATCTCAGTGCTGGAGGCTTGTCCTGAGCACACTGCCAGAGGTAGACTCTGTGTCACAGCACAACCCATTGAGTGACATAAGCCTGGATGTGTCCCAAACATGGGTATGGGTACAGGACAGGGAGAAGACCTCACTGAGAGCAGCCTGGCAAAGAAGGGGCTTGGGGGGTTTTGGTGGATGAGAAGCTGGACATGACCCAGCAGTGTGCGCTTGCAGCCCAAAAAGCCAACCCTATCCTGGGCTGCATCAAAAGGTGTGTGGTCAGCAGGTTGAGAGAGCTGATTCTGCTCCTCTACTCCACTCTGGTGAAACCCCCCCTTGAGTACTGCATCCAGTTCCGGGGTCTCCAGATTGTAACTGACTGTTTAAAAATTTCACCTATATCAGATTCTTATTAATAAAAACCAACCTCCCCTGCACATTTGGGGGATCTAACTCACGTGCAAGTGCCTTACCTTTGATTACTTTTGATTTTTTTGATTAGCAGCAACAGGTTTAGCAGTTCCATCCCTGCCACTACAAAACAATCAATCCATACAAGCAAAAGTAGATAAAATGCCATTTTAGGTTACTGTCAGTGAGCCTGAAATCTATATCTGCTGCACTGTGGGTTTCTACTTTGTCGGTTCCGATATCTTGTTTTTTCTTTTTTTTTTAAGCAAAATCAATCAAACTTAGCTGTATTGGTCTGTACTTTATGTGAACTTTGAAAACTTGAGTGATTTTTTTTTTTCCCCTTCCTGTTAGAGGGAAGAGAAGGAGGAGACTGATAGAAAGAAAAAGAAATCAGAAAAAGAAACAAAATCATTGCAGTCTTCAACTAACAAAGACTCCAGTAAACTGAAGTGAGTATATGGTGGTGGGATGGCAAAAGAGGCATAAAGCTAAGTCTTTCTTTATAAGGTTAAAGCAAGGAACTGTATCTCTTGTCCTTCCGCTCATGATTTTGCTTCTAACATAATGTGTCTTCTGAAACTCAATCTGCTGTAGATTTGTCTTTACATCGTGGAAGCAACCACTAAAGAAAACACGGAACATTTCACTTCTCCGCTAAAATCATCTTGTTGCATTTGTCTTTTTATTCTTTGTGACCCGACAGAAACATAACCAGCGTGCCTTTTGAGTCCTGACTGTCTGGAATTCCAGGTGGCCTTTGTGGCCAGGAATTTCTCATTTATCCCAGCACAGCATTTGCAGTGTTCTGGTAGATCTGCCAAAGCTTACCCTGTAATTTGCATACCAGGGCACTGCCAGAATTTTGGCTAGGTCTTAGCTAGAGTGAATGCTTCCGAGAGCAGGTCTCCAACTGGGCAGTGTTCCCAAGAGGGAAGATTCATGCATCAGTCATGGGCTGCTGCCTTCAATTCCTGCTTGCTTGTGGCTTGAATTTGAGGTGTGGGTTTGGATTGGTATGTAGTGCTGAGGTTTGTGTCCTGACAACAGGAGTAAACAGCTTTTCTGCACAGAAAACACTGACGTATCTGAAAGCACTGAAGCATTGGGATGAACATTTAGTTGGGTGAAGGGTTATTTGAACTGTGGTATTAATTGAAGAGCTTTAATTCTGGGGTTTATTGCTCCTCTTTTTCGGTGAAAATGAGCACCTGTTAGAGTTATGTTCTGGCTTTTGGAGTGGGAAGAATAGGATGCATTTTGGGGGAGACAGTGCACTGGATCACGTCAGGGGATGGTTCTGTGCTCTGTGCAGCATCAGCTGTGGCAAGGTAGAGAAGCTGGGGAGCATGTGTGCAGTAAGTAGCGACCCATGGGAAAAGTGAGTGCTGAAAGAGGGGAGAAGACTGTCCCATGCACAACAGAATCAGGCAAGATGTGCAACATCACACCTGAGCCCTCTCACTGGGTTTAACTTAATTTCCTCCTCTTCTGATGTTGCAGTCAATGAGCTGGGATTCACTGCTCAGTGTTTTCTTGGAAACTTTGAGAAGCTGAATAAAAATGATGTATAACTGAGCAGTGGTGAAACAAGGTTTGGAGCTATTTGGTGCTGCTTAGAGCTGCCCTGGTCGTCCTAACTTCAGATGATAAGAAATCTAATATGCCTCTGTATTATTAAATGTGATAATCTCTGCCATTTAAAAGCAGAGCATTTTAAGTCTCCATTAGTTGAATCCTCTAAACTTTGTAGGTGTTGTCTAGTCGAACTGGCAAGTCTTAGAGGAAGAACTCAGTTTAATTCTGTCAAAGCACATAGAGAATGAAGTGTCAGGGTGAGTATCTCTGACCACAGAAGATACTGTCTACCAAAAGGGGGAGAGGAGGAGTGCTGCAGCTCATTTGCCTTGTTGGGTGATTTGTCCCAGGGATTTGAGTTGCCGTAATTACCCCCTCATTCAGTGAAAATGAATGAGGGCTGTTTTGGAAGGATACCTTTTTTTGCAACATCCTGGTATTCTAGTTGCATTTGTTCTGAGGACAAGTTCTGGGGCTTATTTTGAAAAGCAACTTATTTGTATGTTGATGGTAGGTGAAGCTTTGGTATCTAATACACAATGAAGTCCCTGAAGTTTCATTTTATGTTTGTTGGATTCTTTTTATTAACAAAACATCTCACACGTCCAGAGGAATTTAAACAGAATCGGTACATGATGTAAATAAGTTTTTAAAAAATCTCTACGTGTATGTACATCATATTCATGAATTTGCTTCCCATCTGCAGAGCATCCAAAGCTTCATTTGAAACCCAGAAGAAAGATGTGTTGCTCCCAGCACTGCCACCCACATCTACTGCACATCCTGCACCAAAGTCAACCAAGACGGCCCAAAAGAAACACAAAACCGACACTGATGATCTGCCTGCCACGGATAACCCTGCCAGGAACAAGAGCAACCACAAGGATCCTCTGTCTGCCAAGCACAGGAAAGTGGAGGGAAACCATACAGAACTGTCAAAGGGCATCAAAGTAGGTGTCCAGGGTAACCGGTGGGACCTTTCCTGCAAGCCGTGGGTGCTGTGTGATTCTCTTTAGAAACATACTCTAAGGATATGAAAAAGAAAGGAAGATAAACCAGCCACCAGAGAGAGCTCTTGGAAGCATATAATGGCTATCTGTGACCTTATGTTGGTAGCCCAAAAGCCTGCTTGGTAACTTCTTTGCGACTTTCCATCATCTGTTTTCATCTCACCAGTGAAACACAGTGAGAAGGAGTGACCACGTAAACACCAAAGGCATAATTCTTATGTTTATGCTAGTCAAGGTTTCTGATTGTAGGCAACTGCAAATACAATATTGCTGGAAAAATAATGTGTGTTTATAAAAAGAAAGAGAGCATTGCTTAAAAATAAGAAACAAGCAACCAGGGGTATTGACTGCAACTGAGGTATAATATTTTACAGCTTGTTTACAAAATTGTTCATGATCCTTACAGCTGGATCTTTGCATTTCTGGGTTATAAAATTCAATTACATGGCTATTGACTAGTGGCTTGGAGTGTGTGGTCTAGGATGATGTTGTGTGTCTGTGTTAAGCCAGACTGTGCATGCTGTATTAGCAGGCTTTTAACTGCTTTCTTTTTCCTGGCAATATAGTCATTAATGGAGAATCAGCAACTGTTGTGTGGTTTAGTTGGAAATAAGTGTGAACAGATCTTACCCATTCCTGCCTTGGCTAGTGGCCCTGAAAAAAACAGCCTTATTGCTCTCCTAGCCCCTGTGCAAGGAAACCTGCTACTGAATTTTTCCATGCTTTGGAAAAGTCTGAATGGTGTTAAGTATTATGAGCAGTCAGGTCAGAAACCAAGCTTCCATTTCCATTATTTGAGGGGTTGCTGGGGAAGAAGGTGAGAGAGGGAGATCCTGGACAATAGTCTATGCCTGGGACAAATAAACATTTTCTCTTGAAATTTAGGAAAGCCAGGCATTGGAATTGGTTTAAGCATAACTTTTTAACCAGGTTTCTCTCTTTGCTTTTTCAGGGATCTGCAAGGGATGACACAAAGCCTTTCCCAGTGCCTTTTTTGCCAAATGGTACCTCCAAGCCAAGAAGACCTCAACTCAAGTTTGAAAAGTAAGTTTTTGTTTTACACCCCTCATCTGTATTTCTCAAGACGTGAGACAAGGCAGGCCCTGCAGACACCCTTCTACTTTTTCATGAGCTCTTCTTTTGGGCGTAGAGAGAGAGAGGTGTGTGACACCTACCCTGTACTGGCTTCTGGTGACTTGGAGTTACCCCACCCACCACAAAGCAAAGGTTTACAGCAAAGCAAAGGTTTACAACAGTTCTTGGTTTGAGGGAAGCTACTCTGGAAATTAGGTATCATCTCTCTTGTAAGTAGATAATTTGAATGCAAGGTCTTTTGGTCTCAGATGAGTATGTGGTGCTACCAAGTTTACTGTATGTTTCAATCAAAATGTATTTATGGGACTGTACTTGAGGAATGATGGATGATGTAACTACTATCTTTCCATAGGAATGAGAAAATAAATTTGCTCCCATAGCCTAACCTCTGGTGGTTTTTTATTTCTAAATATGAATTATCATTATTATTTCAACGTGCATTTTTAAAGAAATAAATTAATTTTCTCTGTGCAGACAGCATTCATTTAGTAACTATCATAATTGGAATGTGTATTTGATCAGACTGTAACAGGCTTAATAAAACAGAGTGTTTGGACCATAGCATTCTCTAGATATGAAAGTAAAGCTGATAATTATCCTACCCTTCTTCTATTTGTTTCTCCTCTCTGTCCCCAATTCAGACAGCAGTCAAAGGAATACTACTTCGAACAGGCCCAGAGGCTGAAGCACAAAGCTGATGCAATGGTAAGTCTTGGCCCTGTGCTAGAAACATTAACCAGCTCTTGCATCCAGACCCAGTACCTGTGTGCATGGGAATAACATTCACTGGCTAACATGACTTCCATACTCCACATTGAACTATGTTCAAGTCATATGTTGGGAGGCTGTTTTATTTGCCAGATGTTCAGACATTTCTCCTTGGTGTAAACCCCTCTAAAGAACAGGATTCAGAACCGACATTGTCTGAGGTTAGCAGGCCTGTTTTGTTTTTTTTTGCAGAGCGATAAAATAGTCCCTGGAAGACAGATGGAACATTTGGTTTTCAGATATTTTAAAAAGTTGGAAAAGTCAGGACCCTGACAGTTATTGTGTTCCTAGTGACCAAGACTTTGAAGTTTCCTTGGCAGATCTAACTGGTTTTCTCTGTTCTGTGCAGTGTAACAGTGTGCATGGTGAACGTATTGTTTTGCTCATTATGACTCCATGAGATAATGTCCATTTGCTACTTGCCATTTACCTGGGAAAATGAAGTGAGGGAATACTGCAGTGGGAAGGCCCCCTCTGCTTCTCAGAAGGCAAGCCTCCAAGACCAGACAGTAAGATCTGAAAAAAATGAAGATAATAAATTACTTGAGGAAACCACTGAGTAAGAGGAAGAGATACAAATAGCCAGAGCAGGCAAAGGTGATGACTGGGATCACATGAGGGATTCTGCTGAGGACTCTCTAATTGTTACCCAGAGGCCAGACTGGGATCTTTTTCTTTCTTCAAAAGCTACCTAACCAGGGAGAAAAGAAGAATTCAAGTACACTTGAGAGAAGTGGGTTTGGTCTTGGACTAAAAATGAGTATTTTCTTCCCAATAGACTGACAAGACTGGAAAGGCCTTTCAGTACCTAGAGGCTGCCCTTTTGTTCATCGAATATGGGATTGCCTTAGAATCAGATGCACTAGAACCAAAATCAGCCTACAGCATACTCAGCGACACCATAGTTCTCATCAAGTAAGTGCCTTTCAAAGCATGATTGGAGGGGAAGGATTTGGTTTGGTAACATGTTTGGAGAGGAAGGATTTGTTGCATTGCTTGTTTGCAACTGTGACACCTCTGGATTCCCACCATGGAGTGGAGTTGGGGTTGCTGTACGTGCCTGAGGTACAGACCATCCAGAGGCCCCAGAGGCAAATCCATTGAAATGTTCCAGCATTGCTTATCAGAAGGTAGCACCACATCGCCCTCAGCATTTGAGCCAGGCAGCTGAGGTGCACCAGAGGACACTGGTTATGACAATTGAGGAGGTGAAGTAGTTTTTACTCAGATCTGCAGTTGCTTGTGCATGTGAGCTCAGTAGTATTTCAGTTTAAAAAAGCAAAACAACAGTATGTCATGTGGAAGAATGGTTTGTGCCCCAAAGATCTTACAGCTTGATTGAAGGCAACTTTTCCTGGTTTCTCTGGGCCACAGGCCTGTAGGTGGCCCACACAGGGCATCTACTTGTTGCCCCTTAATTTGTGTAAGAGGAGAGTGAGTCACATAGGGGACCACATCTGTTCCTGCTGTATGGAAAACAAGGCATTTGGAGAGACAGTCCTCTGCTCACACAAAAGTTCTTGGTGCCAGGACTGAGAAGTCAGGGCAGGCTTCCAGGCTTTGGACTGGTTTTTGAGGTAGTGGCATGCACTGTTTTTTCATAAACAGTGGGACTTCAGAGCACACTGATGGCTGACAAGGTTCTGTTTATTTTGTCTCCTTAGATTCATTATGACATTGAAACCATTTGCAGACTCCTCAGTCTCTCCACATGGAAAAATCTTTGCTGTGTTACGGTGCGTAGCTGGTTTTTTTCTGTTCCTTTATGTTCTGTTTTGAGACTTGATAGAAAGACCCATTACTTTCAGTGATGAAGGAATGGCAGTTAGAGTTATGCAAGGTTAAAAACCACAATATAAAAAGTAGAATTAACTGAAACATCTCTAAAGTAAGCTGGAAGATCACAAGGGACCACGTGTAGAAGGCAGAGGCTTTAAAATTTGATCTGCTTGTAACTTGAGAGCGCATAAGGGCTTTCACCTAAGGTGAAAGAATGCAATTTGGCTGCCCATGTTTGAACCATGTAACTGAAGCTGTAGCTGGACATGGCTGAGACACTTCTGGGTGGGGGCTTACTCAACCTTTGGCACCTCTGAGAGGCTTGGGCACCTGTTTCTATAAAAGAACAGACAGGGCTCTTCCTCATTTCTTTCTTTCCCTTGTGATTTTTTTTTCACAAGTCTTTTTTTTAAGATGAGCAGAAGGAGGAGGAAATTTTGAGCTTTCTTGGCTTTTCAGTACAGCTAAGGTATGCCAGCCTCTGTCTCACAAGAGAGAGCAGTGACACTTGGGTGTGTTTCTGTTCACAGCATGCGCTGCCAGTCCATTCTGCACATGGCAATGTTTGGTTACAAAAAAGACACTGCAATGAGGTATTCTAGACTCCTGAACGACCACTTCAAGGTAGGGCACAGGTATTACTAAGCTACCAGATGGATGGCTGTGGTAGTTCCTGATGTCAGCTGAACAGCCCCAAACTAACAAGACTTTTATTCCTTGCTGCAGAGTAATTTCAGAGTAATACAAACACCTTCTCCGGGTTTTGCAAGGTAAGATTTAAAAACTTGTGTGGTGTCATGTGTCTGTGTTTTAATGATAATGAGTAAGAAAAAACTTTTCTGTGTCCTGTGGTAGTTGCATTTGGCAGAAAGCTACCAAGCTCCACATCTGTCCCCTCTATGCTCTGTGGCTGAGAGAGGGATGTTTGGACTTAAATAGTGGTGCTGATTCCAGTTACGTTTTTTGGCCACCTTGCGCAGTACAGTTCATAGGAAAGTAAATGTCCTCTTGAGAGCAGTGGTGGAAGCCCTGTCATACCAGTGACTAAAATTAGGTTGGTTGAAGTGGTGGGGTGATGTGATGAAGCCAGTCTGTGTCTGGAAGGCGAGAGGTTGACCACATTTAGCTTCCCTAGGCCTATAAATAAGTGTGTGTAGGCTGACCTGGCTGCTTTGAGTAGGTGTCAGAAAGCTCCAGCCTCCATGGAAGGGGAGCTTCAGCATGCCTGAAATGGAAAGCATTAGTTAAAAACGCTTGGATAATCTGGTGAAGACTTTCAAAAGCAGGTGTAGGTTTTGGAAGGTGGATGAGTGGCCCTTTCTAATGCCTGGTCCCACATTTTCTTTTGTTGCGAGGAGTCCTTGGAGTCACAAATCACTTCCAAAAACTTGGCCTTGCACTCGAAGGACAGTTACTTGTGCTGTAGCTGAACGCATCTCACTTTTCAACAGTCCACTCCATACTGCAGGCCTGGATGATACTGGATAGCTCCTGGCATAAGACAGCCTTGTGGAAAGACTTTTAGCTCTGAATTTGAATGTTCATGATGGTGTTTCTTTTCTGCTGCAGAAGCACAGGCTTGCCTTCTCCTCTTTCTCCAATACCCTCTCCTGCTGGTTCTGTGAGTTCTCAGCTGGGATCAAATGATAGCAACAGCACTGGCCACAACGGCATTGGCAACGGCGTTGGCTCTACAGTCACTGTCTCCTCTCATATCTCAAGTGTCACCTCTTCCTATGTCAACATCACTTCCTATATTCTCCATGCATATGAAATTTGGGAAAAGGCTGATACACTGGCCAGAAAGAATAAGGGTAAGTTTTTTTTCCCTCTGTCTTTTCTGTCTCATGTGTTGTGGTTATGTGTACTTGCTTAAATCCTATCACTCAGTGCAGCAAGCATTAAATATGTTGAGTTAGACAGCCACAGCATATTGGCAGGTTATTGGCAGAGATACTTGATGATGATATATTGGTGAGTGTTCCAATTAAAAGGTTGTTTTGGCATCCTCAAATGTCCAAGAGCTAAGGGATGAGGGTATCAAGTGCAGGAAACCAGCCAATTTGCTTCATGGTAACAGAAGAAACATAACAAAAAGTTGCCCTTCGGGCACTGAGCTTTTCTGAGTTGGTTCACTTTGTTTAAAAACATCTTTTTGGCCTATAGCCTTGTGTTTTAGTTTTTGTCAAACTTCCAGGTCGTTTTCTCTTGAAAATGGTTAAGCTGGCTTCTCTGCCTAGCAGAGAAGCTGAGCAGCACTTAAATTTGAGTCCTTGCTGGGCACGTGCCCAGTATTTGCCAGTAGCAATTCCTAGAATTGCTGCTACTTTTTTTATCTTATGGATTTTTTTTGTTAAAAATGTTGTATTGTCCTGTGGTGCAAGCCACAGGGTGGGTGCAATTCAGCCTGTAACCTGCCATCCCACATCCCACTGTGGCCTTTGCAGTGTCATTTTTCATAAAACACAAAGTTTTGTGAGCCACTGTGGGCGAAGAGATGCATTGCCATGACCTGTTGGGAGACTTGCAAAAGAAAATAAGCAGTGCCTAGCTGAATTGTTGTAAGGCTGTAAAAACCCTCTAAAACACTAATGAGGCAGTTGCTGAAATTCAAAAGGCACTGCAAGTCACCTTTAAATAAAGTAACCAGTTGTTGGCTGTCCTCTGAGCAAATCTATGCTCATAGCAGCAGTTCATGTGTAGTATGTTGGATTCTGTCATCAAAAGGCTGATAAAAGACTGTCACACAGAAGCAGCAGGGGATGCTGCTAGTAAGCCAGAGCAGTGAGTCACAGAGGAAAATGTGTGGGAGGGCAGCCTGAGCACAATGTTGCATTAATCAGGACTAAATTCAAAAGCTGCTCTGTGTGGCCAGTTCCAATGTAGGGGAATGATGACTGGAGTAGTGAATACTCTCAAGGGAGTGGATCTGTGCAGGAGACCAGTAAATACTCATGTGGGCTTGGTGGTTGTTGTCACTGTTCAGGAGGCATTTGAAAAGTGGAACTTGTTGATATTCAGTGTAGTGTAGAGACATGAAGAGGTACAGAGAGTGAGAACATAAAACAAAAAAAAAGGCCACATCCTTGCTTCTTTTGTGCAATTCATAGGGCATAAGAAGAGGAAGAAAGAGCAGTGACCTTCTGCTACCAAGATCCTTTAAACAGGGAAATCCTAAGTTAGTGAAAAACAGTTAGTTGTAACTGATGTCCGAGTCACTTGTGCAGAGCTGAAGTGCTTTCTGGTGGGTCCACAACCAGGACCCAGCTCCTTGCTGTAATTCAGAGCAGTGCTGTAACTGGTTGTTTAGTAAACAAATTTTTTTAAAACATGGATTTAGTAAACAGAAGCTTCTGTTCTCTGCTTCTGAATTGGCAAGTATTAAAATGAAAGTGTTGTGCACTCTGCTTCTGAAGAGTTGCTTGCACAGCCAAGCAGCCTCAATCTTTGTGTGTCAAAAAGCAGAGCTGGGAATGACTGGTTTCTGAAAAGGCAACACGATTGAGGCTGGAGAGACTGAGGGACTGGGGCAAGCCATGTCACTGGAAGGCTGGTCATACAGGAATGTCTTGGAAGGGTGACTGTAAAAGAATAGGTGTGAGAATTTTCCCTAACTTGTGGTCACCTGCACAGATGATCGCCAGCACAGAGCAGGGCTTGCAGCTGGCCAGCACCTCATGGCAGGCTCAGATGTGCTGCAAGAACCTCCTCCTGCCTGTGCTAGAGGAGGAGCATTATGCCTGAAGTCAGTGACGGGATAGGAGGACTGTGGGATCTGCCTGGCATGCTCAGCTATAAGCAGTCCAAATCAGATGTATAGCCTGGCAAGCTACACAAATTGTTAAATCTGTTCAGTGGAGAAATCATGGTGTCTCCAAAGTTTGAGGATGAATGCAGAAAAGGGACCAGTCTGATGGCAGCTGTGTGTGCTTCTGGGTGTCACTCAGAAAGACACTCAAATTTGGCCTGTTTAAAATTTGGGGAAAGCTCGAAGCAGGGACTGTGGTGTGAACACCCAAACTTTTGTCCACCTACCATGGAGTCTCGATGTCCTTTAAAGACAGCGCATGAGGAGGTGGGTCAGTGTGTGTATGTGCATGCAAGTGTGTTTTCCTCTTGTGTACCCTTGTTACGCTTCTCAACCCTCCAACAGTGCTGAGCTGTCTGCATTGACACTGTTTAACTGGACTGGCCAACTGACCATGTGCTGCTACTGTTGCTCCTCACTGCTCTCCTCGCCTGTCAGACGTGCCTGTTGTATGAAACCAACCAAATGTTTTCTTTCTTCCTTTTTTTCCAGAGTTTTTTGCTGAACTCAGCAGAGCGACCTGTGCTCTGGCACTGACCAGCAGCCTGACTGACCTGGTACACTACATCAGACAGGGATTACAGTGGCTGAGACTGGAAGCAAATATGCCTTAACTGGTTCTCCAGGTGGTTAAATACCTTGAAGTTTTTTGCACTTTTGAAGCCTCAGAAACAGCCTCAGTTTAATTTTTTTTTATTATTATTCAATATAAGCACCTGCAAGGGAAAATATTTTAAATAAAGTTGGAAGTTATCTGGTTACACTGGAAAACCTTTGAACTGTGTTATTTTAGGGTAGCACTTTGCTACCTTGAAAAAGAAGAGATGGAGGATGGCACCTTCCTTTAAAATGATGAAGTGCAATGAATTGTCTGAATGGCCCAATGTATTGATGGTCTTTAAACATTTCTATTACAAATAACCAGCAGGACAAGAGTTGCACATGATGCTGACAAGAAGGAAATCTGCCTCCAGAGGTGGTTATGCAACATCCCACAGCCTACAGCAGTTGTGTGCCCAGAAAACGTGCCAGAGAAGTTGTTTTTGCAAGCACGGATGCAATCTTTGGTGTCTTTGTTCCCCAGAGAGCAAGTAGCAACCTCATCAGCACCGGACAGCATTATGTTACAGTAAAAACAGCAGAAGGATCAGCTTTGCCTGCTTTCCAGCCTCACCCTCTTGCTTTTGTCAGCCAGCTGATGGAACTGGGAAACCCACTGCCTTCAGTGCTGCAAGTTTACTTTTTAAGTCATCGCTGCTTTGGTCCTCCTTGCCGTGTGCTCTCATGCACATCCATGCCCATGGCACTCGAACTGTGTTACTACAGGTCTTGCTCAGTTTCAGCCTTGTAAGCCAAACATAGCTGGGGTGGCAAAATGACATGGTGTGGTTGGAACAGCTCTACCTCTCTTCTGAGGAGTGTCACAATGAGGATTCATTGTTGGGTTGCTTTTTGTCATTTTGGGGGGTAGGGGTGCAAAGCTGCACTGGGTCAGTGTGATTGCTTGGACATTGTTCTGAGTCTGAGAGCTTCCATGGGGAGGAATCGCTTCTGATTAACGAGGGACTAAGAGGCTGAATGTGGAACATAAGACAAATTTTGCATGTGGATATTTACCTGCAACCATTGGGGGGCTCGATGAATATCTAAGAGCCGGATTTGGTACCAAAGCGAGTCTCCTTCATGTGGGAGAGAACTCACATGCTCTTTCTCAGCCACGCTGTACGATGGGCCCAGGGACTTAGAAACCTGTCAAAGGAACACGAAAGGGAATAATTACTGTTTGCAAGCATTTTTTCCTTGTCACGGTATCAGTGAAGACAACATCCATGGCATTTGCGTGTTTAGTCAGGTGACACCCTTCTCTATCCAAAGATTTCTTGTTTTGTGACAGCAGCATCCTGCCATCCTCATATATGAGTGTGCCTTAGCCCTCTGGTGCCCTTTCACATCCCTCACCCTATCTCTGACAGACCTGTGGGATTGGTGAAGAGAAAGATAGTATCTTAAAATAATTGTGTTTACAAGAAAAAATTCTCCCTTTTCCACATAATTTCACGATGGACAAACATTTCTGCACACGTGCAGCAGTATACCCTTTGTAAAATACCTGCTCATGTGTTTGAGGCTCATCAAAATGGGCAGTAAATAAATATCAGCAAAAGGTCTGCGTTTCCAAAAGTAGTTTCTGTAGAAATGGCCCGTGCCACAGTGAAGCCTGGAGTCATCCCAGCTCTGGGAGGGGGTGGCTGCAGCTCTGCCCTGGTCTCGAGCACAAGGGAGCTCTCTGGCAGTGCAGGACTGCTGGGATCATGGCTGGGTCTTCCCACACCCTGAAGGGACTGTCCTTTCATGTTCACTTTGTTAAAAGCCTTAGTACATTTCAGGGATGAGCTGTCCTAACAAATTGAAGGAAGGTCCGTGTCCCTCCTCCCCATTTTATCTATCGAACTTCGTTTGCACTCCTCCTCCCTGGAGCAGCAACTGCTTGGAGTGAGCCAGGGACAGAGAGAGGCTCAGCGTTAACCATTTTGTTCTCAGGAAGCATGGGGATGGGCAGACAGCCTGAAGGCTAATGTGCACTTTGGAGCTCGATCCTAGAATAGTGGATCGATGCTGCCTTCTGACTTTGTCTTTAGACAAAGCTATTTCTAGGATCACCAGCTGAGGAGGAGGAAAGAAGAAAGAAAACTTTATTGAACCTGAAAACCACTGTGGGAGCCTGCAAGAACTGTAGCAGAGTGTTAAGGGTAAGCATAAGGTGTAGCAGGGACACGGGTCTTCTGGTACTTTCATTTTGTGCGCACCCATGTCTCTCCCTGCTGTCAGGCCAAGTTCCCATTGGAGAGCCACTGGCTCACAACTTTCCCCCAGCCAGGAGAACCACCTGCCAGGACCCACTAGGCAGGCATGTGGCTGCCCCTGTCCTGTATCCAGCTCAGCGTGTGGTGCTCCAGGTCCTGTCCTCGCCTGTCCTGAGCTGCCCAGATAGGGATTATCTGTCGCCCTGCTCTTTGCAAAGCTCATGAGAGGGTGTCGGGCGAACAAAGCCAGTAAGAAGATGCCCAGAGAAGGTAGATGAATTCCTGATAATTGCTTCTTTCCAGCTGGGAAAAGACAGCATATGCTGTGCTGCTCTGCAGAAGCGGTCGTACAAGGACTACTCCCATTCCTAGGGCAAACTCCCCTGGGCTTTGCAGGAAATGAGGTCATGGGCAGTTCGTGTCACGGGTTTGTGGGGGGGCTACTCGGGGGTACCAAGCTCCATAGCAGGGAGCTATGTTTTGTTTCAGGACACAGAGAAGACTGTTTAAATAATAGGTAATTTTTAAAAAGCCATCATATTTCAACCTTGAGCCAGGTCAGAGGCCTGCAAAGGGTTAGGAAAGATAATCATCATTTTCATCTGGGCCTATTCAGGCCTTTACAGAAAACAAACAAAAGCCAAACAAGAATAAATAAAAACACAAACCAAAACATAAGAGTGGAGGAAATAGCATTTGCCATTAAGAAGCAAACCATTAATCCAAGGAAAACCAGAGGTGATGGTTGAGTTGCAGAAGGAAAGGAGGCAGCTATGGTGGCAAAGAAGCATCATTTCCATGCAATATTTATTTAAAAGAAATAATAATACATGTGTTGGAATTGTCAAATGTTCTATTTTTAAGATGCCATTTATTTAATAGTTGAAAACCCCACTTACATGGAGATAGAGATCTCTTGAAAGTCAAAGTCTGACTGCAATGTCCTTGTTTTTGGTTTTGTCCTCTCCCCTCCCTCTTGGTTCCCATGATAAATCTGTACATCTTATTTTGGGGATGTGTGTCCCACTTGTATATAACCTTTTTCTGCCCTGTGTGTGATGGAGTTTCCAAGATGGTTGATGGTTGATTCATTCATATGGGGAAATAAACAATAAATGAATGTTTGTTATGAGGTGTTGCAAGACTCCTTGTGTTCTTCTTAGCTTCTTGTAGAGAAATTTGTCTCTGAATGGCCTTAGTGTTTCCCTTCTGAATGAGGTTTAGGTATGAATCTCTGTTTCCAGTGCTGTCCTGTTTATTGCCCCTTGCCCTTTCCTTAATGACCAAAAATGGGTGCTCAGAGTAGCAGGAGGGTCACAGCTCAGGACATCTGCCTCCTATCCTCCCAAAACTGATTCAGGGATGACTTTTCTGGGATGAGCTGCTGACAGCCAGCAGAGCGTGGCTCTGAGCACTCCCTGGCAGGAAGATCCCATAAGTTAGTTTCAGACAATCAAACAAGTTAAATAAGAAAACCAGGGGACAAGGCACAAAAGTGGTCCCTGAAGCGTCCTGCTCTGTGTTTGCCACAGAGGTGTTGCAAGGCTTGGTGCTGGGAGAAGGGTCTGCTCAGGTCTTATTCATGGATTAGTTTCTGAAGTGCTGTGAGGAGGATTTCCCTCAAGGAACCCCACAGGATTTCATGCCCTGTGGTGCATTGTGTCTCGTTGGGTGTACAAGGGGGTCTCTTTGCCATGGCCTTACACTTCTTGTTTGAGGCTTTTTCCGCTTTTTTTTGTGTTGGGCAAGGTAACTGTTCCCTGGAAGAATAATTTTTTCATCTCTCTGCACTATTGGGATATAATTTGTGTGTGTAATTCAGGTCCATTCTGCAACAGGCATTGGACCCAAGGTGTTTATGGATGTGGGTTTCTAATGTACTGTGTAAATTGTAGAGGATACTGAAACCAGTTTTAATACCCACTAGATTTTTTGTTGTTACATATGCTGTGTCTAGAAACGCACTCTTTTATTAAGGTCAGTGAAGTTTTTCACTTCATGCTTAAAATCCTGATAGCACAACTGGATTGAAGTAAGAGTAAAAAGAAAACGTATCTAGTTAGTAAAATAAATGAAGCGTGAAATGTCCCTAGATGAGCATTGGGTGGGATTTTTAGCTATAGACTAGATAGGAGGAGCTTGGTGGTGCTTTTGCTCAGGCGAGGTGGGTCTGCAACTCAGTTCACTGCCTTCAATTAGTTTCAAATGGCCTGAAACCAGGTCGGCCTCAGACTGGTTGCAAGATGGGTGGAGGGTAAGAAAAGAGCATGGGAAGAGAGCTCGTGGTTGTGGCCATCCTTATATGAATTAAATGTCTGTGCATTCTGTTCTGCTTTGAGTGGGGTGCAAGGGGTGTTTGGACACGAGCTGTCCTGTCTGCTGGCTGGGGGCACCTGCTTTTCCTGGGTCACTCACATCCTCTGTCTCAGCATTTCCTTCACCTCACACCCCAAAAGGTGTGTTTCCTGCACTCCTTGCTCATGGCAAAGGCAAGGAGGGTTAGGTTTGGGGGTGGGATGGAGATGAGGAGAGGTGGGAGGGATGCAGAGGAAGGATGTGCAATGTGCCAGCAGGGAGGTCATCCAAAAGCCAGGCAGGGAGAGGGGGAGTGGGGCTTTAGCAAGTGTAGACAGCCCTGCTTGGCTTTCTGCCCAGGGCAGCGGGCCCCTCCCCCCAGGCTAACACAGCCAAAAATAGTTTGGGGTTGTTTTCCAATAATATTTTGTTGTTTGTTTATTTAGTGAGCCTTTAGTGACCAAACCTGATTTTGAAGTGTGTTTAATTTATTTTGAGATTTGTTATTGATTGTAGATGAGCTTGCATTCTCTCTTTGGCTTGGCTTACCCTTTCCAAAGACAAATGTCATTTTTGGCAAAACGGCTGAGTCGAAGTTGATTGCAGTTTCTCAGCCCTGTGCTGCTCTCCAAACACTAAAATAGCCCCTTGGCAGCCTGTGCTTTCTTTTAATTGCACTTTCTGTAACCTCTGTCACTACTCTAAAACAACACCATCATCAGCATTTCTGAACGTGTTTCTGTAAACTTTGTGTTCCTGAAACAAGGACTTGTGCCTGTTATGCTCACTGCTGCCTTGTGATGTGTTTTGTCAAGGTACGGGGTTCCTGGAGTTCCCGCTGGGTTTTTCTCTGCTCCTACTCAGTATTGCTGAGGTTTTCTTTGGGTCCAGCATTTCATATCACAGCATTAAGGCCATGTTGTGCACTGCCAAAGGCATTTGCAAAACTTCTATGTTGTTTAGTGAAGTCTTAATTCTACTGCTGGCCACTCGCATTTGAACAAATGCTTGTAAATGGAAAAACTAGTTCAGGGTTTTTTTTCAGATTCCAAGTAACAAAATGTTTCTGTTTTTCACTTGTTTCATGTGGATTTTTCCCCCAG
This sequence comes from Pipra filicauda, assembly GCF_003945595.2. NCBI lineage: Eukaryota > Metazoa > Chordata > Aves > Passeriformes > Pipridae > Pipra > Pipra filicauda. The sequence goes on along the minus strand of NW_024105087.1, from coordinate 4,284,316 downwards.
ATACCTGCTGTACCTTTCACTTGGAAACTACAGGTATGGTAAATTCAAGTCTTTATTCAATTTAATTTGAAAAACTCAGAAAACTTTACATTAAACTGTTGATTTAATGATTATAAAGGAGCCATTACTTAGACTATACAGTGCCTTGGTAGTATTTGCAATCTGTTGGACTGGAGAGAGGTTGTGGGCAAAAAGTAGTTGTGCTCCAGATCAGTACATGAAGTACAGTGTGTGATGATCAGAACTGGAGGTGCATTATAGGGGTACAAATCTTGAAGTCATTGCACAAAATCTTTGTTAACCCTCACAGTTGGGAGAAATGAGCCTTTGAATGCATTCAGTGCTAATTGGAATAGTAAGATAAGTGCAGGTAGTAGGTTAGAGTAAATAGTCTGGCTCAGTTAAAAGGTGAATAGAAATCTGCAGATCACGGGCACAGTGTTTATTTTAGAACACTAAACATGCTCCTTGACACCCGGTGGGTTTTCTATCATGATTGTTAAACAAGAGGCAAACAGTTCGTTGTATTCATGTAGCTAGTGGAGGAGAAGAATCGCTCCAAACAGAGGCTTTACTTCCCCCTGCTGTTACTTTGTGTAAGGGCAAGACTTGCCCTGGAAAAAAGAAGATACCGCACTGCAATTTGGTAGCTAGAACTGATGTGGTGCAGTGCAGATGTTTTACTGGTGCATCAGCTGCATGTTGTTTCTCTTCAGTGATTCCTTGGGACTGTGTGAACAGGAAAGGCCACAAGTGTGCCATGACTGATGATAACTGGGAAATGGCAGACTTGTTTGCAAGGACACTGGTAAAGAAATAAATGTGGATTTTTTTCTTTAATTCTCCTTGTAACTCCAGCATTAAGTGTGAGAACATGGGACACGGAAGATTATCTCCTTTAAAACAAAAATGTACATTTAAAGTTGAGGGAGTAGAAAATTTTATAATAAAGCTAAAAAAGTGTGAAGTGAAATTAAACCTCTGATTTATTTCCAGTGACTGTAGATGTTCAGGCTGGGAAACTGAGTTAAGTGAAAAGAGGTTGGGCGATAACTACTGTGTCTCTGGTCAGGGCTACCCTAAAGAGGAATTTCATAGGGGATTCCTTCTTTTCACAGAAAAATTTCTGACATAGAGTTGCAGTGTAGCAATCAAATGTGAAAAAAGATTGTGCAGCTGGCAATCTCAGAGCAACTGAGCTGCAGGAATTGACTCTCATGAAAAAATAATCTGGTAATTATTTGGAATTCTTGGAATTGGTGATGTGTACCTTATCAGTGATGTCTTGATTTTAATTTTTTTATATTAATTGTGACTATTTGACTGAGATGACTTAATACCACATTCACTATCTGATGAGATTACTCAGTGTGCAGAAGCCTTTTCTCACATGAAGTCTTTCAAGAATCAGCTGTACTTGAACGAAACATGAAGAATCTGTGAATCATAGAGATTAGTTGGGCTGCTGTTGTGTTTTGCTGGCTACAGAATTCCAGCGCCATTTTGCTTTTCTTATCCCATTAACCAGCAAGTCACATGTGAAATTCTTGTTGTGGAGGCCCTGGTCCAGGAGTTTGCCTGTCTAGAGTGGTAAAAGGCCTCCTTGCATTTCCATCAGTACTTGGGCCCCCCTAAATACGACAGAAGTCACATCATTTGATCTCTTGCTACTTGTTCTCCTTGAATGCCTCTGATCCCACAGCCTTTGGGCAAAGCAGCTGCATGTCTGGTGCTGGTAGCTGAGGGTTCTCTCAGTGGCTCCATGTTAGCTGCTGGTCAAGGGCTGAGGGGCTCAGTGGCACAGGTCTGTGCTGTGCCCCTGCCCTGGGGACATGCTGTGTCCTGATGTCGGGAAGTGCCAGTTCCCCCTCTCCAGCAGGGTCTGTGAGCGGGTCCCCAGCTGGGGCAGCCGCTGCCATATGGCTCTTGCCCTCTGATCCCCCCGTGACACCTGGGCACCTGCTAAAAGCAGAGCCCATCCTTTGGTAAGGCTGCGAGGTGCAGGGCAGCTGAAATCACATTGGGGCTGTCATTGTGTGAGGCATTCCTTGTCTGGAAGGCCTGTTTGTGCAAGGTCTGAAAGCGGGGGTAATGGGCAGGCACTGATGTCTGCTGTCCCTTCCATCACTGTAGATCGACAGGAACAGCTTTAAATACCGATTCTTACCACTGCTTCTGCAAGCTGAGAACTGTTTTCTCTTAAAGAAATCATCTCACATGGGAAATTGCAGGTAAGGCTGGAGCTGCTGTGAGAGGCCAGGCTGGAGAGAGCTGTGTCTATGCAGGGGAGCAAAGCAAGAGCTGCTGGGACTGGGAGCTCAGCCTGGATGGTGTTACTCAAGTGAGGGACACTTTACTGTTCTCACCATGGCATGGGCATTAGTCAGTCTTACAGCTGAGCTGTTGCAGCCACTGACTCCAGAGGAAGATGGTAAAGCCTGTGTGGAAAAACCCAAATTGCAGAACTGAAGCCAAAGCTTTTTTTTTTTTTTTTCAGTTTTAATAATCCAAAGCTGCCTGTGACTGTACATTGATATATCCTTTCAAATAATTTATTGTATGCAAAGACATCAAGTTTTTCCCATTGTAATGTCATTTCTGTATTAGTAATAGCAGCGTTGAAGGGAAGGGAAGCTCTTGAGATGTGTACCTAAGGTTTAGCTTTCCAAGCAGCTTCCATGTGCCATTAGAGCAGCTGTTTGCCTGTGGCTTGATGGAGAAAGGCAAAAAGAAGAGGAATCAATGTATTCAGCTAAGGGATACAGAAATCAGTTTGGCTAAACACAGAACTGTAAAAAAACTTATAAAAATTCTGATTGGGACCATTTGGGTGCCTGCTTTCATCTCCATTGTGTCCTGTGGCCACATAAGACAGTAGCTTTAAAAAATGAGAAACAGTGAGTATGAAGAGTTCATTTTTACCAACATCTATCCATGCCCTTCCTTTTAGGAGAAATGTGAAGGAGAAATGAATGACTGGCAGCAGTAGAAAACTGCCAGCTGCTAATAGCCTATTGACAGGGAAAACCAGTGAAACATCTGACTCCTGCCCCTCATTATGATAGTTTTTGCAATTTCTGGGATGGAGAGTCAGAGCTTTCCAGACTAAGGCTCTAATTCTTTTTTTCTGTTCGTGAATACCAGTTGCAGTATCGATTTTGAGTGATAAGCTAGGTACACATGCATCTCATCTGGCTTTTCATTATTAATAAAATTTAAGCTACGGTACCGAACTATATGTTTTACTTGCTTCCAGACAGTTTGATGAGAAATACAAAATAACAGTAAATTTCTATACATTTTCTGGTAGATTGGTGGAAAAATCTGCTTTAGGCAGGTACTCATCCAGCTGCAGCTGTTTGGAATCCTGAAGAGCTCAGCAGAGATGCTGGCTTAGGCAGCTGCTAGTCCTTGGAAAAACCTGCCCTGAGAGCCAGTGTCACATGGCGGCTCCTGCTGCCTTGCAGTTCCAGACACATGATTACTAAATGTATTTTGTTGTTCTGAGACAGTTATAATATTAATGTATAATATTAGAGCAAGAGATTCCCTTGTTCTGCAATGGTATTTCACAGATGAGGTGTAGTTTAAAGGATCTGGTTTTCCATTAAATCATCCTGCTGTGCACTTGACACAGCTTTATTGGTGTTTTGATGCGGGGTTGATGGAAATTGGTGCATGCAGATGTGGGTGAGGAGGAACAGAGAGATTTGACCTGGTGTAGACACTTGTTGATAACACTGCTGTACTGTGTTAGTCACCCTTTCTGTCTTTCCTTCCTAAAGCTTGTGCAACGAGGACAGAAACGAGGACAGAAACTTGCTGCGTATTCGCACGAGAGAGAGACAGAGTGAGCAGTTTCTAGAGAAGAAAGACCAGTTCTCAAAGACTCCCCTCTTTGCAGAACCCTGTGAGGTAATAGTAGGGGTTGGAAGGAGAGGAGGAAGAAGGGTTGGGGGGGAAGAGGAGAGCTGTGGTTTCTGCATGGGGTGTAGCAGACTTGAGCATGGTACGTGCAAACACAGCAGCAAAAGTCATGGACCGACCTACAGTCAAACCAAATAATTTCAGGACCTAGTGACAGGATCACAGGAAAAGGAAAGTCGGGACAGCTCAGCTGTTACCTTGACCAGCACCGCTCAGCCTTCCTCTCAGACTTTTCCCCCATCTTTGACATCAAAAGCCAGTGCAATGCAGCAGAAACCAACTGCCTATGGATGGCCAAGATCAGGTACCTTTTGAATCCCTGGAGCTCAAAGCCGAGGTATAAAGAACAAGTCACATGAAAAAAATGCAGTATTGAACATTTCAACAGCACTTCACAGTGTGATCATTATTTGTTTTAAGGGCTTAGCAACTATGGAAATTGTCATCTGTGGTCTCTTTAAGCAGACAAACCATTACAGGCCAGGTCCAACAAATGCCAGCTATTGCAGATCAAGAACCAGTGTGGTAGGGCAAAGGGTCAGTTGTTCTTCTATTTAGATTCTACTGGGCTTAACAGGGAGAGGAAGATGACAATCTTCATTAATGGGTCAGGCTAGAGTATGGAGGTTCCTCACTTCTGCATTGTCCTTTCTTAATATATCACAAACTCTAAAGATGAATGAGATGTTCTCACCTGGAGATGCCAAGAAGCCTTTGCCGTGTTCTCAGCCATGTTGCACTGGGAGAGACAAACCCTGAAGTACTGATACCAAGCTGTTTTCTTCCATGTCAGCTCACCTGTTCCTACAAAGGTAAAAATCTTACTAAAAGCTAGAGGATTTTTTTCTATTGGCTTTGAGTTCAAGTTGGTTTGCATAAGGAATTACTTCTAGGCCCTGACTGAACCAAAGGGTTCCTGTCCTTCAAAAAAGAGTTACATAAATCAAGATGCTGCCTACTCCCATGCTGATTTTCCCTCTTTTCTTCTTGATTCTGCAAAACATATGTTCTCCAGTTTATCTAAAGGAGAGTTATTGCATTTTCTTTTAGTTGTACAAGTCTGCAAGGCGGTGCTCTACATCTTCCCCTGACCACCATGAAAGAAGAAAGATTTCTGGCACCCCATTAGGAACACCCAGAATGATGATGTTCCCAGTGGTTCCTGCAGCAGTATACATGGCAGGGTTTCATTTGTTACTTTTCTGGCATACACTCGCTCTGTGTTGGCTGGCTCAGCAGTATTTAGCAATTGTTCCTTGCTTACATGGAAATATTTCTTGGATTAGAATTCAGTGTCTCTGTGCAGCTGATTTGTTGAACTACATGGTAAAAGAAATGTTATTTTGCCCTTAATCATTGTTAACAGAAACATAACTATGACCAAACTATCTTGGATGTACATACAATATTCAATATAATGTATAACAAAAGGCATTGTATTAAAAATTTCTATTGAGTGTCAATGGTTTTAGCTACAACCTATAAAATTACACTTAATGAATCCCATAATGTTTCACTTATGAGCATTTCTCTCTATAACAAATACTGAACTGGGAACTGCAAAAGTAGTACTGCACTGATTCTTATAATAAAAGAGTTCATTGCAATCATTTTACAATAATCCTACATAACTTGCAGTTTCCAAGTTTGTGATCCTTTGATGCTTATTTGGCTGGAAAAAGAAAGCCTTGTCTCCAGATAATGAGGGAAAGGAAGGTTGCTCTGGACCATTTGAAGTCTGAGAATATTTGATTCTTTCATTGTTTGCAACTAGACTCGAAAAGGATCAAAAAGATTTTTGCAGGACTAGCTTAGTGTAAAGGCTTATTTCTGACTTGTAGCACAAGCAGTGACCATAAAGAAGGTATTATCTTTAAGAATCAATTACACACAGTAATTAAAGCCAACTACAGGAGAGGGAGTGGAGAGATGTTTCAATATGAAAACAACTTCTTTATGTACAAGCCAGAAAGCTTGAATTCACCTAAACACTAAGAACTCTGTTTACTGAAAACTTCCATTTCTTCTTAATCTTTTTCACTTGTTCTGGAAATCAGCAGGCACCCAGATTGGCATTAATGACTGCACCTGATTTCCTTCATGAAGCCATACCTAATTATCCAAATGGAGCACTAAGACACAACAGACTAAAATAGATTAAGAAAAGTTTGCAGCTTAGTTCTGCATTTGAATTTATCTCCATTGGAATGAAATTTTCCTCCTCTTAGGATCTGAAGCAAGTGCTTTAGTATATAGAAATGGAGAAGAATTCCACTAAAGAATCTTCTAACAATCCTTACTACATTTTATTATTTTCAAAGGCATGGTTAGCACAAAGCAGCAGGATGCACAGGGAGCTAAGCCCAGAACATCAATAACTGTTGAAAGTAGGGCATTTGGATCTCATAGGAAAGAACATGAGACAGTGGCAGACTAGGAATGCATGGTGAGTCCGTGTCTGTTCAGATGAACTAAAACCAAGATTGGAACAAATACAAAGATGAGGCACCTGATGCATACTGCTTCAAAGGAATTCAGACCTATTTTGAGACTCATTTAGTGAAAGAAGCTTCTATTTCCTGATCAGACCCCAGGATCCAGGGGTATGTTATACCTGTGTCAGTGGCCTTGGAAAGAGAAACAAGATGTCAGCAGACTTGGGATTACTCCAAGACCAAGAGAACCTGTCCCTTCTGACCCAGGGAAGGGAACAGGGCTTGTGGTGAGCTAAGGGTAAAGTAAACTTTGTAAGGAAATTCACTTGTGGGATTCTGTTGTAAACACAGTTTTCTTTTGGTAGAGTGATTCATCTTCATTCAGAATGTGATCTCTTTGAATCACAATTAAAAATGGGCTTTCCAGTGACAAAAACATTAAACTTATGGGATCATGAAGAGAGAAATCAGAGATCCAGTCCAAGACTAGGACCAGAGTCTGTGTGAAGAGAACAGAAAGGATTTTCAAAGGAGCACAAGCAACCACCTGAAATGCAGTTTTATATATGAAGAACAGAGAACACCTCTTTCATACTGGGGGAACAGAGAACCTCCATCTAAACCAGTGAATAATCTACCAGTGCACTCTGCTGCTTTGGCTCTTACATCTCCTAGGCATTATACCTACACGTACTATTTTCTGGTCAAGCACTCAGCTAAAAAAAGAGGAAAGGTGGACATCAGCACTATCATTTTTACTTTTGTTTTAGAAGCAGGTCTCCATGCACATATTCTGTGGGGAACCTCATCCTACATGAAACTACTGAGCATACACTCAAGTATATCTACTAGACTGGGACAGATAAAAAGTTTTAAAGTATCAGTCCCAGGTGGCAGATAATTCTTGCCCACCCCCGCAGCCCCACCCACACGATGTGGAGTGCTGCCTAGAAAATCTTGACTGTATTTTTTTTCACTGCTCACTTGATAGGTCTCAAAACACTGTGACTTGGCAAAGGGTAGAAAAATCACAATCATGCAAATTGTTTCTAAAAAAAAATAAAAGACTAATTTATGACAGATTCCAGTTGAATCTATTTACAGAGAACCCTGTTGCTGAGAGAAATTGATCTTGGCACTGACACCTTAACAAAATGCAGTGAAAATGAACCATCAACATCAAGGCTATGAGAGTATGTAAGTAGTACTGGCTGCTAAGTAGGTATGTAGATGTGTGTATTACTATATCACAGCTAGTCACAGTGATACAAAATGTTTGTAGGAAGAATTAGTATTGCTATTGAGAATACTCTTCTAACCTCTTCACATAAATAATAAAAACTCCTTGCTTTTTGCAACTATTTCTTCTTGCTAATTACTCTGTTAATACATGTTGACTTTAGGATATTTTAAAACCTGAAGAAGGCAGATGATAGGAACACTTGAACTTCTTATTAAGAACAAATATTCTGCTTTTTAAGGTGCTTTAAGGTATAAGATGACTATGGATTTCAGAGTTTATGCACATAGTGGTCTGCTGCTACTCTGCTACATACAGAGGACAGGCACAATGAGATGAGTTTATCCATCTCTCTGGCCTGGGCTTATTATTTAGTAAGACTATAAAAGGGGAAATAGAGAAAGTGCTTAGCCCTACAGCAGTCAGCAGATTTTATTTGTTTCATCTCTGAATCATTTTGAGTGGTTACTAAAATCCACCAACATTCTTCATGCATTAATTCCTCCTATGTTGCAGAGCTGCTTGTGATACAGTATTGCATCCCAAACTTGCCCTTGGTCGTTGTGGTTTTTCCTTGTTTCCTGTTCTGTGACTATGGGCTACAGAAGAGAACTAACTGACTCTTTCCTACGTGAGATGTTTTTGTTTTCACGTGCCCAGGTACAAATCATAATCCTGCAAAAGCTACACTAGACCTTTACCTGGAAATATCACTTTCTGTTGGAAATATCACCCTCTGTTTGTCAGTAGAGACATACAAGAGAGCTTCTGACATCTAAATACAACAAGTTTCAGAGGAGACATTCACCTGCCTCTAATTTGAAGACTGAGAAGTACAAATCATGTGTGATATGTCTAGGGAGGAGGAAGTCAACCACTGATAAAGACACAGAACAAGATGTTTACTCCAATCTTGTTTTTCTTTGGTTTCTGGTTTATTTTTTTAGTAGGAGAGTTACAAAAGTAGTTACAATAATGTTTGCTAAATAAGGCATCATGCTGCTTAGCTGCACAGTTTTCTCTAATGAAGACATTTATTTTCTTGAATTTTTATTTCCTCTTCTCCTAAACACTGGCATTCCCATTTAAGCATAAGCTTACATACAAAGACACTTAATAAATATATACATATTTATGTTATATATTTGTACCCTTCTAGGTTACATATAAGGCTAAAATTTTTAAAATGTTGTTACTAAGCCAGAAGTTACTTGCTTTGGGAACATAATGATACAAGACATTAAGACTGTTAAGTGTGATCATGATACATGTTACAATTTAGAAGGAAACATGAGTAGGGGGAACACTGAGCTGATAAAGTTCTCTTATTAATATTAGTCTTTCATTTCAGCTGTTTCGCAGACATTTGATGTTTAGCAAAACAACATATTTGAGCTGGGACAAATAATGGCTTTCCCTTTTACCTAGGATTGTAGTGAAATGCTCCTCCAAATAATGTGCATGTGGAAGCTGTTTATGCCCTACATGAGCTGTGTTAAAAATATGTTGAACTGCATGACTGAAACTATGAGATATGCCATATTTCACAAAAATCCTTCAGATACTGCCATGAATAAAGACACAACCCCCACCAAGTTTCTCCTGAAGAGGAAAAAAAAGTCTTATATATGAGGTCTAAGCATGTGAGGTGTATGTCTGTATACTTAACTTTCCAAAGCACAGAAGACACCCAGCCTTTCCAAAAGCAGGTTGCACGAAGCCTCCTGAATTAACAAAAGCTGACAGTAATTCTGGCAGCCAACACTGCCCCCGTGTGTGAGTTGTTTTAATTTCATTCTACAAAGGCTTCCTTCTTCGGGGTTAATAAATGCATTTCATGTGCATTGCTGAATATGTCGTCCTATGCCTCAATTTATTTTAAGTTCTACAGATCGCCTGGATCATCTTCACAGATGATGTGTAATATATTGTGGATTTGCTTTCTGCAGTTATATTTCTATATATTTTATCTATGTGCAAATTTGATTGTACTTACAGAGATGTCTACCAAAAAACTGGCAGAACATACTCATTTAAGCACGTATCTGTCTCTTCAGTGAATGTCGAGGGCTTGTGCAGGAAAAGACCATGTGAGGACCTAACCCAAACCTCACTGACATCAACAGGAGTCTCTTCTGTGAACTTTGTGAGAGACAAAGGACTTCATACTTCCATATGCTGAGCACTCAAACTACAATCTAACACAAATACATCCAGAAAGTGTTAAAACTCTACAGCAGCAGTGCTGCCAAAATTAAGTGTCTTCAGAAAGCAGCGTTATGGGTCTGTGAGGATCTGCCCCACCTGCCACTCCAAACTGTCCTGCCACACCAGCATGCCTGTGCAGACAGCCAGCGTTATCCCAACCAGGCAAGCAAAACTATGCTGAGGTGAGAACAGACTCATACATTTTGTAAGAAGCTTGGCAGACCTTGAAAAGACAGTAAAGAGAATCAACGTTATTACGCTACTATCCCAGCAGATTTCTGATAGTATTAAAAAAAAAAAAAAGGATAAAGGATAAAACTCTTTCAAATAAAAAAAAATCCCTTCCAGCATCTTCAAAGCGTTGGCAGCTGCTAATCTCTAACTATACAATTCATCTCAGAGTCAATACACTGCTTGTATACATGCAAATGCCTCACTCTAATTTAGAAATAACTGGAGGTGGTATAGGCATAGCTATATTAATTTATTATTGAATTATCTTTTTTTCTATCATTCATCTGAATTTCAATCCCAAATTGAATTAAAAGGTAGCATTAATGCTAACACTAATTTAGTATGCTCAAGTCCTCTCAATCAATAAGTCGCAGAAAGGTTAATTTAACCTCTCTGGATTTTTATTAACATATTGAACAACTACTGGAGTACGCCTTCCATAAGGAAAAGAAGGGGGGGGTGTGGATGTGTCTGTCTGTGTTTCACAGAGAATAATTTCCAGTCCAAAATGTATACAGCTTTTGGTCAAAACTGTCCACCTCAGGGACTGCTTTTTGCAGAGTTTGTGCAAATACTTCACTACATTTCTGTGTGAATGCTGTGTCACATGGGACATTATTTTAATATAAAGTACATACTTTCCCAAATTAAGATGCTTTCCAGAATTATTCAAAGAAACGATAGTATCAAGGTGCTGTAATTGTTTATCAAAAGGTACCATAGAGAAGGTGGCTGGAAAGCCCATTACAGTCAAGAGGAAAAGTAAGTAAGCTGAGTTTGCACCTTCAGTTGTCCTGAGAACAAAGAATGATCCCATTGGTTCCAACCACTACAAAATAGCTGTTTTGTGATGCTGGTGTTTATGATGCTGTACTTGCCCCCAAGGCTGTGGAGCAGCCATGATCTCAAACACCCTCCTTTTCTACATTAAGTGGTGCAAACCCGTCAGTTCTGGTGCTCACTGTTACGCTGAACTCCGTGGTTTGGTTTGTATTTCATCTGATCTTTGAGCAAATAAATTCTGATGGAAGTGCAGCTCGGCTTGGCTTCTCCTCAACCCCCTGCTGGCACCAGCAGTTGTTCCTGGTCTTTCTGTTGCAGCAATAGGGGAGGTTTTGTGCCAGGCAACTGCAACTGCTAGTGTCAAGGGTCAGCTCCACAGCCTCTTGTCTTTGTCACCAGCTCTCACAGCTGGCTGGCATCAATTTATTCTATTCTTTCAGTTTACAATCAGCTTGAGACTTTCTGCCACACAAATTTTTGCTTCCCCCTATGACCTGAGTAACCTTTACTTGAAATATCCTATACTGTTAAATCCTGGGGTAGTTTGGCTGTGCCCATGGGCATTGATTTGGTTTCAGTGTCCTTTCACCAACCTGTGTATGTACACACAGCTGTCAGATGCCATCAGGTGGCAGAACACGTTTCACATTTCCTATTTTGCACAAACAGGGCCCCAGTAGTGACCCCTGGGATACCCCACTAATGACTGGTCTCCAGCTGGACTCTGTGCTGCTGATCACAACCCTCTGGGGCCAGTGGCTCAGCTGGTTTTCAATCTCCCTCAGTGTGTACTTCATCTGTGTGTACTACATCTGTACTTCATCAGTGTGTACTACAGATGTAGTCTGTACTTCATCAGCTCATCCATGAGGATGTTCCAGGAGACAGTGTCGATAGCTCTGCTAAAGTCAAGGTAAATGCTCTCATTTCCTCCACCAAGCCAGACTTTATATTGGAGAAGGCTAACATGTTGGTGGAGGATGTTCTCTTCATAAATCCTACCAGTCCTCAGGATTTACCATGACCACTCAGAGATTACTGAGAACTGTCCCCTAGTCACTCTTCACACACTATTAGGAGCATCTCTGTTCTGGATTTATTAGCTCTGGGCTCCTCATTCCTCATTTTTAAGAAGGCTACAATAGCAGTGTAGAAAACAATCCTCATTTTTAATTTTTCACAAATAGACCTTTTCATTGGAGCACCAATGGAATAAATTCTAATTTACAGATTACTAGTCCCGAGGTGCTAATGACAAGCCACTAAAGAGCATAAGACAATCACACTCCATCTAGTAGAGGCAAAAGCTGAATGTCTACTTCAACAATGACCATGACTCAGAAACATTTTGCCATTGTCTTCCATGCTCCCTAAGAAAAAGACCTGAAGGAAAAAATGCTGGTTTTGTTCTTGACCATTCTCCAGAGGCATTTTTTGACTTGAAATCTGAGACCAGTTCTCTGATGAGTATCTTCCAACATGATCTCATTGCTCCAGGTCATTCCAGTGGATAGCTAGAAACTTCTGGAAAAATGAAAATCCAAATATGCTCAGAAGTGATGATAAAAGTACCTCACAGGACAATGTTATAAGTATTCTAGTGAAACTGGGGTTATACTATTGTATGGTTTTGTATCTCTTACATAAATGAGTTCCCCCTAGTAAAAAAAAAATAAATTAATTCATAAGCCTTCTGTCCCTCTGTTCTTCCCCAGGAAATTCTAAATCTCCATGATAAATCACTTGGCCCTTCAGTTCTTTTTAAATAAAAATGCTAAAGTCCTATTACGTTTTTCTAGGCCTCAAGCTACATAGAAAAAAGCCTGGGAGAGCAACAAGCCTGCAGTGAGCCTCTGGGGAGGCAGTTTAAGGCCAAAGTAGGAAAACATTGTGCTACAGATCCAGTCAGAGAGCCCTGAAGTAGGCTGTTCTTCTCTTTGAAATATTTTTTCTTTCCTCCCACTCCCACTTTAGTCTATCTTTGCATAATCTCTTTTATTTTGTTCAAAATCTCTTTTATTTTGTTCAAGTGAAGCAGCAGCAAGAAATTCCCCCCTCTCTCTCTCTTTTTTTTTTTCTTTTTTTTTTTAATTGAGAAGAACTGCTGGTACTCAGCCTCTGGTGGGAAAAAGCACAGGCCGAGGCAGAGTCCTGGCTCACTTCTCCCACATTATTCACTCTGATGCAGTTAGAAGCCAATGCACACTAATTGCTGTGATCTCCCCATTTGGCTTTTAACTTAAATAGCCATCTGTAGGAGAATCTCAGCTGCTTTCAGCAGCCAGAAGCACTTGAAAACAGCAGCCCCTAACATTGTTTAATTTTTACTTTGAGGTCATGAAAGAGACCACTAACTGTTTCAATGAAACTCCATAGGATGGGCTTTGGCTGGATGATTTGTTTCTGCTTTAGGATTTAATTTGAACAATATGGACTTTTCCCCATTAGCATAAAATAAATCAGCACTTTGCACTAGTTTCCCACGCATCACTTTCCACAGGCTGCCAGCATTAGGATCACATGGACAGATGACAAGCACTCAAAATACTTATATTTATTACAGCCCACTGGTCACATCAGCTCCTGGTTTTGATAATTCTTTAAGTTGTGTATCACTGTTACTTGCTTCCCACAGTCACCAGGTTTAATATGCACACATGCCTTGTAATTCAGCCACACAGCACATTTAGACAGTCATAAATTCAAATCAGGTAGCAAGAGTCTGAATAGTAGAAGATATTTTTCCTCAGTAATGCAGTTACTTGAAATACACCGTAGCTGTACTTCCAAGATTTCAAGGAGATCAAGTATCAGAATTCATATTTACCTTCTCCAGCTTTCCACATTCATGTTAGCACATAAAATTCTGTTTTATATAGAAATCCTTTTGTTCCACTAGTCTGAGGTAAGTTTGAGATTTACTGAACTAGAGTCCAGTTATGTCAGTTCATCTTCAAAATAGCATGGGATGAAACAAATGATCCAAGTTAATGAAGGGAAGCCACTGAGTTAGCTGGTATTTTTCCATGAAAAACTTTCAGGCTTCTCATTCCCCCCTGTACCACTCCTGCCCTACTGCACTGTGCCCCTGGGGACACTATGCTGGTCCAAAGCTGCCCCATTCCCTTTGCCGGCAGCCCTCCATGCTCCATGGTGCCTTCACCCCTTCCCCACAGCCAGACCCTGCTCTGAGCTTTCTGCGTTTGGCCACACAGCACCCCCCTCATCCACCCTCAGCAAGACCAGCAGCATCCATCCTGGCACAGCCTCATGAGTCAGGGCACTGCCAGGAGCCACATGTTTTCTGAGAGAGCAGTAATACATCCTCAGTGTTCCAGCCGCCAGCCTGGTGATGCACAGAGGTGACACCCTTGATGGAGCACACTTGGCCTTTTGTACCTGCTTTTACAACACAGAAAAGCCCTGCTAGGGATCTCTGTGGCTTTTCTGTAAGGTACACATTCAGTGATTAGTGCTGCATATATGCCGGGGCAGGGGGAGCCCTGGCAGCTTGGGAGCTCACGTCGGAGAAGCTGCTGAAAGCCCCAACTGAGCTGCCTCTGTGAAGAGGGGCAAGTGCAGGAATTGTAGAATCATTAAGATTGGGAAAGACCTCTCAGACCATCAAGTCCAACTGTTAACCCAGCACTGAAGCATTTACCACTAAACTGTGACCCCATGTGCCACATCCATGTTTTTTGAACACTTCCAGGGATGGCGGCTCCACCACTTCCCTGGGCAGCCTGTTCCAATGCTTAACCAACCTTTCAGTGAAGAATTTTTTCCTAACATCCAATCTAAACCTACTCTGGCACAGCTTGAGGCCATTGCCTCTGTCCTTTCACTTGTTACCTGGGAGAAGACACCAAGCCCTGCCTTGCTACAACCTCCTTTCAGGTAATTGTAGAGAGCAATAAGGGCTTTCCTGAGCCTCCTTTTCTCCAGGCTAAACAATTCCAGCTCCCTTAGCTGCCCCTCATCAGACACGCTCCAGACCCTTCACCAACTATACTGCTCTTCTCTGGACACACTCCACCACCTCAATGTCTCTCTTGTAGAGAGGGGCCCAAAACTGAACACAGGATTCCAGGTGCAGCCTTGCCAGTGTCAAATGCAGGATACATGAGTATATGTCCAGGTTGCCTCAAACAACTCTCACTTTCTCCCCTGACCTGGGTGCATCGGGTACAATCCCTCTGGCAGTCACCCTTCCCACAATCTGCTTCAAATACACAAGCCCCCTGGATTCTGCCATCCAGTCTCATATCAAAAAAGAGACAACATAGAAAGGGAGTCTATGCTGAAGCAGCAGGATGGGATCCAGTAGCATCCCTGCAGTCAGTCGCACACTTACTGCTTCATACATTTCCTCCTATGCAAAACAAAGCTAAGTAAAGTGCACTTGGGTTTTAGTTGTGTAACCATAAGTTCTACACACCAAGAAACCACTTAAAAATGATTTCATTTTCTGGATATTTTTGTGAAGCAGGTATGTCCGAAACAATTGATGAGGGAAGATATAAGGTACAAAGGTTTGGGGAGGTTTACAATTAAAAAAAAAGTTAAAGTTAAAACTAAACAGAAACTGAACTGGGGCACAGGCAGGAAAAGCATGTGATTCCTGGCTCTGGGTCCAACAGACAGGGTTGGTGATCTTCTGGGTGTGTCTGTTGTGGAGAGTTTCTACAAACAGTTTTGCAAACTACAGCAGAGGTCCCAAATGTTTACAAAACATTCAGAAACATTCAGCTTTCTGCACCAAATGAAAATATGTATCCTATCCATGGTCAGGGGCTTTACCTAGACATTTCTAGGATCATCTTTTCAGATCCAGTTATCTCCAGTGCAAATTAATCTGTAAATGCTTCTTGTCCAGACCAGCATGTATATTGTAAACTCATGTAAACTCCTGTGCCAGTTTTAGTTATGAAAGATTGGACTTGCTGAAGAAAGAAATTGAATATGTATCTAAGTACCACAATAAAACAAACTACAGATGCTTCTCTGAAAATCATGTCAGATTAGAGAGGCACATTTTTTTCTAAACATTTCATGTTTAGATTGGCAGCTCTAAGCCAAATTACTCTGCCTAACCCCAAAACAACACTTATAAAGAAGCATCAAAATTTCATGCAGAAAAGCTTTCTGAAAATGAGGGAATTATTTTCTTAAGACTCTACATGGATAGACTAAACATTACTAGATTTTTTTAAATATACAAAAGTCAGATGTTGTCCACCTGCTAATCACTGAGGTCAGATAGAAAACAAACCCAAATTGCTCCACACTCATATTTGAATTTTTGTGTGTGTATAAAAACTTCATTTTGTACAACTGTTAGAGGACTTTAGATTGAACCAAATATTGAAAAAAAGAAGTGGCTTCACATTTTGTATTAACAAGTTATTGTTTTCCCTGTCTTGCTGGACAATTCCAGCACAGCTGCAACCAGCCTCCTTGGATGCAAAGTTTTCCTTTTTGCATTCACCTCAGATTCTAGTGCTGCAATAGCTCAAAGATGGGGTTTTTCAAACCTTGGTAGGAGTTCAATGAGCATGTGCATTTGCTTGTATTTGCAGAGTAGGCTACAGCTGGATCTAGAAAAAGGGTAATTTTGTTGTTTTGTAGGAGGAAATGAGAAAGACCAGTGCCATAGACAAGGATTTCATTAAAATGAAGAAATTCCAGTTCTCCAAAGGGAAAAAATAAAATTAAGCTTTGCTTGAAGATCTTTCATGAAACTATTTGTGTGGTCTTTATCATTTCAGACTGTTCATGCGTGATAGCTGCAGATTTGCATGATTTTATGAACTTGCCTTGGAAATGGAGTACTTCTTTAGCCTGTTTAAGCCCTAAATTCCATTCCAACCAAGACAATTTTTGATCAAAAAGCTGTTGCACCAGCACGTAATCTTCCAATGAAATCTATCAAAACTGTAACAATAGGCCTAAAATGAGACACTAAAACTTGACAAGCAAAATAATTAGCTGCAATGATATATCATTGTCTTATCCTCACTGCATCTTCTAAAGCAGTCAGCCTCTAGAGTATGTATAGAGCATGCTTTTGCATGTCTGCAAATGTTTTCATTATCCTAAAGTATGACCAAAAAGTCTCACAGTAGTGTTAAAACGTTGAGAGCAGTAAAAGAAAGACATTTTTCACATCAGGAAGTGAAACAACCTGAATTAGTAAAATTAAATTAAAAATTTGTTAAGATGGAACAAACCCAACTTATTTACCTATTATTTTCCATAATTTTAAAACTTCTTTTTGTGTAGTTGGTTTATGACACTTTTCACCCTCTTTTTACAGACCACAAGTGAAAAAGTTCAGTTAAAGATGAAACCTTCTGTAACATTTACAAAGCATCTGTTTCATGCAAAAGATGAAATGTTTTGTTGTCTTTCAAAATTTCCTACTGTGACTGAATCTATGTGCCAAAATAGATCCCTATTCTATAGAGGTATTCTTTATGCTTACTGATAAGGCTATGAAGCAGTACAGGAGAGCAGGAGCCACTGTCTCACAACACGTATAGGTGGGTTATTTTTGAGGGTAAGATTCTTTTACATAAAGCCTGATGATTGGAAGAATTACTATGAACAAAGAAACAATGTTTTGAGCAAACATCTGGTCAGGTTCTTCTGAATTCTTCCTCTTAGCAGCATGTCACCTTGATGTAATTCTCACCACTGTCGTCACACATCCCATAAATAATATAAAATTAGATTTCCCTGGAATTTCTATCTGTCCATTAGTTTCACTTTGGTTTTCTGAAGTGACATGCTCATCTTCCTAACTATGATCTGAAGAGACTATGGTGCTTCAGTTGCTGATGAAAATGCACGTGTGCCATAATCATAGCATTCGAGCACATTTTTCTTTGGGTATTTCTATTATGGAATTTCCAACAGGGGAAAACCAAGTTTCTATTAAAAGATAATTTTTCATTTTTAGAGAACTGTATCAGTCATTTCAAGCACCATGCATATTGGAATTGTTTAGGACACTGCTTCCAAAAATTTGAGCCTGTTCTAGAGTTCAATTTTTTTCATTGGAAAGGATTTTTTTCTAGGTTAACAGAGAAATGAGTGAAAAAGCAGAAACTGACTCCTGATGAAAAAAGAAAAAAAACCACCACAAAAACCCCCTAACAATAAAAAAAACCCTCTCCCATCAAAACCCCAAATATAGAAGAGAAGAAATGAAATTACTAACCTTTCACTTAGGGATACAGTGTGCATAATTAACTTGCATTGCATTTAGTTATTGAAAACCCACAGATGTGTCCCACACAACCAGACAGCAAGTCTGTTGTGTAGGACTCAACATAAGAGGACTTCTATAATTAGGAAAAAAAAAATGAAAAAAAATAATTGAAGCCTGTGCCCAACAACAATGCAAAGCTGCTGTAGGTAAAAAACACTACTTTTTTTTTTTTTTTTTTAAGGAGAATGCATACATCATCAATATTTGGACCGAAATACTCTGAGTTCAGGATTACTTCAAACTGCAGTTTTTCCCATTATAAGGACAGTCCTTGGTTACAGTACTCAAGTCACACATAAGCCCTTATTCTGAGACATGCTGGTCCTTTCTAACATTTTGACACTTCAAATCAATACTTATTTGGTTTATATTCATCTTTAGTTTTCCAAGGTTATACATTGAGTTACTTGATTTCACTCTCTAAATCTCAGCATTTCTTTTCCACTTCCTCCTATCTGATGTCTTCAGCCTTCCAAGCTGCCACCCTGGTTGTCTTCCCTCACTTCAGAGATCTCTGTTTCTCAGACTTCATCATTGTTGGTTGCTTATTATCTTGGCTGCTTTCAGCCTTCAGATCTCAATTCCTCATCTGTTTTTCCAGCTATTGGTCTTTTTATACTCTTTTTGATATTTTAGCTTTTATAATCATCTGGAATTCTTAGATCTATTACTTCCATTTATGCAAACTATTTCTAGCCCTGATCTCTGTCCTTGTATCATTCCTGTCCCCCAGGCATCTGACATTGTCACTAAAGCCTTATACTCTTGCTTAATCTCTCTATTTCATTTATTCTTCACAAGTTCCCAGCTCTCAGTCCAAATTGAAAACACAGCTTTTTGCTGTAGTATTTCAGAACTGCACTTTTGATTTCTTACATCTTAGCAAAGGGGGCATCTGTATCTGTATTATTTATATGTAGAAGGCATTTTGGTCGTGCACGTTGTGTGACTACATAAAAATTGCATTGTTCTATGTCTCCACACCACCTCTGAGGGTTCCAGGATTCTGTGTGGTGAAAAAGCACAAGGGAATTTTAGAAGATTGTATTTTCCACTAACATCTCATTCTGAGTTGAAGTGAGTGCACATAGCAGTGACACTTTTAGCTCCAAGTCCTAATGAATTTTTTTTTGTGTGGTAAAAGCCAACCTAACCCTAGTATTCAAAGGCCTCCTGCTATATCCACTTTCTTTGGTTAAAACTTGGCCCAACCACA